>NC_141687.1:952992848-953592848 GCF_964263255.1 Lissotriton vulgaris | reverse complement strand
AATGCCCCTTGTTATTCTGTTCTGGTCAGTCCCTAGCACCTAGACAAAACATGTTAATGCAGCTGCTGCTGGAAACTCGTACTTTGATATTATGTGGATGCAACACACACTTGGAGAGGGAGCTTTCCAGGGAGAAGAGTAATGCAGTTCCTATGATGTAAGAAATACACAAGTGTCAAAGGGTCTAAAAAGTCTGTGTGGTACATTAAACTAACAAAGATCTGTGTCAACTCATCTAACAGTCTTAAAGAAACATTGGTGGATACCAGCGATCACTGGCAGGATACCCATCAGTCACCACTCGGAACCCCCCTTCATCATTTGGCATTCCTCTTAACCACAGAATTGGTACACCACTGGTTCAGATGGAAGGTCAGATGGTATAACCTCTTAAGAACCTCGTAGCGGCCAAAGGTGGTAGAGTGTCACAAACTACCCATCAATGGAAAAGATGAGGGTAACTGATTTGCAGTGCTGTGAAAAAATGTGATAAGTGAGTGAGAAAACATAAAATTGGGTGAGGGAGCAGAAATAAGACTAACTTTGTTCTGTTCTATGCTCGCTCCACCAATATTAAAAAGAGCAGCATAAGTAGATTTACAAAATATCTACCTGGATGTAAAAATGGTCGACTTGTTTCAGCAATATATAAAGGACTATAGAGTCCATTGCTTTCATCAGGACCGGAGTATAACAAAGATGCTACTGCAAAAAGTGAAGTGAAGGGTATAAAAAGTGACACAGTATTAACATTGCTGCAACATGAAAAAAGATCACCTGATTTTCTAGGTGTGTCCTTTATTCACAGGAGTTCTTAATGTCACTATGAAAGAGAAAAGACACAGACTAGTACAAATAAAATGACCACATACATATAGACAAAACAGCATGTGGTTGATCCACATTAGGCTATAAACCAATATTGTTAGGTATATGCTCACATTGGTTCTATATTTATATTAACATGAAGATACGTAAATACAAAATTCTCATGTAGCATTTTATGCTTCATCTTACCCTTGTAGTTGAAGCTAAAAGCTCCACCCCGCCTGGCAACGGCTTAGGACACGAGGGAAGCACCGCTCTAATAAAAAGAAGCAAAAAACAGGGGTATGTCATTGCTTCTTGGTCACAACGAAAATAAAGCACAATAAGAAAGTACCCAGAGAGAATGACTTCCATGGAGTTCATGTTGTTTAGAAAAGCACAGTGTCGTTCAAATAGTAACTGATTCTAATCTATACTGATATGCCAGTTGATATGCCAGGTGTATAGAACACGTTATACTGTTATTATTTTGACACTATTGTCATGCAGGAGTCTTTTACAGTCTTTTCTTCTCGCGGTTTTTCCAATTAAATTAGGAGCAACCACGGAGAAAAAACGACAAAATCAGCTGTCATCTACGTCCGTTGTTATGTCTCACAGACAGTGACTGTTCGATATACTGGATTAGATGCATGTAGAGGTCTCAGTACTCACGTAATTTGTAAGGTGAGCCCGAGAGATGGTTTCCCGCTCTAATCAAAAGGAAAAGTGTACTTAACAGAAGCACACTCGGCATCTGACTCACGCAGTTTGTAAGGTGAGCCCGAGAGGTAGTTTCCCTCTCTAATCAAAAAGAAGAAAGTGTACTTAACAGAAGCACACTCGGCATCTGACTCACCTATCCGTCGGTACTTCGTGGCCTCCGTCTGAGCCGGTTGGGGAGGTACCGGCTCAGAATCGAAGCCTCGGATATATGCCGCACATTGATTGGTTGGGCTGTGGTCATGTGACCCGGTCTTCTAATCAGAATTGCAGTTGTGGCATAGAACAGTCAGTCATGTTCATTGGCCCAAACGCGGTCATGTGAGCGGACATGATCTTTGTAAGGACATAATTAATTGGTCAAAAAAGGGGAAGTAGTGTTTGAGGTTGCCCAGAGACCGGACCCAGTAACGAAGAAACAAAGTTTTCGATCGTTACATAAGAGCAATGTTTTAACCAAATAGATAGAAGGTATATTACTCGATAGTCTTTCTTGTGATTGGAAGCATGTATTCAGTACAATCTTTTCTTATAAAGAGGACAGATGTACTAGACATCGATTTTCATGCAAGTGTTTAATATACAATGTATAGTCTACTCTCTCCAGTGGGACAGGATAAATGTTATAGACTAACTCTCTCATTAATATCTCCACTATGAGAAATGTTTAATTTATAGTGTATACTATACTCTTTTCAGGAGGAGAGGACAGATGTTATAGCCTGACTCTTTCAATTATATTTCCGGTCCCGATGAAAGCGATGGACTCTATAGTCCTTTATATATTGCTGAAACATGTCGACCATTTTTACATCCAGGTAGATATTTTGTAAATCTACTTATGCTGCTCTTTTTAATATTGGTGGAGCGAGCATAGAACAGAATAAAGTTAGTCTTATTTCTGCTCCCTCACCCAATTCTGGGGTTAACAGGAATGCCAAATGATGAAGGGCGGTTCCGAGTGGTGACTGATGGGTATCCTGCCAGTGATCGCTTTTTAGACCCTTTGACACTTTTGTATTTCTTGTATTCAGTTTGGGAACATGTCTCTGTTTGGTCTTTAAACTCCCTTAGGCCCTATCTCCCCGTATTGTTTCTTTTGTTCCTATGATGTAAACATACCATCTAGGCACTAAGTTATGGGGTCTGCTGACAAAGCCCAGAGATATTCTATTCTATAATAAAACTTCTTACCAAGGGGAGTGTGGGAAGCCCTTGTATTCCTTTATCTACTGTCTTTAAATGATGACATCTCCCTTTATAATATATGGCCTTGCTGCAATGCTAACTGTATTAGTTTTATGCATTTTTCTGCTGGTTGTGGCTTGTGTACTGCATTTTAGAGCACAATAGTTAAAATAAACATTTTGAACTATATTTGTGTTTCGGTCAGTTCTTATTGTGGACATGTACGAGAGAGTGCGCGAAAAGGTGTGTCTTGTTACCGTGATTCCTAAGAGATCCACGAGTGTTGTGTTCTGGGGTGTCTAATCATTTACTTCTTCATGAGTGTGTAGGAGAGGGAGTGAGACACTATAGCTAGTCGGTCCTGGGTTCGTGGGCACCAAGGTGGTGGGAAGGCTTTCCCCTTATACACCGATGTTCCCTATTCTTGTGCATTTTTCTGTGTATGTGCAGAATCCATGCAGCAGAGTGGAGTGGCATAGAGTGTCGTGGAGTGGTGTCAAGCAAAGTGGAGTGGTGTAGACAGTGTTGCGCAGAGTGGAGCAGTGTTGTAGAGTGGAGTAGAGTGTTGTAGAGTGGAGTGGCATAGAGTGGAGTACAGTGTAATGGAATGGAGTAGAGGTTAATGGAGTAGAGTGTCATAGAGTGGTGTATCACAGAGTATAGTTTTGTAAAGTGTGGTCGAGTGGCCTAGAGTGCGATGGCGTAGAGATCATTGGTTTTGAGTAAAGTGATGTAGAGTGAATTGGCATAGAGTGCAGTGAAGTAGAGTAGAGTGCCGTAGAGTGCAGTGGTGTAAAGTAGAGTGGTGCAGAGTAGAGAGACGTGGTGTAGAGTAAAGATGAGTGGGATGGCATGTTGTGGAGTGTTGTGGAGAGAGTAGAGTGCCGTGGAGTGGAAAGGCATAGAGTGGAGTAGAGTTGAGTGATGTTATGTTATGTTATATGTTATGTTATGTTATAGAAAGCTTGTATCACGCACTAATACTCTAGAGTGTCCTGGCGCGGAAGTGAACTAGGGGCGGAGCAGATGGAAACAAATTAAGGGAGCTGACTGAACAAGTGTTTCTTTAAGCGTTTTTAAAAAGTTAGAAATCTTGAGTAAGCTGAAGATCCGCACGGAGCGAATTCCAAGCCACTGCTGTTTTAACAGAAAGAGACTGGCCTCCCAAGCGAGCTCTGCCGAAACGCAGCATTACTATCCGGCTTAAAGAGGTAGACCACAGAGATCGATTAGGAACATACAGGCCGAAGCGCCTCCTGAGGTACAAAGGACCAAAACCATGAAGGGCCTTGTGCGCGAGAGTGAGAGCTTTGAATTGTACTCGCTGGGCCACAGGCAGCCAGTGCAGATCCCGCAAATTATGTTGAACACTAGATCTCCTAGAGATGTTAAAAAGGAGTCTAGCTACGGCATTCTGTATGGTTTGCAGTTTTTTCAGTAAATACCCGGGAATGCCGATGAACAAAGCATTGGCTTAATCAAGATGGGAGAGAATCAGAGCACGGGCTACCGTCTCTTTGGCCTCTCTAGGGAGCAGAGGAAAAAACCTTCTAAGTGCCTTGAGGGTGCCAAAGCAGACACCAGTCAGTTTTTTAACATGGTCAGCGAACCGAAGATCCTCACTAAACCATACCCCTAAGTTCTTTGCAAGGGCTCCCACAGAGTCAGGGCACGGGAAATCAGGGGGTCACAGAGATTGTCTAAAGGCCAGAGGGAACTGGCCGTACAAGAGGACCTCCGGTTTCTCCTCATTGCACTTCAGAGAGGCATGGGCAAGCCAGCGAAATGCGGATGCTAGGCACGTTTGGGTGATGTTGGGGTCCAGATCCGAGCCCCTCCAGGTGAATAACAACTGGGTGTCGTCCGCATACGCTATCATTTTTGGTCCAAGCTCCTCTGCCAGATTAATCAAAGGGGTCAGATAAACATTGAAAAGCAGAGGGCTCAGAGTAGAACTCTGTGGCTCCCCCGTAGCGAATTTCCTGACAGAGGATAGACAGGGAGCCATGCAGACCTGCTACGTGCGAGCATCCAAAAAAGATTTAATCCACTCCCAAGCCAGGCCCGTAATGCCAATGGAAGAGAGCCGGGCAAGAAGCATCTGGTAAGGCACCGTATCGAAGGCGGCAGAGAGGTCAGGTAAAATCAGGGCCGCCCTGCCGCCCCGCCAAGCCACTTCCTGATCGCCTCCGACATCTCTACCAAAGCGGTCTCTGTGCTGATGGCAGTTCTAAACCCGGACTGGGCTGGGTGTAAGGCACCCGAGGATTCGACAAAAGTCTCAAGCTGCCGAAAGACAACCTTCTTGCAGACTTTGGCTAAGGCAGGTAGGAGAGAAATGGGGCGATAATTAGCTGGCACCAAAGGGTCCAGCGAAGGTTTCCTGAGCAGTGATAACAGTTTGGCCTGTTTCCATCTCACGGGAACCATGGCAGTCTGAAGGGAGAGATTGACAATCGCCACTGCTTCGGGACAAACCTCCTCGGCCACCCCAGCAAGTACACGAGCCAGACATGGATCAGTGGGTGAGCCAGACTTCAGAGATCTAAGAATGGCCAAAATGTCGGACTTGGAGGCAGGCGAGAATGATGTGAACCGAGGGATAGAAACACTAGATATAGGGGGAGACACCACCAGGGGGGAATCCAATAGCCTGGAATGAGTACCCACACTATCTTGAATCCCTGATATCTTGTCGACAAAAAAGGTGGACAGCTCCTCACACCATTGTTGGGAGACAGGGAGAGTATTTGGCTTTTTTAACGGCCGTATAGTACTCCCTTTGAGCTATTCGAAGGGTCGCTTTGGCGGAAGAACAATACTTCTGAAGCCGACAGCGCTCCAGCTTTTTGCACCCCAATTTCAGTTCCTTAAGAGCATTAGAAAACCAAGGCTATGAGGGAGGAGAGCGCTGTTTGCTACAACAAACTGGTTTGGCGCAGACGCTAACCCCCTGACTGATCCAACAATCAAAACTGTTGATTGCCCCTTCAAGATCAGAGGCGGGGACCGGACGTAACTGATGTAAAGCTTCTGAAAAAGCAGGAAGATTAATCTTCCCAGGGAGCTGGGCGGGAGGCGAGATATGACTTTTAGAGGACCTACCCAAGGCCCAAGAAAACCTGATCAAATAATGGTCAGACCAAGTAACGGTTTCTGGATCTCCTACATTCATGGCAAAATTAGTGCACACCAGGTCAATAAGATGGCCACCAGAATGTGATGGTGCTTTGAACCATTGAGTCAGCTGGGCCAAGTTGAGAGAATCCAAAAAAGCCTTCGAATCATGTGCATCTGGGGCATGTTGAAATCCCCCAAAAGTAAAAACCTAGTATAGCGAAGGAAGTGCTTTCAAAAAGGCTCCCGGGGAACCGGGCGGACGATAAACCAACGTTCCACCCAGCATAAAGTGAGGGGAAAGAATGAAAGTAAAAAAACGAGTCCATGAACACCACTGCTACTCCCCCTCCTCTCCCGGTTCTGCGGTCGCCACAGCAATTTTATAGCCCCTGGGAATGGCGAGCTCCACTATCGGGGCACAGGACTCACTAAGCCAAGTCTCAGTGATAAAGAGAATATCTAATTTAGCATCCAACAGAAGCTCATAAATGTCAGAAGCATGCTTGGCCATGGAGCGCGCGTTAATACGTGCAGCCTGTACCCTGGGCGCACTGAAGACTAAGATGGGAGGGTTTAACATGCTGGTGCGGAAACAGAATTTACAGAAAGGACATGATCTAGAAAGGCAATGGAGGACAGCCCACTGCTCACCTCCACCACAACTGGAGCCTTTGAACAAAAACAGTTCCTCGCGGGTGTAGAACCGCCTGCTACTAACGAAATCGTGCACAGCCAGACTAGAGTGGCTGGCGCTGGTCGCATCTGGGGCACGGACGGCCGCAGACGGGCTTTTCTTTGGCACGCCGTTGGCGCGCCCGCTGCATGCGTCCGCTGCGCGTCTGTGCAGGCATGTGCAATTTGTAGACAAACCCCTCCCCGAGCTAGACCGCTGCCTACGGTCCCGCCGGGATCCAAGACTCGCCCCTAGATGGTGCCCTGCCCTCCACTCAAGCGGCACAGAAAGCTGTGGTGGACCGGGGCAGGGGAAACCACCTCAAACACAGGTAAGTGAAGAATGCAACTAGTGAGGCTTTTTAAAAAATCAGGCAATAGTGTGAAGTGCCTAAGAAGTTATTGAAAACAAGTAATGAGCAAGAATTTGTCAGTGCAGTAGAAGAATAATAAAATCAGATCACATCCGCTTGCAGACTGCCCCCGAACACGAGCGTAAAGCACAGGTGCTGCCACCACCTACACTCGCCGCATCGCACCCCACACAGCCTGTCAATTTGTAGACAAACCCCTTCCCGAGCTAGAACGCTGCCTGCGGTCCCGCCAGGATCCGGGACTCGACCCAAGATGGCGGGCTGCCCTCCACTCAAGCGGCACAGGAAGCCGTGGTGGACCGGAGCAGGGGAAACCACCCCTAACACAGGTAAGTAAAGAATGCAACTAGTGAGGCTTTTTAAAAAATCTGGCAATAGTGTGAAGTGCCAAAGAAGTTATTGAAAACAAGTAATGAGCAAGAATTCGGTAGTGCAGTAGAAGAATAATAAAATCAGATCACACCCGCTTGCAAACTGCCCCGAACACGAGCGTAAACCGTAGGTGCTGCCACTACCTACACTCGCCGTGGTGTAGAGTGTTGCAGGGTGTAGTGGCATATATGGTCATGGAGTGGTGTAGAGCAGAGTGCAGTGGAATAGAGTGGAGAGGCATAGAGTGGAGTAGAGTGTCATAGAATGAAGAAGAGTTTAATAGAGTAGGCCATCATAGAGTGGTGTATCGTAGAGTGTAGTGTTATAAAGTGGAGTAAAGTGGCTTAGAATGCAGTGGAATAGATTGCTTTGGTTTTGAGTAAAGTGGTGTAAAGTGCAATGATGTACAGTACAGTGCAGTGGTGTAGAGTAGAGTGGTGCAGAGTAGGGTGCAGTGGTGTAGAGTAGATTGTTTCAGAGTAGAGTGCAGTGGTGTAGAGTGCAGTAGAGTGGCATAAAGTTAAGTGCAGTGTTGTAAACTGCAGTAAAGTGGCATAGAGTTGATTGCATTGGCGTAGAGTGGCATTGCGTGCAGTGGCGAAGAGTAGAATAGATTGACATAGAGTGCAATGGTGACAAGTGGCTTAGCGTGAATTGGTGCAGAGTAGAATGGTGCACTATGCAGTGACATAGAGAAAAATGGTGTAGTGTGGCATTGAAGTAGCGTGCAGTCGCTAAGAGCACAGTGGTGCAAAGTAGAGTGGCATTGAGTTCTGTGATGGAGAGTGCAGTGTCACGTGGCCCATAGGAACATTGTCATCTTCACTAAGTTAGCATGAGCATGTTGCGCACGTTATTACACGTTTTTAGTTTTGCAATTATTTCTATAGCTGCTTTCACATGAGAACTCATCGCTGTGTTCACTCTCTGCATGTTCCTGGGATTTTGACTGAACATTATGTGCAAGGTCGAACAACAATGTCCCTTGTTATTTTGTTCTGGCCTGGCATTCGCCCTTAGACAAAACATACAGATGCAGCTGTTGTTTCGACAAGGAACTTTGGTTTTATGGGGATACACGAATAGGGTGAACACACTTGGAGAGGGACCTTTCCAGGGAGAAGAGCAAGACAGCACCTATGATTTAAATCTACCATTGATAGGCTGGGTATGGGGTCTGCTGAGAAAGCCCAGAGATCTTCTAACATATAATGATATTGCTTCTTAGCAAGCGGATGGATGTTAGGCTCCATTGTCTTTTTATGATGACATCTCCCATTATGATTTATGGACTAGCTGCTATGCTGACTGTATTTGTACTATGTATTTTCCTGCTTGTTGTGGCACGTATACTGCATGTGAGGGCGAGTCAGTTAAAATAAATATTTTAAACTATTTCGTGTCTCTGTCAGATCTTATTGTGGATAAGTACAAGAGTGCGAGCGAAAGGGTGTGTCTTGTTACCTGGATTCCTGAGAGATTTGGGAGGATTGTGTTCTGGGGTGTCTAATCATTTGTTTCTCTGTGAGTGAGTAGGGAGAGCAAGTGAGAGACTATTGCCAGTTGGTCCTGGGCTTATGGGTACTATGGTGGTAGGAAGGCTCAGTCCCTATACACCAAGGTCCTATAATTCTGAGCATAGTTCTGTGTTTGTGCAGAATCCATGCAACAGCAGTTTTGCAGTGTAGAGAGTCTTAGAGGGTGCAGTGGCACAATATAGAGTAGCACATATTAAATTGGCGCAGATTAGGTTGGCACAGTGATCAGTGGCATCGAGTACAGTGATGCAAATTAGAATAGAGTATTTTAGCATACATGGTTTAGAGTGTTGCAGAGTAAAGTATAGTGGCATTGAGTAAAGTGTATTGGTTTGGAGTAAAGTGGTATTTAGTGCATTGGCATAGAGTGCCGTGTTTTAAAGTAGAGTGGCGTAGGGAGCAGTGGCATAAAGTTCAGTGGCAAAGAGTGCAGTGTTGCAGAGTAGACTGTTGTGGACTGCAGTGGTGTATAGTAGAGTGGGGTAGAGTGCATTGGCATGGAGTGCAATGTCATAGACTGGCACAGAGTAGAGGGGCATAGAGAGCAATGGCATAGAGTACGTTGGTGCAAAGTACAATAGATTGGCGAAGAGTGCTGTGACAGATTATAATGGTGTAGAGTGCAGTAGAGTATTTAGTTGCAGTGTACAATATAGTGGCATAGAGTGCAGTGGTGCAGAGTAGATTGGCATAGAGTGCAGTTGAGAGAGCGCATTGATTTTGAGTAAAGTGATGCAGAGTAGTTTGCTGTTTAGTGGCGTAGAGCGCATTGGTTTTGAGTAAAGTGGTGTAGAGTGCATTGGTGCAGAATGGAGAGGTGCAGAGTCAAGTGGAGTGGCACTGAGTGGAGTGGTGTACAGAGGTTGTTTCAGAGTAGAGTGGAGTGGTGCACGGTAGAGTACCGTGGCGTAGACTACAGTGGCATTGAGTGCAAAGTAGATAAGAGTGACGTAGAGTGGATTGGCATAGAGCACAGCTTTCCGAACTTTTCATGATGGTGACACACCCTTTTGGGAAAAAAATTTCAGGGACACGGTAACACGAGGAAGCGCAGCGAGTGAGCCTGAACCACCTATGGTGGGTTCGGGCCCCACACCCCTCACACATCACACACACACACACACACCCCACCCCACACACACCCCACCCCACAGACACACCACCCCACACACACATCTCCCACACACACACATAACCCCCCCACACACTCAACCCCACCCCCCCACACACTACCACCCACACACCCCCCACACCCCCCACACACATCCCACACACCACACACACACACCCAATACACTCCCCACACACAGAGACTTGAGGGGCACTGTTAAAGGGTACCAGTGAGGGGATCAGTGGAGGAGGTGACCTTTCCCTCCATCTGTCCGCCTCCGACTGTCTCCCTCCCTCCCTCCCTCTCTGTCTCAATCCGTCTCTGTCTCACTAGTTCTCTGTCTCACTCCTTCTCTGTCTCCCTCCCTCTCTGTCTCCCTCCCTCTATGTCTCCCTCCCTCTCTGTCTTCCTCCGTCTCTGTCTTCCTCCCTCTGTCTCACTCCCTCTCCTTCCGACTGTCTCCCTCCCTCTGTCTCTCTCCCTCCCTCCCTCCCTCTCTGTCTCACTCCCTCTCTGTCTCACTCCCTCTCTGTCTCACTCCCTCCGATTGTCTCCCTACCTCCCTCCCTCTCTGTCTCACTCCCTCTCTGTCTCCCTCCCTCTCCCTCTGACTGTCTCCCTCCCTCTGTCTACCTCCCTCCCTCTCTGTCTCACTCCCTCTCTGTCTGGTATGAACAGCATATATATTTATTTACCGACATTGCAAGAGTGTTTATGTGGTCAAGCTGATAATTGCGGACAACATAAGTTACTTTCAGAAACTCAAGGACAAATATTTGGAAACAAACACATTAATTTACTAAAAATGAAAAGTTGTTAAAGGGCGACAAAAAAGGATGTATAATTAAGAAAAATTACTAGGTATTTTTTTAAGGATAACAATTTACTAAACATGGCAAACTGATATTTTGGAACAAAATTTGTGTGCTTACGATAAAGTGGAGCCATCTTATGTTCTATATTGGTAGAGTTTAATAGCTTGTTAAGAACACACATAACAGCTGCCTGAGAACAGATTCTCTTCCAGCAGTGTTCTCCGTCTCTGGTCTCTCAATCAGCAAGATTGAGCTAATCTGATTGACATCTCTGCTAACTGCTGAAAAGTGTGAAATCAGTAACGTTTCATGCTTTCATCATATAAGCAGATAATCTATCAAAAGAGGCAGGCGGTAAAACTGAATGCAAGAGGAGCGAAAAACGAACACAAAGTTTTCCGGGTGTTGGCAGTTTCACACTGCACACACACATTATTTCAACTACTGAAGAAAGCTGTTTTTGAAGATTTGAAAATTGCACTGACAATTCTTGTTGTAAAAGGCACCATTTGGTCCATTTGTTTTCCTTTGTCGAGTGGGTGTGTGATGGGATGTAGACAGGCGCCCAACACCCTTTGCCCTCAAAGGGCTTCAGCCCCCCTCTCTCCCCCTCCTCCCCCCTCGTGTGGCAGCCCGGGATGAGACACTTCCCAGGCCCGCTCACGGCCGCACCCGAGCACTTCACAGGTCGTTAAAGACCTTTTGCATGTTAATACGGCTTTGTTGTTGCTCGCCCCTTAAGAGCCCCTGCAACTCCACTCTGCCGATGCGACACACCTACATGTGGGTCGCGACACAGTAATGTGTCGCGCCACATAGTTTGGAAAGCTGTGGCATAGAGTGTTCTGGCGTATAGTGGAGTGCTACAGAGTAGAGTTTAGTGGTATAGACTGTTGTGTTGCAGAGTAGAGTGACGTAGAGTACAGTGGCGGAGAGTGCAGTGGTGCATAGTAGAGTAGTGTGGGGTAGAGTGCATTGGCATAGAGTAGAGTGGTATAAAGTAGAGAGGTGTAGAGTTGAGTAGTGCAGAGCAAAGTGAAGTGACGCAGTGTGGAGTGAAATGGCTTAGTGTGAAGTGGTGCCGAGTAGAGTGGAATATGCATGGTGTGGTAGCACACTGCCATTACAGACAACACATCTTCAACTGAAATGACCATTACATTTGCACAGACATATAGTTTTACTGATAAAAGTATACAGCGCACACACGATAATGTGTGGCGATGTCATCACCTAGTGTATTTGATTATTTTTGATTGTGTTAAAATATTTGTTTCCACCACACTTCAGAATTACCAGAAAATGTGCTTCACTTGTGCTTTTCCAATTTTGAAATATCTGCACAGTTCATTTTTCAGAAATGTTAATTCTATGTCAGGACGGAGGCTCCTATTATGCTTTTCTCAATTTCTTTACTGGAGACAGCAGCCAATGAAAACACAGTAAAGAAAACAAAAAACTACACTTCCCATGAGCACATAGCAACCATAGAGTACATAGAAAGTATAAATATAGTCATAGAGGTTCCAACTCACTCTTTCTTTGCTGCTCCGCAGCCAGTTAAGTGCTCTTTCATCATTACTTGATATTTTGCCTTAATTTATGGTAAATATTGTATGCGCTTTGTTGTTCACTGCAGTGTTATTACAATATATGCTAATTGGAACCTTCCGGTTCGCGTGTTACCGCTTATTGCTTCGGCGTATTGCAGTTCGCATTTGCTGTTGTTCGACGCTTCTCGGCGTCGGCTGTGGGGGCGTGGGCTCACCCCCCGGTGACAGGCTTGCTTCTTGCACCTGTTCTTTGTTGTGGAGCAGGAGCGGGGCTGGGAGACGCGTGTTCTGCTACGCGCGCCTTCCATTTTCGACAGGCTGCATTTAGCGCATGCGCAGTCCACCGGCTGTTCTTGTGGTCGGCGGTGGTACTGCGCATTTTGTTCCTGACTTCTGACAGGATGTCCGGCGCTCGAGTTTTCTCTTCGGAGTTTGGTTGAATTGGCTTCTGCCTTTGCCCATTTTTCCTGTCGATAGGCTCCTGACGCCCTAGTGCTATTTTAATTACTGGGGGTTGTAAAATAATTGCAGAGGCTTTGCCTAGAGTGTTTTAAACAAGCCCTCCCTCCACATTGTACTCTTGTTTTGGCAGGTTATCCTGTTCATTGGCTTGTTTTGAGGCTACACTCCCCCTTGAAGTGCCTTTGGGTGTTAATATATTTCCTCCTCTTGGGCATATCACCTCTCCTGAGGCCAGAATGGCAGATTATTATGAGGATGAGGAGGCATATTACTACGCTGAGGAAGAGCCTGCAGGTTCTGAGGGTGCTGAATTCATGGACCACGCATTGTATCAGGCTATAGCCCCTCTCAAGAGACATTTGGCTGAATATGCTACTCAGCAGGGTTGGATTCCTTCTTCAGGTCGGTCCAAAAAATCACCAAAGAATCCTCATAAAGCAGACTTTGTAAAACTGGCTAAAAATCTGTCCACCAAGTCTTCCAAGAGATCTGCCACGTCTTTTCAGACACATCAAGTCTCTACTGTGACTGAAGATTCGTCTTCAACTGATTCTTCTTCGGATCCCATAATTCCACCTCCCAAAAAGAAGGCTCGTAAAGAGCATTTCGTTGATGCTTCTTCTACCCCACAACTGTTAACCTTTGAGCCAGATGACATTGTTCACCCAAACTCTTCAGCTTGGCTCCCCTCATCTGAGGTTACTGAATATGTGCAAGCACATATTTGTCGTCCCTTCGAGAAGGATGTTCGCGCCAGGCTGCGCTCTGAGTGTCCCCGCCCAGACCTGGCGGACAAGTTAGCTGAGACTCCAGAAGTCGATCCGTCCATGGTTACATATATGCGCAAATATGCCAAAGACCCGAAGAAGGGTCTGGATAGGTCGTGGAGGTTCTGCCAGGACAAATTACTGGACCTCTTGGGTCCGTTGACAAATATTTTGGATTTGGCTTATTCCGCAAAACATTCTGAGTCTCTGATTGATTCCGATGAGTTGGCAGGGTGGTCTCAAAGAGCTATCTGCATTTTAGGCAATGCAAATTGCGCCCTGTCCTGTGAGCGCCGTCGCTCAATCCTAATGAAATTAGACCCTAAACTAACAGATCTTGCATCTTCAGAGTCAGGCCCTTTGGCACAAGGTTTCCTTTTTGGTCCTCCTTTTCTAAAGGAACTCACTATTTTTGTTGCGACCTTTAGTGGCCTTGACAAGGCACAATCAAACCTGCGCTGTGCTTTCCGTCCGGTTTTCGGACGGGCCGGACGAAGGGGACGTTCGTCCGGCCGGGGAAGTCAACAGCCTGCTCAACGAGGAGGCCAGTCCTAGAGAGGAGGAGCCCAGGACACTTATTGCTCTGGGAAAACCAGATTCTACCCCACTCGCAAGGGTAGAAACAACTACGGAAAAGGCGGCTACGGAGGTGCCCAGGGAGGACGTCAAGATTCCGTCAACTCAGGTGAGCTTAATTCTGGCATCCGAAGTTGTTTTGGGGGGCAGACTGAAGTTTTTTCTTCACAATTGGCAGCTAATCTCCAGCGATCCTTGGGTGTTGGAGACGGTGCAAGGCTTCAAACTCGAATTCTACGACCGCCCTCTCCTACACCGCCTTCCTTTACCCCTTTTTTTTCCCAACGAGATCAGGACTTCATCTCCGAAGAAGTTGAGTCCCTTCTGACGAAAGGAGCCATCCTTCCATCTTCCCGTCATCCCGACGGTTTTGTCAGTAATATTTTTCTAGTGGAGAAAAAAGGGGGTGGTTCCTGTTTAGTCTTAAACCTCAAAGATTTCAACGGCGGGGTGGTTTACCGTCATTTCAAGATGGAAGGTATCCATCTTCTTCGAGACCTTCTCCAAGAAGGGGACTGGATGGTCCGCTTGGACCTGAAAGACGCCTATCTGTCTGTTCCGATTTATGCTCCCCACCGGCGCTTTCTTCAATTTCAATGGCTGGGAAAATGGTTCGAATACACTGTACTCCCCTTCGGTCTTTCTTCCGCTCCATGGTGCTTTACGAAGCTCATGAGACCGGTGGTGGAGTCTTTGCGGACCCGAGGAGTCCGTTTGATTGTGTATCTGGACGATATTCTCTTGATGGCTCATTGCCCCCTTCTTCTGCAACTTCACTTACAATGGTCCATCGATCTATTGCAGTCTCTAGGTTTTCTTATCAATCCTCTGAAATCAGACTTTCATCCCTCGCAAAAGATGGATTTTCTCGGTTTCAACATCGACTCACTAGCTTGTCAGCTTCTTCTTCCAAGCCAGAAGATCAGAGCGATCAAACGGGAGTTGCGTCTGGTCTTGTCCCAACAACTGGTCTCTTTGCGGACTGTGGCTCGGATTGTAGGTCTCCTTTCCTCTTCAATCCAAGCCATATTCCCAGGTCCCTTACATTATCGCGCTCTCCAGCGCCTAAAGATCAGACATCTTCAGAAGGGCCTTCGTTACTCCGATCTCATTCCCCTGTCGGAGGATGCTCGTGGGGAGATGTTGTGGTGGCTGGACCACATGGAGTCCTGGAACGGTCGAGCGTTGTTCGGGTCGACTCCAGACATCATTATCGAGTCCGATGCGAGCCTTTGGGGATGGGGAGCTTGGTGCGGTTCTCTGACGACAGGGGGCCGTTGGTCCCGGGAGGAATTATCCCTCCACATCAACTGCCTAGAGCTTCTTGCGGGCTCTTTTGCAATCCGCTGTCTTTCCCCTCAAGCGATGAACTGTTGCATTCTCCTCCGCATGGACAACGTCTCAGCGGGGAGATATGTCAACAAGCTTGGAGGCACGAAATCCAAACTCCTTTCGGAGATAGCCAAGGACTTTTGGCATCTTTGCTTACACCGACAGATCACGATTATTGCAGAGTACCTTCCAAGTCGCGACAATCTAGTGGCGGATTGGAATTCTCATCACCTCCGGGATTACAGCGACTGGCGTCTCCACCCTCCAGTGTTTCGGTCCTTGGTCCGGGTTTGGGGCCAATGCCACTTGGATCTTTTTGCCTCTCGCCTGAAATAACAGCTTCCGCTGTTTTACAGTTGGCGCCCGTATACGGAGGCTACGCGTTTCCCCCCTTTATGATGATTCCCAGGGTTCTGGCCCGCACGAGGTGTTTCCTCTCGGATCTGATTCTCATCACTCCCCTTTGGAGGGCTCAGGCGTGGTTTCCAGTTCTTCTGGAGATGAGTTGCTCTCCGCCGCTCCTTCTCCCCAACAGGTGGAACCTGTTGCTGGACCCTCTTCTGCAGCCCCACCCTCTCATTCTATCAGGTCATCTCCGTCTTGTAGCGTGGCGGATTTCGGGGGACGCTGGCAAATCGCAGGCCTTTCTTTTGACGCTGCCCGATTTATCGGCGAAGCTTGGGCCCCCAACACCCACAAACGTTATTCGTCAGCTTGGAAACGGTGGAGTGATTGGTGTACTCAGAGATCAGTGGATACCTCTTCGGCAGATGTCACCCTAGTTCTGAATTTTCTTGCTTCTCTGACTTCTTCAGGCTTGGCATACAGGACAGTCAATAACTTTTGTTCCGCTATTTCAGCTGGTCATATTCCAGTGGAATCTAAGCCTATTGGGGAACACCCTTTGGTTTCCGAATTACTCAGAGGCATTCGGATGGTAAAACCTCCTTGCCCTAAGTATGTTCAATTGTGGGATGTATCTGTGGTTTTACGTTTTTTGACTTCTTGGCCTGAACATTTTTTACTGTCTAGGAAACAGTTATCCGCCAAATTGACTATGTTGCTTTGCCTCTTGTCTTGCAAGCGTGTGTCAGATGTTCGTGCTCTAGACCTCGCCGGACGCTCTTTCTCACCTGAAGGTGTTTCTTTTTCCATTTCTCGCCGTACTAAATGTAACACATCTTCTATGTCTTATCCCTCTTTTCCACACAATCCCAAGCTGTGTGTAGTACAATGTATTAAAGATTATGAGGTGAGTACTGCTCCTTTTCGTCATGATTTGCAGGGTCAACTGCTTATAGCTTTGCAAAAGCCTTTCAAGCCTGTGTCTCCCGCTACCTTGGCACGTTGGGTTCGTTGGCTCATGTTAGAAGTGGGCATTGACGTTTCCGTCTTTGGGGCCCATTCTGCTCGGGGAGCTATGGCTTCAAAGGCTTTTTCCTTGGGGGTTGGCCTCCAGGATATCACGAAGGCCGCAGATTGGTCTTCAGAATCTGTTTTCAAGACATTTTATTTCAAACCTATTGTTGATGTTGCTTCTGTTGTGGTGGCTAAGCTTTGAACAAGCATAATAGGAGCCTTCATCCTGACATAGAATTTAAAATTTGCTAACATTCATGCCAAGAATTTTCAATTCTATTAAGGACAGGAGGTGAGGATTATCCCACCCTTATTGCCATTTATGCATTGGATTAAGTATGCATGTTACTATACTGTAATGTTCTTTATTATATGACTCTATTCCCGCCCTATTGTGAATTCTGTATTCTATCCTTTGGAATGGCCTTTACGGCTCTGTTTTTATTTCCTCCAGGCTCTGACCTTAAATGAGATGTGCTGTGAGTTTCTGCTCTTCGTGGGTCTTCTTCTGTTCCTATGGCTTTGGGAGGTGCCTCCGTCCCTTCATATGGATGATGACTTTTCCTTTGGACGTTCGTAATGGATTTTGATTTCGAATGTTCTTGGTTCTGGACAAAGAAAGAGGAAGTTGGAACCTCTATGACTATATTTATACTTTCTATGTACTCTATGGTTGCTATGTGCTCATGGAAAGTGTAGTTTTTTGTTTTCTCCAGTAAAGAAATTGAGAAAAGCATAATCCTCGCCTCCTGTCCTTAATAGAATTGAAAATTCTTGGCACAAATGTTAGCAAATTTTAAATTGTGTTGTGTGCTAGAAAATAAATATCATTGTTCAGCCTTCCTCATGCACTCACCCAATAGCCAGCAAGATTGTCACATAAATCCTCTTACTTTGAAGTCAGAGAAGGAAAAGTAAACACCAAGCTCCCTGGAAGACATATCCTGATGTTTGACCCCTGTCTTTGAATGAACAACAAATGTGAAAAGATAAGAACAAGATTTAAAGATATAGTTACAGAAATCCAGTACTGGTGGAAGAATGCAGTAAACGGAATTTGGGCAAGGGAATGGACGAACTCAAGCTCAAATAGAGCAAGCACATGTGAGTTACAAACTACAAAGCCAATGGTCAGAAATGTGTGGAATGCATTCCCAGGAAAGCTTTCCAAATGTCCCCAAGATGTTATTATCAAACCAGAGAACTATACTATCTGGTAGGGTTTGACCTCAAAATGGGGGCGTAGTGACTGTCTTTCAAGAGCATTGGATAGATGTGGAGAAATTAGGACCTTATTATAATTTTTTAAATAAACTAAGCATAGTTTTTCCTAAGCATGAGCTGGCAGAGAAGGTGTGAGAACATCCACCGGAACATATAGCTCTCTTTGGAACCTGTCATAGAGGTATTATGTGATTGGAAATAACCAGCTTTGTTGATGGTCTCTGAAATTCGACGTGAGTGTTTATTATTCTTGACTTTACAAGAATAGAGTTTCTCAACGAAACTACCTGAACTGAGGGAGCTCTTGCAGGTGCATGACTTTCTGAAGAAGGGGTTGTCATCAGTGGGACCAGCCTAGAAGGAACAATTTGTAAAGAGTATATATAAATACTTGACAAGCATTGACAAAGCCAATAGGTCTGGGTGGAATGTGCTAGTGAATGCAGCATTCGCACATTAAATCAAGTCAAGCAGGAGTAGACCGAAGGGGATTTTGAGGCTGAATTAAGTTTTGAAGGACGTAGTACTATGGCAAGGGTACTCCGCTCACCGTACTTAGAGGTGTCCGCTGCCCCTGCGGCTCTTCCCCCTTTGGGCCATTAGAGGCCTGTGTAGGCAGCAGAGAGGTCTCCTCCGTGTACACACTGAAGGTCTGCCCAACTGAGAGGGGTGGAGTGTCAGGTTGACAGAAAGGGTATTGCGTCGCTATTGCAAAGGAGTACCCTTTCCACCAATATATAAACCAGGTCGATGGATGTAAAGTAGACACTTACGCATTTCACAGCAAGCGTTTGAGTGAAAACTTAATGATACCCCAAACAGCCAATGACATCAGGACAGAGATGAATACTTGACTGGGCTGAACTAAGATATCATTGACAACGTCTGAAGCCAATGGATCAAAAAGGATGGTCGAGGAAAAGAGACAAACTCAGAGCCCAATAGATGTATATTGTAAACAATAGGTCTGCTTCACACCTACTCTGTCAAAACCCAAACATAAAAAGAGAAATGATCGTTGTGGTTCTGACCTTACACACTCCTGTTGGCGTTATTAGTCAATTACATTAGAAGTAAACAAAATAGGTGCATTTATAATACCTTAAGGGTGAAAAGGGAGGGAGCACGGATCTGCTGATCAGCATCAAAAACTGCACAGGAAATGTGATCGATGTGATACTGAAACTCAGTTCAATTCTGGATACTTGGTTTTGAATTTTGATTAGTTACATTTTGGACTTTGGTGACGAGCAAAGAATACGTTTACCAATAACTTGCATTTTATTCAGCAGCCCTCCTGTTGTAAAATCTGACCTGGAGGTGAGTCGAGAGGGGCCTGTTCTCCATAACATCAAGGATTCTTCCTTTGAAGGAACTAAGAGCGAGGTCCAGTTCATATTGTTCTACTAATATTTTAATTGTATGACCGCAGAGGAGCGGCTTGGAAGAGGTTTGAGCAGGCCACAGTGACACAAATGCTTGGAGAAAGCAGTGTTTGCTTAGCTGGGGTGGGACTGAGGCCCCCTGTGGCTTTCTTTTGTTGAGCGATTGTCTGGCTGGGGCCCCTGCG
This sequence comes from Lissotriton vulgaris, assembly GCF_964263255.1. Lineage (NCBI taxonomy): Eukaryota > Metazoa > Chordata > Amphibia > Caudata > Salamandridae > Lissotriton > Lissotriton vulgaris. The sequence continues at coordinate 953,573,285 of NC_141687.1, read as the reverse complement.
ACTTGTCATTAATGTATTCTTGCCACTCGTCTTGTGACTGTTACTGTCCGAGTTCCAGTGCCTCTGTTTGGCTGTGGTGTTGCAACGTTACCTGGTTTAGTCCCTGTGAAACCCACGAGTCTTCTTGCTGCTTGAAGTTTCGGGATCGCAGGAGGCTTGCCGCCTTTCCAAGATGAAAAAATACCTGCCATTTGGTGTTATCTACAAAGGACAGGATGAGATACTTAACAGGACTGTAAACAAAATCATATGAATTCACCTGTAACAGGACGTTTCTACCTACCTTTACTTTAAATATTAGTCAGGAAGTATTAGCACATGTGCTTTCCAATTATATTTGCTGTTTGAAGTATGTACAGATGAGGGCTAAAAATACTGGCTTTTGGGTGACTTTGCACTTTTTGTGCTAGCTGGGATATTAAAATATTGGTGGTTAGTACTTAATTTGTAAAAAAAAAAAAAATATGTTCTGGGCTCTCGTCAGGAGGCCACTGCAGCTTGCACCACACATTGCCCTGCCAGCACTGCCAATGACAGTAACAACACAACTACTAACCATCTAGGCATGGGCGGAAAATCCGTTCCGCTCGCGGATTTTGCGGATTTTCGGGAAATCCGCAATCCGCGAGATTTGCGAATTTCCCGCAAAATCCGCAAATCCGCGAGCAGCGGATTTTGCTCGCACTGCTCGCACTGTTCGCGTGAGTTCGCGCCCCGCGAATAAGTGCAAAATTGCAGAAATACGATCTTAGCAAAACTGAAAGTAACTACTTACCAGGTTCAAAAGTTCAGGCTCATCATTAGTAGCCATTTCCTGTAGTGCTTCCTGAGGGGCCCCTCCAGAGTTCAGTTGCCAGTTGAAACTATTATGTGACCCTGCTCTGAACCTCAGAATAGTTACACATATGCCACAAAGGTCCTGAATTACAGCTAAGGGAGACAAGCAGGAGCCAGGCTGGAAGTTAAAACCCATTAATCAGCCCCTAATTCATTATTGTCAGTTGGGGCAGGGCAGGTGTTGTAACTAATTTTGCAACAATGAAAGCACTTAGCAAGTGCAAAAGATCACTAATCAGGGCGCACTAAGGAAGCAGGTGCCAGCTAAAAAAATATTCTGTGACACATTAATCAGCCCCAAATGAATTCAGGTCACTTGAGGCAGGGAAGGTGTGCTTTGCTTTGCCGAAAATAATGTACACTGGACAACCAGAGGGTGTGGTGATGAAACAGAGGGTGGCATGGGTGGGCCAGAGGGTGGCATGAGTAGTCAGAGAGTGGCAGTGGTGACAGAGAGTGGCAGTGATGAAGAAGAGTGTCCCAAACAGGCTGGACACGTAGAAACAACAAGTTCGCGAAACTTGCGACCCGACAGGTAAGTTCGCAATTTGCGAAAGTGTACAAAACCCTCGCGAACTGGCAGAAACACGGGCGAACACAAAAAAAAAAAAATCCGCAAATTCGCGGGAATTCGCGGATTTTGCGGATTGCGAATCCGCAAATCCGCAAAATTCGCGAACGCGAGATCCGCAAAATTCGCTCATGCTTATAACCATCACACTCCTACAAGTGTGACAATTCTGATTATTCGAGGCCTCTAAAGCTATAAGAATGGCTTGGGCAGCAGTTGATGGTCTTTTTTAATGTATACTGAATTAATGATTAATTGCTGTTGTCATTTCTGATTTGACTAGACAGCGCCACCCTGCCGCAGACTGGCACAAGGACCAGTGCTGACAATTAAGTGTTGTTGCTGTCCACCATAGCGCTGTGACCACCTCGACCTCGTTGAGCACGGTCGCTCCCTCCTGCCCTCGCTGACTCCTGCCCTGAGCTGCCTAGTATCGTACACATTGCGCTGCTGAGCTTCCTTGACGCTGCTCTTCACTTTCTCTTTTGCCTGCATAGCGCTGCTGCCCTCGTTTAGCGCTAGAACGTGCCTGCCTGCTTGCGCTAAACTGTGCCTGCATTAATTGATTATTTTGAACTCCTTTGCTGAAACCTGCATTTGCTGACCATTTATCAGCGTTTTTGGCTCATACCTCTGCTCCTTCCTCCAACCGGGTCAAAAATCGCGTTATAGCCGCCATTTGCTTCTGTTGTTGTTGTTCTGCCCTGAGACCGCCCCCTCCACCACGCAACCGCCTCCCATCTGATCCTCCCTCACCCCTCCCCCCTCCCCAACCTCGTATGACAGTTGCTCCCGCGTGCAGGGTTCACGCGCAGCGATCGCGCCCCATTCGCGCCGAAGGTGCGCCAAAGGTAAGCCCGTCTACGCCCGTCCGCGCCTGGACCGCGCCCAGCGCCAGAGCCCCTGGTCCTCGTAATGTCCACCCCTCCCGTATTACTTACGATGCCACCACCCTCCTAGCCCTTAACCCCGGCCGTTCCCCCAACTGCGTCCAAGCCGCTCCTGGACACACCCATGGACCCTTCTCCTGCTACTCCTGCAAGTTCGCCGGCACCAAGAACAACTCCTCATCTACGAACACACAACAGATATCCGACCCCAACCACCTACAATGCATCCTGATCAACACCCGCTCGGTCCACAGGCACGCCATTGACCTCTGGAATCTACTAGACACCATCTCTCCGGACGTCGCCTTCCTAACAGAAACATGGATGAACGCCACATCAGCCCCAGACATCACCATTGCCATCCAGGAAGGCTATAAGATCATCCGCAAGGACCGTACCGGCCACACAGGAGGAGGCATCGCTATCGTCCATAAGAAATCCATCTGCATCTCAACCAGCTCAGACATCAATCTCGCCAACACTGAACACCTTCACTTCCAGATCCACATCGACCCCAAGACCACACTCAGAGGCACCCTCCTTTACAGGCCACCAGGACCCCGCGCACAATTTAGTGAAGACATCACGGACTTCATCACTCCACACGCGCTCCCCTCCGAGGACTACATCCTTCTGGGAGACCTCAACTTTCACCTTGAAAAGAACAACGACCGCAACACCACCACCCTTTTGGACAACCTCGCCAACCTCGGACTTAAACAACTTGTCACTACCCCCACCCACATCGCAGGTCACACACTCGACCCTATCTTCACCTCCAGCAAACATGTCTCCTTCAGCCACTCCACAGCTCTCCTTTGGACTGACCACAGCTGCGTTCACTTTACCTACAACAAGCCCACATCCAACAACCACCCCCAACCCACTCTGCAAAGAAACTGGAACAAAATCACCATCAACCAGATCTCCTCATCGCTTCTTCTAAACCCCCCAGCCCACTCTTCATACCCCGACCAAGCAGCCACCAACCTCACCCAATGGTTATCCAACAGCGCCGACATCCTAGCACCACTGAAAAAACGACAAATCAAACTAGGCAGCAAGAAGGCCTCCTGGTTCAACGATGATCTTAAGAAATCCAAGAAACTCTGTCGCTCCCTTGAGAAGGCCTGGAAAAAAGACCCAACCACCAGCACCAAGGACGCCTTCAAAAACGCCACCCGCATACACCACCGACTGATCCGGAATGCCAAGAAAGCCGCCTTCAAGGACCGACTAGATAACAACGCCCACAACAGCAAGGAATTATTCAACATCGTCAAGGAATTCACCAACCCCTCAGCCAACTCCAACGACATCACCCCCTCTCAAGCCCTCTGCGACTCCCTAGCCTCATTCTTCCACAACAAAATTGCTGACATCCACAACAGCTTCGACAACCGACCCGAAGACCAACCCACCCAACCCCCTGCAGGACCCCCACCCCCCTGAACATCCTCAATGACTGGAAGCCAATCTCCACTGAGGACACCATCCGTCTGATGAACTCCATCCACTCAGGATCCCCCACAGACCCATGCCCTCACCACATCTTTAACAAAGCAGACTCCATTATAGCACCGCACCTCCGAGACGTCATCAACTGCTCCCTCAACTCTGCAACCTTCCCGGAAAGCTGGAAACATGCCAAACTCAGCGCCCTCCTGAAGAAACCCACAGCTGACCCCACCGAACTCAAAAACTACCGCCCAATCTCACTCCTTCCATTCCCGGCCAAAGTCATCGAGAAAGCGGTCAACAACCAGCTCGCTGCATTCCTCGAAACCAACAAATCCCTCGACTCCTCACAGTCCGGCTTCCGAGCCAAGCACAGCACTGAAACCGCCCTCATCGCAGCAACAGACGACATTCGAACTCTACTGGACAATGAAGACACAGTCGCCCTCATCCTCCTCGACCTCACCGCAGCCTTCGACACGGTCTGTCATAGCACCCTTTTACAACGCCTCAGAAACGTCGGAATCCAAGGAAAAGCACTGGAATGGATCACCTTGTTCCTCGCCGGAAGAACCCAAAGAGTCCGCCTTCCACCATTCAAGTCAGAGGCCACTGAAGTCATCTGCGGCGTACCACAAGGATCTTCACTCAGCCCCACCCTCTTCAACGTATACATGAGCCCCCTCGCGGCCATCGCACGCCAACATAACCTCAACATCATCCCCTACGCTGATGACACTCAACTGATCCTCTCACTCACCAAAGACCCTAACACCGCCAAAACCAACCTGCAAGAAGGAATGAAAGAAGTAGCCGAATGGATGAAGCACAGCCGTCTGAAACTGAACTCAGACAAAACAGAAGTCCTCATCCTAGGCACCTCCCCCTCTGCCTGGGATGACTCTTGGTGGCCAGAGGCCCTTGGAAAAGCACCCATCCCGACGGACCACGCACAGAACCTGGGCGTCACCCTGGATTCCTCACTCTCGATGAACAGACAAATCAACGCCGTCTCTTCATCTTGCTTCAACATTCTTCGCATGCTCAAAAAAACATTTCGTTGGATCCCCACCGAAACTAGAAAAACAGTCACCCACGCTCTGGTCACGAGCCGTCTGGACTACGGAAACACCCTCTACGCCGGTACCACCGCAAAACTCCAGAAAAAACTCCAACGCATCCAGAACGCTTCAGCCAAGCTAATACTAGACATCCTGCGTAAAGATCACATCTCTGGACACCTGAAAAACCTCCACTGGCTCCCCGTCAATAAAAGGATTACTTTCCGGCTCCTAACCCACGCACACAAAGCGCTCTACGAAATCGGACCCGAATGCCTCAACACAAGACTGTCCGTCTACACCCCCTCCCGCCAGCTACGATCCGCCAACCAAGCCCTTTGCCACTGTACCTCGCATCAACAAAACCACCATGGGAGGTAGATCCTTCTCCTACCTGGCAGCTTAAACCTGGAACTCACTTCCCACTCACCTTCGCCTTACTCAGAACCACCTAGCATTCAGAAAGCAACTTAAAACGTGGATATTTGACAAGTAATTCCCCACCCTTCTCCAATCGCCTTGAGACCCTTTGGGTATTGTATTGTATTGTGGTATACTTATAGAGCGCAGCCTGTCACCACCAAGGGCATCCTGGCGCTTTGAACCCTGATCTAACAGCAACTTCAGCAACTAGCCTATCCTCGGGAAGAGGTGGGTTTTCAACGCCTTTCTGAAGGCTGGGAGAGCCTCAAGGCTCCTAAGGGATAGTGGCAGAGAGTTCCAGAGTTTGGCCGCCGCTACTCTGAACGATCGGCCACCCATCCTCACTCTCTGGAAGCGCGGGACTACTAACAGCTTGGATGACGAGGAGCGTAAGGCTCGAGCTGGAAGATACCAAGCAAACATTCTCCGCAGCGGGATAGGTCCCAAGCCATGAATAGCTCTGAACACTATGCATGCGGCTTTGTAGCGGACGCGAAGGTGAATCGGCAGCCAATGGAGTTCCTGTAGTGCTGCTGTAGCCGAGCTGTAGTAGGGGCGGGACAGAGCGAGTTTGGCCGCCCGATTCTGTACCCTTTGGAGCTTGCCCAGTAGTGTTACAGGGGCATCCAATAGTAGTGCGTTGCAGTAGTCGAGTCGACTTAAAATAGTGCTCCGCACTACTTCGGATCTGGCTTGCTCAGGATGGAGAGGTAAAACCTTGCGCAACATCCGGATGAGCATCATGCACGTGGACGTGGTCTTGTTTACGTGCAGATCCAGCTGTAAATTAGGCCCAAAAGTGACCCCCAGATTACGCGCCGAGTGTGTGGCTGACACCGTCTCGGAGAAGGACGGGGGCCAGAAGTCGTCTGGGAGGTCCCTGGGAATTCGGTCACCGGAACAATGCAGAACCTCAGTTTTGGTACCGTTGAACTGTAGCAAGTTCAAACGGAGCCAGTCCGCTGTGGCCTGCATACATCGGTGAAAAGTCTCCAGTGGGACCGCATCCTGTCCCTCCAGCGAAAAGACCAGCTGGGTATCATCTGCATAGTTAAATGCAGAGATCCCAAAGGATTTAATAAGCTGGACTAGTGGGCGGAGGTAAATGTTAAAGAGTATAGGGCTGATGGCTGAGCCCTGCGGTACTCCTTGTCCTACTCTCCGCTCCTCTGAACTGAAGGGAGGGAGCGACACACGTTGTTGACGATTATCCAAGTAGGAAATTAGCCAGTCCCTAGCCTTGTCTTTAACTCCACACTCTTCCAGCCTCGCTATCAAGGTTGGATGGCTGACCTTGTCGAACGCGGCCGACATGTCGAGCAGCACTAAAAAGGCTGCCCGACCACTGTCGACTCGCGCCCGCAGATTGTCAAGCACGGTCACTAACGCGGATTCCGTCCCATGAGCTGGGCGTAAGCCAAATTGCGTCTCATCCAGCCAGGCGTTTCCTTCCAAGAAGCCGGATAGAGTGCGGGTAACCAACTTTTCCATGATTTTCACTGGAAAAGGCAACAGAGAAATTGGCCGGTAATTGGAGAGACAGGCAGGGTCCAGCGTAGGTTTTTTTAAAAGCGGAGATACCACTGCCTTCTTCCAACAACCCGGTACAATCCCTGTTTCAAATGACTGGCAGCAGATGGAATGTAAAGGCTGGAAAAGTTCCTCCTGAAACAACCTCCAGAGTTTTGGCGGAAGAGGGTCAAGAGGCGAACCAGATGAGATCGTAAGGGTATGTAGCGCGCTATATAAATTTATTGACTTGACTTGACTTGTTGCTGAGAACCGGAAACCACTGGCTCAACTTACGCACTAATGGTGGTGCTGGTAGAAAACTGGCCAGGCAGCGACCCTAATTCAGAAGGGCTCCAAGAAACTCCTAACTATTGCTCTTTGGCAGTTGGCCCCTCCTCCTTTCTAAAATCACCTCTGATTTCCTACTCCTGGGGACTGGTTCCTCTTATTCCCTGATTTCAAACACCAGGTTGCATCCAGGTTTCTTTCCTTAACTTCTGTCCTCTCTCACACAGCCTCAGTTACACAGTAGCTTCAGGTAATTTTTTATAATAGTAAGTTCAAAATTCCCATGTGACTGAGGGTTTCATAAGTATATGCACAGTAGCATTAACATGTAAAAGAAAATGAGCATGTAAAAGAAATAAAGACATTATGCTTAGGGAACTGTGCTTAAGCTAGCATTAACTAATATATGCCACAATTTCAAAATGGTTGGAGCTTTCTGCAGCCATCTTTTCAGGATGTAATCAATTGTAAATGTAAGTGTCTTGTAAAGCGCACTGCTGCCCTGAGGCGTCGTGGCGCTGTAGACCGCTGGGGAACCCGTCCTTGCTATCCCTGTGAGATGGTCCCTACTGGGTATCACCAAGGTGAAACCAGGCATCCCCGGCGAATGTGGGGGGCCCTTGTAGAGATGAGACAAGCTAATGCCCAGAGTTGCGAGTGTGATCCCTGGTTAGAGTAGGCACCGAGGCGAGAATTATCGAGTCCACTGACCCTGGTCCACAACCCTGCCGTGTCGGGAATTGAACCCTGGTCCCGGGCCGTTATCTGCTTCCGGGTCTGCCGCCTCTAACCAGTGAGCCACACCACTCCATTGTCTTTTGTCCATGCCTCACCCTGCCCAACAATTCTATGTCAGGACTGAAGGCTTCGGATTACGCTTCTCTTATTTTACTGCATGAAATTACAGCAGCCAATCAAAATATTTTAACAAGAAAAACTACATTTTGCATGACCCTTATTCAGCGTGTCATGGTCCATCCTCCAGTCAAAGAACCCCAGCCCGCCATAAATACTCTGCTCAACATAACACTTCCTCTTTCTTTGCTGCTCCGCAGGCGAGCTAAATACCATTTATACTTCTACTATTGCTATGTATAGCCTTTTAGGAGGCAAGCGTTGCTGTGATTGCTTTTCATGCTAAAACGCTGTTTAATCAGTGCGGGTTGTGAATACTAACATGTATTGTATTGTGCTGTGCTTATTTACTGTTCATTGATTTTAGGTCAGACGAGGGCTGCCCAGTTACTTTGTATTTTTGTCCCCGCAGGGGGAAATTGACCGGAGAGGGACCGCACCACCCCAGCAGAGCCCTCAGGCAGTGCTTCCATGCCAGGAGGTGTTGGGCTACTTTGTGTGCCATGTGGGCACCGTTGGGCTATTTTATGCACCTTTGGGTGCTTTTGGGATACTTGGACACCCTTTGGGCTTCTTAGCAACATATTACCTGCAAATTGCACTCGAACTGCCAGCAAAATCTGTTTGGCCCACCAAGGGACCCAGAGAAGGGTCTCTTCTGCTGAACTGCTCTGTCCAAGAACTATTTGCTCCCTGTGGATGCCCTAGGACCCTTCTAACAGCTCAGGGTTGTACAATTATTGGACAGAGCTTGGCAGTAGGAGACACAGGCTGCGCTCTCTGCACCAAAACTGTAGCATTTATTGACCGCTCTGAGCTGTCTCCCATCCTAGCACCCCTTGGGTGGAGACAAGAACTTGAACACTGTAATGGCAGGGCTCTAGCCATTTGTTGACGCAGACTACTTTCGAGGTGCATGATGATCCCTTGGCCTCACATTTCGAAGAACAGCTAGTGGAAGCACTGGATCACTATCCAACTATCCAACAATATGGGCCATGTCTTCGGGTCAAGGAGATCAATGCTCGGTTTTTCCAAACCACGGTCTCAGCAGATGAACGCCCTTTTAAAGCTAAAATCAAATCTGCTGTGGGTTCCAGATTGGAAACCCAGGACAAGGCATGCTGTGCATATGGACTAAGAATAGGGAGTCTTGGAAACGCTTGGGCCTTCAGGCTCAAAATCTTAGATTAGGACAGTGATAGATGACAACTTAAACCAATGCTCTCACTCAGATGGATCACAAGAAGTGGTCCTAACAATGAAAACCAAGAATAAATGTGCTTCACATGCCAACACGGGGTCCTCCTCCCTCTTCTCACAACCCAGACAGGCTGCTGGATTTTGATCCAGATGACATAGTCCGCCCTTATTCCTCTGCCTAGTTCTCCACACCTGAGGTAACAGAATATGTGGAATCTAGACTCAGCAACGACTTTGGGAAGGAGGTGCTCAATCTCCTTGGGTCCCCTCACTAAGGGGCATATTAGCAAGAACCTTGTTAAAATTATGGTGATACTGGGCTTGCTAATATGCGTTATAGAACTCCAATAGAAGCCCAGATTAGATGTCCTGCACATCTAACCTGGCTTCGGTTGGAATTCTATAACGTATATTAGCAAGCCCAATATCGCCGTTTTAGCGGCAGTTTCCTGCCGCTTAAACTGCGATAATTTTAATGAGGTTCTTGCTAATATGCTCCCTGGATCCTGGAATTGGCATTCCAAGTCAAAGCTGTCAATGCCTCAGTTGACCGGGATGTCTTGATGGGATTGGCGCCACTCGCCATTTCTCAGTTTGGAAACTCAAATCACTCAAAATCGACAGAGAGGTGGTGTTCATTCCTCCTATACCTCGATCTCAAGGTTGCTGACCTAGTGCCATCAGATATTGGCTTACGGCCAAATGGCATCTTGTGTGGAGACCACTTCGTCACAGACATGGGAAAATGCGTCAACACGGTCACAGCCTTGGACAAGGCATAAATCGCTATCAAAAGTGTATTCCACCCAGGCCGTTCGCCCAGCCGTGGACATCCTCAAGGACCTCAGCAAGGTTAAACTCCACGAGGTCAGAGTTACTGGTAAGACAACTCTAGAGGGACCACATTCTATCCCAAAATACACCGGGCACAGAGGCCGGTTCTCGGGGGTAGATTAAAAAAAATGCCCAAACCAACTCCAGCACAAGATTTACAGGTGAGAATTATTCCATTTTAACTGGTACAGTTGGGGAGCAGGAATGGGCAGTTCACACAGAATTGGCAAAAGATTTCACATGATTCCTAGGTCTTGGACACAATGACAGATTACAGAATGGAATTCTGCAAGACTCCCACTCCTGCATGCCACTCCCTCTCCATTTTCCCCAACCAGAACAGGGCTTCATCGATTCAGACCTTTGTGGCTTTCTACTCAAGGGCGCCCTTCAGCCTTCACAGCCCCGCCCCAGAGGGTTTGTCAGCACGACGGAAGAACGTGTTAGCATTCCGGAATCGAGGCCCCAACGAGCAACAGTGATTGGATGCCGTGCCCTCAGTGTTTCGAAGCGAATCCTGTACAGTTGTGTTCATGCGTGGTTTTCATTGTCTTTTGCATTATAAAAGGAACATATTTGTGAGGGTTGTGGTCTCGCTCTCCCCTGATCACTAAGAGGCAACAACACAATGTCTGCCTGACCATAATTGATGACTTATTTTAATGAAGATAAATTATATTTGGTTCTGCTATTTTAATATTTGCTTTTTATTCTGAGCTTTATACTATTATTTGATTTAAATGACTAATTGACTGATTATAACTATTTATTTTCCTGCTGTAAAGATCTAAACTTTTAGTAAACCTTTATGGTTTTATTTTAATATTTGCCTCGTTTTCACTGTAAAGCCTAAGGTAATTTACTATTTACATTGTAATTTGCATTGAAATTTGTTGGTCAGGTCAAATTAAAGAGCAACAAAATCCTTGTTGGATGAACACCGCTCCTGGTCCATCAGGAGTGCTTTAATTGACATATTAGAAAAACAGCGCCAACACGTTTCTAGATGCGACAGTCATTCCGTTTTTCGGAAGTCTGAATTTTGTTTTTTTGAGTCTGAAAACAAAAACAAAAGAAGAAGTAGTAAACATGATTTACAGAAGTCCCAATGCCCGTACAAATCAGTATTACGAGTGCGCCGGAGTTAGGTGCGGGAACATGAGGGGATCAGAATCTCTGATTCCAGCCAGTGTCCACATTCCTAAACTCAGCCACCATGAGTTATAGTCCCTGAAACGTAGGAAAACTAAATTGAGCGCCAAGAACACCGGGTGAGAAACTTCAATTTAAAAAAAATCAGATTACCATTCTGATATTTACCACCTGCTTTGTACAGGTGGTAATTGTTAGGGGGTAATTGGGCATTTCAGGATAGGCGTGTGGCTTGAGGGTGTGGCATGGCAGAAAAGCTTGTCTGCTCTCCCTTTGGGGTTGCAAAGGGGTCGGTCAATGATTGCACAGCTGCAGTGGCGTCACTAGGGTTGGTGTCACCCGGTGCGGGTAACTCATGGTGTCACCCCCTCACGATTTACCGCATGGACCTCCTCCGCTCGTAGTCCGCCAGTGGACACTGATGTGCAAATTCCCAGAGTACTGACATGACCACCACAGCATTTTCATGAAAAGTTACGGCTGGCCAATCAGAACGTCAATTACGGCAGTACCATACCAGGTTTTGCAGTACCCCATTGACTGACTGGAAAAAATGCTCCCTCAGCAAGTAATTTTTTTATTTTTAGTGCATTAATGTCCAGATATCACTTCCTTTTCTGAAAAATGTACCCCTTCATAAGCACACCAAGGACTTATTTCAACAAATATTTCTTAAACCTGCTAAACAGATTTACGATAAGTAATAGCATTCCTTCTGAGTAAAATCCTAACTTCTGTCAAGTTGTTTTTTTCAGTATCAGAGAACAGTTTCCAATGGGAATTAAAATGGAAAATCATTGTTTTTAGACTTCCCTTTTTTCTTGTACCAGTACCACGTTTAACAGATCAGTGGAAAACCTTCGAAGAAAGAGCCAAAGCAAGAGAGCTTGTTTTTTTGGAACATTTCGTGCAGTCACACATAAATAATGTAGCAAACACCAGCTCTGAAATAAATCATGATTAGAGATCGCTCCTTGACACGTCTCTTTAAAGCTGAAGCTCTACTTTTTAATAGCACTGTGTGTGTGTGTGTGACTGTCTGTCTCTTCTTGGGCCGGCCTTGGGGACTGTCTGGGGGGAAACAGCCATTACAACGCGGGCTTTACACCGCATTACCATTACGACGCAGCTTTCACAACGCAAGTCGCTACAACGACTTGCGCTCGATGGAACTATATACTAAGGAATAGCATGATTTACTATTCCAACACCTTCCCTACGTGGGCTGGAGTTGGAATAGTAAATCATACTATTCCTAAATCCAGCGCAAGTTGTTGTAACGACTTGCGTTGTGAAAGCTGCGTCGTAATGGTAGCGCGGTGTAAAGCCCGCGTTGTAATGACATACATCCCTGTCTGGGAGTAATGCGATTGCCGCGATCTGAATCTGATTGTGTGCCTGCACTGCCACATTTCTGACGAGGGCCGGCTTTAGCACTGGTGGCGCCCTGTGCGACAATGTTTGTTGGCGCCCGCCCAATGACCACCTTTACCACAGATTCCCTCACTACCACCATTTGATAGTGCCCCTCAACTCTCCATAACCACTATCTCTTAGATTCATTTCGTTTTATAGCACACACCACTCATGCCAGTTTAAGATGCCAACATTTTTTACATCACACATGCATTGCACAAGGACAATCATCGCTGTGAAAATCAGTATATAGGAAATGTTACATAAGACAGAGACCTACAAGGGGTAGGAGTCACATGTCATCTATACTGGTAGGCAGTATAGTTTAAGAGTTCTTGGACTGGAAAAGCACAAATTCATAATTTAAAATTTAACACCATTGTTAGGGGTTTTCATTAATAAAAAGTAGTGATTTTTACCCAAATGACACCCTTTTGCAATATTAGGACAACAAACGTCTGGGCAAAAATGATAGTACTTTAATATTTTTCTTGCCTTTTGCATACAACTTGTGAGTTGTGATGGCAGTTAATAGCTCACTGCTCTATATTAAGATTTTAACTTATAAACTGAAAGTAAGAAAAGGATCTCAGACCAAACTGGTAACCCATTGACCTATTTTTTTATTATATGCACTTTGTGATGTTAATGGGATACGCACTTTGCAGCAGGCATGTTAAACCTCTGCCCTACGATCTGTCAATACTTTCAGTAGAAAAGGCTCCGGACTCTCTCCAGGAAGAACATTAATCACTGGAGTTGTCATTTTTATTGCAGGGACAAAGTATGCGGCATCCGGTGCTTTTAAAGCGTTGAACATGGCGCCCCCACACCAAGTCAGCACCCGAGCCAGCCAGCATAACTAACCAGATTGGTGTCACCCCATGATGGGGTGGCACTCGGTGCGGTCCGCACCCCTGCCCCCCCTAGTGACGCCACTGCACAGCTGCCGGAAGTGATATTTTAAACACACTGCAATCTTTTTTAACTTTGTCTTCCTGTTTTGTGATTTTGATATTCTTTCATTCGTTCTGGCCTTAAAATCTTCCTAAACGGAATTAAATAGAAATTACCTCTTTTTCCCTGACTTCTAATTCACGTACAGGTTCTGCTCCCTCTCTGTAATTTCTAACTCGTCATACTCTTGACTCCGTTTAATGTTTAGGATCTCTAACTTACACACAGGCCCACATTCCTCTCACTGTCAAGCTCTGATTTCTAACTCCCCAGAGTAATGTACGTGAATGCATTCCCCATTATGTGCACCTCTGAACTCTATTGAAGGGAAAACACACAATTTTTATGTCCAGCCTGGACATTGAATGTTCTGTCTGCAAGACATGCTGTATTCAGTCTATGGGCTTTAAACACGCCCAGCGCTTTTGGTTGATTGTTTGACCTGCCTTTCAAAAGCTCTGGTTGGTGAGTAGTGTACATTTGTCCTGCCTTTGCGTGCTTAATTCCCTCCCAGCTGAATGCACTGATTGTTCCTTTTTGTCGGCTATCTCTTGTCATCTGTTGCGCTCCTCACCGCGGCCCCTCCCTCCCGTCATTGCTGTCGTCCTTCCTGCGCCGCTGCTTGTTGTTCCTTTTTGTTGGCCATCTCTGGCCTTCTCTTGCCTCCTCGCTCACACCTCCTTGCTCCCGTCATTGTAGCGCACCATGGATAACGCTTTTTTCAGGAAATGACAGCTTCAATACAAGTAATTTGACTCTGCTTCCTTTTCTTAAAACACACAAAGACCGCAAGGAATTCACACAAAAAAGTGTACAAGTTTGTTATTATTAGGCTTTCTTGCACAGATTGTCTACTGATTTCCTCGTAGGGCAAGCTCATTCTAAGTCCTCTACACAGTGCTGCAGCTGTGTCTCTGGTCCTCCTGTTGCTAATTCCCACATTTTAAGTCCTCTAGGCAGTGCTGCAGCTGTTCCTTTGGTCCTGTCAGTAATTTCTCATTCTAAGTTCTCTAGACAGTGATGCTAGCTGCTTCTTTGGTCCCTCAGGTCTCGTCGATAATTTCTCATTCTAATTCCTCTATAGAGTGCTGCTACCTGCTTCTGTGGTCTCATCGGTCATTCCCCATTATAAGTCCTCTATGCAGTTTTGCAGCTGCTTCTCTGGTTCCAGTGGTAATTCCTCATTCTAAGTCCTCTAGGCAGTGCTGCAGGTGTGCCTTCAAGTCCTCCTGACAGTGCTGCTACCTGCTTCTTTGGTCTCATCGGTAATTCCTCATTCTAAGTCTTCTAGGGAGTGTTTCAGCTGCTTCTCTGGTCTCAGTGGTAATTCCTCATTCTAAGTCCTCTAAGCAGTGCTGCAGCTGTTTCTTTGTTCCCAGTGGTATATCCTTATTCTCAGTCCTCTAGACAATGCTACTTGCTGCTACTCTGGTCCTGTCAGTAACTCCCCCATTCTAAGTCCTCTTGACAGTGCTGCCGCTGTGTTTGTCCGCAGAGGTAATTCCTCAGTCTAAGTACTCCAGACAGTGCTGCAGATGTCTCTCTGCTCCCAGTCATAATTCCTCATTTTTAGTCCTCTATCCAATGCTGCTGGCTGCTTGTCTGGTGTCGTCAGTAACTCCTCCATTATAAGTACTCTAGGAAGTGCTGCAGCTGTGTCTCTGGCCATAGTGGTAATTCCTCATTCTAAGTCCTCTAGGCAGTTTCTCCTGTATTGCCAGTAAATCCCCCATTCTAAGTGCTACAGCAGTGTCTACTCATTCTTAGTCCCCTAGACAGTGGCACAGTGCTGCAATTGTGTCCCTGTTCCCAGTGGTAATTCCCCTTCTTAGTCCTCTAAGCAGTACTTAAGCTGCATCTCTGTTATACATCCACTATACTCCAAACCAAAACACATAGGTAAAATACATTGTGATGTACAATGCCAATAGCTCTAACTCAAAAATGTGAGGCCTATTGCATTGCAAATGCTTGTTAGGGATTCGTTTTCAACCATTAGATGTGGGCAGTGGGATTGCTTTGGCCAGCCTTTTATTGGCTGGTGTTTCGTGCATTATTGTTAAAGAATATTTGTTTTTAGGTCTATTTTTCTTTTTCAGGTGGGGTATATTTTTTTAGCTTGACCTCTTTAGTTGGAGACCCTTGCGTATCAAAATGTAATTGAGTGGCATTTGCTTCCTAGTTTGAATAGAGATTTGTTTTTGTGGGGTGCTTTTCTGCGAACAGCCTGTTTCTGGCTTGGCCAGTTAGTATTCCCTCTAATTCAGGGTAGCTGAGCGCACTCACTTAGCACTCTAGTTTTGGTGTTTAAAGGCTTGGTTGTGCTGTTAAGTGCAAGTTTCCTAAAGCATCACAAAGGGCTGTTAATTCGAGCAGCAGGGCCCAGGATTTTGAATAGGTGATGAGTAGGCGTGATTCTTGTAATGAACTGGGGGCGTTCTTAGGCCCATCAATTTTTGGTAGGGGGGGAAGTGATCGGGTGGCTGCTCCAGCAGTGGGCCTTGAAAAGCCTGGAAGGTCTTGGGTGCTGCTTAGGGACGCATTTTCACTCCGCCTACGAGAGGAGGGAAAGGAGTTGCTAATGGTTCTGGTACTGCCAATCTGGGAGAAGCACAGGCGGTTCCTCAGCCTCCACTCATGTCCAATGGGCCTTCTTTCAGTGTATCAGGCATCTCCACTAAGTAGCTCATGAGCTACTGATATCTCTCCAGCTATTTGTAAGTAGCTCCCCTGTGTGCAGCCCAGGCTGTTTATAAAGAATCTTTTGCCTTTTGCTTGGTTGAATATATATATATATATATATATATATATATATATATATATATATATATATATATATATATATATATATATATATATATATATATATATATATATATATATATATATATATATATATATATATATCTATATCTATATCTATATATATATATATATATATATATATATATATATATGTATGTATGTATGTATGTATGTATGTATGTATGTATGTGTATATATATATATATATATATATATATACCATAAATTAAAAAATGTGTACACGAAAATGGGTGTATTTTATTACCTTGTTGCCAGGGGCACTGCACCTATGGTGTTATGTGTTACCCATGCAGAGATATTCCAAATTTATGACAATTTTTATTTTACTTTTAGCAACCTTGCTGATGCACTGGTGTGATCACTGCTGACAATCTTGGAATAATATTTGTAGCTTGCGATGATTTTCATTCAACATAAGTAGCTCTTAGTACTGAAGAGGTTGGAGAGCCTTGGTGTAGATAAAGCAACAATCATCATTTCTGTCAATGTGTCACCTCCCAATATTTCAATTGCTTGTAACAATACAAGCAAGTCTGTCCAAAGTCAAAATATTGTGCAGTGCAGTATGGTATCAACTGCATGGCAGGTAATGTTTGTGTGGCAGGTTTGTCACCACCAGCTGGAGCAGTGGGGATTCCCTCATTAGTGGGGCTCAGGCGTTGGAGGGGAGGCTAGGGAGGGGCATAAGCAGACCAGCCATACCTGGTGGCAAGGTCAGCGACTGTCCTGCCATGGTTGTCCAAAGTCAGGGGGTTGTCTGGTTCGCTTTATAGTGACCGATTTATTTATTTATTTATAAAGTTTTATATAGCGCGAACAAGAACCCGAAGGTTATCAGAGCGCTTTATAATAGGCAGAAAGAAAGAACAAGGGGGTAGTATAAACATCAATTGGGAAACAGCAGCAACAAAAAAAACATAATAATACAGTAAACAGGTGTACACATGTGAAAAAAACAAAAAAAGAACAGAGGAGATGATCCATTGTAGCTGGAGGTACCATTGTGAAAAGTGCAAAGTCAGACGAAAAGGATGTGCCTCCTCCCCTTACGGTAAGAATTTGCACATTAGGAATCTTTTGGCTTCCAATTTGAACGCCGTCGTCGAGGAGAGGCTGCGTACTTCAGGTGGCAGAGTTTTCCATATCTTTGGGGCAGCACTGGAGAAGGCTCGGTGACAAATTATTTTTTGTTAAGGACAAGAGGTTTATGAGCTGCGGGGTCTGACGAGAACAGCTTAGTAAAGGCTAGTGGTTGATTACTATTCCTGGAGTTGGTGAGCAGGTTTAACACACGCTACAACAGCTCTTTGGAAAAGTTACAACCTTGGGGGGCCAGGGGGCTTCAGAGGTCATCTGTAGGAGCTCTGAATTGCGTGACAAATGTTTACAGTGAGGTAAAACAGGAGCCCATTTGTGTCAGTCTGACTCCTAATGAGTGACACTTGGCAGGACTGTCTCAGCCATACCCAAAAGCGCATGCCATCACCTAAGACTGCTCTGGGGCTTTGGGCAGTTCATACCTGAGCAGGAATTGAAACCTATAGCCCAGTCACTGGCTCTTTCCAGACTAGATTATGATAACTCACTCCTCTCTGGACTCCCTAAAGTGATTGTCCTCTCTGAGACCAGTGCTGCATGCAGCTGCCTGGCCACAGGAAATCCAACCACTTCTCTTCGATTTTGCAACCCCTGAAATGGCTTTCCGTCAGTGTAAGAGTCCAATGCAATACTGCATACATTAATCATAAAGTCCTCATCAACTCCACTCTCTCCTACATGGTTGGAAGACTGCAAGTCTTTAGAGCTCAACGAGGATCTAGAAACATTGAGTTCCTACAGTTCCAGCCTCCAACTTGTAGGCAGGAACGCTGCATGACACAGGAATTCTCTAGTAGTGCAACAAGGGGTTGGAACTCCCTCCCACCAACCCTTCACACGACCTCTTGTCCGTTCATATTCAAAAGGTAACTCAAAATCCTCCTAATTGAGAAACACTTTGGTTAAATTGAGGATTGTTGCTTTTAATGTTTGATCTCTCTGCTCTCTGGCTTCTGATTATCAAAGATGGTTGGGTAACTATTTCTTATTTTCGAACATCTCTGCTGGTATGAACTGTTTGTTCCTTGCTTTTCTGGAGCTAATATGTTGTTTTATGATACTTATTAACCAGTACTTACATCCCGCTCTCTTTTAAAGTGCTCTATTGGCTTTAGGTTAATTATGTAGCATATAAAAGCGGCAAAAATAAATAAAAGCATTGTGTTTGTTTGGGCAACTAGCTTAACTGGTGCTTGTGAACAATAAAATAAGTTGTTAATTTTGGTTAATTGTTTCGTGTCTACATAAACAATGCATTGGTAATAATGTGCCTGGATCCATGTATTATAATCAAATTTTATTGCATCAATTTAATGGCTATCAATTCAATAAATTGTAGTGAAGAATTATACCATAGGCACGCAACAGGAGCATGCAACTGAGCTCACGTATGCAGTATGTCACACATGGACCCCACTGCCACAAGCACACATGTCTAAACTCGCCACAGTCCCAGTCACAGTTTGAAGAAAAGGCCAACAGGACCACATGCTTTGAGATGTTCTGACATACAACAGTCTGTGTCCTAGACTTGATGAACAAACAACTCTTTTTTGATGACTGCACCTGTTAGCTTATTTATATTTTTAAATTTAAATTTTTAGTATTATATGATGGTATTTTTTTATCCTGCTTCTAAAGATTGATTCTATTTGGGATGCTCGATTGCCTAACTGTAACCAAGGGTTAATCCATAGAGGGGCAGTTCCCCTATTTATATTGTTCAGCTTTTGATATTCAGGGTTTATACGCCAGAGAGCAATTATTGTAACTGTTTTATATTTTATCATGCTATTTTATGCTGTGGCATTTCTTATGTGTTTCATTATTGTGCTTTTATGGCAGCACCGCCGAAATAAAGTTTGAACTGACTGACTGCAACTGTCAGTGTGCTAGGCAAGTAGCTTGCCTTGAGCCCAACAGCGGCCATTGCACCCAAATAACAGAAATTTTCCCAGGGTTTGACGCCATTAAAAATAGGACGGACTGAAATCAAGTGCAGGCAGCGGCTGGTCTCCACTAAATGTGCCCCCAAGCCCACCCAGTCTCTGCAAGGCAGCCTCCTAAATAGGCAGGGGGGGTCGGAATTGAGGACGAAGAGATGCATTTTCTATCAGCTGTAGGCACTTACAAGCATTTTCAATGACAGCAAGATAAATGGCATTGCCTCGGCTAGAAATTGCACGTGCTGTCTCAAAGAGATGTGTTGTGTTCTATCTGTGGACTTACAGGTAGCCCATCTCCTTCCATTAGTAAACACCAGCGTCACTTTCATTTTCTTTGATGCCATTCCTCGTGGCATGTGGGCATCATGCCCTCTTCATGTGTTTGGCCCTCATATAGCGCATGGACCAAGTACAAGTCTCCTAACACTGCTCCCGGTTTGCAGAGCTATTTTTTTCTCCATAGGAGTACTTATGTTTTCAGACCGTTTCCCTTGTACATATACACACATACCACTAAAATGCATGCAGTGTAAAGAAACAAATGCATTTGTTAAAAAGTTGTTAAAACACGAACAGCACTCCTTTTTTTTTTTTTTGCACGATCTTGGGGAGCTTGCTCCGTCAACTGTCTTGTCATAGCACGAAAAACAAGTTGATGATATTGGAGCGCTTTAAGTGCTCATCAGTTATCATTTTTGTTGCTGATCATGCTTCCATTAAGGATTCTATTACCCATCGTTGATTGCCCGTCGGCCCATCCCCTCCTGCTTCCCTGCTTGCCCTGTCCACCCACTAACTCCTTCGTCGCTGCTTTTTTCTGTTTTTGCATGATCTGATGGTATTGGAGCCCTTGTTCCATCCTCCATCGTGCCATTGTGCTAACACCAGCCGATGGTATTGGAGCGCTTTCAGTGCTCACCAGTTATATTACAAAATGATATGTTCATTGACATAGGCAGGGGGAAGCATAATTGATTTGACCAGAATCACAATTTTTTCAGCGGACCCTGAGATTCGAACCTGATTCCCCAGTTTTCTTGTTAGCAGCTCTGGCCGTTATGCCACATCCTCACTTCACTTCAAAACTCCTCAACTGGTTCTTAATATCACTTACACATTTGTTCAGCAAGACCCCATCAACACTGAAGAAGCATTGGCAAAGCCAGCAGATCTCAGCAATGCCTTAGCTATTAGCCTTGTCAATGTGAATGTCTTTTAGCCATGTTTTCTAGAAGCATATTAGCTGTTCTGCCTGGCTGAAAGTCACTGAAGAAAGCACTATGATGCGGCCAGGGCAGGCCACATAATAGTGCTTTTTTGTGTTAGGAGGGGCAAGACAATGAACTCAACATGGGGGTGAAGTGACTCTGCGGCATATGTAGAAAAACTGCTGCTATCTAGCATTAGCATTAGTTAGTGGCAGTTTTCTTAATGCAGCCTAGCACCAAAAACTATTGCCCAGTTAGCGATGTACTTACAATACATCACTACATGATGATAGTTTGAGGTAGCCGCTGTGAAAACTGACGCTAACACTAGCGTGAAGGTGATACAAATTCTGACGTTAGCAGGAGAAAACTGATGAAAGGCCAATTTGCGGGCAAAAAACTCACATTAGTCAGCAGACCTTCACTTTTTTTGCCTCTAGAGGAAAAAATAGCCAATAAGTCCACCCCCAATGAAAAAAGGAAAAGAAGAAACAAAGGAATGAAGAATGGAGCAGGCAGGGACAAACCTCCCAACAGCCAAGATGACCAACCAGAGTGCCAAGAGAAGAGGAAATGCAGAATCAGGGCTACATATATGAAAAGAGGCTCATTGCTTGGGAAAACCTGTGATGCATCACTTTTCATAGTGCCCTCCTTGCAACAGTATGGCAGCCAAAACCTTGAAAGTGCGGACAGTCCCCGGGGCCTGGAGGCCTCACTGTGTCTACGTGTGGGACCTGGAATGGGATGCGGAGGTGCTGTGGAGTTGATGGGCCATGGCGGTAGACATTGAGGTGTTGGTGATTGACCTTAACTGGTGGGAAAGTCTTCCAGGTCACATGGAGACACGCTGCAGACATGTGTGAGAAGACTGCCTGGTGCCCCTTGGTGCTGCGAATGGTAGAGGCGCTCCTGCGCAGCAACGTAGGGAGGTCTGAATCGCATACCATGTGCCACCACTACTCCAGGGTACATGGAGATTTACCAATGGTGGGCCGCACCACTCTGCATCACAGACCGGAGGATGTTGCGCTGGCCGGACGCTGTGGAGGGTGAGGCCCCAGAGCTGCGCCAAACTTGTATGTCATGAGCACTGCAACTTCATTCATAAGGTGCCCTGTTGCATCACCTGCATCAGGAGGTTCCCCAGTGGACTTGGTGGTGACTGCTGTACCCAGGCTTGCGAAATCCCACCTGGCTGAGACTCCTGCAAGCTCAGTCACAGATTTGGGGAGAGCGCAGCAGATTGCCCCACAGTGTCAATGTCCAGGTGAGGAGAATCTGGGATGCGTAGCGGAGGGGCCCCGGGGTCGAGTCGGGCCCAGGCCTAGCGTCTATGGGTGACGGACCCCCCAGTGCCAGCTCCTCCACTATGGCGGAAGGGCGTCACCCCACTGCTTTCAAGCAGTGCAAGAGGAAACATAATATGTTGATAACTTTCTGATATTCTCATGCTATGTTTCCTTTGCATGTGGGAGAGTGGGTGGGGCTGCTCTACTCACGGAGCAGGGCAGGGGCAGAGTGGTATGCCCACTCAAGTAAGCAAAATGACGGTTTGTCCGGCCCTCTCAGGCTGCATGGAGAACATGCCAACTCCTGAACGCCTTGTCACAGTGCTCAGGAACAATCACAATGACGCATTGCAGCATTGTGATTGGCTTAGGGGATAGAGCCTGGCTGTCTGCTTCCTGTTCCTGGAAACAGACTCACGAGAGCTGGAGCACAGAAGATGCGGGACCCGGCCTCGAGGTAAGATTTAGAAAAAATATATATTTACAACCCCCACTCCCCCACTGCATCCCCGCCCCCTCTAGTGTCCTTTCCCATGTTTCCCGCCTCCCAGCTGTCCAGTCCCCCTGCAGCACTACTTAATGGTGGGCGCTGTGCAGCCATGTGCAGCGGGTGTACCACTGGTGCGTCAAAGGCAAGTCTGTCTGCGTCCATGCTCAGCACCAAGGACACTTCCTCTTGGACACTCCACCGGTACAACCAAGCACCCTCCTAGCCATTAGCACTGGACGCCACACCCCCTGCTATATAGCATCACTGTAGAATTCCCTTGAACCCTACGCCTGCTGAAACTGCAAACACACCCTTTGCCACATCAGCACACCAGTGCCTTCTGCCGCCCTGCTGAGCAACAGCACGGCAGACCGATTCAACTGCATCCTCCTCAACGTGCAGTCCCTCCACAGAGACGCAACAGAAATCTGGGACCTCCTCAAAGCCACCTCTTCAGACATCGCCTTGTTAATGACTACATCCTACTCTGACATCTCAAGTTCCACATGGACGACCCCAGTGACCAGAACACCACCACCCTCCCCGCAAACATCGCCAACACCAAACACAACATCTAGTCACTGCACCAACCCACATAGCTGGACACACGCTTGACCCCGTCTTCCCAGCCAGTGGGAACTTCAACTACAGCCACACTCCCGAACTCTCCTGGACTGACCATCATAGTATACATCACGGCTTCACCACGTCCACCATACACCACCGCCATCATCTCCACCCCCAGCTGCAGCTGGAACAAGGGCATTAAAGAACTTTTTGGCAACTCCCTCAGCACCACCACTCCACCAGCGCTTACAGATGCCAAAACCGCAGCATGTAAACTCCACCGATAGAGCTCCAACTGCGCCTACACCCTGGCAGCTCCTCCGTGTCACTGGCCAAAGCATCTGGGGGTCGCTGGCCGTTGGGGAAGGTGACAGCAGACACCCTGGATGCCAAACTAGACTCTGTACAACGGGACGCATCTAGGCATATGCATGACCTTGTGAACCCCTATGCCACATTATACCTGCGTCAGGTAGGATGTATGCAGGGTAGGCGTTCCCATGCAACAAAGCCTCGTAGGAGTGGCATATTGAAATCTATGACTTTAGCACTAACAGATAGGTGAGGAATACTGACATGTCTGTAAATCCTTACGGCATGGAGCACCATACAGTAAATATGGCGCGTCCATGGTGTTTCAAGGAGGGTGCAGTGAAAAGTGTCGCAACACTGTTTTGTCACAGCGATGCAACACTTTTCATATATGGGGCCCAGGACGGCGCCCTATCTTATTGTGGCAAAGGACACACAATTGATGGACGGAATGCAGAACAAATCAAAACATTCACCCCAGTCAAGAGATCTCGGTTAAATCCATCATTCTTTTGCTCACCATGCCACCTCAGTTTAGACCTGGCCATATGCAAATCAGTCTTGACTCTGTGCCTCATGGGAACAGTCCAGCCCGAACTGCCAAGCCAGGTCCTCCCTGGACCGGAAACAAGCATCCTAGAACCGGTTTCGGGGTTACACCCCTCTTTAGCCAGGGTAGCTTGATTCCAGTGGCACAGTGAGCCCAGGACCCACGTCAGGGCATACCCCATGAGGCACAGGGTCAAGACTGATTTACAGATGGCTGGGTCCAAACTGGGGTGGCGTAGTGGGCAAAAGAATGTTGGATTTAACCCAGATCTTTTGACTGGGGGAGAATGTTTGCATTGTCAGCATTCCGTCCATCATTTGTTTGCTGTAACACTATCTTATTGTGGGGCGCATTCCTGAGCTTTTGTTTTGGCACAGGGCAGCGCAGCAATATTCTTTGCTGCGCTGTCCAGCACCAAAACCTCTGAAAATGTGACCCTAAGTGTTTTCACCAATTTTATGGAGGCAGACGGGAATCCATAACCTCCCTTTTATCAACAAGCAGAGGTGTCACTCCCTTTCTGTTACTGGGCCAGCCAATTAATGTGTTCATACTGAGCGGGGCAGGGGGCCTGAGCAGAAGTGGCCTCAATTGTTTTCAGTTATTTATAAAACTTCACCGAAGTAGTGTTTTGTGAAAAGGCAATATGCAAATGTGGGCCACTTTTTTTTAGTGTGCCCTGGTAGATTTCTAATGCCAATCCAACCCTGCTGCTTAGTATATGTTTTCAATCACTGATGCGAACTACACGTGTATACTTCCCCCTGCCTACCTGTTGTGCATATTATCGTACAGATTTCTTCCATTGCTGATGCTGTGCACATTTTTATCCTCTTTATTAACTATTTTTAAAAGCGCCCTGCTTTGATGTAGCGCTGCTGGACTAGTTGCCTAACAGCGCTACATTAGATGCTTTAAAAATCAAAAAAAGAAGAATTACATTATTACAGCTAGATTTGAAACACGTCATCTATGCTTAATTTGAGCTGGTGGTTTCAGCTGCTCCGCACTGGCACTAAATTGGTTTCCGGTGTTCAGCACCAACACTTGATTGTCAACACTGTAGTACTTATGACAGTCTGCCACATGGTGGCGCTAATCATCTCATTTAGAGATGAGCAGAACAACCGTTGTTTATTAATACAATATAGATTACAAATTACTAATACCTGCCTCCCCAGCCATTCCTTTAGTTTTGGGGGCCTGGAATAATCTGAACTGTCAGTTGCAGGCGAGAGAGATGGTCAGTAGCTGTTTTGACAGCGATGACAGGGGCGATGGGTGGGACAAGCTGCAGTAGCCTCCAGTTTAGGGCCCTGGCACTTACTATTTTACAAACTAAGCACTTCCTCAGGTGCTCACATCACCGAGCACTGTGAAGGAAGGCCCCCCCCGCCCCCAGGGCTTTAAGTGGGCCGGGTCTCAAGCGGTCTGAGCACCGTCAGTTTTTTTAAGAGGCCCTCGAAACGGGTCTCTATCGGGCTCTGTTTTGAGCCCTGGCACAGGCGGTCTGGTTCTTTTCCGGACTGCAGTGACAGCAGTTTGCTGTCACTGCAGTCCAGTAAAAAGTGCCAGGGCACAAAACAACCTGATAGAGACCCGTTTCGAGACAGCAAGCACATCAATGTGCGCTGCTCATTTCTCACTAGCAGAGAAGTTACAGCATGACGTCATGCCAGGTGAGCGTTGTGTGGGGGAAGGGAATTCTTTAAAGATTCATTTTCTTTCTGGATTTCCCTTCTCTTTCTGAAACGCAAGAGCAGCAATATTGTGGTAGTGTCACGATGGCTTTAATTGGAAGCTTTTTAAATATTATATGTAACAAGCCATAGTTGCAGCTTATTTATCTTATGCAACTAATAACCATTGACAAAGCCAAAAGGCTTACTTGTTGTAGGTATGATGTTACTTGCTGTATCACATATCTGGATGCAATGAAAGAAAAGGAAAAATACAAGTCGGGCGGCACACTATGCTAAACACAGATTTTTAGCGTTAAGTGTTTAAAGCCACGCCTCTAATTACACTGGCCACGCCCCTTTGAGGGACCCTGCAGTTTATTCATCCCACTTAAAGCCCCCCCCCCTCCAAGGATGAATTGTACACTCGTCATTTACAGAGCTTCCGGGCTTTATATCTAAGTGCCTGCTCTAAAAATAGCTTAAAGACATGCGCGCCGGGCATTCATTAAGTATTCTTTTGTTAAAGTTTAGGCTTTTAAGCCTTACTGTTCTTTAGTAGTCTTGTCCACTTTGATTAACTGTTCTGAGCAGCCTAGTGCCTTCAATCGGTCCCGACAGGACTTTATTTTTATTTCATGGAGCGACACTGACATCTACAGGACACAATTATTATGTATACGTGTTGGGAGTTTTACTTTTGAATATTTAGAAGAATAATTACCCGGAAAGCTCTCTATGCAAAAGGTCGTGGATGAAGTTAAATAAGACCGCCTTATTTAATTATTGTAAGGTTTTTTAATGCGCACACGATGCGCCGAAAACTGTTTCAAAGCTGTGCACGTACAGTAAATGGAATCAGACAGACGAGCATATTGCAAGTGACAACATCAAAATATGCCAAGTTTATTTGGATAATATTTTGCACTATTACAGGCCATTCTAATGAGGTGTATCAAGGGAGGAGAAGCCAACAGAGCCCGAGAGGTCACGTTGCTGGGTGGGGGAGGTAACTGAGAAGTTAGGGAAATAGAAGTTCCCCTACTCGCCACAGGGGTACAGTACCACATTGTTTCATAAATACTCTTAATAAAAATATTTCCTCGTTGGAGATAATAATAGAAAATGTATACCCAATGGGTAGCTATTTTGGAAACATATTTAGTTAAGATAGTTCTGACAGAAAATTCACTTTGATCTTTATTTGATTATTCAAAATAATCATAAAAGGATTCATTCATCAAGAAATGGTAATACAAAATGTAAAATACATAGCGATAAGTAGTGACATGATTGTGATGGAAAAACAGAATAAAATAATTTAAAAGCATTACAGGTATACTCATAATATATTATTACAGATATATGTACATTAAACTAATAGTGTGCTGAAATCCGCCATAAATGAGCACTTTCTTTTAGAAATGCCCCAAAAGCAAAACAAACTGCCAGGTCGGGTAACATTCACGAACAATGAAGAAAGAACTGCCTAATGCTGGCTCAGGCCCCGATATCGAAGAATAGGCAGCAAATAACGGCGAAACCACGCATAATAAATACACAATAAAATAAAGTGCTCAAGAGATTGAGGGGAAGTGCCTTCCCCCAAACAGGGTTACTTTTGGTATATGTAGAGTACGCTCTAGTTGGTGCACGTCACGTTAGGACGTGACGTGCGGCGGCCATGTTGGCGGCGGTGCGCGCGCATCGCCATTAGCGCGCCGAGTGAAAGACAAGACGGCAGCGCCGGCCGGCGCTCCTCGAGATAGAGCCTCTTAAGTTAATAAAGAAACGTTAAGCACCTACCAGCTGTCCATCATTATTGCCGACCACATTACAGTGGCGACGAGGTCGGGACGTGACCAGCCAGGACCACAACTATTGGGAAAAAAAAAACGGACCCACGTGGGCAGCAGCAAGGGAAGCAGCCAACAGGCCCAAGCCAGACCTGGGACACGGCGCAGCGACCCTGCACAACCCAGCCAACGCGACGGCCCACAGGGACACAGCAGGACACACTCAAGGCACGGCAGACTCGAGGAGCGTGGCAGAGCCACAGCCACCCACGGAGGCGGCGAAGAGGTCAGAGTGGCGGCACAGATACCCCGCAGCAGCCAGAATAAGCGCGTGACATTCCTGTTACACAACGCCAGGTAGGAACAGCGCTGGCTACTAAGGAGGAGGAAGGGGGCACCAACACCAAGAGTCCCCAGAGAGAACAGAGCACAGGGTTCAAGGACAGCACCCCAGGCAGCCCCACCGGCAAGGACACCAACATATCAGGCGCCAGGGAGGTAAAAATGAGCACACCGGCGGGGTATGCAATAGCACCTGTACAATTCCTACCAAAACCCGGAGAACCACTGATGAAGTGGGAGGACTGGAAAGAATACATAGATAATTTCATAGGGGTCCTGGAGGACAAAAATGAAGAAAAATTCACCCCCCAAAGAAAGAAACGTATTCTGTTGCTGAATCTGGGTCCGGAGGGACTCAGAATCTACAAGAGTCTGGTGCCCAAAAAGAGAGAAGACACCGACGACGATGTGTATGCGCATGCAGTGGAAGACCTAGATGAACGTTATCATCCCACCATCTGCGTATCAGTGGACAGATATAATTTCCAGCAAAGGAAACAAAGGGCTGGAGAAACTATTGAAGAATATGTAGCGGCCCTGAGGAAACTGGCAGCCACGTGTAAATACGCACTGTGGAAAGACGAGTTCATCAAAGATCAGATCGTGATGCACACCACGAGCGCAAATGTACAAGACAAGCTGTGGGCAAGCGGCGACACCACACTCAAAGACGTATTGGTCATCGTGAAGAGGGCGGAACTCGCACGGAGGTGCGCAGACGCAACCAAGAAGGAAGTGGCCACCCCAACCATGGTGAACAGAATACAAGAAGAGGAACACCGCAAAGACCAGAGAAGCAAGCAGCCAGGGACCAAAGGAACCAACAGATGGCAAGGGAAGCAGGCGAGCAATGAGAGCAAGAAAACGTGCTACAGGTGCGGAAGTTGGTCCCATGAAGCACATGATAGAACTTGTCCGGCGTTCCGGGCCAAATGCCTACACTGTGGCATCATAGGCCACTATGAGAAAGTGTGTCGGAAGAAACAGCAAAAGGGAGTGGTGAAATATGTCGACCAAGGTGAAGAAGATCTGGAGGAAGTCACAGAAGAAGAGGTGGTCACCGTCTTATGCATATACGACCAGGTACTGAGCGTGGATGGGAAGAGGTCAACCAAACCTGTCCTAGACATGTCCATGGGCGGGATCACCATCACAGTGGTGGCAGACACGGGATCTCCATTTACCATTGTACAACGGGCAGTATGGGAAGTAGAGTTCCAACCCAAGTTGGGCCCAGAATTGGAGAAACTAGACATTCGGCCGGTCACCTACAATGGCGACCGCATTCCCATGGTGGGATTCCGACGCCTGTTGTTCGAGTTTAGAGGCCGATCAGCTTGGTGCAAACTATACATTGCGGAGAAAGGACCCTCCGTCCTAGGATGGCTAGACCAGGGCGACCTGGGAATAAAACTAGATCCAGGAGGGAAGGAGCAAATACTACTCACAGAACAGGAGGAATGGCCGGATATGAACAAATGGAAGGAGAACTACCCGAAGGTGTTTGGAGGCACAGTGGGGAGAATGGAGAAATTCCAACACAAGATCGTGCTCAAGGAAGGAGCCATCCCAGTAGCCCACAAAGTGAGAAATGTACCAATTGCGGTGAGAGAGGCAGTCCAGATGGAACTCCAAGAATTGGAGAGGAAGGGTATAATAGAACCAATCACCTGCGCTGAATGGCTGGCGCCCTTAGTGGTCGTAATGAAACCCAATGGGAAGGTCAGGCTCTGTGTGGACCTGAGAGAACTGAATAAAAACATTGTAGTGGAGACATTTCCCCTTCCCAGAATCGAGGAGATGTTGGCCAAGACCAGAGGAGTAAGGTGGTACTCCACTATTGACTTGACTGCACTGCATCCGGACAGC
This sequence comes from Lissotriton vulgaris, assembly GCF_964263255.1. NCBI lineage: Eukaryota > Metazoa > Chordata > Amphibia > Caudata > Salamandridae > Lissotriton > Lissotriton vulgaris. Next base: position 953,543,853 of record NC_141687.1, on the reverse strand, counting down.
AAAAGCCTCACATCCTTCATCACCCCGTTCGGGTGCTACCGGTTTTGTCGCATGCCGTTCGTGCTAGTCTCGGCGGCTGCAGTCTTTCAGAAAATGATGCACCAACTATTCAGAGACTGCAAGGGTGTCCAGTACTTCCAGGATGACATCCTGGTGATGGGGTGTGACAGGCTGGATCACGATCGGAAGTTAGAAAAAGTGCTACAAACACTGGAGAACAAGGGCCTTACAGCGGAATGGACAAAGTGCCGGTTGGGCCTGCAATCGGTGACGTACCTAGGCCACGAAATAGGACAACAGGGCGTCACACCAAAGGCGGAGAACGTAAAGGCCATCGCTGAAGCACCACCCCCCAAGAACAAGGAAGAAGTCAGGTCGTTCTTGGGAATGGCGGAGTACTATAGTAAATTCGTGGTACACTTTGCCTCAAAGACCTACAACATGAGGTTGCTGACCAGGGAGAGCACTGCGTTCCAGTGGACACCGGAAGCCCAAGCAGAGTTCGAAACCATCAAAAAGGATGTCACAGGAGCCATACCGCTCAAAGGTTACGATCCACAGGTCACCACCGTGCTCACGACCGACGCCAGCGACAAAGGTCTGGGCGCTGTGCTCATGCAAGACCGAGGAAGAGGGGATATGGAGACAATCAGCTTTGCATCCAGGGCATTGACGGATACCGAAAGCAAATACAGCGTGATCGAGAAGGAGATGCTGGCGGTGGTGTGGGCCATGGCGAGGTTCCGGCAATTCCTTTGGGGTACCCGATTTCTACTCAAAACAGACCACAAGCCGTTGGTAAAAGTACTAACATCGAGCGGACACGCCAGCGCCACACCCAGGATATCCAAAATGTCCTTAAAGTTGCTTGAGTTCAGGTACGATGTGGAGTACATCCCCGGGAACCGGAACCGAGTAGCGGACTACCTGAGTAGAGCAGCTGCCATGGAGCCCGGAGAGGAAGACCCTGCAGACAAAGGGGAGATGGTAGCCCTCATAGAAGACCAGGAGAAACTAATCAGCCAACAAGAGTGGACCGAGGCATATGAGGAGGACTCCGACATCAAGGAAGTGAAGACGCACATCGTACAAGGATGGCCAGACAAGAGAAATGTGAAAATGAGCCTTAGGCCATATTACGAAGTGAGGGAAGAACTGTCAGTAGGAGACAAGGGGATATTCATCTACAGAGGAGACAAGGTGATCCCCCCAAGGAACCTCACCAACAAGCTATTGGACTTGCTACATGAAGGCCATTTAGGCATAGGAAAACTCAAGGCCAGATCGAAACAAAATTACTGGTGGCCAGGTATGGACATAAGAGCGGAGAGGCATGTCAGGGAGTGTCCACAATGCCAAGGAGCTGACAAAACATTGAAACCCCTACGTCCAGCTCTGGGAAAGTTCGATTCTCCCTCCAATCCGTGGGAAGAGCTGTCCATAGACATTTTAGGACCCGTGCTAGACGACCAGGGCACGCAGAAGTACGTGTGCGTCCTCATAGATCGATACTCTAAGTGGCCGGAGTTGAAAGTGGACGAGTCCATGGACACTGAGAATATCTTGAAGTTCCTGTCCGAAACTTTCACAAGGGAAGGTATCCCCAAATCCATTTTAAGCGACAACTGCCCACAGTTCACGTCGGAGAGATGGAACCAATTCATGCTAAGGAATGGCATTATCATCAAACACACCGCGATCTACCATCCCGCTGGGAACGGCTTAGTGGAGCGGTTCAACAGGGTAGTGATGGGAGCCATACAAGCCGCCATCTCCAGCAACAAAGACTGGGAGAAAGCTCTAGAGAACATGGTGTGGGCCTACAGAATAACGCCCACCAGTACGGGGTACAGCCCCTTCCAAATATTGAGAGGACGAGAACCCTTTACGCATGATAACAGGATCTGGAAGGAAAAGGTCATCACAAGTGAATGGTCTCCCGCAGTGGTCCGAGCTAATTTGGAAAGGGCACAAACTATCTACACCAACCATTACAACAAAAGAAGGAACGTGAAAGAAACAGGTCTGGAGAAGGGAGAGTGGGTTAGAGTAAAACTTGCCACCCTGCAGAAGAAAGGAGACAGTAAATATAGCAGACCCATGCAAGTCAAGGAAGTGTATGAACGAGCAGCACTGCTGAGCGATGGGAACGTGTGGTCCCAGGACCGCATGGCTCGGTGCAGCAAGATATTGAGCTGGGAGCAACCTGGAAGTGCATGGGAAGAGATGGAAGATCCAAATGTTGAAGCAGGACAAGACGTAAGTGAACATGGCGATGGAGTAAGTACAGAGACGGTGCGAGAAAGGGAAGGAGCGAGCGAGAGTCAAGGAGTAGAGAGGGACTGGCCCGAGAGAGGCATGAATGAGGGTGGAACGGCAAGTGAAGAAAAAGAAGGAACTGATATGCAAAATCTTGGGACTCAGGAGAACCCCGCCCGGGTTACCAGAAGCGGAAGGCCGGTGGTGAGACCCTCCAGATTTAGAGACTTTGAATTAGACAATGGATTGTAAGTGTTTGCTTATTGTTCATTAAAAGGGGGAGATATGTAGAGTACACTCTAGTTGATGCACGTCACGTTAGGACGTGACGTGCGGCGGCCATGTTGGCGGCGGTGCGCGCGCATCGCCATTAGCGCGCCGAGTGAAAGACAAGACGGCAGCGCCGGCCGGCGCTCCTCGAGATAGAGCCTATTAAGTTAATAAAGAAACGTTAAGCACCTACCAGCTGTCCATCATTATTGCCGACCACATTACAGTATAGACAAACTGGCCAGCTGGTAAACAAAGAACACTTCCAATGGAACCTATACGAAATGTCGCAGGCAGGGATCTTTCCCAGTGATTCCTCACTAGTGACAAACAGGGATCAAGCCCAGTGGTTGTTTTGATGATCAGAGAATCTCTCATGGTGGTTTCTCCAAGGGCCTCCCTTACTCTAGATTCCTTAGCACTCAGGACATATTGCGCTCTAATTGTAGCACGCTCGCTCTGATCCATCACCTGGAATACAATTCAGGTCTGGCCACAGACTCAACAAACACTTGACATAGGTAAGCCATGGGATCAAATGACCACACTCACAATTTACCAACCTTTGATCACTTCTCGATTAAGGGGCGCAGATGTATTGCTCCATGCTTCCAGCCATAGGAGCATAAGGGGAGGGGGATCTGATTGCGTTCTCGACATAGGCAAAGTTTAGTTTTCCGTGCATGAAAAAATTAGGGGTTTCCAGGACCAAGCCCAAAAACCCTTCTACAAAAATAGTTCTCCGCTCACTGCACCCTGGAGCTGTCACAGTAACCCCATATGCCTGCCCCGTGGGGCTACACAGATAGGCACTTTAACTTGTCCACTTCCAACAAAGCCAGGAGGGTTTTACTGCCAACGCTGGAAGAAAACTTAAATAGAGCCACACAAGATTGATTAAATCACAAACAGCGATTGGAAAGACAAGGTGCCCAGCAGTTTTGAGAGTCAAAAGTAATCCTTAAATAAGAAAACTCGCTATTGATTTATCCTTAATACAAATCTGCCTAATTTTACTAAGCAGCCTATCACACACCATATATTGCATTCTTGAACTATTAGCGTTGGGGTCAAGACTGTCCATAAACCTCATCTAAAAGCCCCCTAAGATATTAGACATACGGGAGAGCAGACTGGCGCCATCTGCGTACATGAGGGCCGGAATGAGTGCAGATTTGACTGTGGGCATGTCCTTTCTAAAAGTGATTAAAAAGGAATTAAGGCCGTTAATATACAATAACGAGCATTGGCATAGCCAATAGCTCTCGCCTTTGGGACCTTGTAAGTATTTAGCTAGACCTATTGGCTTTGCTAATATGTTTAAGCTACGTTGTAGATAAGTGTGGCTTGTGTGTAGCAAACTTATAGTAAAAAGAGTTGTTGCATTATGTTACCTTTTCTATCATTAAGATGATATGTATAACTGAAAAAACCTCATTAAAAAAAGAATATAAAAATGTTTATTTTTTTCTTTTGGGGGGGGGGGGGGGGGGGGGGGGGGAATGTTGGCAACTATTTCCTGCCTGTTCTATTAGTTGTTTTGGTTCGTGTATCCCGACACATCATGACTACTCAGTCGATTCCTCGCCAGTTCTGGCTGCTCGTGGCCGATTTAGTGACAGCGAAACCACACCTTTGCCTTGTATAATGTAGCAGTCCCCTACACCCACGACAGGTCAAGCCCCAGATCACGAAACCCCATTAGAGCGACGGAGCGCATTCATAATACTGTACGGATTCGTGGCTTTCATTGGTACAGAAGGTGCTGTGGCCCTGGGGCAATGTCGTGTGGAGGGGCCCGCTGCACCTCAATCAGGTTTGTTTTACGACCAAAACAGTTGCAGTGGGAGGAATTTTCCTTGCTGGGACACGGTTTACTGGTAACACTGAACTACACGTATATGTGTAGACATCAGCACTCAGAAGGTACCGGAAGAAGCCATTAGACGCTTTGCAACACACCTAAAATATGTATGACTGATGGGAGCTATTACATTGACTTTTTTATTTTGTTGCCAATGTTAGTCTGCAATAGATGAGTGTGTGGAAGGGCGGGGGCTGAGTGAGATAAGATTAGATGGTTTATATTACGAGAAAGAGCCATTGCATCATACATTAGAAAACTTTTGAGTTATTAGAAAAAAAGATAGGAATAGATGGGGGCGAAGGGGGAGAGGAGGGAAAGCGGAGTAGAGGGATGGTGGAAGGAGGCGAACCTCCTGGGTAGGACATGCAAGAAATTAAAGTATAAATGAGAGAGGGTTGGTAGGGAAGGGAAAGAGTCGTTGGTGGAGAGGGGTTAAAAAAGAGAATGAGAGATAAGAAAAGGGAAAAGATAAGGAAGGTGGAGAGGCAACACTGAAGGAAGTTGGAGGAGAAGTGTAGAAATAGTAATGGGGAGGGGCAGACAAAATTAAGCTGGGGAAGAGTTATAGTGGAGGGTTAAGAGGGCATGCAGGATTTGAGGGGAGAGGAAATGATCAGGTGAGAGGTGGGTAGCAAAAGACAAGAGGAGGGAGACTAAAGGTTTGACATAAGAACAAAAGGAGTGGTGGGGTGGGGAATGAGAGATGACGGAGAGAGGTTAAACGAAGGGTGGGTGGAAGAGGGATGAAGGCAGTGCGAGAAACGAGGGAAGAAAGCGGACAAGGGTGGGAACGGGAGGGAGGTGGTATGAGGGCTGAATACGAGAGGCAGACCTAAAAAGGTGAAAGCACTATTAGCAAGTCGATATTAAGAAACGTGTACATCACCTATTCAAGCACATAGATGCCACGCACTATATTTAGTTAGGGTGACCATAGTGCCCAGCAGTTGAATTAAAGGCTATCCCCAGTAGTGAGGATCGTAGTCAGTGCTCAATCACAAAGGGCATGTTGTGCACGTAACCGTAGTAAAGGCTCCTCATTAAGAGATGCAGCATGATGGAAATAAGACCCAGCATCCGAATACGGTAAAAATAGTACCCATTAATGGAAATCGTTATGAGGTGTACTGCGCACACAAACATAGCGGAGGCTAAATCTCAACAAATGCGGCATGCTATTAATTGTTGCACAATCCCAAATATGAAGGCACTTTATTCGGCATGACCATAGGTAACCATATGTTAAATAAAATATGGTAGATCTAATGACCAGAAGCCGCATCCATATGGGGCCAATCCTTAACTTAGTCAGATGTGTCTGCGAGTATTTCCAAACAAGTCCAATATGGAGATTTAAACTGCACGCCATGTTAAAGCACATTTAGAGATTAAGCGGCGTGAAAGAAGTCAACAACTAAAACAAGCACGTGAGGTGTGCGCGCACGCTCGCCACAGCGAGACTTCTGTTTTGAATTATCGCGTACACGTCTGGGCACAATAATTCAAAACAGTTGGTGCCTGTGCGGGTAACCGCAAGCAATAGGCCATGGGCGGAGCAAATGCGGGACATGCACCCGCTTTTGCCCAATTGCGTACTGTCTTTCTTAGAAAGACGCAGGCAAAGGCCAATAGCCTCTGACCAAAAACAAACCACATGCATGTGGTCAGAATTTGAAGCCCCCTTACAAAAAGTCTCGCAGAGTAGCGCATGTGCGCTGGCGAGATCTAGTAAAAACAACAGATTCTTAGGAAAATAGACTCCTAGCTGACTGCAGCCCTGAATGGATACCATCTGCGCGGGGGCATATTAAAGCAGTAGAGAAGCACTATGGTATGGATCAAGCAGCTTCTACCATCAACTGAAGTGTGTGTAGGAGGGTTGCTCTTGTGGAGGAAGCTTTTTTTTATTATAAAGGCGGCACAGCTCTTGGGAGCTATTGGCACATAGCATAACTTTAAACATGTTTAGAAGTCAGTTTCTAGCTGTTCAGTTGGGTGCAGCATTGTATTTAGTCTGGTGTGATTGACAGTTTAAACCAATCTCTAAATCCGTATCACTCACAATGAGCGCACCTTCCACCAGGAATGACTTATCAGATAACTGCAGGCTACGTTCTGGGAGTCGTAGTGTTGATAAATTAGTTTAAGTATGCAGCCAAATGTACGAGACGAAAACTGCTGATGTCGGATAAAAAGACAAGAATGGCTGAAGGTGTCGCAAATGGTAGAGGGGCAATTGACGGCAATTGACAGCAATTGCTGCTGCAAAGCCAAACTTCAACTCCATGAAAGTACAACAGTGGGGGTGAATTTATGTAAGAATGTCCCAAACGAAAATGTGAGTCACATTACCAGGTGACTCAATACTCTCTCTATGGCCACGGCAGTACCTCTTCCCTGATTGCTTCCACAGTTCTCACCTGGTACCCACAGCCAACGGATTCATCTTGAGGCAGCTCGGCTAGGAGCATCAACAGGAGCAGTGCAACAGCCATGACCACCGAACGGTCATGTGATCTCTCAGGGCTACAGCGGCCCTCATTTATGGAGCCCACGCATTCGGCTAGCACTGCTAGCAGAAATACGTCAGTGTCTCATCCGCAGCTGATTGGAGAGGGTGGGGCTTGGTGTCAACAGAGGCAAGGAGGGCACGTGAGATAGAGGAACAGAAACAAGAAAAGCAGAAATATAATAAACAGTGGGTAATAAGGAGCATGGGCGTGGAGTGAAGAACAGGCGGGGGAGTGCCCGAGTTCACTGCCAGTATTTGGGAAGAGATAAGCAAGGGAACTGACCTATAAAACGCATTATTCTGGATAAAGCGAAGTATTGCTTGGCTTTAACAAGCGCTAAAACACAAGCATGGCCCCGGCCGCAAAAGTTAACTGTTGTCAGAGAGAGGGGGAACAGGAGGTGAGCCTGCGAGTGGTGCGCACGCGCTAGGGAGAGTTTTCACTTTTCAAGCACCGCACTCATGCTTGTGGCCAGGGCCAGACTGAGAACCAAAACCAGGCCTGGCAAAGTGCTCGGCTGCCTCCCCCTCCACCCCCACAGGGGGTTGGGTGTACTGCGGAGCTGTTTGCCAGAGCCAGTTTTTGGCCGATTTTGTTATAGGGCCAATTCTGCAGCTATGCTGCAAAAACGGCCCTGTAACAAAAACAGCCCCTAGGAGCCCAAAACTGGCCCCCACCCGTGCGGTCCACTGGGGGATTGCCCGGTGTCCGCTACGGCCAGTCCGGGCCTGCTTGTGGCACACCCCTGCGTGCTCCAGTAAGGTGGATGCCGCCACAAGCACGAGTGCAGTGCTTGAAAAAGTGAAGATATACGGCTAAAGGTCCCCCTATGCAGCGCATGCGTGCAGTGTAGGCGAGACCTACAAACAAAATGGGGGCCAAAATGCAGCCTTGCCCCGGTAACCTCAGGGAAGTTCAAACAATTCAGTGCATTCCCCCTCGGGCCGTACCTAACAGAGGCACTTATCCTCGCGTGCAGAGCACATAAAAAATCCACCAATGGAGGGAGCAAATTAATTTGAGTTAAATTATACCAAATCTTGGATCAACTGACCCTGTCAAATGTGCTACTTTGGTCCATAAAGGGCATGGGTAGAGTACCCCTTTCTTAGCTGTCACATACTTTCCAATTAATGTGTTGAGGTTTCAACATTGTTTTATTGTCTACAAACCTTCCCTGAAGCCATATTGCACCAGACAAAGGACATTGTTCTCCTGGCCTCATTCGATTTAGCATGACCCGCGGTACAATCTTCACTGTGGCGTCCAATAGTGATATAAGTCTGTAACAACAGGGCTCCTGTCTGCTGCCTTTCTTAAAAACCGAGACTATTATTGCACGCTTCCATGACTCAGCGATTTGTCACAGGCTGCAGCTTTTAAAACATTAGTAATAAGGGGAGCCAAAAGCTCAATATTTGCCTTAAACAGGTCCATAGGGCCCCTCACAGGACCCGGGGGCCTTGTTGATTGGGCTGGCCCTAATGGCACAGGTGGCTTTGGAGAGCTCCAAAAAGATGTTCAGGGGGAACTGACGCAATATGTCATCGAGCGATGCCTTTATATCAGATGACAATGAATAGATTCATTTAAAATGGGACCCCCCATTTCTCAGGATTGATGTTTGTCCCGAAGCCATCTGATGAGTGTAGAAAGGCCAGCTTGCCATTGATAATCTCCCACAAACCCTGGTGACCCTCCCTCTACACGTCATAACTATGTCCCCCCAGCTCTCCTCTTTTAATACAAGTTTCCTGTTCTGTACTGCCTTTTTATAGGCCAACCTGGCAGCCTAGACACTTGGCTGGTCACGAGGTCTAGCGTTCAGCTATTCATAGGCATTAACCATCGCTCATGATGCCTTCTACAAGTCTGGACCCCCGTACCTCAGCAGGCGTTTTAATTTCTACGTGCCATCTAGACACCTCCGGTCAACGGGACAATGCCTTGTTGCCATTTCACGCTACCGCCTTGCCAGAATGGGAGGGAGCTCCCTCTCTGTTAGGGCGGCCAGGGCTTGGGACAGTTTGCCTTTTGAGCTCAGGAATAATCACGATCTTAGGTTGTTCAAGAAGCAGTTAAAAACCTTGCTTTTTGATTAGGTCGTTTGGCTTCTTTCACTTCTGCTTTCTCCTGTATAGGTTTTCACGCCGGGACCCTTCCAAGTATCCGTGCTCTCTACAAATGATGGCTAACATAACATAACATAACATAGAGCCAACGGGGGCCAATACATCACTCTTTGTTAAACCCTCCTTGTTTCCTCTGCCCGCTCGGCCGGAAGCGACTTAGCAGGATAGTTCTAACTGAAGAACCTCAGTCTAAAAAGGCCTCTAGAGAATCAAGGGGTGTGGAATCACTGGATAAGAGGCAACCAACTAGGATAGCCAGATTCCCAGCCATCAATAATTGCGTCAGGGCCGTGATATCGAGAGCCCTCCATTTGATTCTTTTTTTTTGAAAACCTTTATTAATGCAATCAAAGTAGTACAAGCGTCGGCCCACAACCACAAGGGCTGGCCGCAAATTGGCAAATCAATTCAAAGTACATGCATTTGTAAGCAGCCCTGGCGATCTCTACGAAGATTTGCAGCAGACGAGTAAATGCATCATCAATATAATAAACATATTAAAGGTTTCATTTTATCTTTTTGAAGAGTCAGTAGTGGCATTACTATGAAAGGCGTCACACCATACTTAAAAAGCAGTCAGAGACGAGGGGGGTGTTACGCACTTCAGTCAAAAAACAGGCATCAAACCAATACAGTATTGATCACGCAACAGACTGGGAGTAAAAATATATCTACTAGCAAGCGATCAAGTGCGAGCACCCTCCCGTACATCCACCCTCAAGATACAATGAAATAGAAGCTGGTGTAGACGCCCCAAGAATCAAGCATAGCAAAAGGAGAAACAGCCAACCCACTGGGAAGAAGAAAGGAAAGAAAAGGACCATAGAATAAAACAAACTAAAATAACAAAACCCCCCTAACACCCGCCACCCTGCACCCCTGTAATGGCTACGGCCTACCCCACTAACAGCGTGCCTGTCGCCCCGGAACTACCCTAAAGAAAGGAAGAAAAGCGGAGGAGGAGAAGAACATACACACTCCCGGTCTCCCTTGCACCCCGCCAGTGGCGACCCCCCCAGGACATCCCACCCACTGTACAAAGCAAGTATTACCCCCGAACCTGGGGGGGACAGCAACCAAACCACCCGCCCCCCGTTACAATATGAGGTCCAATCCCGACTCAAAGCACAAGACGCAGCAAACCCAAGGAGCCAAAGTCAACCCTGACCAGTACGTTCTTTACAGTAGTCCTTGTCGCCCAATCCGGAGTCTTCATAAGGAAATCAAAGCGTTCAATACAGTACTAGACAATGGGGTCAAATCGAAAGCAGGACATAACCAAAATCAACCCTGACCAGTACGTGTCTGTCCGAGAGTTCTCATCGCCCAGTCCAGAGTCTTCAGGAGGAGTTCGAAGCATTCAACACAGTACAAGACAATGGAGTCAGATCGAAAACAGGATACAAAATGGCGGCATCCACAATTCCGTCCGGGAAGGATGAGAAAAAGCGACGAGCTTCTCAGACAGTCACTGAAGAGCTGGCCGTGGCGAGCAGCACGTTTAGCACCGAAAGTTCCGTCGAATGAGGATTGAGGAGGGAAAGCCAGCAATGATCTCAAGTGCGCCATCCACCAAGCCAGAATCATCCGAGTGGGCTGAAGCAGGCTTCCGCTCAGGGCTTTCAGAATGACAAATAAAGGACTCCACAGGAACCACAGGCTGCTGATAGCATGTCGGGGCATCTTGCACCGGTCTGAAACAGGCCTTGGTCAGCGGTACAGACATCCGATCGTAAATGTCAGCAATTTGAGAGTGGAGCGCCCCAATGGCGGCCATGACGGACCTCAGCGATATTGTGTCGTCCGCCTCCTCCATCTCCTCCCCCAGAGAGACGAAGCAGGACACGATCACCGAACACAAACTCCAAGGCACTGGGCACGCACAAAGCCGATGATAACAGCGGGCGCTCACCAAACTGACAGAATCGACACCTCACCACCCGCGGGGCCAAGCCCGTCGACCCCGGCCCAAATAGGTCCCCGGGCGTCTGACCCCCGGTCACGGCTGTCGATCTTCAAGGATCGCACTGTACCATATACACCGCTCTAGTCGGTCACTGAGATGCCATTCGAAATTCCAAGAATGGTCCAAGTTCGGGAGACCGGATGCAGCCCCGACCCCACAGCCGATGTTGTTCAATTCCAACCCGGCTGGGCTAGAAATCGAGGTCCCGGCTTCAGCCCTGGAGTAGGCCAAGAATAGTTCTTGATATAACTTCGCCACCCGGTAAGCTGGAAAGACCCGGATTGCACCGAAAGAGTCAGAAGCACTTCATACGCATGGGGGTCTGATGAGAGAAAAGGATAGTCAGCAGGATATACGAGCCACCGGCGGAGGTTGGCGGAGCCGGGAGCTTATGCTGCCATCTTGGTTTGCGGCGTAGCTCCTCCCCCTCCCTCCATTTGATTCTTAAGCCCTTGCCTGCTGGGAAAGGGCAGTGGCCCCTGGGGTAACATGAGGGCGAGGGCAAATGGGTAAGTTCAACGAGAATCCTATTGAGTTATGATCACTGTAGCAAGATTTCATGGCCCCGCCCGAATGAACACAATATTCAAGGTTCCTGGAAATAAATATGTATCCAATAGTGGAAACACTGCCCCGTCCCACAAAAGTAGGGGGCTGATTAACGGGATCCCCCATCAGTTCTACAACACTTGAAAGACTCAAGTTGCCCAAGGCCTAATTCAGACTCCGCCACTTGGTTCAAAAGAGACACAATGAATTGGCAAGTCCTGCATCAGGATAGGGGCAACCCTTAAAACAACGTTAGAACTGCTGCCTAAGATGGAGGATGTAGAGCTCACCTGAAAAGAGTCCCTAGCTGACAGCCCCATTCGCACACAGCATAACAAAATGTAACTACTAAAAAAGGTAACTTATTAGGCAATACAACCCACACAATCTGAATCACACTGTAATCTACAGCTGTTGGAATTACATTTACGGTCAATGTGGTCTGGACAAAAATCCCAAGACGCCCCTATGCTCTGTGTCCCTGGGAGACCACAGCAGGAACAATGAAGTTTCATATGCATCCTATATGAGCTCCTCGTGAGCCCAGGTTTCTTGTAGTAAAACGATGTGACATTATCAAATTAAATCACACCACTTAGGGACCTATTGTTTGTCCCTGACCCTTGCGATGTTAAAGCTAACCACCTCGACTGGTTAGACCAGCATCCCCAAAGGAGGTCATGTGTAGAGTGACTCTGTAGACGTGGTTGAGGGCTCTAGGTGTCAATCAACTCCAGCCAGGTCTGATAATGGGAGGAATCTATTGGCGACTGGAATAGTAAAACTAGATGACTCATTCACACTGATGGTAAAGTACCACTCCCGACTGCCACCCTAGGTTGAAGGTGTTTATAAAAATAACCTAAGGGGACAATATTAATGCCAACACCCTGCTGATGATTCCTAAGGCTGTGTTGAATAAGCCAGTGAGCCAAACTTGGACTTTTACAGTTAACCACAATACAATCCATGCTTAAATGCTCTATCGATAGGTCCCTTCACTCAACCCTTCTCACAAACAAAATGTCATCAAATGCATTGATATCAAAGTCTGAATTGTGGGACAACCAATGACAAACTTTGTTTTTGAGCTGGAGGGTTTGTTCCTTTCTTGGAGAGTTTGAATAAGGTACGCCAGTCATAATGGCCACATGTGGGCAACAATCTGGAGGGAGGTATAGGTGGAATTGATTGGGGAAAAAAACTGCCCCTTGGTGTTAAGTCCTTGGTCTGGTGCTCCATATGGGGCTCTGAATCTCCTCAAGGAACCATTCTCTGCCTCCCTTTGCTCCAGGGACCTCCAGGCTTTGAAAGAGGAGTGCGGGGGGCAGCGATACATTGGGTGGCACAGCACCCTGGGGCAATTGTTGGTCCATGATGGGGGCAGAACTCAAAGCCAAAGACTTTGCTGCATTGGATATAGGGTCCTGAACGGGAGCCAGGTGAGCCAACAAATTAGTAGAAATCTTTGATAACTGGGTGACAACGTCTTCCAAATGTTGTATCCTGTCTGCGAGCAGGGGCACTATCGCAACCACTCCAAGTTGGAATGGATCAAAAACCTAATTTCAATCAATATTAGAAACTTCGTCTGCTCTACCTAAAGCAGAAGGTGAATCGATGTTAGGCTGGAAAAGGATTGTCATGCTGTCCCTCTCGACAGTCCTCTGGGCGCTTTAGATTTGCTGATTGCACCGTCTTGCTTAGGTTTCCTCTTCCTTTTGGCTAAGGGGCCATTGTGCTGATATCCAAAGGATAGGGTTAATAGGCATGCTGGCTGTGGGAGCTGGTGAATGAGCTTGCAAGTTTGACTTATCAAGCTGGGGACTACACAGTTCAAGGGAGTCTTGTTCCCCACGCTCAGTCGGTGCCCCAAATGTCCCAGCGAACCCTCGCCTATATCTTGGGATAAGCGTCTCTTCGGGAGGCCTACTTCTTTTGCATTGACCTCACCTCTCCAGCCCAAAAAATAGTCAAGGGTGTTTCTTCGCAAAGTTTTAGTGCCAGTGTCTCTGTCCCCAGGAAGTCTAGGCTGATTCTGGGCGAGCCCTACCAGGGAAAGCGTAAGACAAAGCCCCAAATTGGAGGCTCTCTGTATTATGGTGGCAAATCAGAAAAGTAAGTGGGATGCCCCTGCCTCTTTCGGGCACTGGACGGGCCCAGGATGGACACGCCATTTGCCCGGGTGTGGGCTGCACAGCGAGGCATTGTTGTGCTATATGGCGCTTAGTGTGGCATCAGTAGGTGCCTAGAATGATGCGGCCCGCCTCTAAAACTCCTCAGGACCTTGGACACGTCGTCCCCATCGACAACACTCTCGCACAGCGGGACCTCTTGATCAGGGCTCGAGTCGGGGTACCACGCGGGTGGACGGCGTCCCCCCACTTATTTTACCGGGTGGACGCCATCCCCCCTGCCAAACAGCTGGACTTCACTCTTTGCCTCGGCGTCCCCCCACTTATTTTACCGGGTGGATGCCATACCCCCTGCCAAACAGCTGGACTTCACTCTTTGGCCTCTCTGGGACGAGGAGCTCGCATCTTATGGGTGAGGAGGGGAGGCAATGAGCCCGATGGTGCAAGCCACCTTTTGTGGCGTCACTTCCTGTCATGGTGTCACTTCCGGTGACAGTGTCCCCCCACTTCTTTTTTTTGGACTTGTGCCCTGCTCTTGATGCGTTATATAGTGCATGCAGTGGCGGCAGCAGGTGCTGACAATGATGCAGACTTCCTCCAAAGCCCCTAGGGATCCTGGGACACGTAGCCCCCATCCACAACACTCTGACATACAGTAGTTTTGCTCAGTGCTTTAAATGGAAAACAATAAGTGCAGGTACTCATCGAATTGAGTTAGAGGTGTGGCTAGTGGGCGGGCTATGGGTGAGACTAGAGGTGGGACATGATACAATGACACTACTACAATCTGTTGTGTTATTGCTATGTTTGGGTGTTACACTGAAATGAAACCTATGCCCTGACAGTATTAAAAAGTATAAAATGACAAAATATTTAATACAATCAGCAAATGTTCTGCATTACACTGCATACTTTGACTTTTGTTGCTGCATGAGTTTATCAAACCTGCCTCATAATTACAGCGGCCCTGATTATTATCATTTATTTGCATTGGGGTCAAGTCAATACTCATATTCTCGAGTGCGCACACACTCACACAGGCCAGAGCACACATGCACATACAAAGCAGTCCGCACACTTTCTTTTAAAAAACTTTGTAGAGTATCCACATTCTCTATCTTCCTCTTTCCTTTACACGTAAACGCGCACACAAGTCGTTAAACACTCACAATCAAACACTCACACAAAAGGCTCATGCAGGATAAAGGACGCTTTCAACTCCTTACCTCCAGTGGTTTCCTTAATTGCCGCTCTCAGTAGGTCGTCTGGATTCCAGGGTGTGCACAAATGCACACCATAGTGTAAATGTGATTGACAAAGCAGGATCTGAACGGTAAGGGATACTGCTCTGTCAAGCTCAGCGTGAAGGTGACATTTTCAACACCCACACGTCTAAGAAGACATAATGCAACTGAGCTGCTGTTGAACGGTTCAGCAGGGGCTCAGCACAAGGCTCCAGGGGTACTTAACCTGTCCAGAGTATCCAGCAGAATTAGCAATGAACATCAGATATGACTACCGGTACTCTCCTTGGCGGGGTTGAAGTGCCGGTACTCGCAGGGATAGAAATAAGAAGTGCTGGTACTCAGTACTGGTGAGTACCTGCCCATTTAAAGCACTGGTTTTGCTGATGAAACTTTCTGGCATAATGCCGGCTCTGTACTCTGTTGCTTAAGGTTTGTAGGATTCCCTCTTTTAAGTGTCAGTATCGTAGATGGGAAAGATATAATAACAGGAGAAGGATACTTAGGGGCATATGTATCAAGTCCTTTTCCCGTTCTCAAATGGGCTGATTCTCAGAATCGTCCGTTTGCGAACGGGAAAAGGCCTTTTGGGATGTATCATCACAAAAGGCCATCGCAAAATAGGGAATCTCAAAATTTGAGATTCTCTATTTTGCAATTGCATTTAAGGAATCGCAAATTGTGATTCCTTAAATGCAATTCTGTGAGCAGCCACAAATTGCGATTTGCCCTTAAGAAATCGCAAATTACCACCAACTTCAAGTTGGTGGTAATTTGCGATTTCCTAGAAAAATGCAATTTTATGCATTTTTCAAAGTGCAATGAGGTGCACATACATGCGCACACATGCATATTTCAGGGGTGCAACAGGGTGCCTTTTGACATCCTTGAAATTGCATTTGCAATTTGCGAGTACCTAATGGGTACTAGCAAATTGCGAATGTCTTCCCATTCATTTCTATGGGCCTCCAGGCCCATAGGAATGAATGGTAAGGTATTTCTTAATTGCGAATCGCAATTTGCGATTCACAATAAAGGAATATGTAGGAATCATTATTGGGATTCCTATATGCATTGCATTTTGCGAGTCCTTAATAGCGATTTGCTAAAAATAGCTATTAAGGACTCGCAAAATGTTTTTTTAATACATATGGCCCAAAGTCTTCTCTTTGGGAGAAAATACAGAATGACGCTGTCGGGCTGTGGAGTGAAACGGTTAGGAAGAAAGGGTCAATTGTCGAACCTAGAAAAGAAGAGTAATATTGGAAATGTCTACGTCAAGTGACCCTGTAAACGGGATCAGAGCTTGAAAGCAAAGGGATCACCTGAGGCAAAATTCTACATTGACACTTGGGGCTCACCTGAGAGATTCAATAGTATCAGCTAAACTAGGAACTAAAAGGCCACTGGTTGCATGTAAGAACATTCTTATGTTGAAATGTTGTCAGCATTGTCTGAACATGATTACTTCCAAATGTAGAGCGAGTTTGTTCATCATTTTGTGCTCGTCTGACCTTGGCTTGGTCGTCTAAGTCAGATTACGCAAATGTCTTTTATGCTTTTTTATTTTAAGTCCTGCAAATCTAGCATGAAGCAAACTCTCCTGGATCTGCGTTGGACACTCCAGCTAAACATGCATTATTAGGAGACCTCACTTTTGATACTCATGTATATAAACTGTCCCAAACTACTCTGTTGTCTTTCCGGCCACACTTAATTTTCATGACTCTTGCAAAAGTGCTCTAGTGGGCACAATAGATTTGTGCAAAGTGTAGCTCGTAACGTTCTGCGGACCCTAAAGGTATGGGCATCAAAAGTCGCCTATTCGTAAGGAAGGGGTGCATTTTTACATTGAGTGTCATTGCGCTGCATTATATATGTGCATTTTCTTTTAAAACTTAGGGGCCGATTATGATACGGTTTTCCTGCATCCTCTAGGCCGGCGGAAGCCACCGCCGGCCCAGAGCATGCGGGAAAACCGCTGCGGAGCCTCGAAAGACCCACCGCCATATTAGGATGGCGGTGGGTCTTGAAATTCGTCCGCAGCCTTTCCGCCGCGGTCGCCTTCCGACCGCGGCGGAAAAGCTTTAACATGGCTGGCAGTGTCTATCAGACACCGCCAGCCATATTAGGATGGTGTAAAATGTATGCTTTCCGCGGTGGCTTTACCGCAGTGGAAAAGCATACGGACCTTCACTTCGGGGGCCCGTTGCGGGCCCCCTGGGTGAAGGGGGGTGGGGGGTGCACATGGGGGTACCTAGGTACCCCCCTGCATTTGCGTGAACAAAGCAGCAGGCACCGCACGGTGCCTGCCGCTTTGTGCACGTAAATGCGGTGCATGCATTTTTAACATTGCGGCGGGTGCAGCTTGAAGCTGCACCCGGCGCAATGTTAAAGATAGAGGATGTGACCGCCACCCTGGCGGTCACATCCTAATCTGCACGGAGGGAACGCCACAGCCCATGCAGACGTTCCCTCCTACTCTGGGGTCGCGGTCGGACTCAAGTCCTAATGACCCCCTAAATTTTAAGGGACTTTATGGTTACAATCCAAAAACGGAAAACGACTTAAATGCTGTAGTTAAGGTTTTTAACGTCATCATAACACCCTATTGCACTGCCCTTGACCTCACACTTGACATCCGAATTGACTTCATAGATAACTTCACAAATGTTACACATTTTAAATTTCTTGGATATTAAAAACTACTCTTTATAAAAGACTTCTTAACATAACTCTAAACATCTAAATGTTCTTTATAGATTGGATACGTGAAGGACAAAGACGGCTGTGATTACATTTTCAATTTTTGATATTTTCAGATACATGAATTGCAGTCTACAAAAGGGCTGCAAACATCAAGACATCCTCTGCAGATGTTATTTTGTTAACAACTGCAGCTGTAGTTCAACTCACAATCACTAGATGTCCTCACGAGATAGCATATTGATAATAAAGGCTGTATTCAGCAACCCTATTTGAAAACGTGCAATTCTTGTTGGCTTTTTGATGCTACTGATAATGCCAATGGTGAGTTCATATGTGAAGTCACCTCTGACATAATTGATGATTATACTTTGATGTTGTAAGAGATCATATGTTTGAGATCATGAGCAGATCCTTGAGGTCAAAACTAGGCCCTAGTAACATTTTAATTGCACTCCGATATTTGTGAAGTTCCGGAATTTTGCATTATGTGAAAATTGTGAATTTTTTTCAAATATCACTTTATGTGATTTTACACACTTTTTTTATAAGCCAGCACACATCTTGCGTGAAAAAGCATTGTAAGATACCAGCAAGAGACTGGTTTGCACCGAAAATGTCAAGCGGTCTCCTGCTGACATCTCACTTGAGGTGCATGGTAGGGTACAAATATTACACAATATACCAGCAAACCACATTTCACTATGAAAGTGTAATTTGGAGACATTTTGATAGAATTTCACAACATTTCACCAGAAAGAAATTGAGAGATTTCACACGCCCATAGAATAATGTTTGCATACCTAACCATAATTACATTTCCATGGTTTTAGATTTTAAGTGCGTTCATAACGCATCTTCAACTGAATATTTGAAGGGAGTTTTTAATGATCTCAATTAGTCACTAATGTCAGTACACTTCTATAAAGTTTTTTAATTCATTTTTTTATGTGCATGGTTTGTTTTGAGTGATATTCTTATGGAACAACCTGAACACCGTCTGCAACCCAGAGCCGGCCTTTCCTTAGATAGAGCTGTGGGCGAAACCGCTTTGTGCGCTCTCTCTCACTCGTTTTTAATAATCTGTGTATTAAAAGCTGTGAAGGGGTAAAGAAAGGCAACGAAGGTTACTATGACTAAGTTGCACCTAGAGGATTGGGCCCAGCAGTGGCTGATGCCAACCCGACTTGGGGGGCGGCGGTGGTGGGGGGTTAGCTTGGACAGTGTGGGGGGAAAGAAGAATTAAAAAAATATAGTTTAACACTTTCCTTTCTCTTGCCGTGCCACGCTGCTCCTGGCACTACAATCCCCAGGAGCACAGGCTCTCAGACTTTCCACGCAATCCCAGTGGTTTTCTCATGCAATTACTCCCAGCTGAGAGAAGCGCTGGGATTGGGCGAAGCTAGTCAGGTTCACGCTCCAGCAAGGACTGGGAGCCTGTGCTCCTGGGCACTGCTGGTTTCTCTGAGGAACAGCCTGGAGATATCAAAGTGCGCATGTTGGTTTGGCCGGTGTGGATGGCCGGACAAACTGACATGCACACTTTTAGTGCCTACCACCACTCCCTCCCTGTTGCTGACTCAACTTTGCCCCACCTGCCCTACACTTGCATATTGAAAGTCAAAAATAAAATAATAATAAAATAGTTTAATTTAATTTATTTTTCTTCTGTCGGCTGGCATTTCACCAGCGGGTCGACCCTCCTCCACCATAGCGAAAGAGTGGCCCCGATCGGGTCTCGTCAGACAGTACTGCCCTCTTTTGCAGCAGCACAAGTCATGCTATCAGAATATAGGGCAAGTCTGACACTGCCATTCCGCTCCCTCAGGGCATCGAAAACAGAGTTCACTCATGCCAACATCTGGGATGCATTTGTGAATTCCGCATTTGAATATAGCTGTTATAGCCTACCTTTGCAACCTTCACTGGTGTCTTCTGTGCTTCACAAGAAAGGATTAAATATATTCCAGTGCTCAATTGTGGAGTTGCTCAATTAGAATTTGGTGGTCTGCCACGTTGGAGGTACAAAAGCAATCAAAGTACTTTGTCCACCGCTGTCATAAGAATTTCTTGGATGTATGTCAATACTGACTCTGTCTCTGTGAAGCCTGATTGGTGGTTGTGGAGTATGTTGTATGTCATTACATACACTTGGCATTGATTAATAACAATGTGTTTGGTATCATGCTCGGACAAGGTAGGTTAGAAATCTGCCTGTGGTTAGGTGTATCTGTCATGTTCACATTGTGGGGCATATTTATGACGGGAGTTGTGTCGCTCTTGCACCACGCAATGTGGTGCAAGCGCGACGCAAGTCCAAAATGCAATTTACGAAGCCACGGAAGGGAACTTTGCATTGCCCTTAGAGGCTTCATAAATCTGGAGTAACGCAGTGCAAACCATTGCGTTGCGTTACTCTGCTCTGGGAAGGCGTTCCATTGACACTGCATGGGTGGCCCCATGCAACTCCCATGGTTTTTGACCCATTCCCAGATTTAATAAAAGTGTAAGGGGGATCCCAGCACCTTTACCCCTTTGAATCCTGGTTAGCGTTGTACAGGATTTCGTATTTGCATCAAAGTTTATAATAACTTTTACCAAAGCTGGAGAAGTCATTGCCGTATCTCTAGGCACATATGTTTCTGGATTATTCCGTCATCAGTAGAGAATTATTCTGGAGTTGCTGTACATGATGTACCAAATGTCCTCAGGTCAATACTACTCTGGACATGCAGGAGCTTGGAAACTCGTCAGCTTGTAGGCTCATCGGAGCCTTTTTGAACATTATGGGGTAGACCTGGGAATGCACCAAAAAGCTACGCCTTCTCAGGGGAGGCGTAACGAGGAGAAATATCTTTATTTCTGTAGTAGGGGATCTCTGTGTATAGTCATAATCGAGTGAATAGTCCCGCGCATGTGCGTCGACCCCGGAGCAATCAAAAATAATCTCTTAAGCTGTCTTCATTGCAGTCCTGCATAGACACTTAAGAGAAAATTAAAGACAATAATGCAGCCTGTACCTACAAGGCTACACTGTCCAGTACTTCAACTAGAAATGGCAAGGATATTCCTAACACATTTAACAATTCAAAGTCAAGTTTCCCCCCTTAGAGAAACTTTCCTTGTTTCCCCCCTTAGAGAATCTTTCCTCCCCTCACCAATCCTTGAAATGATAGAGAGGAAGGAATGGACAGACAAGCCTCCATAGACTGCCATTATGTGTCTGGAAAAGGGATACCGTGCCTTTAAGGAACTCTCTAGAGACCCTCGGTATCCCAGCATGCACAGCCCACTCCTTTTACTTTCAGTTCTTTTTTCCGTCTCCTGCTAGCAGGACCCTGGAGCATTGAGCTCTCCCTTTTTGGGTATTTTGTGTAATTGTTGGCACTTTTAAAGTGTTAGAGTGTGTTCACTCGACTTATTTTTGCTTCTGCTTCACTTTGCTAGAGTTTTCTGGTGCTTTTTGCCCTTTTTTTGTCAAATATGCCTGCCTTATTTGATAAATGCCCAGAATGTGCCAGGAAGAAGGCAAAATCAGATCCACACAGGGTGTGTATCCTGTGTCTCCCTCCTTCCCATGTCCCTGGGACTTGTGAGATCTGCCAGCAATTCTCCAGCAGGACCCTGAGAGACAGACAGAAGATCAGGCTCCAAGGACTGGAGCAAAGAAAGTAGCAGGGTCCAGGTGGGTCTGGGCAGGACGGGACCTCTTCCTCTGCCCGTGCTTCGGCCTCTGGGGGGCTCCCCAGTAAGGAAAAGGCCAGGACACGCCACCGGTCTCCGTCGGCATCGATAGCCTCGATGTCGGCGTCGAGAGGAATGACCACGGTCTGCTCCCCGTCTCCCCAGGGCTCTGGGTCGAAGCGACGTTGACCTTCGACGTCAAGGGGATTGACGTTGAGGCTTACAACGAGGTTGACGTCGAGGACTGCTTCGGCATCGAGCCATCATCGACGTCGAGAGGGTACAAGCAGGAGCAGGCGCTCACTGTCGAGGCGTCACCGCCGTGCACCATCGACGTCGACTCGTCGTTCGGCGTCGAGAAGGCAATCATCGATGTCGAGAAGGCGATCATCGACGTCGAGAAGGCACTTATCGACGTCAAGAAGGAGATCTTTGACGTCGAGAAGGAGATCATCGTCGTTGAGACGACGATCGTCGACACGACGTTCATCGACATCGAAAAGGCGCTCAGCGTCGAGGAGGAAAACATCATCCTCCAGGAGGTGTTCCAGAGCCAGGACTGAGTCCTCGGTTTCCACGAGTACACGGTTGTGGCGGCGCCGTCGCTCGGCTACCAGGGGTATGGCCTCGAGGTCCCCCCCTTCAGGTCCGGCGAAGAAAAGAAGGAGAGGGGAAGAGTCTCCGGGCTCAGAGTACTCGCAAGTCTTTTCGCCCTCCAAGCCGAGGTCACCTATACCTCCTCCTTTACCCAAGGACCCTCCTCCACATAACCTGACGCCTCCTCCACCACCTGTTCCTCCACATCGTCCTCCTCCTCCTACACCACCACCTCCGCCGAGGTCTGTCTCGTTACCACATCTCCCAACGACGCCTACGGGGCCGCCACAACCTAGGCTCCCGCTTCGGCCTCCACAACTCCCTCCGCTACGGCCCATGGACCGTCCGAGACCGCGGAGGTCGAGATCTCGCTCTAGATGGAGGGATAGATCCAGGAATCGTCGTCGATCTTCTACGAGGTCCAGACGGCGCCACAGGAAGGACCGGTCGAGGTCTCGCCACACAGTCATCCAGTGCCAGGGACTATTCACCTACCCTGTCGGATTCTCCTCGGACGAGGGTTCTCCAGTAGACGACATAGTCTCCTTCCAGGACGTGTCGCTGTGAGGGGCGACTAAGCTGGGCATCAGGTTCACTGTGCCCGGGCCATTGACTTCCGTCATCTTCGAGACTCTGCACAAGAAGCAGTTATCTCGCCCGTTGCTGCCCCTGGTGCCTGGCAGGTGGAACCTGCCATGGAGCTGTTCCTCACCCCTGCGGCTACGAGATTGGTGCCTTCAAGGCTACAGAAGAAATATAAGGCTCCTGACTCGGACCCAGCTTTTCTTCGTTTGGATCCCGCGCCTGACTCTGTAATTGTGACTGCAGCAAGAAAACAGCACGACACCACCCTGTCATCGACAGTGCCTCCTGACAAGGAGAGCCGCTGGATGGATTCAGCAGGCAGGAAGGTTTGTGGGACGGCCTCCACCTCCATGAAGGCCGCAAGTGACTCAGCACTGTTGGGACGCTACTATCGGGCTCTGTGGGAGTCCCTCCAACAGTTCGTGGAACACCTTCCCCGGGAAAAGAGAAAAGATTTCCAAGAGATCCTTGCTGAAGGACTGCTGGTCTCCAACCAGGTGATAAGCTCGGCTGCGAATTCCTCCTCTTGGCAGCCCACGGGTACTGCCATGGGGTCAACCTGAGGCGCCACGCCTGGTTACGTCTTACATCCTTGAAGCCCGAGGCACAGCAGAGAGTTGCCAACCTACCCTTTTCGGGCGAGACCCTCTTCGGGAAACATGCGGACGACGAGATGGCCCGCATGAAGGCGGAGGCAGAAACCCTGACGGCTGTCGGGTTGGAAAAGCCTAAGGAACAGAAAAAGACCTTCGGCCCGTTCCAGAGGCGGTATGGGGGGCAAGGCAGAGGGCAAGGTCGGCAGGCTGGACAGCAACAACAACAGCAGCAGTTCCAGTGGAAACCGTTCCTAAAGCGCCAGAGGGTCCGAGGTGGTCAACAGTCTTCCGCCGCGAACAAAGGCCCAGCTGGGTCTTGGCCCTGAGGTGCTACTTCCCCTTCATCCGTTACCGGCTCCGGTGGGGGGAAGCATTCAACATTTCCTGGCAGAGTGGAGAAACATTACTCATGACAAGTGGGTGCTGAATATTGTTTGCAATGGATACAGTCTTCGTTTCACCAGCCCGCCTCCAGCAATTCCACCGGGTGGCTCGCGGTTCCAACCACGCGAGCTCCAGGCAGAGGCCGATACCCTGTTAAGAAAAAGGGCGATAGAAGACGTCCGTCTGTCTCAAAGGGGAAAGGGTCTTTATTCACGCTTCTTCCTAGTACAGAAGAAGGACAAGAACAAGTTCAGACCCATTCTGGATTTGCGACAGGCAAACAAGTGGATACGCAGGGAAAAGTTTTGTATGCTGTCTTTGCATCAGATTTATCCTCAGCTGCAGAGAGGAGACTGGCTGTGCGCGATAGATCTGCAAGATGCATACTTCCATAT
This sequence comes from Lissotriton vulgaris, assembly GCF_964263255.1. Classification (NCBI taxonomy): domain Eukaryota; kingdom Metazoa; phylum Chordata; class Amphibia; order Caudata; family Salamandridae; genus Lissotriton; species Lissotriton vulgaris. The sequence continues at coordinate 953,519,971 of NC_141687.1, read as the reverse complement.
GCCCATTGCACAGAAACATCGGAAGTTCCTGCGTTTCCTCGTCGGCACCAATCACTATCAGTACACCGTACTACTGTTTGGACTGAAGTCTACACCCAGGACTTTTTCGAAATGCATGGCTGTGGTGGCAGCACACCTGAGAAAGAACAAGGTGTTTGTTTACCCGTACCTGGACGATTGGTTGATCAAAGCCTCCACCTTTCAGGAAGCGCAATTGCACTTCAACAGGACGGCCGTCCTGCTGAACCAACTGGGGTTGCACATAAATCTGTCCAAGTCTGTCCCGATTCCTGTACAGTGCCTGCAGTACTTGGGAGCCTCCATCAATACGCTGTCGGCAAGCGTGTCTCCTTCGGAGGAGAGACGCTTATCCATCCTTCTGAAGGCTCAGGCTCTCATAGCTGCTCCATCTACAAGAGTGAGATGTCTTCTATACTGGGATCGATGGCCTATTGTATCTTCCTCACTCCGCACGGGCGCCTACACATGAGGCCGCTACAGGAATTTTTGGAGGACCAGTGGGACCAGAGGAAAGGGTGTTGGTACGATTGGATCCAGTTGTCTCTTCACGCCCAACAGCCCCTGAGATGGTGGTGCTCGGCAGAGAATCTTCTCAGAGGGGTTCCTTTCCACAAGGACATCCCGACTCAGACTATCATGACGGATGCGTCTCTCCTGCGCTGGGGAGCGCATTCAGACCATCTACAGATACAGGGAACGTGGTCTCCGGCAGAGTCCACGTATCACATCAATTTCCTGGAACTCAGAGCTGTTTACTTGGAAATGAAAGCCTTTCATCCGTCCTTCCAGGCCAACTCCTTGCTTGTGCAGACGGACAATGCAACCACAATGTATTACCTCAACAAGCAGGGGGGTTCGAGATCGCGCGCACTGTCACAGGAAGCGCAGGCGATCTGGCACTGGCTGTTAGCCAGAGGACTGACGATAACGGCGACTCGTCTGCCAGGTGTGCAGAGTGTTCAGGCGGACGCCCTCAGCAGGTTGCTTCACGAAAACCAAGAGTGGGTCATAAACGACGAGGTGCTCGACGACATCTTCGCCATGTGGGGCACTCCAGAGTGGATCTGTTCGCCACCGCCGAAAACAGAAAATGCTGCGACTTCGCCTCGAGGTATTACCAGCCGGGGACTCTGGGGAACGCGTTATGGATCAGCTGGACGAACAGCTTTCTGTACGCTTTTTCACCCATTCCCCTGATTCCGGCTGTGCTCATCAAGCTGGTCCGTTCCCGGGCGCGGATGTTCCTCATTGCTCCGGATTGGCCCAGGCAGTGGGGGTTCACGGACCTGCTTAATCGGTCGATCCTGCCTCATCGGCGGCTGCCGTGTCGACCGGACCTTCTCACGAAGTTCGGGGGGCAGATGGTGCACCCCAACCTCTCATCATTGAGTTTGGTGGCATGGCTCCTGAGATAGTGCAATATGGCCACTTGAATCTTCCTGAGGATTGCATGGACATATTGAAGGAGGCTAAGAGGCCATCTACTAGGACCTCTTATGCTTACAAATGGAAGAGATTCTGCATCTGGTGCATGTCTAAGAACTATGATCCTACGACCTGGAAGGAGGATGTTATCCTTCCATACCTTCTGCATCTAGCTCAGTCTGGACTTAATTTCCATTCCATTAAGGTTCACCTGGCTGCATTGACTGCTTACAGGAAGTGCCCTTCGCAGGCATCCTTCTTCCAGATTCCTGTGATTAAGGATTATTTGGAAGGGTTCAAGAAGGTGTTCCCTCCTGTTCGGCTTCCTTCGCCTTCGTGGGAACTGAATGTGGTGCTGTCCAGGCTGATGAAGGAACCTTTCGAGCCTATTCATAAAGCTTCACTGCAGCACCTGTCTTGGAAGGCGGCGTTCCTCGTGGCCATTACATCGGCCCGCAGGGTGAGTGAAATTCAGGCATTGTGTTGCCAGGAACATTATACTGTATTTCATGCTGCTAAGGTTGTTATGCGTACTCACCCTAAGTTCCTTCCCAAGGTGATTTCTGATTTTCATGTGAATCAGACTAACTATAACTTTACCAAACTTTTTCCAAAATCCTTCCACTCCAGCGGAACAGTCTCGTCATTCCCTGGATGTCATAAGGGTGTTGAAATTCTATCTGGATAAGACCAAGGGTATTTGTAGGTCCAACCAATTGTTTGTCAACAATGGGTCGGTCAGGACTGGGCTGGCTACTTCAAAACAGTCCATCTCTAGGTGGATTGTGTCGTGTATCCAGCTCTGTTATCAGAACGCGAATAAGACCTTAGGGGATAAGCCTGAGGCTCATTCTACCAGGGGCAAAGCAGCTACAAAAGCTTTGCTTCGAAATGTTCCCATTGCAGAGATCTGCAGGGCGGCCACTTGGAAGTCGGTCCACACCTTTGCTAAGCATTACTGTCTGGATTCTGATGCCAGAGCAGATAATCAGGTTGGGCAGGCTTTGTTGCGGAATCTGTTCGCACAATAGTGGTGCTGTCTATTTTTCTCCACCGCCGGGTTGTTTTTTGGATGGGCTTGCCATTCTATTCACTAGATTATGACTATACACAGAGATCCCCTACTACAGAAGGAGTAGTTTCTTACCTGTAACTACAGTTCTGTAGTAGGGGTATCTCTGTTACAGTCATAAGCGCCCGCCCTCCTCCCCGGTGGAGAAAATGGTACTGTGATGTATGCTACAGGCCTTGCTTTATGCACCTTCAAAAAGAACTGAAAGTAAAAGGAGTGGGCTGTGCATGCTGGGATACCGAGGGTCTCTAGAGAGTTCCTTAAAGGCACGGTATCCCTTTTCCAGACACATAATGGCAGCCTATGGAGGCTTGTCTGTCCATTCCTTCCTCTCTATCATTTCAAGGATTGGTGAGGGGAGGAAAGTTTCTCTAAGGGGGGAAACTTGACAGATTGTGTTAAATGTGTTAGGGATATCCTTGGCATTTCTAGTTGAAGTACTGGACAGTATAGCCTTGTAGGTACAGGCTGCATTAATGTCTTTAATTTTCTCTTAAGTGTCTATGCAGGACTGCAATGAAGACAGCTGAAGAGATTATTTTTGATTGCTCCGGGGTCCACGCACATGGCGGGACTATTCACTAGATTATGACTATAACAGGGATACCCCTACTACAGAACTGGAGTTACAGGTAGGAAACTATTCCTTTTCATTGTTACTTCCTCTTTCTATGTGGACTGCATTCTGCAGAACACATAGAAAGAGGAAGGTGCCTTTCAGATTTGTTTTTGAGCAGGAAGGTGCCCCATTCTGCACAAAAACAATCCTGCATGCAACACGACGGCACCCTTGCACCATGGCGCCTGCATTGACTGTGCCAGCGCAGGGACAAAGCTAGGAATGCTCCATAATCTTTGAAATACGGCACATTCTTGCTCTTTCCTTGTTGCACAGTGCAGCACTGCAAGGTGACCTGCTGTGCTGTGTGAATTTCACATGGAAACACCCCTGTGTTTTTTCATCATCAGGGATGTCAAGCTTTGAAGTATCTGGGATCCTGCTCTGTGACCATGAAGCATTAGAGCACAATGCAAGGAGTGAGTCTGCTGAGGAACTCCATGGCCACTGGTACAACAAGTGGCTCTAAGAGCTAGGAGGACACCTTGATTTTTCTCGCCATCTTCACCACTTGGGAAGGGCTTGTCATTTTAGTGATTAAGAAAGAAGCTTGTTATGAAATGGAAGCCTGGTCTTTCCCCGATTACACATATTGCTCTACCTACTTCTTTAACATTTCTGTGCAGTAACTTTGGAAGTCATCTCAATGCTGGCCGGATACCACGGAGCAGACTTTGGAGCGTTTGTTTCACAGCCAGTCCCAAAAAGCTCAGCCCCCATGTGTTACATATTCCATCCCTGAAGAATGTTTGCCTTTATACATTTGGTCTTTTTATAGCGTGGATCTCACTTGGCAGCAGCAGAGCTCTGTACATTATGGGGATATTGTGTACTTCAAGAGGTGATTTACATCTCTGAATTGCATTGTTCCATTACATTTCACACACATTTTTTTATTTTTTTTTATTTAACTCATAAGGCGCACAGCTACCCGCAGTGTGTTTCCCGGCGACACATGCAATTACGTTCTACAGATTGGGTGATTTGTCGAGAATCACACAATTTTTGGGATTTGAACCCAAGTCCTGGGGTTCCAAAGTCGGTAATTGGCCAATAGACCACATCTCTAGGTGTTATCACTGCATGAGAACCTGTTCTGTCTGTCTGTCGACTTCACGTTTACTTCTCGGTTCATTCTTGCCATTTCAGCTGGGTATCATTGACTCACCATTGAATCTCTGCATTTCTTCTTCTTAGAGAATGCAACCATATCTAGTGTAGACAAACTATTTTTGTAAAACAATGACAGAGTTTGGTCTGTCCTCGATGGTCAAAGACGCAGCAGGCAAAGAGGTTAAAGTCCTTTTGGACTTTCAGATCTTCGGTCGCTCATCCTTGCAGCAATCTATCTATTGGGTCAGCAGCAGCAGTGGGGTTGGCTGTTGGGGAGCCGCCTGAGCCACTCGAGTCACTGTGCTTGCACTCCTGAGAAAGAGGACGCTTGAGCAAGTGGCAGGGATGCAGGTGAGCCATGCTGTTTTGAAGTCTCAGACCCATTAGTTGCAGTTGTTGTTCCACGAGTCAGGGGAGGAATGGGAGCGGGAGGCGGCAATGGCAATTTGCCTGGCCCAGCTTTGCCTGACCTGGTGCTGGTAACTGGCGACTGTATGTTTTCATTGACTCTTTTGATGTGTCAGACGTGAGCCACTCTTTTGAACTGGGGAACAGTCGGAACACTGCGGTCTTAACCATGGGTGTTTCAACTACCAAGCACAACCACAGTGCGGGGCAAGGGGGCAGTCAGGTGAGTGGGGGGTTAGGGTAGTGGTACCCTTATCCACACATACCCCTTTACCATTCATGCCTTTAACACGAAATTGCATGGTAAAGTCGTGCTTCTATCATACAACCTTTTGAACTATGTGCATTGTAAGCAGACAGGTCTTAATCACGTAACATAACGTGTTCATTTTTTTGGAGCCTCTCTCGGTTTTAGACATACATTTTTTGACTAGTAAAAGCCAGTTATTGGCTAAGTGCCCAACGCCTTCTGACTGGTTACAGAAGTGGTCGAACATGTTTGTGCCCCCACTCTGGCCCTGGTGTTGTTTTTCGTTTTTCTACTTTTGCACGCCACATTTTGTGGCTTATTTACAAGCCCCTTATGCCATTGGTGCGTCACTTTTAATATGGGAAAAAGTTACGTACCAGTGCGCTAGGGTCTTGTAAATAAGCCCCTTTGTGTTTGTGTCTTCTGTGTCTCCTGTGCCACAGCTGCCAGTTGCTGTCTTTCTGCTCTGCGCCACAGTGGCCATTTGTTGCTGTCCTCCATGGCCTCGCTATCCCTCAGGACTGGCCCTGAATGCCGCTACTGGGCATGTAAAGACCTGTAAAGACCTCTGTCTCCTCCATCATATTGGAGTGGTCCAGTACAGGGCTACAAGTCTGAGTAGTTCCTACTGAGCTTGTAAGGCTAGCAGAGGCAGAGGTTTGGATTCTTCTCCACAGATGAGGCTTTTCAGCCTTCTCTCTCCAGCTGTGCGGAGTGCTGAAGAAACAATCCTGTGACCTCTAGAGGCAGGGAGGTGGGAGTCTGGTGTGGCTTGTGGTTTGATTCAGACTGACTAAGGATCACTGATAAAAGGTCCTCTGAACAACAGACTCCTACATTTATGGAGAGTGGTCTGCATATTTCCCTCCAGCCCATTATGCTGCCTTATCATGTCTGTGCTCTTGTACCTGCATAAGATCCCAGATTCATGAACAGTCGCTTTTAAAACACAGCAGTGGAGCACAGCCGAGGAGGCTGCAGACTACCATTGACCATTGATCAGTGACTTGGTACCGGCTGGTACTGGTAAGACATTGTAATACTATATTTACATTTAATGCATATAGTAGCACAATCTGTGCATATCTTTAAAAAGCCTGACCTCCAACCTGTCTGATGGCAGGAGAGAAATGAGATCAGTAATTTAATCAAGAGATCCCTGCGGTGTATAATAACAAGGTACAATAATAAGCACATGTTGACATCATTCCAGCTACTATTTATTTTACATTGATCTCCACTACCAATATTATCATCAATTCCATCAACAACGTTGTTGGCGGTACAGAAGCTTTGTGCGAAACACGATCCTTAAGAGTATTCAATAGATTTCTATTCCACATGCCTAAAAATACAAGACAAATGGGAAGCTATATAAAAGTGGACCAATTATCACAACAGCTGATGCAACAACCACTGCAACAGGTGGTCAGTGGAGATATTACTAACTGATTATATTTCCAGTCATCCACTTGAATTGTCACTGACCGATTTCAATAAAGTGGTGGGCCTTAGGATTGAGCTAAGTAGGGTGTCCAATATATCGGCTTTCATTGAAGCCCAAAATACTTCTGTTATTTTAATTCCTGTTACCTCTAATGAGGGTGAAGAAAAGGGCATTGAAGAACAAAAGTTACTTACCTGTAAACTGTGGTTCTCCAGTATTGGTGTCTTTCATAGATTCACATGCTTGAATATTCCCCGTCGTCGAAGTGGGAGTCCCACGGTACATAAAATAGCAGTAATATATGCATGTATATATGAGAAATATCATAAATAAAAATATACATACATAAAATGCAATAGAAATGTAAATTTTAAAAAGTACCATAGAACAGAATAGGCCCATTGGAAAGCCTAAGGGAGAATTCACTTTAGTAACATATTAGAGTCATTATGTGTTGGTCCACATTCCAGCCAATCAGGCTGTAGCCTCCTCTAGAATCTTCTCCTCAGAAGCCCAAGTCCTCAGATTTTCGTAGCACAAAGTAAGTATAAGAGTCTGAGGAGAAGAGAGCCTCTGAGGGGAGGATGGGAGGGTCGCATGTGAATCTATGAAAGACACCAATACTGGAGAACCACAGTTTACAGGTAAGTAACTTTTGTTCTTCTCCAGTATTAGGGGTGTCTTTCATTGATTCACATGCTTGAATAAGAGTAGAAAGCAGTAAATCATCACATAAGTCATAAAGGAGGTACACAATAATATCACTAAATAAGTAATAAATACCAAAAACCTTTATGACTGGAGGTGGGTAGCAACAGAGGCTCACCTTCATCGGAAGAGATTCCGCAGCACCGCTTGACCCACTGCTGCATCCGCGGCATCTGTTGATTGCAGGCAGTAGTGCTTCGTAAAAGTATGGCTGCTAGACCAAGTAGCAGCTCTGCAGATGTGTCTCAGAGGTACCCCCGCATAGAGGGCAGCAGAAGTCGACACAGCTCTCGTGGAATGAGCTCGAGCTGGAGCAGGAAGGGGCTTGCCAGCCCACTGATGACAGTAGGATATGGCAGACGATATCCATCTGGTGATAGTCTGTTTGGTAACAGCTTGTCCTTTGCACACCGGGCCATATGCCACAAATAATTGATTTGTCTTTCTAAATGCCGCTGTGCGTTGAATGTAAAACTTGAGGCAGCGCTTTACATCCAGAGTGTGCAAAGAGCGTTCCGCTGCAGATTGTGGTGCTGGAAGAGAGTTTTAAGAATAATTGGTTCATTGAGATGGAAATCACTGGGAACCTTTGGAATGAAACTGGGATTTGTCCTCAACGTAACAGCCTCGTTGGGGAACTGTAGAAACGGTGGCTGTATAGTAAATGCCTGGATGTCGCTGACACGCCTGGACGAAGTCAGAGCAAGCAAAAGAGCCACTTTCCAAGAGAGGAATTTCAGATTTGCCGAATGGATGGGCTCGAATGGAGGCAAAAGCAGTTGGGACAAAACCAAGTTCAATCGCCAAGTAGGTGGGGGCCGACGGATCGGTGAGAACATCCGAAAAAGGCCCTTCAAGAATTGCCTAATTATTCTGGAGGAGTACAAAGATGTTACGCCATCATGGCGAAAACAGGAAATTGCAGCCAGAAACACCTTTAGAGTGGAGTGTGATAGTCCTGATCTTGCTAATGACAGGAAGAATGGCAAGATCTGCTCAGGCTGAGCACACATTGGATCCAAGGACTTAGTGGAGCACCAAGCACAGAAACGTTTCCACTTTAACTGGTAAGTTTTGATTGTAGATGGAGCGCGAGCACTTGCTAGAACCACCCTACAATCCTCGTCGATATTTATGCGTGCAAATTCATTGTACTCAGGCTCCATGCATGAAGTTGGAGATATGCTGGATCCGTATGGCAGATCTGACCTTGCTGCATCGTTAGTAGATGAGGCAAAGGATGCAAAGGTATCGGATTTGTCAGAGAGAACAGAAGAAGATCCGAAAACCAAGGACGTCTCGGCCACTTGGGTGCAATCAGGATTATTTGGCACGGTTGGAACCTCATTCTGTGCAACAGGCGAGGAATGAGCGGAAGTGGGGGAAATGCATAGATGAAGTCGTTCGACCAATCTATTGAAAAGGCATTCCCGCTCGACTCCCTGTGTAGATGCCGACTCGCAAATCGTTGACACTTCTTATTGAGAGCAGTTGCAAAGAGATCCAACTGCGGTTGACCCCATTGACGGAAGATGAAATCCAAAGTTGGCTGATTGATTTCCCATTCGTGGTTGTCTGAGAGGGCTATGATGAGCGAGTCCGCCAGAACATTGGCCACACCTGGCACATGAACAGCTGTGAGATGTATGTTGCGTTGGTTAGCCCAATCCCATATTTCCTGTGCCAGTTGTGACAGCACGAGAGACCTTGTGCCGCCCTGTTTGTTGAGGTAGTGCATGCTGGTGGTGTTGTCTGTCCTCACCAGCAATGTTTGTCCCTGCACTAACCTCTGAAAGGACTTCAAAGCCAAGAAAATCGCCAGGAGTTCCAAGCGGTTTATGTGCCAAGTGCGCTGAGACGCCGTCCATTTTCCCTTTACGGACATCCCATCGAGATGTGCCCCCCAACCTTCTAGGGATGCATCTGTTGTCAGTGTAAGTGTTGGTGGTTCGTCTCTGAATGAACGGCCAGTCGCTATGTTTGGAGGATGAGCCCACCACTCCAAAGCTTTTTGAATGCGGGGCGTTAGATGGATCTTGTCTTCGAACGACCCCGATACCTGCTTCCACTGCTTGTCCAGTTCCTCCTGTAGGACTCTCATGTGCAATCTGCAGTTGGGAATTAGCTGAATGCACGAAGAAGCCATGCCGAGGAATGATTTGTACATCCGGACAGAAACGTACTGTCTTGACTGTAGGAATTGTACTTTCTTTATCATTCGATCTTGTCTCTCCTGAGAAACGAATACTTGCCCCAGCCGAGAATCTAGCAAGGCTCCTAGAAAATCTCGCTGTTGAGATGGTAGAAAGTGCGACTTTTGGAGATTGATGGACAAGCCCAACGTTTCGAAGAGGGAGGTACAGACTTGAATGTGCTGTTCCGTTAACTGAAAAGTCTTGGCCTTTATTAGACAATCGTCCAGATACGGATAAAACTGGACGCCCTGGAGACGCAGGTAGGCAGCAACCGGGGCTAGAACTTTGGTAAATACCCTCGGTGCTGAACGAAGGCCGAATGGTAGGACTTTGAATTGGTAATGAAACTGGCCGACTGTAAAGCGGAGATATTTCCTGTGCCTGGGATGAATAGGTACATGGAAATATGCATCCTGAAGGTCTATCGTTGAAAAGAACTCTCCTGGAATGAGGAAATTCAAGATTTGAAGCAGGGTTAGCATCTGAAAAGTCTTTGATGCGATGAACTTGTTTAGAGCCCTCAAATCTAAGATGGGACGCCACTCTCCTGATTTTTTCTTTACTAGAAAGAAACGGGAATAAAATCCCCTGCCGCGCTGATTTTGCGGTACCACTTCTATGGCTCCTTTCTTGATCATTAGCTTCACCTGAGCCAACAGTTCCTTTAGATGGGGAGAGGGTGGACCCGAAGGTGGACGAGTGGGGGGGAATTTCGTGAATTCCAGGGTATTCCCTTTTGAGATAATGTCCAAGACCCATTGGTCGGTGGTAATGCTGGACCAATTGTAGAAGAACTTTGAGATCCGACCTCCAAGATGTACAGTCGCCGGAGGATAAAGCTTGGATTTGTCACTGTTTTTTGTTGTTGTTCGCACCACCTCTGTAATTGGACTTACGCTGGTATGGTCTGGAGGTGGATTGACGACTCTGGGACTGATAAGAGCTCCTCTGTCTATTATCATTGTAGTTGTATGATCGATTTTGGCCTGTTTCACGAAAAGTAGAGGTTCCTCCTCCTCTACCACGTGCCCCACGAAATGGCCGTTTTCGATACTGTAATGTTGCTAAGGACTTTGCAGTGTCCGTGTCCTTCTTTATCAGCTCCAATGCATCATCGACATGCTTGCCGAATAAAGATTCACCGTCGTAGGGTAAATCTAAAACCCTGGATTGAACCTCTGGGCGGAAAGAGGTCGATTTTAGCCAGCCTTGACGGCGCAAGACTGCAACACCCGCCAGTTGCCGAAAACCAGTGGATGAAATGTCGACGGCACAATCGATTATTTCGGCCGAAATTCTCTCTCCTTCTTGAATTATGGCCTGCGCTTCTTCTCGGATGGAATCGGGCATCTGAGGGATCAGAGCAGCGATCTCAGACCACATTTGGCGGTCGTAGCAACCTAGAATAGCCAAGGCGTTGGATGCTCTCACAGTTGTCGCTGCCATTGTCGTAAATTTCTTTCCAATGGAGTCCAACTTACGGCCATCCTGATCAGGCGGAGATGTCAAAGGTATGGCAGGATTTCGAGATCTTTTTTGTGCCGCCTGAGTGATCACAGAATCCGATTTAGGTTGAGAAACCAAACAGGCCGGAGAAGTAGGTGGCGCTTTATATTTTTTGTCCAATCTGGGCAAAACAGCTGGTATGGAATTAGGACGTTCCATCAACCTCAGACCTTCTTCCCATATGTGGTCGATTATAGGAATGTTATGTGATTGCTTCTGAGGCAAGTCCTTAAAATCGTATAAGAAACAATCAGTTTGTTGCGCCTCAATTGTTAGATGGAACCTCTTCGCAGCACGACCCATGAGGTTGTGAAAACTCGCGATATCTACTGGCGGTGAGGCTCTTAGTGATGCAGGTGGAGTAGAAGGTGTCTGAGCCCTATAATTGTCCCAATCCTGCATCTCATTATCGGTGTCGTTATCCCCAGTGTTATGAGGATGTTGATCCTCATTATCGGTATCAGGACGAGTACCAGTTGGAGACGTAGGTGCCACAGGCGCCGGAGCTGGAGGTCGAGGTGCTGGAGACTGAGGTCGAGGCGCTGGAGATTGAGGTCAAGGCGCTGGAGACTGAGACCGGGGCACTTGAGGTGCTGGAGAAGTAGGCAAGGATGGTGGAAACCTAAGATTGTAGTCATCCAGCATGTGCTGCAGGTTTTGCACCAAAGAAAAGGGATTTGTGTAACCTGCTCATAACTAGTTGGTTCTGCCTCATCAAGTGGATAAAGTTCATTCCCATCTTCGACGTCATTATGTTCGTCCTCATCCTCGTCACTATCATCCTGACACTTAATGTGTAATTCAGAAGGACTGGAAGCTGGGCCATAAGTTTGATCCATTTCAGAGTCATTTCCTGATTCCTCTCCTCCAGATTGAAATAGTTTTTCCGGAAGCTGTGAACCACTCCTTACTGGACTTAACTGGATGAGTGGTATAGTCTTGAGAGACGAGGCAGTAACCACTTTAAAGGTGGTAGCAGTGGTTAGGGGTTGATGCGACGTCAACGAGCCCGTTGACGAGAATTCCACAGTCTTTGCACCACCCAGGGACCCTTGCGCCGTTGTGGAAGAAACCGGCGTATGAATTGGCAATTTAGTCTTTGTCAACGATGATTTTTTGGTCATCGACGGAGTCGTCGACGAGGTTGCAGCTTTAACCGTCGACGAAGATGCTTTCGTCAACGAGGATGTAGCCGTCGACGAAGGTGGAACCGTCGACGGAGCAGTCGTCGACTGAGTGGCTACCGTCGACGATGCAGTCGTCGACGATGCAATCGTTGACGATGAAGATCTCGTCGTCGGAGTTGTCGTCGACGATGATGGCTTGCTTTTTGTAGACGGAGGACCCGTCGGCGAGAGGCGCGTCGACGATGATTTCTTCGTCGACGGTTTGATCGTCGACGAGATCTTAATGGTAGACGAGATGGGTCTCACCTCATGACTGCTCGTCGACGAGATGGTCGTCATCGTTGCAAAGCTGGTTGACAGGGAACAAGTGGTCGTCGACGTAGAAACAGCCATGACTGACTTCGTCGACGCTGAAGACGTCGACGGACGCGTCGACGGGCCCGTCGACGAGCAAGTGCCCGATTTAAAAGAGGAAGGCACAGCTTTGGGTCTAGACGCCAGAGAGCCAGGTCCCGTAGGCGCGCCCTGAAGCAAATCCTGTGGGGAGACATCCTTGAAGGAACCCAGCATTCTACTCTTCTTAAGAAAAGGCGAGGGAACCTCAGTCTCAGACCCACGCTTCTGAGAGGATTTAGAAAATCCAGATGACAGACTCTCAGCATCAGAAACCACACTTTCAGTAGATCTCAACTTCTGTAGCCACAGAAGGAGACGGGCCTCTGTATCCCTCAAAGTTTTAGGGGGGAAAGTGCGACAGAACTTGCAGGTAGAGGCATTATGATCCGGGTAAAGACAGTAAATACACTTACTGTGTGGGTCCTCATGAAAAAGGCGCAATTTACCACAGGATGGACAAGCCTTGAAAAGGGTTTTCTTTGTAGAAGACATCTCTGAAGAGATAACAGCTAGAACTGGTGAAAAACTGAGCAGAGCTCAGGGAGACTCCCTTCACACGACGTGCGGTAGAAAATCTGAGGACTAGGGCTTCTGAGGAGAAGGTTCTAGAGGAGGCTACAGCCTGATTGGCTGGAATGTGGACCAACACATAATGACTTTAATATGTTACTAAAGTGAATTCTCCCTTAGGCTTTCCAATGGGCCTATTCTGTTCTATGGTACTTTTTAAAATTTACATTTCTATTGCATTTTGTGTATGTATATTTTTATTTATGATATTTCTCATATATACATGCATATATTACTGCTATTTTATGTACCGTGGGACTCCCACTTCGACGACGGGGAATATTCAAGCATGTGAATCTATGAAAGACACCCCTAATACTGGAGAAGTATCAATTCTTGTTTTTTTTTTCCGAGTGCGCCCAGATTAGATTAGTGGGACAATCCGGGCATGCACTTAGGATCTCATCTAAATGTGATTCTTTATTATATTTTGAACTCATGGAGCTAGTTGAGCCATTGCCTTTGCCGCAGCGACTAGCGAGGTCTTCGTTTATGGCAGAATATACACTCCCAGACATATCATCTGGGGCCTTTTGCACACTGCGAAACATCATAGCAGTAGAAGGCTAAACCCCCCCCCAGCCCAAACTCAATTTAACATCACTGGGAAATGATAGCTCATATTTACAGGCAGCAGGTGTATTCGTCTTCTATCCTCTATTACTTCACAAGTCCTTGGGAGGGTCTAAACACATCTCTTCACTACTGTCAACTATATTACAAACAATAGCATGAACACATGAGATAAGCAGAGAGAGAAAGCAAACTGTGGGTACCCTGACCAAATCTTATATTAATTGCACCAACAATGTATCCCTCACCCGCCGAAAATGTCTCCAATGCATAGTGGATCCCCTACACATATAAATTGCATTATACCATTAAATACTTCCTAATTTAAAACACCAACGAAGAACAATAAAGTGACAAACAACAATAACAGCCATTAACAGCATAAATAAAGAAAAAGTAACTGATGCAATTAACATTAGTCCTAAATGGAAGACTGGCAGAAAGAAGAGGGAAAATAAAAATGGTAATCTAAGACATTATTGCTTGAAAAAATTATTTTCTAACTCATAACTTTTATCTAGCCCACGGTGCAAAAAGACTCTAATCGTATGAGATCCAGTGTCACCAGAAGAAGAGGAGCAATCAGCCAGAACCCCAATTTATCAAACTGTCAAAAAGAGCAGAAAAGTCTTCCAAATTGCCAGAAAATGCATTACTACTAATGGTGAGGTAATACCAATACCAAATAAAAAAGGGAAGACTAAAAAAAATGCTGGTTGATATACATAAAAAATGCTCAAATATTAAGAAAAAATTGAGAACTGAAGATTATTTGGTAATTACAGCAGTCACACCAGAGAAGGAGATGGCCTTAGCATTATAGAGGACAGATATGTGCAACACCATTGTCATTGGGATTAGGAAGGCCAAGAATCATCCTCCTAACTCAGTAGCCAAAATCTTTTAGATGAAGTTGAAAGATGTGGAGATAGCTCAAAGCGTGGTCTGTTGGAGGGTAACTTAAAAATGAAGGAAAGACAGAATCCTCTTGACAATATTAAAACAGCTCTTTACTGTTGCGGCAGGGAGAGCGACCGTCTTTACACAGGTAAATAGCCTGTCTCAATTTGCTGCTTCACTGGCAGCTTTCTTTATACACAGTTAAACAATGCCAGTTACAAAAGTTCAGTTACACATTGATAAACATTAGTTATGGAAAAACATTAGGTCAAATGTGACACTAGACTTTAACCTAATTCTCTATACATCCTTCATTGTCGTTTTAACAATGCTTAGCAAACTCAGCATTCATCTACTTTTGAATGCATGTGTATTTGCTTTGAATTCACATTTATTTGTGTGTGTGCTTTCTTACATTGTGCTCCTAAGACCTCTTATCAGACTGTGTTCTTGGCTAATTCAATCTCCTGCTCCCATTGTCTAATCATGTTTCAATCTATTGAAAATACAGAATATGTGCCAGTGTGCATTTGTGCTAATGTCATAAATTACTTCAAGTTTGTCAAAAACAGGTTTTCCTTCAACTATGACCTCACAGGTCATGCACTCTGTTTTCAAGTGAACTCTTCACCTCATTTTACTCAGCACAAGTTTTTGACCTGCACAGCTCTTTCACCACGTGTAGCTGTGTGACGCTCTCTGATGTTGTCTGCTGTTGCGCCGTATTTTCATATTTTATTTCTTCCATAACATTCCCCCCTCTAGTTGATATTTCAACTACTGGATCTAAACCTTGATTTACACTTGGCAGTAGGTGATATATGTTGCCCTGAACATCTACTACTCGAGTTGGTGTCCTAACTGGAAACATCCCTCCCGCCTTGGTACCAATCATTCTACAACATGCTAAGACTAATTGGATAGCACAATACACAGCTAGTAAGACCACAATAGCTGGCAACAAGGCTCCCAACAGTCCTAACTTCCAGGATGGTAGAAAACAAAACCACCTGGTAAACCAATTATCCAGGGCACCTCCTTGGTCTACCATTTTCTTCTGTAAATTGTACAAAGTTTTTATAGCCTTTACAAAGTTCCATTGTCTGCATCATTTGCTGGGATAAAAGTACTGCAAGCAGTTCCTATCCTGGCACATACCCCTCCTTGCATGGCTGTCATAAGGTCAAGTACATAACGGTGCTGCATTATCATCATTCTCATAGCACACATCTCTTCCTTTATGGCATTGAATCTAACTTTTGTAGTGTTGTTGCACTTGAGGAGCTCCCAACGAATTATCTGCTGTCTTCGAGCTGTTGCCTTAGCCTGAACAAACAGCAGAATGCTCCAAAAGAACAGCTGTGCATCATTAAACAATTAATACTCCTAAGGAATATCGTTCCCCACTGTAGTGCCATAATACTCTGCAGTTCTCTTCCTTCAATTTTGTTGTAAAAAAGTAATTGGATGGCTCATGAGGTGTTCATGTAGAGTTGATGCACTAAATTCAGGAATTACCAAAACGAGGGTGTGTAAGGTGATGACTGAGCAGAGTTCTCCTTATTTCTGTGGTATCTGGGTGTACAATAGTTTTCAACACTGCCAATAATAGTGAATGAGGCTGGAGGTGCCTCCCTGCATGTCAGTGTTATCTATTGTGGCACTACAGTTGGCATTGCATCCTATATTAACAGTGCCATTTCCTCTGAAACATAGGGAAACAGATTTTAGTCTCATGACCGTCTGAGGACTCACTATACTCTCTATCCAAGTGTAATGTCCAACATTGTTGTCCCAAATTTGTGCACACTTTTTTTCTGAATCCTGACTAGCATCAGTACCATTCCATAAATACATTACCCAATGACCCTACAGGAGAATTTGATATCGGAATGCCACTGATCATGGGCAAAAACTGATTCAGTGATTCTATATCCTGGCCTACGGACACAATCTGGGGGTAAAAGATCTACTAAGTAACTATTATACTCCATGGGTGGGTGTGATACTCCTAAAATACCCTAAATCTAAAACCATCATGATCCAATCTACAGTGGCAGGACGGCCTGTCTTCTTCATGCATGATATCTCATCCTTAATGTTCTGTCTATGTGTAAGACTATATAAAATGTCTGCTGAAGAGTTATTATGCGGAATTGACTAGAAAATGTGATACCTTAGCATGTGTTATTTGCATATGGGTCTTAATCCTACACAATTAGAGATGCAATAGACATAGAGCTGTGCTTTGGGGTGCTTCTTTAGTTGAATTTAAACCTGTAGCATGAGGAATTAAAGAGCAAATAAAACATAATTCATTGGTACTTTCTGAACCTATGTCTGACATATGCTAGTACCATATAATATCTGATAATCTGGTATGAACATTTTGGGACACATTTTAATGAATAGAAAGTTTTCTACGTAGGTGTGGGAGATCAGAGCTAGAAGGTATGTTGCTAAGAAGGTGCAACACTTGAAAAGATTTTATTAAGAGACAAAAATAGAAAAAGGAAAACAAAAGTACATAACTTTTGTTCTGTTATTCTAAAAAATTGTCCTAAGGCAGAGGTGGAGGGGGCATTTTTATGATGCCTATCTTCTTCCCCTGTCTTGTTCCATTTACATTTTCTATGACGTGATGTTGGATTCAGATCAATTTAGGCGAATGGGAACCTAGGCTTTCTGCCATCTACCTTGAGGGCAGTGGGGTCACCATGATCACTTTGAATGGTTCGTCGAATCTGGGCTCTCTCCATTACCGGACAAAATTGAATACAGAAACCACGTCACGTATGTGCTCAACTGGGAGGTTGACCTTAGCAGTGGTGCACTTCCCCTTGGTTACCTGTTTAGAAATTAACTTTGCAAGCTTGATTAATTCATAAAGGTAAACATGCATTTAATCTTTTAGGATTTCCGCTGAACTTTCACTCTGAACATTACTTCTAGTAGCAAGTACTTGCACATTCATGGGTCTCTGTGTCGCTATCTGATGGTGTGTCAGGTGATGGTCAGAGCCAGGCGTGTTTCTAAGGGAAAAGAGTGCCAGTGGTAGGCAATACAACCACTTCTTTTGCAACGTGGCATATAACTTGCTTATGCTTATAGCAGGCCATTCAGGTGCTTGGCGATGCCATTGCTTTGGGGATGGTAAACAGAGGATAGTTCATGTATTATCCATAACATTATCGTAAGATATGTAAAGATTGCATTAACAAAGTGTGTGGCGTTGTCAGATTTTATCCATTTTGGAATTCCCCAGCATGGAATCACCTCACGAATCAGAAATGTGGCAGCTGACTAAGCATTACAATGGACAAATGGTCCTGCTGCAATTCATTGGGGAAAAAGTAAAAACTACACCTATAAGTTACTGATAGTTGTTGCAACTATCTAGTATGTCTATAAAGTAAATATGGAGGGCTTTGAAAGGACCTTGTGGTCATGGAATAGAAGAATTCATCACCTTTAACATGGAGTTGGGAGATAATTGTTGGCAGACAGTACAACTGTGAAGGTACATGGAAAGCATGTCAGCAAATAGGGAACGAACCAGTCTTATTGTATTTGCTTAGACAAATGATCTCTTGAGACGTAAGCTGGTAAATTCAACTGATCAAGAGCTATCATAAGTAAAGCCTGAGGCATTACTGGCTCATCTGTGGATATTTGTGTATATATTACGACATCCCTGACTTGGAGCATCCTCTAGCCTCCCAGAACTGTTTCTTATGGGGTGGAGCAGTTTCCTGCAACTCTCGAAAGTGTAAACACGCTGTCACAGCATAATAAGATGTGACATTGTCTGTGGTAGGATTAGACTCAGATTCAGATGGCAAGGCAGTCCGAGCCACCAAAACAGGGACATGTTGTGAACCCGATGGCACAGACAGGGTGTGCATCTTGCTGCATCTTTAGCAGCCCAATTTGCTAGTGCATTACCCCGTGACACAAAATCCTGTCCATTTGTATGTGCTGCACATTTCACTGCCTGTGGTAATGCAAGTGCCTTTATTAGAGCCTCTAGGAGTTTCCTATGCATTACAGGACTTCTGTCCTATTTTGAGGAAACTCTCCTACTCCATCTCATAATGCTGAAATGTACAGTGGTAGTCAGATAAGCTGAATGTGAATATATTGTGATGACTTTTCCTGCTCCTTGCTTAAGAGCCGCTGTAAAGGCTACTCATTCTGCTGCTTGTGCAGAATAATGTACTGGTAGCGTTAACTGCTCTACTATGTGGAACGTGTACGAAGAGTCATGCTGTTGTGCTCTGACGACTGCTGCACCTGTTTGTCTTACTCCTGTATCCTGGTCAATAGTAGAAGAACCATCAACAAAATAAACAATGCTACCTGGTATAGGATCCTCTGTTGCTTGACTACATTCATTAGGAAGATAAGTTGCACAGTCATGCACATCATCATTAGTGTCCAGTATAGGAGGAGCAAAGAATGTCGCAGGATTAACTGTATGACACATCACAACCTTTAAAGACAGTAGTGACAGTATCAATTCATATGCTGACGCTCTCTGTGTAGTTAGAGCAGTCTTATCCTTCTGTATGATAGCAAACACTGCATGCTCTGCATAGGGCTTTAACGGTGCCCCCATAACAATGGAAGTGCTCTTCTGCACTGCGAAACCTGCAATGGTGAGAGCTTGCTTTCAAGGATAATGTCCTTTCATAACTGAATCCAACTGTCCACTAAAGTATGCAATGGGTTTGTGTCCTAAAGGCGATTTCTGCATAAGAACCACTGTCATCACTTGATGATTGCAACAGCAAAATAGATAAAACTCCTTCATATAATCAGGAGTTCCCAAAACAGGAGCATGTTATTCCACTCTTCAATTTCTGAAAAGTCTTCCTCAGTTCCGGTGTCCATGTTATCTTGTCATTCCTGTGTTTTGCTTGTTTAGAGAAGCTAACAAAGGCACTATTAAAGTGCTGTAATAAAAAACCCAATGTCTCACATAATTACAGAGACCAAGAAATCTTTGCATTCCTTTAACAGTTTCTGACTCAGTCAATTGATGAATGGATGAGGCTCTTCTACTTCAGGGGTTACTCGTCGATCAGAAGCTGACAGTAATTGCCCTAAATAATGGACTTCCTCCTGGCAGTACTGGACTTTGTCTCTCTCTACCTTGTAAACTCTCTGTGCAAGAGTAACCAGAAAGAATATAGTATCTTTCCTACACTGCTGTTCAGTAGGACTGCAAACTAGTATGTTGTCATCAACACTGCAACAATGTACTGTCACACTGAAAGTTTGACAGATCATTATTTACCAGGCTGTTGAAAATGCTCAGGGGCTCACAATACCTTTGGGGTAAACAAGAGTATATACACTGAGTCCCGCAATAGGAGAATGCTGTCAAATAATGGCTGTCTGGATGGAGAAGGATGCTGAAAATGCATTCTTCAGATTTATACCAGAGACATATTGAGCATTGTGAGGTATATTTGTTAGAATTATGGGTGGGTCTGGAACAATTGGAAATTCTGGTATCACTATATCGTTCAGGTTGCGCAGGTCTTGAACCATATGCCAAGTATTACCCTTAGACATCTTAACCGGGTAAATTGGTGTGTTACAAGGAGATACTCCAGGGTAAATTATTCCTTGATCTAACAAAGCCTGTATAGTAGGGGCGATACCCTCATCTGTTTACTTAGAAAGAGGATACTGACTTGCTCTAGGTAAGAAAGCACCTTCCTTTAATGTAATCCTGAATGGTGTAGTAGTACATATAAGGCCTGAATCACTGACAGAATAGCGACCAACAGAATAGCGACCTACAGAAACATCGACGCTGGAATATCGAAGGTAAATATATCGACATCCTATCTACAGCATGGTAAGTACAAAAATATCGAAACCAAAATATCGATGTTAAAAATATCGTAATTAAAAATAATTTATTTTTTCTGTTAAAAACAATTGTAAAATAAAGTAAATAATACTTATAAATAAAATAAACATAGTTAAAAATATTTAATGTTTAAAATGAATAAATAGTACATATATAATAATAAAACATTAATTTTAATACTTATAATTACTTACAAATTATTTAAAAATACTATAAATAACAAATACATCTACACGCATAAAATAATAACATAAATAAAACTAAATAATTAAGTTTAATAAATTCATTTTTTTAAATATACTTTAAATATTTTTAAAATTAATTAAATACTACATTATCTAAAATAATGCAAAAAATATAAAATAAATAAAACTATTTGAAATCCAAAAATAACGACAGTAATGAAAAAATTGGATAGCGTAATACGTAAAATTACTATTCCCACTCCAGAAAATGCAACAGTAGGGAAAGTGTTGAATAGCGTAAGGGTAAAAATGACTATTCCCACTCCAGAGAGTGCAACAGAAGGGAAAACGTTGGATAGCGTAGTGGTAAAAATTACTATTTCAACTCAAGAGAGTTAAACATTAGGGAAAGCGTTGGATAGCGTAGGGGTAAAAATTACTATTCCCACTCCAAAGAGTGCAATAGTAGGGAAAGCGTTGGATAGCGTAGGGGTAAAAATTACTAATCCCACTCCAGAGAGTGCAACAGTAGGGAAAGCGTTGGATAGCGTAGGGGTATAAATTACTATTCCTACTTCAGAGAGAGCAACAGTAGGGAAAACGTTGGATAGCGTAGGGGTAAAAATGACTAATCCAACTCCAGAGAGTGAAACAGTAGGGAATGCGTTGGATAGCGTAGGGGTAAAAATTACTATTCCCACTCCAGAGAGTGCAACAGTAGGGAAAACGTTTGATAGCGTAGGGGGAAAAAATTACTATTCCAACTCCAGAGAGTGAAACAGTAGGGAAAGCGTTGGATTGCGTAGGGGTAAAAATTACTATTCCCACTCCTGAGAGTGCAACAGTAGGGAATGTGTTGGATAGCGAAGGGGTAAAAATTACCATTCCCACTCCAAAGAGTGCAACAGTAGGGAAAGCGTTGGATAGCGGGTGGGTAAAAATGACTATTCCCACTCCATTGAGTGCAACAGTAGGGAAAGTGTTGGATAGCGTAGGGGTAACAATTACTATTCCTACTCCAAAGAGTGCAACAGTAGGGAAAGCGTTGGATACCGTAGGGGTAAAAATTACTATTCCCACTCCAGTGAGTGCAACAGTAGGGAAAGCGTTGGATATCGGGTGGCTAAAAATAACTATTCCAACTCCAGAAAGAGAAACAGTAGGGAAAGCGTTGGATAGCGTAGGGGTAAAAATTACTATTCCCACTCCAGTGAGTGCAACAGTAGGGGAAGCGGGTGAGTAAAAATTACTATTCCAACTCCAGAGAGTAAAACAGGAGGGAAAGCTTTGGATAGCGTAGGGGTAAAAATTACTATTCCCACTCCAAAGAGTGCAACAGTAGGGATAACGTTGGATAGCGTAGGGGTAAAAATTACTATTCCAACTCCAGAGAGTGAAACAGTATGGAAAGCGTTGGATAGCATAGAAATTAAATAAAACATACTTATAAATACATTTTATATTTAAAATAATCAATAATTCAAATGTTAAATAACTCAACATCATTTAGAAATAAACAATAATTATTAAAAATATAATTACAATTGAATAATTAATTAACAATAAATTAACAAGAAATACCAATAAATATTAATTAATAAATAGTTACTAAATAATAAATATTAATAAAATATTTTTCAAAACAAAAAACATATTAATCATTAAAAATTGATTAGCAATTAAAAAACATTAAGCAATAAATCAAAAATTTCTACCTAAAATACGTTTTATAAAACATTATTTACCAATGATTAAAAAAAATTCCAATGATAAAAAAAGAATTACCAATTAACCCCTTCGGTGCTCATGACGGAACGGTTCCGTCATGAGCGTCGGTTGGCCTGTGCTCATGATGGAACCGTTCCGTCATGAGTCCATAGGTTCTTTAGAACCTTCAGCACCTCAGCGGAATTCGCCCAGCACTGAAGGGGTTAAAAAAATGACTTACCAATGAAAGAAAATAATTATCAATTACAAACATTAATTACCAATTAAAAAAATTAATTAATTAAAATAATAATTACTAAGAAATGCGTTACTTACCTGTAACTGCAGTTATCCAGTATTGGTGTCTTTCATAGATTCACAAGCCTGAATCATTCCCCGTCGTCGAGACGGGAGTCTCCGGTATATAGAAAAGTAATGTCCTTTAGACATATATAGAGAAAAGTAGGCCTAAGGGCCTCACCTCAGTAGCCTATCTATGTCCTTTTGTAAAAAGGACAAAACTCTAGAAGAGAGCCAATCAGCTATCACCTCCCTCTAGAACCTTCCTGTCAGGCGCCTCAGTCCCTCAGATTTTCGTACGCACTAAGCTAAGTAGGCGTGACATTGGTAGAGAGAGAGAGAGGTGAGTCCTTCCAGGGAAGGCGGGAGGGTTGCATGTGAATCTATGAAAGACACCAATACTGGATAACTGCAGTTAAAGGTAAGTACCGCATTTCTTATCCAGTATTATGGGTGTCTTTCATAGATTCACATGCCTGAATCAGAGTAGCAAGCAATATATTTTGCACATTTCTGATGGAACAGTATATACAAGTCCTTAGATAATACATATCATGCGACTATGAACCATCAATAGACATCAACAATAAGCATTAGCAAAGAAATGTGCATACCAGAAAAGGATGGAGGGATGGAGGAAGGCTCACCTTACTGGAATAGATGGCGTAGCACTGCGTGTCCCACTGCTGCATCCTCCATCAGCTCTGTATCAAGGAAGTAGTGTCTGGTGAAGGTATGCGGCGACTTCCATGTTGCCGCCCTGCAGATGCACACAATTTCATTCACCAATTTCATTGACCCACATAATTTGAGAATTGTATTGGACAGAGAGCGTATTTCGAGAATTTATTTTAAAATCATAGGAAGCATTGTTTTTACATTGTAATTTACCTCTGTGCTCCCCTGCACCGATCCACCGCGGCGTGTGCCGTTTGAGTGGCGGGCAGGGTCTCAAACTGATCTTGCAGGCTCCCGCTTCAACCGAACGCACAAGTTACTACTTGTGTAACGATATATCTGTAAGAGACATTAGTTAGTGATAGATTCCTTACCTTAGAATATCCCCAGGCGTCAGACTGGATCCGGAAACTTTTGCGTAGCAATACCCCTGCGCGCTGGTAGGCGTCGTCTGCGGCTCCGCGTCCGTCGTCGGCGTCGTGAGCGCCGGGATGACGTCGTCGGAGTACTTAGACGGCGCCCATGCGCGCTGACGTCAGTTCTGATAACACAGCTTTTCCGCGCCAGATACGCAGAGCCATGATAGAACTAACACTGGTGCCATGAAACTAGGGCCCTGAAAGGGGATGACCTTAACCCTAGATATCGGTTCGCAGAACGGGGAGGATGGGTGGGCGGTAAGGAATCTATCACTAACTAATGTCTCTTACAGATATATCGTTACACAAGTAGTAACTTGTGCATCTGAAAGAGACACGTTAGTGATAGATTCCTTACCTTAGAATAGATACCCCAGCAATACCAACCCTGGTGGTGGGTCTGCGAACCAATATCACACCAGAAAGTCCTGGAGGACGGAACGGCCAAAGAAGCCATCCCTCCGGACTTGACTGTCCAGGCAGTAGTGTCTTGCGAACGTGTGCAGCGAGGCCCACGTGGCTGCCTGACAGATGTCCTGCAGGGGGACACCGCGGCCCAGGGCAGTTGTCGTTGCCGTGGCCCGAGTGGAGTGAGCCCGCAATCCAGCCGGGGGCTCCTTCCTCGCCATGGAGTAACATGCTTGAATACACAAGATGATCCACCTAGAGATGGTCCTCTTGTGCACAGCCTTTCCCTTCTTCGCGCCCACGTAACCAACGAAGAGTTGGTCATCCACCCGGAATTGGCGTGTGCGATCTAGGTAGTAGGAGAGCGCACGTTTTGGATCCAGACGGTGGAGCCTCTCCTCCTCTTTCGAGGGATGCGGAGGCGGAAAGAAGGTGGGCAAAGTGATGGACTGCCCGATGTGGGAGGCCGTGACAACCTTGGGCAGAAAGGAAGGTCGTGTACGTAACACCACCTTATCAGGATGAACAGACAGGAAAGGTGGAGAAGAAGAAAGAGCCTGGAGCTCACTCACCCTCCTGGCAGAGGTGATGGCAACCAGGAAGGCCGTCTTTAGAGTAAGGAGACGAAGAGGGCAGTTATGAAGCGGCTCAAAGGGAGCACACATCAGATAGGTGAGAACCAGATTCAAGTCCCACTGGGGCATCACGAAGGGAACAGGAGGGAACATGTGCGTGATGCCCTTCAGAAATCTACTCACAATAGGGGACTTGAATAAAGAAGGCTGATCTGGTAGCCTCAAGAAGGCTGATAGAGCAGAAAGGTACCCTTTAAGAGTGCCCAGAGCAGAGCCCTGCTGGGCAAGGGAAAGAAGAAAGAGCAGCACTTCCGAAAGGGGTGCAGAGAGAGGATCCACAGCCTTTGCTGTGCACCATGCCACAAATCTGTTCCACCGGCAGGCGTATACCGACTTTGTGGAGGGACGCCTGGCTGCCAGAATGATATCACAGACTTCGGGAGGCAAGTCAAATGGCCTCAACTGCCGCCGCTCAATCTCCAAGCTTGTAGGTGGAGACTGGACAGGTTCGGGTGCAGGACCGTCCCCTGCTGCTGCGACAGAAGGTCCTCCCGAAGAGGCAGACGAATCGGGGGATCGACTGACATGCTGAGTAGCTCGGGATACCAGTATCTTCGTGCCCAGTCCGGAGCCACAAGGACGACCTGGGCCCGGTCGCGCCTGATCTTCTTCAGCACTCTGGGCAGAAGTGGTATAGGCGGAAAGGCGTACAACAGACCGCAGCTCCACTCGCGACGAAAAGCGCCTCCGAGCGAGTGCCGCCTTGGAAACTCCAATGCGCAGAACTGCTGACATTGCGCGTTCTCTTCTGTGGCGAATAGATCTAACCAAGGCTCTCCCCACTGTCGAAAGAGACCTTGCGCCACGTCCGAGTTCAGACGCCATTCGTGATCCATCATGCACCGGCGGCTGAGTTCGTCCGCCCTGGCATTCAGAGAGCCTGCCAGGTGTTGAACCACCAGGGTCACGCCCTGATGTTCCAGCCACTGCCAGAGGCGCAGAGCCTCCTGGCAGAGGGTCCACGACCCCACACCGCCCTGTTTGTTGCAGTACCACATGGCGGTGGTGTTGTCGGTGAACACTTGCACTACGCTCCCCTTGACAGAGGGGAGGAATGCCTTCAGTGCAAGACGAATCGCCCGCAGCTCCAGAAGGTTGATGTGGAGCCGGGACTCCGCCGGAGACCAGAGGCCTCTGATCTCCGCCTCTCCCATGTGGCCTCCCCAGCCCTGGAGGGACGCGTCCGTCACAACTACGTGCTCCGGCTGGGGTAGGGAGAGGGGTCTGCCACTGACCCAGTCGCGGTCCGTGAGCCACCACTGCAGTTGCTTCGCAGTGCCCTCTGAGATCAGGACATGATCGGACAGGTTGCCCTGATGCTGGGCCCACTGAAACTTCAGGTCCCACTGCAGAGCCCGCATCCGCCACCTGGCGTGACGCACCAGAAGGATGCAGGAGGCCATCAGCCCCAGAAGCCGCAGCGTCAACCTGACCGAGACCCGGGATAACGGCCTGAAGACAGGAATCAGAGCCTGAATATCCCGAACCCGCTGTTCGGGTGGGTAAACCCGAAACTGCGCCGAGTCGAGAACCGCTCCGATGAAGAGGAGCTTTTGAGAGGGACACAGGTGTGACTTCGGCACATTGATGGAGAACCCCAGCAAGTGCAGGAGGTCGGCCGTACTCTGGAGGTGGCTGACGACTGACTGGGGCGAGCCCGCCTTCAACAACCAGTCGTCGAGGTAGGGGAAGACTGATATCCCCTGCCTGCGCAGATGGGCTGCGACCACCGCCATCACCTTCGTGAACACCCGTGGGGCGCTGGCAAGGCCGAAGGGGAGCACGGTAAACTGAAAGTGCTCTTGGCCTACCATGAACCGTAGGTAACGCCGGTGGGCCGGCAGGACGGGGATGTGGAAATAAGCGTCCTGCAAGTCCAACGCTACCATCCAGTCTCCCGGGTCCAGGGCAGCCAGGACCTGAGCCAAAGTGAGCATCTTGAACTTCTCCGTCCGGAGGAAGCCGTTGACGTTCCGCAGATCCAAGATAGGGCGTAGGCCCCCTTTGCCCTTCTTGGGTACCAGAAAGTAGTGGGAGGAACAACCACGTCCTACTTCTGGCCCAGGAACGCGCTCGATGGCCCTCTTGGCCAAGAGGGCCGAAACCTCCTCTTGCAGAAGTTGCAAGTGATCCCCCGACACACGGTGGTATTGAGGTGGCATGGATGGAGGGGAAGACTCGAAGGGGAGGGAGAAACCCCTTCGGACAATTTGCAGCACCCACCTGTACGAAGTGACTGCATGCCAGTGGGAGAGGTGATGGCGAACCCTGCCTCCCACAGGCGTCACATGGGCCTGAAAACTCGGACTAGGAAGGTTTTGAGGCGGGGGCTGCTGAGGGAGGTGTGGACTGGCCTCGCCGCTGGCCCCGACCACCGCCGCGGCGGTTCCCACGTCCGCCACCGCGTTGCTGAACATTCTGCGGCGCGTGGCTGACGGTCCGTGGTGGGGCGCCCCTTCCGTGGCCACGAATGGAGCGAAAGGCACCCGATTGCTGGCGTGGGGCCGTAAGGCCCAAGGACTTGGCCGTGGCCCTGGAGTCCTTGAAACGTTCCAGCGCATGGTCTGCCTTGTCGCCGAAGAGGCGACGGCCATCAAACGGCATGTCCAGGAGGGTGGCCTGGACATCGGCCGAGAAGTTGGCGGACCTCAACCAGGCGTGGCGTCGAACCGCCACCGTCGTTGCCATCGCCCTGCCCAGTGAGTCCGTGGTATCCAGCCCACACCGGATAGAAAAGCGTGCCGCATCTCGGCCGTCCGCAAGGGTTTGGCTGAGTTTAGCCCTGACCTCCTCAGGGCATTGTGGCAGCACCTCCGCAACCGTGTCCCACAGAGTGTGGGTGTAGCGGCCCAAGAGACAGTTGGTGTTCACAGACCGTAGCCCTAGGCTCACAGACGAGAAGACCTTCTTCCCGAACTGCTCATATCTCTTGGATTCCCTGTCGGGCGGGGCCGACGGGAATGCGGTTTGGGAGTTAGAGGCCTGGATGACCAGGCTCTCGGGGGTGGGATGGGTGGACAAAAAGCATGGGTCGCCCGGTGCCGGGCGGTAGCGTCTGGCCACGTTCCTGTCCACAGGGGGGCCTGTGGCGGGCTTGGACCAAGTGCCCAGCAGAACATCACACAAGGCCTCATTGAACGGCAGGAGGGGCTCCGCGGAGCCGGACTGCTGTTTGAGGACCTCAGTGAGGAGATTAGTCCTCACGGCCGCGACGGGGAGCTGAAGGTTTAAGGCCTTAGCTGCCTTCGTCAACACTACGCTGTAAGCAGAACCCGCCTCCGAAGCCACAGTCGGGGGCGACGTAAATCCAGTGTCTGGCGAGGTGTCAATACCACTGGCCTCCCCAAGCTCATATGTCCAGTCCTGATGCGACTGGCAATCACGTGCCAGAGGGTCCTCGGACCCCTCCCATTGCTCCTCGTCACCTGGCTCCTGGAGACCAGGATTAACAGTCAGGGCCTCCTCGTGGAGATAGAAGTCTCCAAAGACCGACGGAATCGGCGCCCAGCGGCGCCCCTCCGACTCCTGAGTAGGACCGTAGGAAACATTGGGGTCGGCAACCACATCGGCTGCCGGGGACGACACCTGAAGGGACGGCGCCGGCGAGGTCGTAAGGTCGGCCGGCGAGGTCCCGGATCCGGAGCCGGATCCAGCGAGGTCGCGCGGCGCCGGGACCGAAGTCGCCAGCGGCGCCGGGCCCGAAGCACCCGACGTCGTCGGGGCCGAAGCGCCCGACCCGGAAGGACCTCCAGACGGAGCCGATCGGCCCGAAGGCGCCACGGGAACCGACTGAGGAGGGAGGGCCCTCATGGCCATGAGGTACCTCTCGACCTCCTCCTGCGACGCGCCGTGCCCAGGGACCCGAAGGTGTGGGGCAGGCGGCGACGCTTGCGACTCCCGCGGAGCCGCGTGGGCGGTGTCGCCCGAGTCCCCGACCGCATCGAGCGAGCGTCGGGCGGGTCGGAGGACCGATGGTGTCGTTCCGACCTCTCATGCCTCTTACCTGAGGACTTGGAACCAGACGATCGGTGTCCACTTCCGGAACGTCGATGACTCCGACCTCGCGACCTGTCCCTCGACCTCCCGTGGGACCGGGACCGGGACCTGGAGCGGCGCGGGGCCGAGTGCCTCAGCTCGAGACGCTTGCGGGACCGCTCCCGCCTAGCCTTCGACGTCAGGGCCCGGCAGTCGACGCAGGTTCGATCGTCGTGGTCGAGGCCTAAGCACTTCAGGCACCGGCGATGGGGGTCCGTGACCGACATGAGTCGGCCGCACTTCGAACAAGGCTTGAACCCGGGCATCCCTGGCACCGATAGTCGAGACAGTCGACTAAGAGAAGATCAAAAAGGATCAAAAAACTTTTCAGTCAAAAAGTGACTGGGGGTAGAGCTTCTTCCGGATCTGCGCTAGCTGGCGCGGAAAAAAGAAGAACTGACGTCAGCGCGCATGGGCGCCGTCTAAGTACTCCGACGACGTCATCCCGGCGCTCACGACGCCGACGACGGACGCGGAGCCGCAGACGACGCCTACCAGCGCGCAGGGGTATTGCTACGCAAAAGTTTCCGGATCCAGTCTGACGCCTGGGGATATTCTAAGGTAAGGAATCTATCACTAACGTGTCTCTTTCAGATGAGTTAGCGTTCGAGTTGGGGGCGGGGCCTCGCTTCGTCATAAAGATGCGCTTCACCAAGCGCAGCGGACGAGCGCAGTGGGTGCGCCTCCAGCGCGCCAAAGCCGCGCTAAAGGGGTGCCAGTCTGCGCCAGTCCGCGCCGGACCCGCGCCTAGTGCCTGGCCGGGTACTACACCATCCCAGTAAGTTATTGAAATACACATCATCTGACCTGTTAGATATAAAAAACACTATGGCCTTGGAAAAATGCACACACTTCAATTTAGAAGAGTGCTCTAACATGTCTCATGTAGTTTGCTCAAACTGTAATTTTAAATTCACTCGTTCCCTCACTCAGATACCACCAGTCCTAGGGGCTTCTTTTAATGAGGCCAAACGCATTAAATGCGCACTGGTGAATGCTAGATCTATGTGCAAACATAGAGAAGATGTGGCCGAATTAATCTCGGCACACAAATTAGATATCCTGTTTATAACAGAGACATGGGCCGATTTGGCTTCCGGCGCTGACCTTGTGGCAGCCATTCCTGAGGGCTACTACATCGTCAGACAAGATAGACCGACAGGGAAAAAAGGGGGAGGCCTCGCCATAATTTTACGGTTAGAACTAGCATTAAAAACAGGAACACCAGATAGCATTCCCGCAGAAACACTAGCCTTCTCTATTACTTTGTCTCCCATCCAAATGTTTAATGGTGTTCTGCTTTATCGTCCCCCAGCGGCTCGAGCGCCTTTTCTCCAATCCATTAGCACCTTATTAGAACCAGTGGCAGAAGCCTCCGATTTTACAATACTTGGAGATTTTAATTTTCATTTAGAAAAAATAACAGACAGATACATTGAGCCTTATTGAGGATCTTAAGGCAGCTGGGCTAAACCAGTTAGTTACTACAGCCACGCACAAAGCAGGTCATGTTCTTGACGGCCTATTCACGAATAACCCGGTCATTACTCCCCCTACTGTTGTTCCAATTGTATGGTCAGATCACGCAGTGGTGGTCTTTTATATCTGTGTTAAAAAACACAAAAATCAACATTCGGCAAAAAGGCAACTTAGGATGTGCAGGGACTGGAAAAATATAGATATAAAAACACTATCTGAGAAACTAGAAAATAACAAACCATCTAAAGCGTTAGATTTTCAATTAGCAGCAAATAACTACAACCAATGGCTCACAGACACTTTTAATCAGGTAGCGCCTTTAAAGAAAATGCGTCCAAATCGCGCAATACCATCAGCCCCTTGGTTCTCTGAACCTTTAAGATTGGAGAGACAGAAATGCCGCAATCTAGAAAGATGTTGGCGAGTTAATTATGATAATAACGATAAAGAAAGGTACAAACAAGCACTATCAGGCTACAGGAAGCTGTTAAGACTGGAAAAGAGTAAATACTTTTGTGAACAGATAGAAAAGGCCCAGAACTCCAGTAAGCAATTATACCAGGTAGTGGCAACATTAACAAATATACGAACAGCTAATACTACAGATACTACCCAAGATTTCTGCAATCAAATGGCTGATTTTTTCAGGACCAAGGTCACACAAATCTTTGATAAATTTAACAACAACATGACAGGGGAATCATCAGAAAGCCTCAAGAACACACAACTCACATCCTCCTCTTTGAATGAATTCCTCCCCCCATCACTGTCAGAAATAAAAGATCTCATTAAATCTACAATGTCGGGTTCCCCCCTGGATCCCTGCCCACCGACCATCATAAAATCAACAACTGATGTGGTAGCTCCAATCTTGGAAAACATCTGCAGTACCATCTGCGAATCAGGAAACTATCCTCAAAGATGGAAAACAGCTATAATAAAGCCACTTCTAAAGAAACCCACCCTTAACACCTTGGAATTAAAAAGTTATCGCCCTATAGCAGCGCTCCCATTTCCTTCTAAAATACTTGAAAAAGTTATAAATAAACAGCTGGCCAACTACATTGACTATAATAGCCTGCTAGACAACACTCAGTTTGGGTTTAGGAGAGGCCATGGAACGGAGACGGCGCTCATAAAGGCTTCTGAGGAGATCAGACAGATCATGGACCAGGGTGGCACGGCAGTCCTGATCTTGCTGGATCTCTCAGCGGCCTTTGACACGGTCGATCATAACATCCTGATCGACCGTGTCACTCCTATGGGCATACAGGGCAAAGCTGCGGAGCTCCTGGCTTCTTTCCTGTCTAACAGAGAACAGTCGGTAAAGATGGCGAGCTTCTATTCACCAACGTTTGTGCTGCCCTGCGGAGTCCCCCAGGGATCCTCGCTAAGTCCGACACTCTTTAACATCTATGTGTCGGACTTGGCGAGGGTCATTAAAACCCATGGAATAGGAGTAACTTCGTATGCCGACGATACTCAGTTGGTGCTAGCGGTGCATAAAAATGGGAGTGAGGTGGCAGCCAACTTTCAGTCAGGTATGAGAGCCATTAGTCACTGGATGGACAGTAATTGTCTAAAATTAAACACCGATAAGACCGAGGTAATGGTGTTTGGAGACCTAAAACCATCTTGGTCCCCGGTCTGGTGGCCACCAGAAATGGGTAACCCACCCACCCCAGTTTCAAAGGTTAGAAACCTGGGAGTGTTGTTTGACAACAAACTAAGTTTCACCAGTCATGCTAATGCGGTAGTCTCCTCTTCCTTTTTCACGTTACGAAAAGTGAAAAAGTTGTTACCTTTCCTTCCCCTGTCTGCGGGGAAAACCCTTATGTCCTCCTTGGTGTTATCCAAGGTGGATTATTGTAATGGGCTTCTGTTGAATGCCCAGGAGCAGGTTTTTAAAAAACTACAAATGGTGCAGAACGCTGCTGCACGAATTCTGACCAAAACTCCCAAATTCGCATCCATCTCTCCTATTGTTTACCAACTTCACTGGCTCCCAGTAAAAAAGAGAACCAAATTTAAGGCTTTATGTATCATCTATAGAGCATTGAACAGCCTAGG
Source organism: Lissotriton vulgaris (assembly GCF_964263255.1). Lineage (NCBI taxonomy): Eukaryota > Metazoa > Chordata > Amphibia > Caudata > Salamandridae > Lissotriton > Lissotriton vulgaris. Next base: position 953,487,841 of record NC_141687.1, on the reverse strand, counting down.
ACCTGACTTTTTTAGGGAATCACTGTTGGTGTATGTCCCTAATAGAGCTTTAAGATCTGCCTCATCCGCATCTCTATGCATTCAACGGGTGAGAACGGTTACATGGGGAGACAGACGCTTCCTGGTAGCCGCCTCGAAGCTCTGGAATACCTTGCCCCACCATATAAAAAGCATTTCCTCACTGATGATTTTCAGAAAGCAAGTGAAGACATGGCTATTCATCCAATAATGCACAGGAGGTGCCTCTTTGTCTGCCCAGCGCCGAGACACCATTCGTGGTATTTGTTGCGCTTTATACGTTTAAAAAATAAATAAATAAATGTCGATAACTGGCACTCCTGCAAATAGTGCCATAGATGTAGACATGGCTCTTGTAGAGTGAGCCCTGATTTTAGAGTGTAAAGGCTGTCTGGCTCTGTCGTGACAAAAAGCAATCGCCGAAGAGATCCATCTGGAGATGCTTTGTTTGGTAATCGGCAGACCCTGCCTAGGTCTACTGAAGGCTATGAAGAGTTGATTAGACTTTCTGAAATTTTTGGTCTTATCAATATAAAACTTTAGACATCTTTTAAGGTCCAATGAATGCAGCGATCTCTCAGCTGCAGTGCTGGGATCTGGAAAGCATGATCTGAGAATCACAGGCTCATTTAACGGGAAGTCCGACGGGACCTTAGGAATAAACCTAGGATTGGTTCTTAAAATCACCCTATCGTCCTTAAACTGCAGGAAGGGATCTTGAATGGAAAAAGCCTGCATTTCACTGACCCTCCTTGCTGATGTAAGCGCCAGGAGGAGAGCCGTCTTCCACGAGATGTACTTTATGTCCGCCCTGTGAATGGGTTCAAAAGGGTGTTTCATCAATTTGTTAAGAATCACTTTGAGATGCCTAGTTGGAGGTGTGAGAAGTTGGCCTGATATATGATGCTCACTAGTTCTAGTGATCACCTTGTATCAGTCCAAACAACCCTCATGGTGATTGGTTGTAAGTCAACCTTATAGACCAGCTATCCTAATGGTAGCATGGACAAAGCAGTCTTAGGCTAAACTCTTTTGGCATGTGAAGCCAGCTGTTTTACCACATATAACCCCTTGAATACCAAATGAAAGGACACCACACAGGTAGTTATGAAAATAAACAAGATATTTATTAACTAACAAACACCTCTGAACTCTTTATGAGATCAGAGGGCTAAGCACATGACAAGACTCTTAAGAAAAATACGCTAAGTTGCACGAGTTACAATATTGCCCTAGGGGCGCAACAGACCATATACTAAACAAGTGGTATAAGGAAGTCGATAGAAGGAATGGAGCTGTCCAGAGGCTGTAGGATCGCTGGGACTACCCTATCCTAACTTTAGGTAAGTAATAGGAGGCCCACGGAACACGTGTGCAGAGTGTGAACTCACACGCGAGATGCGTAACAACGTCTATTGACAGTACAGTTCAAGAAAAAGGTGAGTACGGACAATCCTGACTAGATAGGACTAAAACGACTGTGAATCTGGACACTAGGAGAGTCAATCTACCCTTGAGCACCGAAATGCTCTTGTTACCTCACCCACGGGCTGCGGGTGTATAGGTGCAAAGTCGTGTCGGGTTTCTGCGTAGAAGTCTATGGAGCCTGAAAGAAAAGATGCTGCAGGCGACCAGGAGGAAGATGTCCGGTGTGATCCAAGGGTGGATCAGTGAAGCTGAAGACCTGAAAGCAGAGGGGACAATGTTCAAAGTCACTAGCCAGTGACTGAAGTGGAACCAGGAAGGAACCAGAGGCTGTCGTCACGATCAGGTGGTGAGTGGACGCTTGACTCTGCAGCCACGTAGACCAGGTGGTGTCTTCGACGACCAGGATGGAGGCACAAGCTGTCCCACGCAGGCTCTCGCTGTCGGCGGTGTTGGATCCGGTTTTGGCATCAACAGGCCTTGGCAAAGGCAACCCACGTGGTGAGTGAAATCGGCGTCTGGTGCGGAACAGGAGGGTCCGGGGTGCTTCTCTTTTGCAGGAAAGCAGGGGCCAGTATGGAGCAACCAGACCAGCAGTGTGGATTTCAAGGTTCGTTGTCTGGGAGGCCACTAGCCAGCCGGCAAGTGACCAGACAACGCGTCGAGCAGCAATCAAGCAAAAGGGCCCCACGCAGATCTCGTGGATGCTGGAGGGCTGATCTTCTGTGCAGGAGCTGCTCGGGGCTGGGGCTTCTCAATCCCCAAAGCACGTTTTCGAGGATACTTCAGAAGTCGTGCTGGAAGCGAAGTGCAGTTTCTTCAAGATGGCCGGTCCCACGTGTCTCGTCACACCCACGGATCTCAGCTGTGCTGCAGATGTAGGTAGAGGTAGGAGAGGTCTGGGAATCCCGGTCTTGTCGGGCTCTGAAGTCTGGATCCTCGAGGGAAGACGACAAAGTGAAGCCCCTGGACGCTTGATGGTGCCTGCTTTTGCAGGGTGGACACTCCTTGCCCACAAGGGAGATTTCTTTAGTCTTCTGTGGAGCAGAACGTCGAAGTCCAGAGTTTCTTCTTGTAAAATCAATTCAGGATAATCTAACTTGGAATGGGACCAACTCCTACCTTTATTCTGCTAAAGGGGGCTGTACTATGACTAGGTCCTTCCTATGGGTGGGAAGAGGAAGGGGGGTGGTTACACCCCCTATCCTTTAGCGGTTTCGCGCCAGAGCTGGGGCTGGAGTGCCCCAGCAACTGGTTTGAACCGGTGTATGCACAGAGGCACCTTGTGTGCCCCAGGCATGTCTCATTCCTTTCAGCCCTGTCCTACCTAATACCCAAAATCCTGTCTGGGGTGGTGCTAGCACCGCCCAAGGCAGGAAACCCTTTGTCCAAGCCTCCCTCGCTGGAAGGACTCCCAGCAGCAGGAGGTCAGACTTGTGTCTGTGGTGGCAGCATCCATTTTGTGATGCTGATGCTTGAGTTAACTTTAACCGGGGTTCACAGTTAGGTACATGTCGTGTCCCTCTAAAAGGGTGGAATGCGACCCCTGTCGCCAGAATTGGCGAGGGGGTAGTATTCCAATTCGTATGACACCTTACTCGACATGTTTTGATAATGCTATGCCAAAGTTAGCAATAACCGCAAGGTTATAATGCACTTAAGAGTATATGGTATAGCGTTATCATGGAAACAGCTAAATGACTTGGTTCCGAAAGCTGTAGACAGGCTCAGCTCATGCCAGAGCCCTATCTCACATAATTCCAAGCACTCTGCCTCCAGGATTGTTAAGGCCTGCCATAGGAGTGACTTATAGGAGTATATGTGTCAATTTTAGGTTTAGATATAGGTATACTATATCTAAAGCAAAGGGTGATTACACCACCTTGCCCCAGCTGATTGATCAGCCAGTTGTGACAGATTTGGATGGTCAGCCAGGGGTGGCATAATACATGCTGCAGCCCCTGGTAGGCCCTGGGTGCACCTATGCCCTGGGTACCTAAGGTACACTGTACAGGGGCTGATAAGGTTACTCAGCAAAAATAAAGCACCTGGCCCGGACGGGATTCCACCGGACTTATTCTTAAGCAGACCCGATCTATGGGCCCGTTGCTTACCAGGGTGTTGAATGAGGTAGTGGTGGCAGGACTTCCTCAGTCCTGGTCAACGGCGACCATAGTTCCCATCCACAAAAAAGGGAACCGTGACGACCCCCAATGCTACCGACCCATCTCTCTCATTGATGTGACAGCAAAGGTATTGGGGCGAGTCATTCTACAGCGGATGCAAGACTGGGCCGAGGAGCACCAAGTCCTCTCGGAAATCCAATATGGCTTCAGGAAGGGTAGATCTACCACCGATCAATGTCTAAACTTATACCTCCTGATAGCTAAATACACCATCGCTGGGAAAGGGTCCATTCACATGGGGTTTATGGACCTATCAGCGGCTTTCGACCGCGTAAATAGAAAAAAGCTCTGGTCCATGCTGCTAGAACTAGGAGTGGATAAACCGCTAGTTGACACCCTGCAAAATCTCCACTGGAACACTACCACAAGTGTGAGGTACAATCAAGAGGGAAAAAAGAGCGATCCCTTCACCTGCACCAGTGGAGTAAGGCAGGGATGTATCCTCGCGCCCTTCCTTTTTTCCATTTATATTAATTCGCTGGAAAAAGATCTCCTCAAACTTAAGGTGGATTCACCCCAAATCGGTCATCGTGCAGTGCCTGTACTACTCTACGCCGATGACGCGGTTTTGCTTGCCAGAACCCCTCTAGGATTACAAAAACTGATTGACGGGTTCGTCATGTTTATGGACAAGCTGGACCTGGCGACAAATCTGGAAAAATCCTATATCATGTCATCAGGACAACTGATAAAAGGGAACTTCACCTACCACATTGGGTCACATAGGATAGACCAGGTCAAGACCTTTTCATACCTGGGGGTATTGTTCGATAACCATCTTAACTTCAAACCCCTGGTAGAAAAGCACTCTATGAAACTGGCAGCCTCAGTAGGAGCCATCATTGGGTACGGTCAAAGACTAGGAAGATGGTCCCCAGAACAAATACTGAACCTGTACAGGTCAATTTGCTGTGCGAAGGTATCCTATGGGGCAGAAGTGTGGGGCTTCCTGGATAACAAAGCACAGCAGATCCAGACAGAAGAAAATACATTCTTGAGAAGAATTCTGAAAGTGCCTCATAGCGTACCGGCCCACATCATCCATGAAGAAGTGGGAGAACCCTTCATAGAAGACAGGATCAAAATTAAACCCTCCTGGCATGGGTCAAAGCATGGACCAACCCAGAGGTGGCCCTAACAAGACAAATTATATCGGACTGCCTCAAACAAGATAAAGGTCAAGCTATCCCCTGGCTGAAATATGTCAAGAAATCACTAGCAGAGATTGATTGTATAAACTTTTTTACATCCCCAGACTCTCTAACACCTGAGAGCAAAGTCCTGGTAAAAAAACTTTTCCCGGTACAGCTTCAGTTACTAAGGGCAGAGAAAGAAAGCCATAAACCCACTAGTCTTTCTTATAGTGAACTCACAGCGAAGCATGGAATGGAACCTTATTTGAGGGTCATGTATAACGCCCAGGATCGCTACGTCATGACCCGATTCAGACTAAACATGCTACACCATCTTTTTGCGGTCCCGGCTGGGTTCACTCACACAGTAGAGGAGAAGGGTACCTGCGGCTGCGACCACAGGTCTCCGCAGGATACCCTTCACTTTGTTTTACTGTGCCCATTTTATACTGTCCAAGACGCAAGTTCCTGGTGGGAATCCTGAAAGACTTAAAGTTTAAACACGCAAAATTGGCCCTGAGGTTTTTACAGGGAGCTGAGGATGCTTATACCCTTCTTTGTATCATAAACTTTATCCGGATGGCAATACGGCTGAGGAACACTAGAGAATCCGGACCCTAATACTACCGGTCCCTTGAACAATTAAACTCTTCCTCCCCTAGCTTAATGAATTATGGTGCCAGATAATTTTAACATTTATAACCTTTTTAATGGAAATATTACTCTCGTTTTAAACATTTTTGTGTGTATTTTGTATTTGTGCTTTTATGGTGTCTTTTTAAGAACCGAATAAAGATTACAAATTGAAAATTGAAATTGAATTGACTCAGTATCCAATTAGATATGTACCTAAGGTACATGGAGTCCATTTTAACAGAGCGAGCAGGAAGCCTGGGGTCCTGAATAGGAGGATCCCAGGCCAACTAAGTCAAAAACCAGCTAAACACTCGGCAAAATGTTGGGGGCAACCATAGTCGGATATCCACCTTCCTACATAACCCCTTCCCCCCCTCCCCCCAAACGAAAGGAGATAAGGCTATCCTTGACCAGGTAAGCCTATATTGCCTGAGTGGCCATAAGAGGAGGTGCATGCACTGGCATGGTTACCCCCTATCTCATGGTCCACTAAGCAACCCCTCACCCTAAGGGTATCTGAGGGTCTCCACCATAGGGAATCTCTACCTGTGGTGTGTTTTGGCAAAGTAAAAGGCTGGTGCTGGGATGGAGTACTGAAGTGAGGCTCCACTAATGTTGGGCTCAACTTCCTCCAATCACAATCCACCCTATATGCCTTTCTTTCCAGGACTGAGTTGCAGTGTGCTCTTAGGGTCAACCTCTGGCTACCTAAAGCTGGAGGCTGGGTCCCTCTGTTTTGCTTACTGGAGGGACAGGTCAGGTTTGGGGCCCTTAGGTCCCAGGTTTGGCTGTGCCCAACAGTGTCTATCTGTGGGAGGTCCCTAACTAAGTTTAAGGGGGATCCCTCAGGAGTTTGTTGTATTTTCACTTGGCTAGGTCTGCTAGCTTCAGTGCCCTTAGTCTGCTGATTGGGGAGTTCTTTCGGACAGGGGGCCCTTTGGGGTCCACCACTGGCCTCCCTGACCTCTACAGCCCTAGGCTGACTGAGGCAGGGTAGAGAGGGGCAGGTTACCTGCTCCAGACTGGGTCCCACCTTGGAAGAGTCCACTGACATCAGGGGTTCTGCCAGGCTAGGCCTGACTACCTCTGGGGCAGTTTCTTCACAAGGGGTAAGATCAGTTCCCTGAGGAGGCTGATCATTTCCTGAAGTCTGGTGGGAGGGAGATTTCTCTTCCTCCTCAATGCTCTCTGTTTGAGTGGAGTGATCCATAGTTTCAGGCTTCACAACACTATTATCTGTCTGAGTTTGGGCTGTGGCCATCACAGCCCCACCAACCTTTTCAGGAAGGGACTCAGTTTGGGTATGGGCTGTTATCATCACAGCCCTGCTAACCTTTTCAGGGAAGGAATCTGTCTGAGATTGGGCTGAGACTGGCACAGCCCTCCTGACCTGTTCAGGGAGGACATCTTGGACTGGGGCTGTGACCATCACAGCCCCACTAACCTTTCCATGGAGGTTTACCATTTTAAAATGGGTTTCTTGCTCTACCTCAGCCCAGGCTGAGATCTCTAAATCATTCCCCAGTAGACAATCTACAGGCAAGTTTGATGACACTGCCACTCTTTTGGGACCAGTGACACCTCCCCAGCTGAGATTTACCACTGCCATGGGATGATATCTCTGTACTCCATCAATGTTGGTCACCTGGTATGTAGCACCAGGTAAAAGTTGCCTTGAGGGGACTAGGCTCTCAGTCACCAAAGTGATGCTAGCCCCTGTGTCTCTATAGGCCTAAACTTTCAGACCACTGATGAGGGGCTCCTGTCAGTGAAGTTGGCAAACCCCATGCCAATTTCACAGGCAAGAGTATCTGTGGTAGGGGACCTGGTTAGGCCAGAGTCCACCTGAGTTCCCCAAGTATACCCAACCAAATTCTTGGGGGCACTCCCACCACCTGGGGGATTACTACTAGTAGTAACAGGAGGTGTTGGAGTATTACCTGGAGGAATATTTTCCTTATTGTTGGCCTTTGGGCAACTGCTGTCAGTTTTCCAATGGCCTACCTGTTTGCAGGCATGACAATAAGGTTTCTTTTGGGTATTGGAAGGATTCTGGGACCCACCCCCTTCAGAGGACTTTTGGGGCCCTTTTGTGGTTTGATCTGTAGATTTATTCCCACCCTTCTCTTGAGGCTTGGTTGATTCTTTCTTTTGGTCACCACCCTGGTTCTTAGGCCTAATCCTGGTTCCGACCCATTTGTCTGCCCTCTTACCCAATTCTTGTGGAGAGGTCAGATCAGAGTCTACCAGGTGCTGGTGTAATAACTGGTTCTGACACTTATTTAAGACTTGCTCTCTCATAATTAGATTATACAATCCTGTGTAATCAGTAACCTTACTTCCCAGTAGCCAGCCTTCCAAAGCCTTAGTGGCACAATTAACAAAGTCATTCCAATCCTGAGACTGAGTTTTCTGGGTGTCTCTGAAAATCAACCTGTAATGTTCAGTTGTTAAGCCAAACCCATCAATCAGTGCAGTTTTCAGGACTTGGTAATCATTAAAATCCTCGTCTCTAACGGCGAGGAGCTTATCTCTACCTTTACCTTCAAAGGAGAGCCACAATATAGCTGCCCACTGACTCTGGGGTACCTGCTGTACTTTGCAGGCTCTCTCCAAAGCAGTCATCCATTTGTGGATGTCATCCCCTACCTTAAAGGGGGGCACTATTTTACTCAGGTGTCTATTATCAAAACTCCTGTCTTTATCTCTAGGGATAATGCTGCCACCAGTGGGTTCTAACCCACACAATTTCTGCTCTCTGGCAAAGGCAAGTTTCTCTTTGGCAAGGGCAAGTTCTTCCCTCTCAATCTTCAGATTCACTTCCCTCATCTTAGCTTCATGCTCTCTCGTCTGAGGGGATGTCATCCCTCTCTGAGAAGATGCCTGAGAGACATGGGTGTGAATAGATCTGTTAGAGCCTCTGGAGTGAGAACTAACTCTTCTATTCCCAAGGTTAGGCCTGCTTGAGGATGGGCCTGGGGCTCTCCCAGTTCCACTCTCATGTAGGCTTAAGTTGGCCCTGGTAAGTCTGCTGACTCTAGCCTGACCATTGTCTACCTCTCCATCAGAGGACTCCCCATCTTCCTCACCATCTACATCTTCTGTTTCAGGGAGGTTAGACTCAGGGTCACCTTCTAAGGGGGGCATACTTCCATCTGTAGGATCAGAGGGGCCTGGATTAGAAGCCCTTCTAGCATCACATGTCTCTAAGAGACCTATCAGAAAAGGAAGGGTAGGGCTAGAACCCTGTTTCAGTTTCCTGGAGGTACACAATTGTCTCATCTCCTGGAAGCTGAGGGCTGCATATCTTGAAATGACCTGTGGAGGGTCAATATTCACAAGGGGAGCCACTGTGTTCTCTCCTGTGATAGACATGCTTTCTAGTGAGGTGTAAGTGGTGCACTTACCTACACTATGGGTTTTCCTACTGACTCCTTACTAAGATATGTAGTCAGGGTGTGCTACTCCCTTTCTACTGCACCAGCTGGTTCAGTAGAACTCAGAGTATTTCTAAGCTTTGTTATATGTACCTATGGTACCTTATGTGATCTTTCAAATGATATCTCAAGATTATATTTGGTAAAAACAACAGCAATCTCAAATCCCAACCGCTGCACACCAATGTGAGAAGTTGGCCTGATATATGATGCTCACTGGTTCTAGTGATCACCTTGTATCAGTCCAAACAGCCCTTATGTTGATTGGTTGTAAGTCAACCTTATAGACCAGCTATCCTAATGGTAGCATGGACAAAGCAGTCTTAGGCTAAACTCTTTTGGCATGTGAAGCCAGCTGTTGTACCACATATAACCCCTTGAATACCAAATGAAAGGACACCACACAGGTAGTTATGAAAAAAAACAAGATATTTATTAACTAACAAACACCTCTGAACTCTTTATGAGATCAGAGGGCTAAGCACATGACAAGACTCTTAAGAAAAATACGTTAAGTTGCACGAGTTACAATGTTGCCCTAGGGGCGCAACAGACCATATACTAAACAAGTGGTATAAGGAAATCGATAGAAGGATAGGGTAGTCCCAGCGATCCTACAGCCTCTGGCCAGAGAGACAAGCTTGCGTTTCCCCTCCTGAGATGGGAATGCCTTTGCATCTTCTGTATTCAGTGTCGCTCCGAGAAAGGTGATGACCCGGGAGGGATGCAAAGTGGATTTTTCTTGGTTGAGTGTAAGACCCAAGTGTTTGAAGTGATTCAGACAGGCGTTGGAAGATCTGGTCGCGCCTGCCAAGTATGGCGCCTTCACCAGCCAGTCGTCTAAATATGGGAAGACTTGGTGGCCATGCTGCCTGAGGAATGCTGCCACCGGGGAAAGACACTTGGTGAAGATACGGGGCGCTGACTTGAGGCCAAACGGGAGGACACAGAATTGAAAATGCTGGCCCGCCACTGCAAATCTCAGGAATTTTCTGTGAGCTTTGTTGATTGGGACGTGAAAGTATGCGTCTTGTAGGTCCAAAGACGTCATGAAATCCCCCTCCTCTAGGAGACCCAAGATCTCCTGAATCGTGACCATGCGGAACGACTGCCTCTTTAAGAATGCATTCAGCGCCCTGAGGTCTAGAATGGGCCTCCATTTCTTCTCCTTCTTTTGAATCAGGAAGAAGCGGGAGTACAATCCTCTCCCCTGGTGAGCCGACGGTACTCTCTCTATTGCTCCTTTCTTGAGCATAATTGAGATTTCTTTAGGAAGTAGTCGCAGCTTTTTGTGTCGCATTGGGCGAGGAGGAGTTTTTGGAGGGATATTTTCGAATTCTAAGGAATGGCCAAATTGAATCAACTGAAGGACCCTCCGGTCCGTTGTGATTCTTCTCCAATTGTTGAGGAAATGGGTCAGTTTTCCTCCAATTTTCAAAGAAGGAGATGAGGGATGGACTGGCTGTAGGAATAGGTCATTGGCGTCCGCCAGTGTTTTTCCATTGGTTTTTGACTCTAAAGTTGGACTTTCCATAAGAAGACGGCCGTCCTTGTTGTTGTTGACGTTGCTGGTATTGGGATTTACCCTGGTTGTAAGAATACGAGGATCTGTTCTGAAAATTACTTCTGTAAGAGGATTGTCCTCTGCCCCTGTTCCCTCGAAAGGACTGGTTTTTAAATTGTAGCGTGCCCAGCGCTCTTGCCGTGTCCGTGTCCTTTTTTATTGCTTGCAGAGCCTCATCGATTTTGGCTCCAAACAGGTGTTGTCCATCATATGGCATGTCTAAGACTTTAGATTGCACTTTCTGTCGAAATGAGGTACCCTTGAGCCATCCCTGCCTTCGCAATACCGCTGCCCCTGCCAGCTGTCTGAATCCAGTCATTGCTACATCCATAGCACAGTCAATCAATTCAGATGCCGATGTTTGACCCTCCAGAAGAAGAGATTGAACTTCCTCTTTTGTGGCGTCTGGCAGTTCAGATAAATACGGAGCAATATCTGCCCACAACTGCCTATTATACCTTCCTAAGAGCGCAATAGTATTTGCCACTTTCACTGTCATTGCTGACATGGAGGAAAAACGCTTTCCTATATTGTCCAGTTTCCTGCCCTCCTTGTCTGGTGGAGCTGTCAATGGAGAGGAAGGATTCCTTGAATTTTTCTGCACCGCCTGTGTAACCACAGAGTCCGGTTTGGGGTGTCCTGTAAGGCAGGTTGGTGCCGATGTTGGGGCCTTGTATTTTTTGTCCAGCCTTGGAACAACTGCCGAGACTGAGGTTGGAGTCTGCATCAACTGCACACCCTGATCCCATATATGATCGATTATCGGAATTGATCTCACTGTTTTCTTAAGCTGCTCCTTAAAGTCATACAGGAAACAGTCTTTTTCCTGAGACTCCATTGTCATGTGGAACCTTTTTGCCGCCCTCTCCACCAGATTGTGGAAACCACCTATATCCACAGGAGGAGAATCTGAAGTAGCTGGCTCAGGGGATGCTGGAGAAGAAATGATGTAATCATCATTGTCATCATGATTAGATTGGTCATCCTGGACCTCACCCTCTTCTTGTTGTTCTTCCTCATCGTCAGATGGTTGAGGATCTGGCAATGGTTCCCTTTCCCATTGGAGCACCAAGGATGGTGGTCTAGGCCGTGGAGACGGAACAGTTCCCGCTGCTGGAGGAGCTGATGACTCTGGGAACCTTTGTTTATAGTCCTGTATTAGAAACCTCAAATCAGACATTATAGATGCTGGTAGACAGACCATGGGCGTAACCTGCGTCTGAACCAGCGTCTGAACAGTATGCTCCTGGGAAATTTCCTCGTCCGATTTCTGGCACTTGACACCAGATCAGATGGGCTGTGAGCCTGCATTATATCCTCCTCATCCGACTCCTCATGTTGCAGGAGACAAGCTGGATGTAAACCTTGCACTCGGCTTGGGGACGTAAATTCCATTGTGACTGCTGTTTTTGAGATCTTTACCCTTAGAGAAGCGGGTTGTGACTCAGCTTCAGTCGTCAATGAAGGGCTCGTGGACGGCAGGATCGTGGACGGCATATTGTCCACAGATTGAAGCTCTTGGAACTTTCTCGTCGACGGGGGAATCGTCGTCGACTGTTTCCACTGAGTCGTCGACGACGTCTTCGCCGACGGAGTGGCCGTCAACGGTATTTTCTTCGTCGTCGTCGCTTTCGTCGACGATGCCTTCGCCGAAGATGTCACTGTCGACGGACGTCGTCACTGATGTCGTCGACGAGATCTTGGGCGTCGACGACGATTTTTTAATAATAATAATCGACGACAAGGGCTTACCCGCCGTCGATGATGGTGTAGTCGTCGCGATGAAGTGAACGTCGACGATGCCGTCGTCGTCGATACTGTCATCGTCGACGTCGAGACGTAGACGGGAGACATAGCCTTCTTTTGAACCGATGATGGCATCGACGAGGCCAGTGGCGGCGCAGGCTTTTTGAAGGTATGAACCTCCTTGTCAGACGCTGATGACTGTCCCTCTGAAGACTTTTTCGTAGCCTTCTTTGGAGGAGTGTCTGGAGGGCTAGGGGAAGCCACCCATGGCCTTTTTAAAGAACTGAAGAATTCTCACCTTCTTCTGAAGATTCCAAATTGTCTCTGTCCTTGAGCCTGTTAAGCCAGAGTAAAAGACGTCCTTCTCTGTCCTTAAGCGTTTTTGTAGAAAATGTTCTACACATTTTGCAATCCTTTTGTGAATGGTCTGGATACAGGCAATATAAGCAGGTCTTGTGCTGGTCTTCAACATGTAACCTCTTTTTACCACAAGAACTACATGCTCTGAAGAGACCTTTCTTTTGAGGATCAGCCATATCTACTTTTTCATTAAAGTAATCCAAAATTGTGAAGAGAAAAGATTGAAGAAAGAAACCTGAGGGGAACTTAGGTGGAGACTCCCTTAGCACAACGTGCAGTAGAAAATCTGAGGGACTGAGGCTCCTGACAGGAAGGTTCTAGAGGGAGGTGATAGCTGATTGGCTCTCTTCTAGAGTTTGGTCCTTTTTACAAAAGGACATAGATAGGCTACTAAGGTGAGGCCCTTAGGCCTACTTTTCTCTATATATGTCTATAGGACATTACTTTTCTATATACCGGAGACACCCGTCTCGACGACGGGGAATGATTCAGGCATGTGAATCTATGAAAGACACCCATAATACTGGATAATTAAAAAAATGAATTAACAATTACAATAAATAATTACCAATTAATAATTAAATAAAAATAATTAATTATCAATACCAATAAATTTAAAAAAATCATTACTTAATTAGAATTAAATTACTTCCCACCCTATTCCCCTATAAACCCACAACCCACTCCAGTACTAAAACATTAAAATTAACTTAAAAATAACATTATTATCTATATATATAAAAACGAAAGTATGTCTGTTTGTCCTTTATGCATTACTACACCATTCATCCGATCGCCATGAAACTTTGGGAAGTTGTTGAGTACACTCCCGCGAAGGTTTCTGGCTAAAAAAAATAAACGTTGTTAAAAGTTGTTGAGTACACTCCCACAAAGGTTTCTGTCAAAAAAAAAAAGGAAAATGTGTTAAATATCGCCCCCCCGGCCCCCCAGGGCCCTCATAATCTTTACAATACTGAACATTTACAGCTTACGGTGCGACTCGCTTTTGCAATGACCATCAACAAAGCACAAGGACAATCGCTGCAAGTATGTGGACTAGATTTGGAGAATCTGTGCTTCTCACATGGACAACTGTATGTGGCCAGCTCACGCGTCGGAAAACCTTCTGATTTATTTGTGTACGCACCAGACGGAAAAACAAAAAATACTGTGTATCCACAAGCACTCGATTAACCCCTTCACTGCTGGCCCGTTTCCACCCCTGTGCTGTAAACAAATGAACAGGGGCGGGCCATGACGAACCCCAGCCGTCATCAGCACACGAGCACCGTAGTGCATGACGGCTGGGGTTCGTCATCAGCATGCAGGGGGTTAAATAAACAGAATGAAAACAACACTTTAAAATGTTTACCATATTAAAATGAATAAGTTTCAATAAAAATGACACAATGTAAATTGAATGTTATTATAACAAGTTTCCTTAAATTTCCTTTCTTCTGAGATCGCAGCAACGCGCGACGGGTAAGCTAGTTAATATATAAAAATAGTACACATATAATTTAAAACAAGTAAAATACTTAACAAAAAACATACAACACATACATATTAAATATATAATAAAATACATAAGAATAATACAAATATCGATATTAGTAACATCAAGATTATTAACATCGATATATTTGATATCGATATTACTAACTTCGATATTACTTACATCGATATAAAAAAAATCGATATTACTTACCTTAGGGTCGATATTCTTGACCTCGATATTCTGTACCTTTGATATTTCCAACTTGATATTTCTGTAGGTCGATATAAAAAACTCGATATTTAGACTGTGTACCATAAGGCCTACATCATGGTTAACCTTAGTCCACAAGGTGTCTGGTACTTGGGACCGAACCGCTTCCCTAACAGAACCAAAAGCTCTACCTGGTTTGGGAGTCCTTACTTCCAATGCTGCCCTCAACAGTATAATCAAAAAAAGGAAAAAGTCCCAATACTTCCCAATGGGAAACAAAACCTATTGTATATAACCCCTCATAACTCAAAATACTAAGAAATGTAGCAACCACATTACAATAATACAAGCAAATAAGTGAACAATGAAATAAATCAATATAGAAAATTGTACAATTTATTACATATAATACGTTAATAATACAAGTTGACAACTTGTATTTTATTGTTTTTTAACCAATGGGATACATTTTTTTAACATTGTGATAACTTGAATTGACACATTTTTAACTTGTTAGGTACTGTAATTTTGTATTCATTAACGTATTATATGTAATAAATTGTACAATTTTCTATATTGATTCATTTCATTGTTCACTTATTTGCTTCTATTATTGTAATGTGATTGCTAAGTTTCTTAGTATTTTGAGTTATGAGGGGTTATATACAATAGGTTTTGTTTCCCATTGGGAAGTATTGGGACTTTTTCCTTTCTTTGATTATACATCACTCCTTTCCCGGATTGTACCTGTAAGGAGCCCTCAACAGTATGTCATTCTGAAAGACGACAACTGTTTTCTTGGAATTGTCATCAAAAAGCTGATCATCCAGTATTTCCCTAACCATTTTACCTGTCTCAATGAATATAACACATGCTCATAAAACATGGTTATAGTCACTAGCTACCAGAGCACCATAGGTTGGTGTTACATCTAAGGTCTCTATTTACAATAATAACTAAGGAGGTCATTAGGATGGCGGGCGGACTTAGTCCGCCCGCCATCCTATCGGAGTTTGGGACCGCCCGCCATAAGGGCGGGGGTCCCGTGGGGGGGGTTAGGATGCGCCCACCACTGTGGCGGGAGCATACTGCATTTTTAGCATTGTGGCGGGCGGTGCTCTCAGCACCGCCCGCCAAAATGCTAAAAATGCATATATGCATTTGCATTAACAAAGCGGCAGGCACCGCGCGGTGCCTGCCGCTTTGTTAATGGAAATGCAGGGGGGTAACACAGGTACTCCCCGTGTGCACCCCCCACCTGTCCTTCACTCCGGGGGCCCGCAGAGGGCCCCCGAAGTGAAGACCGCCCGCCTTTCCATGGCGGCATCGCGCCACGGAATGGCATCTGTTTTGGGCTATGCTAATATGGCTGGCGGTGTCTAATAGACACCGCCACCATATTAAACCTTTTCCACCCCGGCAGCAAGGCGACCGGGGCGGAAAAGCGGCAAACGGTCTTTCCGTCCGCCGTGGTCCCCCCCGCCATCCTAATATGGCGGGGGAATTTAGGTGCAAATGGCGGGCGGATTGCCCCCGCCAGGCTGGCGGTGGCTACCGCCAGCTGGCGGGGCTATCCGCCTGCTGGCGGGGCTATCCGCCTGCCATCCTAATGGCCCCCAAAGTGTCAGGCATCTAAGAATATTGCCCTTGCCATCGGAAAAGGAATTCTTCAGGTAACTGGACCTCCTTCACCGGTAACTCTGGTGTCTCTGCTATGATTGTATACACTGCTGTGGTAAATGCCTCCACATCAGCAGGTCATGCTCTAATTAGATTTCCAGTAGAGGAATCTGCTGTTACTTACATAATCCTGGAAGGTGCATTCCAGGGGATAGAACAAATCATGGTACCATCAGACTCAAAATGAATGGTCATATTTAAACTTGGCCATAAGATCTCTCCTTAACAAATTAGCTGGTGCAGCTGGGAAAACAGAACACAGCCCTCAATGTATCTTCCATCTACTTCCATCTTTTCTAGTTTAGTAAATGGAACCCTCATTACTTCCCAGAGAATCTGTGTGTGTCCATTGATCTGTTAGAAATTGGAAGGCCTCCCTCTCTAATACAGGATCGAGTTGCTCCTGTATCTATGAGGAATACATACCTCTTGTTATTGATAGCTATCGTCACAGTTGGTTTCAAAACTGCCTGAGCATCACTTCCAATATTAGGCATATACAAATACTCTGTGTGCACCCTCATTGTATATATCATCCCACATCATATGTCTATAAAGGATTTCTTCCTCTCACAATCACACTTCTCTGTCCTCTTTGAGGTGGAATTGCCATTGGAGGTGCTTGGTAACTTTGCTGTGGCAGCACTTGTTATGCTTAAGGCATCACTAATTGCTGCACATTTTGTGGTGGTGTTTGAGGCACATATACTATTTGTGGGGTTGACTGTGGCTGTACTGTTGTATTCCCTGGCTGGTTGTAAACTCCTGCCCTTCCATTGTGTTCATCTCATCTCTTAGTTTAGTTCTACAATCTCTGATAAAATGTCCATACCTGTGACAGTAATTACATACTTGGTTCATCCTTTGAGGATCTTGCCTGCCTCTTCCTATTCCTCCTCATCCTCCTTTCTTTACTACATTGTAAAATAACACAGCATTACCTGCTGCTACTTCCCAACCCTGACCTACTTCTTCGGTCCATTTTGTTCATCCTGCTAAGAAACTGAGCATGGTCCTTATTATGCAGCATTTAGTGAGCCATGAGGGACCCAATGTCTGGCCTGTCTGGATACATTTTCCTTAGCTGATCCCAAACTACTGCCCCAAGTTAAATTGAGATTTATCATATCTAGTCTCAGTGAGGGTAACATTTCTTGCTCTAGCTTTCTGAAAAAAAACTGTGTGTGCTTAATCTCCAACAAGAGAGGTAAGCAAACTTTTTATGTCTCCTACTGCCAAGGTGATGACTTCAATTTACTTTTCAAAAGCTGTAATCCATTTCCCTGCTCTCTCTGTAAGCAGTGGTAACAATTTCTTAAGATTCACCTTGTCCATCTGTGGTCAAGGAGCATAATAGTGTGCCCCAGGTCCTTTGCATATTAAGTGCATTTGATATACCGGATTGGCAAAATATTGGGGATTGTGCCGTCTGGCATATTTTTGCCACACGTGCAAACATTTCCGCATGTAGGGATAGTTCCAGTCTGAATCTCTCTCACCATAAAAAATGCAGTCCTAAGCACTTGGCATATCACATGGTTCAAAGGACCCTTCTTGTGGCTATGTACTCATTTGTAACCCTTCAGTCCATTCTGCCAAATAATCCACATATGGCACAATACTGTGCCAACTATTCTCTCCTTCAGCAACTATCTCACTAAGGGTGAGACCTGCACAGTGCAAAACTGATTGAAGACTCACCTGCTGCATTGGCCTATCATGTAGTGTCAATCCTCCCACAGCCTCACAAGACCCCATCCTGGGGTCTGGCTGGCCATGTGTTCCCTGAAACTGCAAACACTCAAGCTATGTTACTCAGGGCTTTCTGCTTTAGAGAACATATCCTGCTCTCCTTCACTAGTGTCAATGCGATTAGGTAATCCCTCTGCACCCTTTGTGTGAATCGATAATGGGTCTTTATTGAGTGCCAATATCATATGTGAAGGGCTTAGCCTTTGGGGATCTAAGTATTTCACCCATGTTATCTACCCCCTATGTATGGACTCTTTGTCATCCTCCCAAAACTTCCCTATATCTGTCCTGAAAGGGTATCATGATACCCTTCCCTCTTTACTTCTCTTGCATCTCTCCTACCCTCACTGTGCGACAACCATTTCTGAACCCTCTCTGGTGAAAATATAATGTTACCTTTTTCCTTCTGCCAAGGTGATAGCTTATCTTCAGGCCCATCTTTTTCTTAGGATACTGGCCATCTGCCATACTAGCCACATAATCACTCCATCTAGCATCATCTGCATCCCTTCATTGTGGGGTAGATGTTTGTTCCCTAACTACCCTTCCTGTTGTTTCTCTTTTCTGTAATTTATTTATATATATATTTGTTTTGTAATGCGTATGAATCACCCCCAAAGGAACATCTCAGCGCAGCAGGAACAAAAACGTCGGCAGTGAGGGGCGGAGCCGGGCCGGCGACCAAGATGGCCGCTCGGGGTCCCGGCTCCGCCGACCCTCTTCCCTTACCGCCCGATTTGACCGTCTGTCCCGTGCGGAAACGGAGCTTCTGTGCGTCGGAGGGGATGCCGAGATGAGGCGCCTGATTCTGGTGAAATTCCGGGCTCCATAGACGGAGATGTGCTCCTTTACGCGGTGCGGCCCGCCCGATGCCAGCAGCCGGGACCTCACGCTGCACTGCTTCCGGCCGCCAGTTGAATAACAGCGGCCACACAGACCCGGAAGACGCCGGTCTCCCGTCACGGAGGTCAGCATGCCCCTCGACAACTTACTCCCAGCAGGACACCGCTGGAGCCCGCTACCAACGTGCTGCACTATCCCCCTGTGCTGTTCGCCCTCCCCCCCCCCCCCCCCCCCCCCCAGCACATTTCATCGGCAACGGAACACTGGGAACTGCTCTTTGTTTCTCTGGAGGTACACTATTTGCTTGTTTACATTGATCTGCGACCTACGCTCCGGCTCACCGGAGCCGATGGGGGCACAATGCTGCTGTGAGACTTCTTGGGCGGGGGGGCCTGTATGCGCCTGCCAGTGGTGGGAGAGGATGGCATTCGTGTAATGCTTTACTGTTGGGGCTCCGGCGATCTACGATACCCTGACTGGCGGGGGCTGGCGACTCTGAAGCTTGTCTGAACTGCGCCTCGGTGGTGCTTCCTATGAAAGTGGCACCTCGATGGGTTCTAACTGGTCATGGCGGCGGCCGAGTGTATTGAATACCGGGGGGTGGCGATTGAATACCCCCTGGGGGCCGGAGGACCACATTCTGGAAGTGGCGTGAGGGTGTTCCTGATTGCCTTTGGATCAATGACTAACTGTAAGCCGCCACCAGTTCTGCAAGTCACTCTTTGTGGGGCACATGTTGCAGTTCCCTGCGGAGGAGCCGCGGCCGGATGTGGATGCGACTTAATGGTGGCTGAGAGGCGGACATGCTCCTTTAAGAGACTCCCTGGCGGCTCGGAGTGGATCGACTAAAGGATAACTGGCTCCGTGGGTGAATGTGGACGGCGGTTGAGCGAACCGCGCCATGGGACATCGTAAAGGCTTTGGTTTCCCCCGGAATGACTTGTGTGCTCCAGTTGGTACTTTTCTAACCCGGCCCAGCATTATATGAGTGGTGTAATTTGTGCTTCTGATCCTGTGGGCCTGTGGGAGTCGAGGGCGCTCGGGGCGCCATTGTTGCTGCTTGGGGAGATCTATACTTTACTGTGGGACTTGAAATGCTGAGCTATTAATACTATCCTGTTTAAGTGGGTGCTCCCAATGTTATGACTTTACTCCCGAAGTAGTTGAAACTCTGTGTGGCGGTGGGGGGGGGGGAAGGGGTCGGGGTGCCCGTAACGGGAACCCTCCACATATTTTCTTTTCCTTTCTTGGGATGATAGTTATCTTCTTTCATTTCTCCTCTTTCTTTCCTTAACTTATGGTGTGTTATTGTCTCTCTCTCTTTTCTCTGATTCTCTTGTCTATATTTCGGGTTCATATAATGGGCGACAGGCACGCTGCTAGGGGGGTAGGCCGTAGCCATATGCAGGGGTGCAGGGTGGGGGGATGGGGGAGGGGTGTTGTTGTTTTTCTTCCTGTCTTTTTTGTTTCTATGGCCTTCTTTATTTTTGTCGCTCTTGGCTTGCCTTTACTTTCCTCTTTTTCTTCTTTCTTGGGATCTGCGTGGAGATAATTCTCCGCATGCTCTTCTTATTCCGGACAATGAGGGTGGATTTTTAAATGCTTTGCCTACTGCGGCCTGGAACTGTTCGGGGGGAGAATTGCATTGCTTTTTTACTATCCTGTACTGTACTGAACATAAATACCTTACCGACAGTATTCCGGACTGTGAATATTCTGCTTATCGAATATCCCTTGATTTGTTATATCTTAAGTGTAATGCTACAGATCCTGCTCTTTCTATTTAATTTTAAAAAGAAACCTTCTTTAATCCTGCTACCTTCTGGTAATAATGCTTTCCTCGGTTACAACCGAGTATTCGAGGAGCGGAGCTTTGTGCTGCAATGGACTATTTGTCTTGTTTTAACCGCTTCTGTCCTGATGGCCGAACATGATGGTTTGAACTGCTTTGATTGTAACTGATTTAAGTACCAATAAAGGTTTACCCAAAAAAAAAAACGTCGGCAGTAGTCTAGGAGTTTAAATAGTTTAGATCTTGCTGGTAGGTTGTGAATTAGACGAGCTGCTGTATTCTGAACCACCTGGAGTTTATCCAGGAGAATTTCGTTGACTGCGGCCAGAAGAGCATTGCCATAGTTCAGGCGACTAATCACCACGATCTGCAATCTGATCGCAGAGTATTTGCAAAGGGGAATGTTTGTTATGCAAGCATGGAGATTAATGAAGTAATTAAGGGTTTTAAAAAGTTCCCTGGAGGAGTTACCAGCCTTATCAAGTTGCTGAGAGATTACATTTTTCCGCACTGTTCTGATATTACTGTGATAGTGCGCTAGGGATTTTTTATAAGCTTCTCGATAGCTAGGGTTGGGAGTTGTTCGCCATTCTATTTCCAATTCATTGCATTGGGTTTTCTCTTTGCATAAATCATAAGTGTACCAAGGAGCATGTGGCATTAGTCTTGGTGAAGAATTAATTTTCATTGGAGACAGAATGTTAATGGCTGTATTCAGAGATCTATGGAATAATTTGAGTGCTTCCTGAATATCCATTGCTTTCTTTATGTTAGGGGTGACATATTCTTTAGTAAAAGCATAGGTAGAAACTTTATGCCATTGTTTGCTATAGTTTGGCTTAGAAAGAATATTGCGAGGTGCGGCTGTGTGCGCCAATGAGATGTGGAATCTGATTAATGCATGATCAGTCCAAACAAGAAGACATGGAAGTTCACAGGACAGAAATGGGGAATTAGTGAAAATCAGGTCCAGTGTATGGCTGGCAATATGAGTGGATCCCATAACAGATTGTTTAAGACCTAGGGAAGCGAGGTCAGTGGGGAGATGGTGTGCCTCTGATTTAGAGGGATCATCCATATGGACGTTAAAGTCACCAAGTAAAATATAAGTATTAGAGGACAGTGCCTGGATCGCAATGAGTTCCAAACGTTTATGACTAAAAGGTCCCTAGGGGCTGGTAGGATGATAGACAAGAGCCCCTTTCCAGCGGCTCTGGGGTGAGAAATCACTTTTAAAAACACATATTTCGCAGTGCAGAAGGAGCGGCAGAGGTTCTTGTCGGTCAAAAAGAGACTGAGGGACAGAGGTATGAGGTACGCCATAATGTTCCCAGACCGCCTTCGAGTGGAACTTGATGGGAAGGCCTGGTTCTTTGATAATCCTGATGTGGCTGGAGACTGGTTGGATGGTGTTCAGCGGCTAGACCGGGAGTCCCGTGATCAGGGGGAGGCAGAAGACAGTGATATGAATAAATGTGTACTTTCAGGGGGTTGTAATAAGCTGCTCCGGGAGCGATGAGGCGGGGGCCAGAGATGGGGTTTCCTGCGAGTCTAAGTTCGTACTGTGGTTGAGGCGCATTATGATGCAGGATTATCCATATAGAGTTGGGTGGGGTGGGGGCGGCGGACGGGCTCATTGGCCCTCCTCTGTTTTCTACTATTAGATTTTGTAGAGTAGCTTGGGGTGACAGGCACACTGCTAGTTGGGGATGAGCGCAAGCTGTAGGCAGGGGTGCAGGGAGGGGGGTTGGAGGGGGCAGTTTGGGGTTTGTTTTTGTTTTCTTGGTTGCCTTTTTCACTCTGGGTGCCACCAGGTTATCTTGTTATTTTTTTGATTGGTGATGTCCTCCGTTAAAGTGATAGTTGGGATCTCCGCATTGAGCTGGAACGTAAACGGGCTGGGGGATAAGATTAAGAGGGGTATGGTTAGCCAGCTGATTCGGAGGCACTCCCCGGATGTGGTGTTACTGCAGGAAACTCACCTCATGGGAAAGCGGTGCATGGCTCTCCATAGGGGGGCTATAAATTGGTTTGCGCATGCTGGCTTTACGACTTGGTCAAGAGGGGTCGGGATTTTGCTCAAGAACACCTTCCCGTTAGCCATACAGGCCACATGGACTGATAATAAGGGTAGATATGTTGGCGTCTCGGGCTGTGGGAGGGGAGAATTGTGACTTTTTTGTCGGTGTATGTTCCTCCGGCCCTTCAAGTTGATACATTTCATGATCTGTGCAAAATTTTGTTGACGTTGCCTGTTGGGTTGCTGATTGTTGGAGGCGATTTCAATGCAGTTATGGATGGGATGGTTGACAGGTGTCCGGCTCAGGAGTTGGTGCCATCCCGGCGGTGGTTGGCTGATTTTGTTGACATTATTGGGTTGGTGGAAGGTTGGCGGCTTAAGAACCCCGGTGACTCTCAGTACAACTCATGTTTCGGCTGTGCACGAATCCCTTTCCAGGATAGACTATGTATTGTTGCCTGCGGCCCAGGCTGCGTGGCTCCGGGAGGTGCGGCACTTGACTAGGGGGGTTTCGGATCACTCGCCTATTTGGCTTAGTTTAGACCTTGGAGGGCGTAACGTGGCTCGGGTTGCTCCTATTCGCGCTTGGCGTTTCCGAGACCCAGCGGTTAAGAAGGATATTGTGCGTGTGGCTGATAGATATTCTCAAGAGAATGTAGAATCGGTGGACTCCAAGTGTTCCTTGTGGGAGGCGTACAAAACTGTCCTTAGATGGGAAAATATTATCGTATATCTCCGGAAAGAAAAAGGAAGGTCGAGCTGAGGTTGATAGGGTGGAATCGAAGCTGCTTGCGTTAGAACGGGAGGTGTCACTGGCCTCTACGCCGGAGGGACTGCATCGTCTGCGCCTCCTTAAGGATGAGTACCGGAGCTTGACCCGGGATAACGCGAAGTCGCAATTGGCGTATACCCGGAGTAGGATCTACGAGCGCGGGGATAAAGCCGGTAAGCTGATCGCCTGGTTGGGGAAGGGGGATTGGGTTTTGCAGGCCGTTGGTTCAGATAAAATGACGGATCCGCAGGAGATCGTAGACGTGTTTGCTGACTATTATAAGCTGGTGTATGCGGCCGAATGTACTCAATCGGAGTCTGAGAGTGCGGATTTGATTCGGGACATCCCGATGCCCACTCTCTCGGACGAGGACCGGGAATTCCTTGACTCTCCCCTTATGAACAATGAAGTGGCACAGGCAATTAGAGGGGCTCGTTCTGGTAAGGCTTCTGGCTTCTGGCCCCAACGGGCTCCCCGTTGAGCTCTATAAAGTCAATGCGAATAAGTCGGCTCCCTTTGTTCGAGCCATGTTCGTGGAGAGTAGGGAACGGGGCCAGCTTCCGTATGATCAGCGGATTGCGAACATCATAGTTCTGCATAAGGAAGGCAAGCCGAAGTTCCTCATATCGACCGATCTCCTTGTTAAATGCGGAGCCAAAGGTCTTGGCAAAACTGTTGGCTACTCGCCTGGTAAAGGTCATCTCGACTTTGATTCATCCAGATCAGTCAGGTTTTATGCCCCGCTGTAATACGGCTCTTAATCTGCACAGACTGCATGAGGTTCTCGGAGGGGCTTTGCAAATACACGAGCCGACGATTTTGCTTTCTCTGGATGCCACTATGGCATTTGACAGAGTGGAGTGGCCCTATCTCTTTGCCGTCTTGGGTAAGATGGGTATGGGTCCGGAGTTCGTTTCTTGGGTCCGCCTGTTATACTCCGGTCCACTGGCCCGAGTAGTTGTCAATAATCATAGATCGGCTGACTATGCGCTGGAGAGGGGCACCAGACAGGGATGTCCTCTTCCTCCGCTGCTATTTGCATTCGCACTAGAGTAGCTTGGGGCTTGGGTCCGTTGGGACAGGTCGATTAAGGGGCGACACCCGAGTGGGAGGACAAGATATCGCTTTATGCGGATAATATTTTGTTGTACTTAACCTCACCCCGAACTTTGCTCATAGCATTTTTGGACGTCCTGGAGGTGTTTGGAAGATATTCCGGCTTCGCCATTAATTGGACGAAGTCGGTCCTTTTTGTTTTAAGTGGGGACCCCCCCTGAGGTTCCTCCAGGCTGTCGGGTTAAATTGGAAACAGTGGGATTCAAGTATCTAGGCATCTTTATATCCTTGGACCCTCAGATTAGGTATGCTAATAACCTGCTGCCACCCCTGGCCCGGCTTCGACGCGATGTGGCCCGATGGAAAACGCTCCCGCCTTCCCTGCTTGGTTGGGCGGTTCTGTTTAAAATGATGGCTCTTCCTCGCTTCCTGTACGCGCTGCAGAACTCGATGGATCCGGTTCCCTCGTCGTATTTCAGGGAGGTTGAGTCTCTCCAGCGGCAGCTTCTTTGGGACGGTAGGCCCCGTATCGCATTTGCGAAATTGACACTGCCGTGGTATGATGGTGGGATCCGTCTGCCCAACGTTCGTAAATACTATTGGGCGTCACAACTAGCGCCGGTTAATCATGTTGTATATGGCTTGCCGCTGGACCCCGGCTACGCTATGGACCTCGGTCAGGTTCCGGGGGGGGAGGTTTCACTGGGGCACTGTATGCTCGATGTGGACGTTTTCCCCTAGTGGGGCCGACGGCGGTTGCTGTTCAGGTATGGCACAAGGCTAATCGCTCCCTTAAGTGGGAGGGAAAGATTACACTGGCTACTCCTCTCTGGAATTCGGAACGCCTGGGGAGTCTATGGAAATCCAAGGGTTTTGATAAATGGGACCTCATTGGGATTTGGATCTCTGGGGTAAAGATGGAATTCTCCCGTTTGAAACTTTGCAGGAACGGTATCAATTGCAAGGGAGTGAGAGGTTCCGTTACCTCCAGATTAGACATGCGCTGCTGGCTGGCATTCCCCGAGGGGCGACGCTCCCAGTGGCTTCCCCACTGGAGGATCGAGTGTTGGACGGTCATATTCCCACAAAGACGATCTCATTGATCTATAGAAAACTAGTTAACCACACAGAGGACCCCCTGGTGGTGCTTGGAGATCAATGGACAGCGGAGGGACTGATGCTGGATGAGGAAGACTGGAGGGAGGCTGTGGCCTCTCCGAGAGTCATTGCGGTCCAGATGAGACTCCGGTTGGTCCAATTGAAGATCCTCCATCGCTGCTATGTTACCGGTCCACGAATGGTGCGAATGGGTTTGGCTGCGAGTGATGTGTGTAAGAGAGGATGTGGCGAGATTGGAACGTTTTTTCATATATTATGGGACTGTGATCGCATTCGGGGGTATTGGTCCGCGATTCATGCCAAGGTACATGAGGTGTGGGGAGTGAGTTTTGAGTTAGAGGCGCGGTGATGTCTCCTGAATGTTTGGGATCCAACTGATCTTTCGTCCCTTGGGAGGGTGTGGGCCACACTGGCATGTGGTATCGCCAAACGTAATATCGCTCAATTGTGGGGGGCGACTCAGCCGCCTACTATCGGAAAATGGGTGGAAGACTTGAATTGGTGTATATTTAGAGAACAGGCTGTGTATGTGGCCAGAGGAAGGCCCAAGAAATGGGGGGAAATTTGGGAGCCCTGGAACACATATAGGGGTGATATATGTGCTCCTCCTGTTACACCAGACGATCCAGTAGTGTTGGAGGACACCTGAACCCGTATGTTGATATTTTTGTTTTACTTCATTTTGTAGGAGGACGTCCAATGTGTGTATTGCGTGTCAAGAGGCTACCCAGTGTTTTATTGTATGTGTTTATGATTTCTTTGTGTGCATTAATAAAAAGAATTTATTTTAAAAAAAACACATTATCTCCACCCATACCTCGAAGACCGATTCAATGATAGTGATTTTTAGTGAATTATTAAAGATAATTGCTAATCCTCCACCTGTTTTACCTAACCTATCTAATCCCAATATATTGTAGTTACAAGGTAAGGCCAGGGCAATGGCGGGGTTGGAGCGAGGTTTTAGCCAGGTCTCCATGAGAAACCCCAAAGCGGGTGAGGTGGACTTAATCATGTCCCAGATTTCGATTTCTTACTTAGGCAACGATCTGACATTGCAAAGGAAGCATTTCCATGTATCGGTGGACCAAGTATGTGAGTTAGAGAGGATGAGGTGAGTATTGTTGGCCTTAAGGTCCAGAGAGTTCATAGTGGTCGTAGAAAGAGTTTCTTTGATAGTCAGGCTATGGCTTTGGAAAAGGCATTTACGACAGGAGAAAGGGGGTTCGAGGGAGGGTTTTCGGCTCTGTGTGTGGCAATGTAGGCAGGTGAAAGAATGATGTGGCTGATGAAACATGTGACTGGTCACCACTGTCTCCTGGACTCTTTACCTCTATCCTCCTGGGGAGACGCCGAATCTAGAAACCTTGTGAACTGCGCTTCTAGTTGACCTGAAAACTGAGAGTCACCCATTCTTACCTGCTGTCTGGGAGTACTCGCATGCCTTGGCTCTGATATTTGGGGGCGACATTGAGGATTGTGGAGGAGTCCCCACTTCAGTGTCCTTATATCCTAGAGCAGCTTCTTGTAGCTGCATCAGTGGATATAAACCAGGTACCTTGGGAGAAGTACTCATAGGTCATATGGAGGTGGGGGAGCAAACAGGGTACTAGGGGTATCAACTTTTGAAGAGTCCTTAGACTTCTCACAAAAGACTCACTATAAAGCTAAGGTGGCTTCTCGCTTCTGCAGTTTGGCTCCTGCTAATTTACTTCTAAGATACATAACAATGTGCTCTAATATTTTATCATCAAATGCTGCTTCCTTTGGGCAGGAATATGCATATTTTTGAGTGGCCATTCTAAACAATATTTAAAAAAAAATTCTGATCATTTGGAATAGTCTTTTGCATATGCGCTAGGGGAGTCTCCGTAATTTTTCCTATTTCTAACAACTCTTAAAATTCAACTTTTTATCTGTCTGATCAATATTGCTTTTTAAAAAAAAAATCCCACTAGCCCTTATAAACAAGAAAATCTTTCAACACGTTTAAAACACTCATATATTAAACATTATGCATCACAATAACATTATGCAACAACAACCTCACTCTGTGGCCATTTCCATTCACAAGCACATGCATGCATTCACCTTCAACAATTTAAAAACACTTTTACTACTTCTAAATAAGACTCACCATTATTCTACTCAACATAGTAAATGCAGTCAGCAACCATTGGCCACTACCCTCTGGGCTTAGAGAGGATAATTCTCAAACCATAAATCTCATAGACCATGGAATGACTTCTAGACATTAGGTGCAGGTGGCAATTTGAGTGTTCAGCTCGTACCTGGATGTAAAGTTTAGCAAAATCAGCATTTCAGCAGTCCATCTAGGTCAAATATTGGAACACATGTTAGCAACCCAACTTCAAATCACCCACATTGACCATTTCAATCTTTATATTGAGATGAACACTTTGACTATGTAGCACCTTCAACTTAATATTGTGCAACACATGTACACAATCTTGAATGCAATACCCTTATTTCACTTAAATCCTTATATCTACATTTGTATTTACCACTGCCTAAAAGACACGGTATACAATATATACATGAAACAAAGCCTGCATTGTCCTCACCTTAAAGACGGCAATACCTGGATCCCTCCTGTCCCCCATCAATAGGCAAAACTTTAGACAACACAGTGTCTGCTCAACTCATCAAAGATGTGCAATAATCTATGCAGCAGGGGCAGGTGGTGCTCTGGTGGCAGCAGTCGATTGAGGGCAAAAGTGACCCCTAGGATGGCTGGCCAACTGTTGTAGGGTAACTTTAAAAAAAATTAAGGAAAGACAGACTCCTCTTGGCAGAGTAAAAACAGCTCTTTACAGTCACAGCAGGGAGAATGACTGTCTTCCCACAAGTAAATAGCCGGACTCACGTTGCTGCTTCACAGGCAATTATGCTTATACTCAGTTAAACAATGCTAGTTACAAAAGTTCAAACAATGAAATACTAGGCAGGTACACATTGGTAGTATACATTAGTTATGGAAAAACATGAGGTCACCTGTGACCCTAGACTTTAACCTAATTCTCTACACATTCTTTATTGTAGTTCTAACATAGTTAACAAACTAAGTACTCTTCTACTTCTGAACGCCTGTGTATTTGTATTGAATACATATTTATGTGTTGTGTCTGTGCTCCATCATTGTGCTCCTAAGACCTTTTATCAGATTCTGGGGGCTCTTGACTAATTCAATCTCCTGCTCCCATTGTCTAATCATGTTTCAATCTATTGAAAACATAGAATATGTGCCTGTGTGCTAAGGCTCGTGCGGGTGTGCCTGTGTGCTAAGGCCATACATTTCTTCAAACTTGTCAAACACTGGATTTCCTTACAATTCATGCACTCTGTTATCAAGTGCACTCTTTTTGTTAAAAACATATCTTCATTGGCATTTTAAAACAGTACAGTACACTCTGATTACATCCACATTTCAATACCTTAGCCCATATATTGTGTGTAAATATTGTCAAAACACAGGGACCATGCATAGTCCATTTTTGTCTGTGCCAGCCTACCCCTCCCACAACAAAATGCTTGTGGGTCAGTAGTTGTATGGCCAAAGGTGGCCTGCCACCTCTGAGCGCACAATTTCTTTTTCGTCCCTGACCATTCAGGTCCACATTACACAGAGTGGGCTATCTAGTCTATGTTCTAAAGTTGAGGGGCTCTGATTTCTCGCCAAATACAGGAGGGAATCAGTGAAATAGTACGTAAGCATTAATAATCAGCTTTAAACTAACAGTAACAACCAAAAAGACTCTGGGGGCTGCACCCAGAGTGTTTCAGCGCACAACGCCAGTTGGGGGAGGAATCCAGACATACCGAGCTGCAAAACAGAATATGTCTAAGCAGCCTGTTGTACATTGATTCTTCTTGTAATATGGCTGACAGTAGTCTTTAGCCCTTCCTTAGTGTGCTTACCTCCTTAGCTTCCCAGAATACCTGTGAGTGTTCTAATCTGTACCAGAGTGTTCTACCAGTGTCAGTTGATGGTCTGGTCAGCTGGCGAGGTTTTTTTACTCAGCTGTGTCCTACAATAAATCTACATGTAATCAACTAGAAGTATCCTGCCATCTATCACTATCCTATTTACAACATTTTGGCGACGTTTTCTGCTGACCAGACCAGAGAAGAAACCATCTTACACAGCCTGAGCTACACCTCGCGGAAAGATCCAAGAACCACAACTGTCCATCTTTCTGCTGCCAGTAACATCCTTAAAAGAAATTTGAAACCTGGTGAATGAAGGAAAATTAAAGGAACTAAAGCTAGTAAAGAACTGTAAAGGACATTTCTCAAGGAGGTTTCTTAGGATCTATATGACAGAAAATTAAAGGACAAATGGCCAATAGCTAAAGGTGCGTGTTACCTTTGAAAGCCAATGTGTAGAGCAAATTCAGTCCATAACTGAGCCAAAGAAGTGAGGTGACAGAAGTAAGAGAAAACAAAGTATGGAAATAGAGCATGGACAATAGTCATGCAAGTGGAGTCAAGTTTGCAAGATGGACAAAATGTTCATAACCGGGACAAAGGTCCCAGGTGAGAGTCTCGACGAAAGGTCCACATCGGGGACAGAGGTCCCAAGTGAGACTCTGGATAGTAAGTTCACAACCGGGAGAAAGGTCCTGGTCCCACGTGAGTCTCTGGATGGTAAGTCCATAATGGGGACAGGGGTCCCAGGTGAGAGTCTCGGCGATAGGTTTGTTACGGGGACAACGGTCCCACGTGAGACTGTGGACGGTAAGTCCACAACGTGGACAGAGGTTCCAGGTGAGACTGAGACTCGGGACGGTGAGTTCACAACAGGGACAGAGGTTCCAGGTGAGACTCTGGACGGTAAGTCCACAACGGGAACAAAGGTCCCAAGTGAGTGTTTGGACAGAAAGTCCACAACGGGAACTGTCAGAGTTTGGACAAGAAGTCCACAACGGAAGCAAAGTCGTAAAGCCCGTATTTGGGACAAAGGTTCCAAGATTTACAGCAAGGATGGACGAATCCATCTTTT
The DNA here is from genome assembly GCF_964263255.1 of Lissotriton vulgaris. NCBI lineage: Eukaryota > Metazoa > Chordata > Amphibia > Caudata > Salamandridae > Lissotriton > Lissotriton vulgaris. The sequence goes on along the minus strand of NC_141687.1, from coordinate 953,457,571 downwards.
GAAGTGAAAGCTTCAAGAAGGAAAAATGATTTTCTTTACATTGCTTGTGATACTGCTCTTAGTAATCTTCAGGAGTACCTACGTTTGGAATCTTCTAAGTTTATGTAAGAATGTGGTATCTATAAAGCATGAAGGCGTATGTTGATCTCTCTATCTTCAGCTCAGAGCGTAAGGTGTTGGTTGACGGTAACAGATTTTGAGAGAGTGGACTGTCTCTTCCTGTTTTGCTGGTCAAAGACAGTTTGGAGGGAGTCCACTATCTTTTTCCTGTTTTGTCTGTCTAAGGGGAGTAGGTAGTGGTGATGCCTATTAGTTGTTTTAAGTGTTGTGTCTCACCTCACACTTCACTTTTACACTCTTTGCCCTATTATGCTCTTTTGCCTTCATGAACTTAAATTAGTTCAAGTCGTCTTAGGCCTCCTTTCTGTTGTTATCATTATTGTTGTTGTCTCCCATGCATCAAGCTTTATTTTTATGTTTGTTTCATTTCTATTCTGTAAGGAGGGAGATGTGTTGTACATTGATTCTTCTTGTAATATGGCTGACAGTAGTCTTTAGCCCTTCCTTAATGTTATTACCTCCTTAGCTTCCCAGAATACCTGTGAGTGTTCTAATCTGTACCAGAGTGTTCTACCAGTGTCAGTTGATGGTCTGGTCAGCTGGCGAGGTTTTTGTACTCAGCTGTGTCCTACAATAAATCTACATGTAATCAACTAGAAGTATCCTGTCATCTATCACCATCCTATTTACAACACAGCCCTGGCGCTCATACTTCAAAGTTGTGTAGGGGAGTGATGGCACAGTCTGTATCATACTTCATGTTGCTGCTGCAGCCTAGTGACAGCTGACAGTTTGACATGTAAAATGGGTGTAATCCTCTGTGTGTGTTAAAGAAACAAAGTGACTTGAGAGTCTTGCGCTTAACTTTAAAAATACCTTTACTTTTAAAGGCATCTTGCAGCAGAAGTGCAAAATTATGAGTCTTCAAAATTCAAAAAGTGTATTTAAATAACAGGTAGAACCTTTTCACCTTAGCATAATTCATTGTGTCAGTGCATTTAGCAGTATTAATTTAAAAGTGATAGTTTTCAGACATGAATTTAGAAACATTAACAGCCACATGCATCAAAAGAAAAAACGTTCGCAAACGGGCAGATTCTCAGAATTTGCCCCTTTGCGACTGATATTTTTGCATTTGGGATGCATCATCCCAAATGCAAAAAATCGCAATTGAAGTAATCTCTAAACTGCGATTGCATTTAAGGAATAGCAAAATGAGATTTCTTAAATGCAATGAATTAAAGTTAAAAAATCAGCGATTTCGCTAATAGGGGGAGCAAATTACCATAAAGTTGAACTTCATGGTAATTTGCAAAAACTTTAAAAAATGCACTTTTGTGCATTTTTCAAAATGTCATGTTGCGTACACACCTGCCCTTAGGGCATGTGTGTGCGCAACATATGTGCATAGATCAATTTCAGGGGTGTAACAGGGTGTCCTTTTGACACCCTGGCACCCTTGAAATTCCATTCTCAATATGCGATTCTCTAATTGAGATTCGCAAATTGAGAATGTCTTCACGTTCATTCCTATGGGCCTCTAGACCCATAGGAATGAATGGAGAGGTATTCCCTAATTGTGACTCGCAATTAAGGAATGTTTAGAAATCGCTATTTTTTTAAGCAATTTCTAGATGCATAGGCTTTTGCGATTCCTTAATTGCGATTCCTTAAAAATCGCAATTAAGGAATCGCAAAAGCCAACATTGATGCATGTGCCTGTTAGTTTTCCCCCTGCCCTGACAACAACGCCAATAGTGACTAAAGAGGCAAGTTATGCACACTTTCTGGTTGGCCTGGATTCCTATTATACATCAACAACATTATAGTTTAATAAATTAAACACAGGAGCATGTTTTTAGAGTGCTCACTCTGAAATCATGTATTTCGAGATCATCTTGTATGTGATAATGAAGAAAAAGGAGTAATGAGAAAATAAACAATTGCATAGGCTCACACAATTTGGAAAAATTAGGAAGCCCAGGTTTTCTGGTTTCATATTCTTCAGTCCAACCATTTACCATACCGCCAATCCCAGCCAATCCGTCGCCCGACCACCAACCCACTGGCATCAATACAGCAGTAGGGCACATCACAGACCAAACATTTTGGCCCTCAGGAAAATGTTTGCGAGTACCTATGCCACAATCAGTAGTGTGCCATGAGGTGCGTTTGCAGAGTGGTTGAGAAATGATATGGGGGGTCTCAGCAATCCTGCTGTGGGGGACTTACTTGTGGCAGCAATAGGGGTGCTTGCCCGTAATGACCATCAGCAGCCTTGGGGCATTCCTCCCCCAATCACTAGTGCATCAGGAGGCACTTTTGCAGAGTGGTTGAGAAAGGGGACAGGGCGTCTGATGATGTCTCAGCAATCCCGCTGTGGTAGACTTATTTGTGGCAACAATAGGGGCTCTTGTCCCCCATCTACCCTCAACAGCCAAAGGGAGTTCATGCCCCAACCAGTAGGCCAGGAGGTGCTTTTGCAGTTAGGAAAAAACATTTTTTTAACCGTTAGAAATCCACTGAAAAAAACAAAGCTAACAGGGACATTATAGTTAAATACAATTTTAAAAACCATAGAAATTAACTGAAAAAAACCAAAGGTTACAGGGCCGTCATAGTTAGGAAATACAATTTTTAAAAAACTTAGAAATTCACTGAAAAAACTAAAGGTTACAGGGATGTTATGGCTGAGCTCATATTTCACTCATACAATGTCAGTGAAATTCAGCTGTTATAGTTACCCAGCCTAACTATAACTTATGCCCCAATAATGCACTGCTTATGACCTCACATATTACATAACTCATGCCATGGTCAGTGACATTACTGATGACATCACTGATGACTTCTCAAATGACATTAATGATGACATCATCCAGAGAACCACACACAAACCCTCTCACATACCCATGCAACTTCTCATACACTCACTCACATATCCCTTCACATACCCATTCACAAGCCCATACAAATACTCATGCATCCACTCACTCACGCATAGAGCCACTCACATACTCCCTCACTCACTCATGCAGGCACTCACACAACCAGTTTCTCACCCATACAGATACACACCCACTCACTTACTCATTAAGATACTAACACATGTACCCAGTCACCTAAACAGTAACTGAGACAACCACACAGTCTCCCATAGAGACTCTCTCACACTCACTTACTCACCCTCACGGGCACTCACTCACCCATACAGCCACTCGCACATCCACTCACTCACTCATACACCCACTTATGCACCTAACCTAATTCTCTACACATTCTTTATTGTAGTTCTAACATAGTTAACAAACTAAGTATTCTTCTACTTCTGAACGCGTGTGTATTTGTATTGAATACATATTTATGTGTTGTGTCTGTGCTCCATCATTGTGCTCCTAAGACCTTTTATCAGATTCTGGGGGCTCTTGACTAATTCAATCTCCTGCTCCCATTGTCTAATCATGTTTCAATCTATCGAAAACATAGAATATGTGCCTGTGTGCTAAGGCTCGTGCGGGTGTGCCTGTGTGCTAAGGCCATAAATTTCTTCAAACTTGTCAAACACTGGATTTCCTTACAATTCATGCACTCTGTTATCAAGTGCACTCTTTTTGTTAAAAACATATCTTCATTGGCATTTTAAAACAGTACAGTACACTCTGATTACATCCACATTTCAATACCTTAGCCCATATATTGTGTGTAAATATTGTCAAAACACAGGGACCATGCATAGTCCATTTTTGTCTGTGCCAGCCTACCCCTCCCACAACAAAATGCTTGTGGGTCAGTAGTTGTATGGCCAAAGGTGGCCTGCCACCTCTGAGCGCACAATTTCTTTTTCGTCCCTGACCATTCAGGTCCACATTACACAGAGTGGGCTATCTAGTCTATGTTCTAAAGTTGAGGGGCTCTGATTTCTCGCCAAATACAGGAGGGAATCAGTGAAATAGTACGTAAGCATTAATAATCAGCTTTAAACTAACAGTAACAACCAAAAAGACTCTGGGGCTGCACCCAGAGTGTTTCAGCGCACAACGCCAGTTGGGGGAGGAATCCAGACATACCAAGCTGCAAAACAGAATATGTCTAAGCAGCCTGTTGTACATTGATTCTTCTTGTAATATGGCTGACAGTAGTCTTTAGCCCTTCCTTAGTGTGCTTACCTCCTTAGCTTCCCAGAATACCTGTGAGTGTTCTAATCTGTACCAGAGTGTTCTACCAGTGTCAGTTGATGGTCTGGTCAGCTGGCGAGGTTTTTGTACTCAGCTGTGTCCTACAATAAATCTACATGTAATCAACTAGAAGTATCCTGCCATCTATCACTATCCTATTTACAACATTTTGGCGACGTTTTCTGCTGACCAGACCAGAGAAGAAACCATCTTACACAGCCTGAGCTACACCTCGCGGAAAGATCCAAGAACCACAACTGTCCATCTTTCTGCTGCCAGTAACATCCTTAAAAGAAATTTGAAACCTGGTGAATGAAGGAAAATTAAAAGAACTAAAGCTAGTAAAGAACTGTAAAGGACATTTCTCAAGGAGGTTTCTTAGGATCTATATGACAGAAAATTAAAGGACAAATGGCCAATAGCTAAAGGTGCGTGTTACCTTTGAAAGCCAATGTGTAGAGCAAATTCAGTCCATAACTGAGCCAAAGAAGTGAGGTGACAGAAGTAAGAGAAAACAAAGTATGGAAATAGAGCATGGACAATAGTCATGCAAGTGGAGTCAAGTTTGCAAGATGGACAAAATGTTTATAACCGGGACAAAGGTCCCAGGTGAGAGTCTCGACGAAAGGTCCACATCGGGGACAGAGGTCCCAAGTGAGACTCTGGATAGTAAGTTCACAACGGGGAGAAAGGTCCTGGTCCCACGTGAGTCTCTGGATGGTAAGTCCATAATGGGGACAGGGGTCCCAGGTGAGAGTCTCGGCGATAGGTTTGTTACGGGGACAACGGTCCCACGTGAGACTGTGGACGGTAAGTCCACAACGTGGACAGAGGTTCCAGGTGAGACTGAGACTCGGGACGGTGAGTTCACAACAGGGACAGAGGTTCCAGGTGAGACTCTGGACGGTAAGTCCACAACGGGAACAAAGGTCCCAAGTGAGTGTTTGGACAGAAAGTCCACAACGGGAACTGTCAGAGTTTGGACAAGAAGTCCACAACGGAAGCAAAGTCGTAAAGCCCGTATTTGGGACAAAGGTTCCAAGATTTACAGCAAGGATGGACGAATCCATCTTTTGAAGTGAAAGCTTCAAGAAGGAAAAATGATTTTCTTTACATTGCTTGTGATACTGCTCTTAGTAATCTTCAGGAGTACCTACGTTTGGAATCTTCTAAGTTTATGTAAGAATGTGGTATCTATAAAGCATGAAGGCGTATGTTGATCTCTCTATCTTCAGCTCAGAGCGTAAGGTGTTGGTTGACGGTAACAGATTTTGAGAGAGTGGACTGTCTCTTCCTGTTTTGCTGGTCAAAGACAGTTTGGAGGGAGTCCACTATCTTTTTCCTGTTTTGTCTGTCTAAGGGGAGTAGGTAGTGGTGATGCCTATTAGTTGTTTTAAGTGTTGTGTCTCACCTCACACTTCACTTTTACACTCTTTGCCCTATTATGCTCTTTTGCCTTCATGAACTTAAATTAGTTCAAGTCGTCTTAGGCCTCCTTTCTGTTGTTATCATTATTGTTGTTGTCTCCCATGCATCAAGCTTTATTTTTATGTTTGTTTCATTTCTATTCTGTAAGGAGGGAGATGTGTTGTACATTGATTCTTCTTGTAATATGGCTGACAGTAGTCTTTAGCCCTTCCTTAATGTTCTTACCTCCTTAGCTTCCCAGAATACCTGTGAGTGTTCTAATCTGTACCAGAGTGTTCTACCAGTGTCAGTTGATGGTCTGGTCAGCTGGCGAGGTTTTTGTACTCAGCTGTGTCCTACAATAAATCTACATGTAATCAACTAGAAGTATCCTGTCATCTATCACCATCCTATTTACAACACAGCCCTGGCGCTCATACTTCAAAGTTGTGTAGGGGAGTGATGGCACAGTCTGTATCATACTTCATGTTGCTGCTGCAGCCTAGTGACAGCTGACAGTTTGACATGTAAAATGGGTGTAATCCTCTGTGTGTGTTAAAGAAACAAAGTGACTTGAGAGTCTTGCGCTTAACTTTAAAAATACCTTTACTTTTAAAGGCATCTTGCAGCAGAAGTGCAAAATTATGAGTCTTCAAAATTCAAAAAGTGTATTTAAATAACAGGTAGAACCTTTTCACCTTAGCATAATTCATTGTGTCAGTGCATTTAGCAGTATTAATTTAAAAGTGATAGTTTTCAGACATGAATTTAGAAACATTAACAGCCACATGCATCAAAAGAAAAAACGTTCGCAAACGGGCAGATTCTCAGAATTTGCCCCTTTGCGACTGATATTTTTGCATTTGGGATGCATCATCCCAAATGCAAAAAATCGCAATTGAAGTAATCTCTAAACTGCGATTGCATTTAAGGAATAGCAAAATGAGATTTCTTAAATGCAATGAATTAAAGTTAAAAAATCAGCGATTTCGCTAATAGGGGGAGCAAATTACCATAAAGTTGAACTTCATGGTAATTTGCAAAAACTTTAAAAAATGCACTTTTGTGCATTTTTCAAAATGTCATGTTGCGTACACACCTGCCCTTAGGGCATGTGTGTGCGCAACATATGTGCATAGATCAATTTCAGGGGTGTAACAGGGTGTCCTTTTGACACCCTGGCACCCTTGAAATTCCATTCTCAATATGCGATTCTCTAATTGAGATTCGCAAACTGAGAATGTCTTCACGTTCATTCCTATGGGCCTCTAGACCCATAGGAATGAATGGAGAGGTATTCCCTAATTGTGACTCGCAATTAAGGAATGTTTAGAAATCGCTATTTTTTTAAGCAATTTCTAGATGCATAGGCTTTTGCGATTCCTTAATTGCGATTCCTTAAAAATCGCAATTAAGGAATCGCAAAAGCCAACATTGATGCATGTGCCTGTTAGTTTTCCCCCTGCCCTGACAACAACGCCAATAGTGACTAAAGAGGCAAGTTATGCACACTTTCTGGTTGGCCTGGATTCCTATTATACATCAACAACATTATAGTTTAATAAATTAAACACAGGAGCATGTTTTTAGAGTGCTCACTCTGAAATCATGTATTTCGAGATCATCTTGTATGTGATAATGAAGAAAAAGGAGTAATGAGAAAATAAACAATTGCATAGGCTCACACAATTTGGAAAAATTAGGAAGCCCAGGTTTTCTGGTTTCATATTCTTCAGTCCAACCATTTACCATACCGCCAATCCCAGCCAATCCGTCGCCCGACCACCAACCCACTGGCATCAATACAGCAGTAGGGCACATCACAGACCAAACATTTTGGCCCTCAGGAAAATGTTTGCGAGTACCTATGCCACAATCAGTAGTGTGCCATGAGGTGCGTTTGCAGAGTGGTTGAGAAATGATATGGGGGGTCTCAGCAATCCTGCTGTGGGGGACTTACTTGTGGCAGCAATAGGGGTGCTTGGCCCGTAATGACCATCAGCAGCCTTGGGGCATTCCTCCCCCAATCACTAGTGCATCAGGAGGCACTTTTGCAGAGTGGTTGAGAAAGGGGACAGGGCGTCTGATGATGTCTCAGCAATCCCGCTGTGGTAGACTTATTTGTGGCAACAATAGGGGCTCTTGTCCCCCATCTACCCTCAACAGCCAAAGGGAGTTCATGCCCCAACCAGTAGGCCAGGAGGTGCTTTTGCAGTTAGGAAAAAACATTTTTTTAACCGTTAGAAATCCACTGAAAAAACCAAAGGTTACAGGGACATTATAGTTAAATACAATTTTAAAAACCATAGAAATTAACTGAAAAAAACCAAAGGTTACAGGGCCGTCATAGTTAGGAAATACAATTTTTAAAAAACTTAGAAATTCACTGAAAAAACTAAAGGTTACAGGGATGTTATGGCTGAGCTCATATTTCACTCATACAATGTCAGTGAAATTCAGCTGTTATAGTTACCCAGCCTAACTATAACTTATGCCCCAATAATGCACTGCTTATGACCTCACATATTACATAACTCATGCCATGGTCAGTGACATTACTGATGACATCACTGATGACTTCTCAAATGACATTAATGATGACATCATCCAGAGAACCACACACAAACCCTCTCACATACCCATGCAACTTCTCATACACTCACTCACATATCCCTTCACATACCCATTCACAAGCCCATACAAATACTCATGCATCCACTCACTCACGCATAGAGCCACTCACATACTCCCTCACTCACTCATGCAGGCACTCACACAACCAGTTTCTCACCCATACAGATACACACCCACTCACTTACTCATTAAGATACTAACACATGTACCCAGTCACCTAAACAGTAACTGAGACAACCACACAGTCTCCCATAGAGACTCTCTCACACTCACTTACTCACCCTCACGGGCACTCACTCACCCATACAGCCACTCGCACATCCACTCACTCACTCATACACCCACTTATGCACCTAACCTAATTCTCTACACATTCTTTATTGTAGTTCTAACATAGTTAACAAACTAAGTATTCTTCTACTTCTGAACGCGTGTGTATTTGTATTGAATACATATTTATGTGTTGTGTCTGTGCTCCATCATTGTGCTCCTAAGACCTTTTATCAGATTCTGGGGGCTCTTGACTAATTCAATCTCCTGCTCCCATTGTCTAATCATGTTTCAATCTATCGAAAACATAGAATATGTGCCTGTGTGCTAAGGCTCGTGCGGGTGTGCCTGTGTGCTAAGGCCATAAATTTCTTCAAACTTGTCAAACACTGGATTTCCTTACAATTCATGCACTCTGTTATCAAGTGCACTCTTTTTGTTAAAAACATATCTTCATTGGCATTTTAAAACAGTACAGTACACTCTGATTACATCCACATTTCAATACCTTAGCCCATATATTGTGTGTAAATATTGTCAAAACACAGGGACCATGCATAGTCCATTTTTGTCTGTGCCAGCCTACCCCTCCCACAACAAAATGCTTGTGGGTCAGTAGTTGTATGGCCAAAGGTGGCCTGCCACCTCTGAGCGCAAAATTTCTTTTTCGTCCCTGACCATTCAGGTCCACATTACACAGAGTGGGCTATCTAGTCTATGTTCTAAAGTTGAGGGGCTCTGATTTCTCGCCAAATACAGGAGGGAATCAGTGAAATAGTACGTAAGCATTAATAATCATCTTTAAACTAACAGTAACAACCAAAAAGACTCTGGGGCTGCACCCAGAGTGTTTCAGCGCACAACGCCAGTTGGGGGAGGAATCCAGACATACCGAGCTCCAAAACAGAATATGTCTAAGCAGCCTGTTGTACATTGATTCTTCTTGTAATAGGGCTGACAGTAGTCTTTAGCCCTTCCTTAATGTGCTTACCTCCTTAGCTTCCCAGAATACCTGTGAGTGTTCTAATCTGTACCAGAGTGTTCTACCAGTGTCAGTTGATGGTCTGGTCAGCTGGCGAGGTTTTTGTACTCAGCTGTGTCCTACAATAAATCTACATGTAATCAACTAGAAGTATCCTGTCATCTATCACCATCCTATTTACAACATTTTGGCGACGTTTTCTGCTGACCAGACCAGAGAAGAAACCATCTTACACAGCCTGAACTACACCTCGCGGAAAGTTCCAAGAACCCACAACTGTCCATCTTTCTGCTGCCAGTAGCATCCTTAAAAGAAATTTGAAACCTGGTGAATGAAGGAAAATTAAAGGAACTAAAGCTAGTAAAGAACTGTAAAGGACATTTCTCAAGAACGTTTCTTAGGATCTATATGACAGAAAATTAAAGGACAAATGGCCAATAGCTAATGGTGCGTGTTACCTTTGAAAGCCAATGTGTAGCGCAAATTCAGTCCATAACTGAGCCAAAGAAGTGAGGTGACAGAAGTAAGAGAAAACAAAGTATGGAAATAGAGCATGAACAATAGTCATGCAAGTGGAGTCAAGTTTGCAAGATGGACAAAATGTTCATAACCGGGACAAAGGTCCCAGGTGAGAGTCTCGACGAAAGGTCCACATCGGGGACAGAGGTCCCAAGTGAGACTCTGGATAGTAAGTTCACAACGGGGAGAAAGGTCCTGGTCCCACGTGAGTCTCTGGATGGTAAGTCCATAATGGGGACAGGGGTCCCAGGTGAGAGTCTCGGCGATAGGTTTGTTACGGGGACAACGGTCCCACGTGAGACTGTGGACGGTAAGTCCACAACGTGGACAGAGGTTCCAGGTGAGACTGAGACTCGGGACGGTGAGTTCACAACAGGGACAGAGGTTCCAGGTGAGACTCTGGACGGTAAGTCCACAACGGGAACAAAGGTCCCAAGTGAGTGTTTGGACAGAAAGTCCACAACGGGAACTGTCAGAGTTTGGACAAGAAGTCCACAACGGAAGCAAAGTCGTAAAGCCCGTATTTGGGACAAAGGTTCCAAGATTTACAGCAAGGATGGACGAATCCATCTTTTGAAGTGAAAGCTTCAAGAAGGAAAAATGATTTTCTTTACATTGCTTGTGATACTGCTCTTAGTAATCTTCAGGAGTACCTACGTTTGGAATCTCCTAAGTTTATGTAAGAATGTGGTATCTATAAAGCATGAAGGCGTATGTTGATCTCTCTATCTTCAGCTCAGAGCGTAAGGTGTTGGTTGACGGTAACAGATTTTGAGAGAGTGGACTGTCTCTTCCTGTTTTGCTGGTCAAAGACAGTTTGGAGGGAGTCCACTATCTTTTTCCTGTTTTGTCTGTCTAAGGGGAGTAGGTAGTGGTGATGCCTATTAGTTGTTTTAAGTGTTGTGTCTCACCTCACACTTCACTTTTACACTCTTTGCCCTATTATGCTCTTTTGCCTTCATGAACTTAAATTAGTTCAAGTCGTCTTAGGCCTCCTTTCTGTTGTTATCATTATTGTTGTTGTCTCCCATGCATCAAGCTTTATTTTTATGTTTGTTTCATTTCTATTCTGTAAGGAGGGAGATGTGTTGTACATTGATTCTTCTTGTAATATGGCTGACAGTAGTCTTTAGCCCTTCCTTAATGTTCTTACCTCCTTAGCTTCCCAGAATACCTGTGAGTGTTCTAATCTGTACCAGAGTGTTCTACCAGTGTCAGTTGATGGTCTGGTCAGCTGGCGAGGTTTTTGTACTCAGCTGTGTCCTACAATAAATCTACATGTAATCAACTAGAAGTATCCTGTCATCTATCACCATCCTATTTACAACACAGCCCTGGCGCTCATACTTCAAAGTTGTGTAGGGGAGTGATGGCACAGTCTGTATCATACTTCATGTTGCTGCTGCAGCCTAGTGACAGCTGACAGTTTGACATGTAAAATGGGTGTAATCCTCTGTGTGTGTTAAAGAAACAAAGTGACTTGAGAGTCTTGCGCTTAACTTTAAAAATACCTTTACTTTTAAAGGCATCTTGCAGCAGAAGTGCAAAATTATGAGTCTTCAAAATTCAAAAAGTGTATTTAAATAACAGGTAGAACCTTTTCACCTTAGCATAATTCATTGTGTCAGTGCATTTAGCAGCATTAATTTAAAAGTGATAGTTTTCAGACATGAATTTAGAAACATTAACAGCCACATGCATCAAAAGAAAAAACGTTCGCAAACGGGCAGATTCTCAGAATTTGCCCCTTTGCGACTGATATTTTTGCATTTGGGATGCATCATCCCAAATGCAAAAAATCGCAATTGAAGTAATCTCTAAACTGCGATTGCATTTAAGGAATAGCAAAATGAGATTTCTTAAATGCAATGAATTAAAGTTAAAAAATCAGCGATTTCGCTAATAGGGGGAGCAAATTACCATAAAGTTGAACTTCATGGTAATTTGCAAAAACTTTAAAAAATGCACTTTTGTGCATTTTTCAAAATGTCATGTTGCGTACACACCTGCCCTTAGGGCATGTGTGTGCGCAACATATGTGCATAGATCAATTTCAGGGGTGTAACAGGGTGTCCTTTTGACACCCTGGCACCCTTGAAATTCCATTCTCAATATGCGATTCTCTAATTGAGATTCGCAAATTGAGAATGTCTTCACGTTCATTCCTATGGGCCTCTAGACCCATAGGAATGAATGGAGAGGTATTCCCTAATTGTGACTCGCAATTAAGGAATGTTTAGAAATCGCTATTTTTTTAAGCAATTTCTACATGCATAGGCTTTTGCGATTCCTTAATTGCGATTCCTTAAAAATCGCAATTAAGGAATCGCAAAAGCCAACATTGATGCATGTGCCTGTTAGTTTTCCCCCTGCCCTGACAACAACGCCAATAGTGACTAAAGAGGCAAGTTATGCACACTTTCTGGTTGGCCTGGATTCCTATTATACATCAACAACATTATAGTTTAATAAATTAAACACAGGAGCATGTTTTTAGAGTGCTCACTCTGAAATCATGTATTTCGAGATCATCTTGTATGTGATAATGAAGAAAAAGGAGTAATGAGAAAATAAACAATTGCATAGGCTCACACAATTTGGAAAAATTAGGAAGCCCAGGTTTTCTGGTTTCATATTCTTCAGTCCAACCATTTACCATACCGCCAATCCCAGCCAATCCGTCGCCCGACCACCAACCCACTGGCATCAATACAGCAGTAGGGCACATCACAGACCAAACATTTTGGCCCTCAGGAAAATGTTTGCGAGTACCTATGCCACAATCAGTAGTGTGCCATGAGGTGCGTTTGCAGAGTGGTTGAGAAATGATATGGGGGGTCTCAGCAATCCTGCTGTGGGGGACTTACTTGTGGCAGCAATAGGGGTGCTTGGCCCGTAATGACCATCAGCAGCCTTGGAGCATTCCTCCCCCAATCACTAGTGCATCAGGAGGCACTTTTGCAGAGTGGTTGAGAAAGGGGACAGGGCGTCTGATGATGTCTCAGCAATCCCGCTGTGGTAGACTTATTTGTGGCAACAATAGGGGCTCTTGTCCCCCCATCTACCCTCAACAGCCAAAGGGAGTTCATGCCCCAACCAGTAGGCCAGGAGGTGCTTTTGCAGTTAGGAAAAAACATTTTTTTAACCGTTAGAAATCCACTGAAAAAACCAAAGGTTACAGGGACATTATAGTTAAATACAATTTTAAAAACCATAGAAATTAACTGAAAAAAACCAAAGGTTACAGGGCCGTCATAGTTAGGAAATACAATTTTAAAAAAACTTAGAAATTCACTGAAAAAACCAAAGGTTACAGGGATGTTATGGCTGAGCTCATATTTCACTCATACAATGTCAGTGAAATTCAGCTGTTATAGTTACCCAGCCTAACTATAACTTATGCCCCAATAATGCACTGCTTATGACCTCACATATTACATAACTCATGCCATGGTCAGTGACATTACTGATGACATCACTGATGACTTCTCAAATGACATTAATGATGACATCATCCAGAGAACCACACACAAACCCTCTCACATACCCATGCAACTTCTCATACACTCACTCACATATCCCTTCACATACCCATTCACAAGCCCATACAAATACTCATGCATCCACTCACTCACGCATAGAGCCACTCACATACTCCCTCACTCACTCATGCAGGCACTCACACAACCAGTTTCTCACCCATACAGATACACACCCACTCACTTACTCATTAAGATACTAACACATGTACCCAGTCACCTAAACAGTAACTGAGACAACCACACAGTCTCCCATAGAGACTCTCTCACACTCACTTACTCACCCTCACGGGCACTCACTCACCCATACAGCCACTCGCACATCCACTCACTCACTCATACACCCACTTATGCACCTAACCTAATTCTCTACACATTCTTTATTGTAGTTCTAACATAGTTAACAAACTAAGTATTCTTCTACTTCTGAACGCGTGTGTATTTGTATTGAATACATATTTATGTGTTGTGTCTGTGCTCCATCATTGTGCTCCTAAGACCTTTTATCAGATTCTGGGGGCTCTTGACTAATTCAATCTCCTGCTCCCATTGTCTAATCATGTTTCAATCTATCGAAAACATAGAATATGTGCATGTGTGCTAAGGCTCGTGCGGGTGTGCCTGTGTGCTAAGGCCATAAATTTCTTCAAACTTGTCAAACACTGGATTTCCTTACAATTCATGCACTCTGTTATCAAGTGCACTCTTTTTGTTAAAAACATATCTTCATTGGCATTTTAAAACAGTACAGTACACTCTGATTACATCCACATTTCAATACCTTAGCCCATATATTGTGTGTAAATATTGTCAAAACACAGGGACCATGCATAGTCCATTTTTGTCTGTGCCAGCCTACCCCTCCCACAACAAAATGCTTGTGGGTCAGTAGTTGTATGGCCAAAGGTGGCCTGCCACCTCTGAGCGCACAATTTCTTTTTCGTCCCTGACCATTCAGGTCCACATTACACAGAATGGGCTATCTAGTCTATGTTCTAAAGTTGAGAGGCTCTGATTTCTCGCCAAATACAGGAGGGAATCAGTGAAATAGTACGTAAGCATTAATAATCAGCTTTAAACTAACAGTAACAACCAAAAAGACTCTGGGGGCTGCACCCAGAGTGTTTCAGCGCACAACGCCAGTTGGGGGAGGAATCCAGACATACCGAGCTCCAAAACAGAATATGTCTAAGCAGCCTGTTGTACATTGATTCTTCTTGTAATATGGCTGACAGTAGTCTTTAGCCCTTCCTTAGTGTGCTTACCTCCTTAGCTTCCCAGAATACCTGTGAGTGTTCTAATCTGTACCAGAGCGTTCTACCAGTGTCAGTTGATGGTCTGGTCAGCTGGCGAGGTTTTTGTACTCAGCTGTGTCCTACAATAAATCTACATGTAATCAACTAGAAGTATCCTGCCATCTATCACTATCCTATTTACAACATTTTGGCGACGTTTTCTGCTGACCAGACCAGAGAAGAAACCATCTTACACAGCCTGAGCTACACCTCGCGGAAAGATCCAAGAACCACAACTGTCCATCTTTCTGCTGCCAGTAACATCCTTAAAAGAAATTTGAAACCTGGTGAATGAAGGAAAATTAAAGGAACTAAAGCTAGTAAAGAACTGTAAAGGACATTTCTCAAGGAGGTTTCTTAGGATCTATATGACAGAAAATTAAAGGACAAATGGCCAATAGCTAAAGGTGCGTGTTACCTTTGAAAGCCAATGTGTAGAGCAAATTCAGTCCATAACTGAGCCAAAGAAGTGAGGTGACAGAAGTAAGAGAAAACAAAGTATGGAAATAGAGCATGGACAATAGTCATGCAAGTGGAGTCAAGTTTGCAAGATGGACAAAATGTTCATAACCGGGACAAAGGTCCCAGGTGAGAGTCTCGACGAAAGGTCCACATCGGGGACAGAGGTCCCAAGTGAGACTCTGGATAGTAAGTTCACAACCGGGAGAAAGGTCCTGGTCCCACGTGAGTCTCTGGATGGTAAGTCCATAATGGGGACAGGGGTCCCAGGTGAGAGTCTCGGCGATAGGTTTGTTACGGGGACAACGGTCCCACGTGAGACTGTGGACGGTAAGTCCACAACGTGGACAGAGGTTCCAGGTGAGACTGAGACTCGGGACGGTGAGTTCACAACAGGGACAGAGGTTCCAGGTGAGACTCTGGACGGTAAGTCCACAACGGGAACAAAGGTCCCAAGTGAGTGTTTGGACAGAAAGTCCACAACGGGAACTGTCAGAGTTTGGACAAGAAGTCCACAACGGAAGCAAAGTCGTAAAGCCCGTATTTGGGACAAAGGTTCCAAGATTTACAGCAAGGATGGACGAATCCATCTTTTGAAGTGAAAGCTTCAAGAAGGAAAAATGATTTTCTTTACATTGCTTGTGATACTGCTCTTAGTAATCTTCAGGAGTACCTACGTTTGGAATCTTCTAAGTTTATGTAAGAATGTGGTATCTATAAAGCATGAAGGCGTATGTTGATCTCTCTATCTTCAGCTCAGAGCGTAAGGTGTTGGTTGACGGTAACAGATTTTGAGAGAGTCGACTGTCTCTTCCTGTTTTGCTGGTCAAAGACAGTTTGGAGGGAGTCCACTATCTTTTTCCTGTTTTGTCTGTCTAAGGGGAGTAGGTAGTGGTGATGCCTATTAGTTGTTTTAAGTGTTGTGTCTCACCTCACACTTCACTTTTACACTCTTTGCCCTATTATGCTCTTTTGCCTTCATGAACTTAAATTAGTTCAAGTCGTCTTAGGCCTCCTTTCTGTTGTTATCATTATTGTTGTTGTCTCCCATGCATCAAGCTTTATTTTTATGTTTGTTTCATTTCTATTCTGTAAGGAGGGAGATGTGTTGTACATTGATTCTTCTTGTAATATGGCTGACAGTAGTCTTTAGCCCTTCCTTAATGTTCTTACCTCCTTAGCTTCCCAGAATACCTGTGAGTGTTCTAATCTGTACCAGAGTGTTCTACCAGTGTCAGTTGATGGTCTGGTCAGCTGGCGAGGTTTTTGTACTCAGCTGTGTCCTACAATAAATCTACATGTAATCAACTAGAAGTATCCTGTCATCTATCACCATCCTATTTACAACACAGCCCTGGCGCTCATACTTCAAAGTTGTGTAGGGGAGTGATGGCACAGTCTGTATCATACTTCATGTTGCTGCTGCAGCCTAGTGACAGCTGACAGTTTGACATGTAAAATGGGTGTAATCCTCTGTGTGTGTTAAAGAAACAAAGTGACTTGAGAGTCTTGCGCTTAACTTTAAAAATACCTTTACTTTTAAAGGCATCTTGCAGCAGAAGTGCAAAATTATGAGTCTTCAAAATTCAAAAAGTGTATTTAAATAACAGGTAGAACCTTTTCACCTTAGCATAATTCATTGTGTCAGTGCATTTAGCAGTATTAATTTAAAAGTGATAGTTTTCAGACATGAATTTAGAAACATTAACAGCCACATGCATCAAAAGAAAAAACGTTCGCAAACGGGCAGATTCTCAGAATTTGCCCCTTTGCGACTGATATTTTTGCATTTGGGATGCATCATCCCAAATGCAAAAAATCGCAATTGAAGTAATCTCTAAACTGCGATTGCATTTAAGGAATAGCAAAATGAGATTTCTTAAATGCAATGAATTAAAGTTAAAAAATCAGCGATTTCGCTAATAGGGGGAGCAAATTACCATAAAGTTGAACTTCATGGTAATTTGCAAAAACTTTACAAAATGCACTTTTGTGCATTTTTCAAAATGTCATGTTGCGTACACACCTGCCCTTAGGGCATGTGTGTGCGCAACATATGTGCATAGATCAATTTCAGGGGTGTAACAGGGTGTCCTTTTGACACCCTGGCACCCTTGAAATTCCATTCTCAATATGCGATTCTCTAATTGAGATTCGCAAATTGAGAATGTCTTCACGTTCATTCCTATGGGCCTCTAGACCCATAGGAATGAATGGAGAGGTATTCCCTAATTGTGACTCGCAATTAAGGAATATTTAGAAATCGCTATTTTTTTAAGCAATTTCTAGATGCATAGGCTTTTGCGATTCCTTAATTGCGATTCCTTAAAAATCGCAATTAAGGAATCGCAAAAGCCAACATTGATGCATGTGCCTGTTAGTTTTCCCCCTGCCCTGACAACAACGCCAATAGTGACTAAAGAGGCAAGTTATGCACACTTTCTGGTTGGCCTGGATTCCTATTATACATCAACAACATTATAGTTTAATAAATTAAACACAGGAGCATGTTTTTAGAGTGCTCACTCTGAAATCATGTATTTCGAGATCATCTTGTATGTGATAATGAAGAAAAAGGAGTAATGAGAAAATAAACAATTGCATAGGCTCACACAATTTGGAAAAATTAGGAAGCCCAGGTTTTCTGGTTTCATATTCTTCAGTCCAACCATTTACCATACCGCCAATCCCAGCCAATCCGTCGCCCGACCACCAACCCACTGGCATCAATACAGCAGTAAGGCACATCACAGACCAAACATTTTGGCCCTCAGGAAAATGTTTGCGAGTACCTATGCCACAATCAGTAGTGTGCCTTGAGGTGCGTTTGCAGAGTGGTTGAGAAATGATATGGGGGGTCTCAGCAATCCTGCTGTGGGGGACTTACTTGTGGCAGCAATAGGGGTGCTTGGCCCGTAATGACCATCAGCAGCCTTGGGGCATTCCTCCCCCAATCACTAGTGCATCAGGAGGCACTTTTGCAGAGTGGTTGAGAAAGGGGACAGGGCGTCTGATGATGTCTCAGCAATCCCGCTGTGGTAGACTTATTTGTGGCAACAATAGGGGCTCTTGTCCCCCATCTACCCTCAACAGCCAAAGGGAGTTCATGCCCCAACCAGTAGGCCAGGAGGTGCTTTTGCAGTTAGGAAAAAACATTTTTTTAACCGTTAGAAATCCACTGAAAAAACCAAAGGTTACAGGGACATTATAGTTAAATACAATTTTAAAAACCATAGAAATTAACTGAAAAAAACCAAAGGTTACAGGGCCGTCATAGTTAGGAAATACAATTTTAAAAAAACTTAGAAATTCACTGAAAAAACCAAAGGTTACAGGGATGTTATGGCTGAGCTCATATTTCACTCATACAATGTCAGTGAAATTCAGCTGTTATAGTTACCCAGCCTAACTATAACTTATGCCCCAATAATGCACTGCTTATGACCTCACATATTACATAACTCATGCCATGGTCAGTGACATTACTGATGACATCACTGATGACTTCTCAAATGACATTAATGATGACATCATCCAGAGAACCACACACAAACCCTCTCACATACCCATGCAACTTCTCATACACTCACTCACATATCCCTTCACATACCCATTCACAAGCCCATACAAATACTCATGCATCCACTCACTCACGCATAGAGCCACTCACATACTCCCTCACTCACTCATGCAGGCACTCACACAACCAGTTTCTCACCCATACAGATACACACCCACTCACTTACTCATTAAGATACTAACACATGTACCCAGTCACCTAAACAGTAACTGAGACAACCACACAGTCTCCCATAGAGACTCTCTCACACTCACTTACTCACCCTCACGGGCACTCACTCACCCATACAGCCACTCGCACATCCACTCACTCACTCATACACCCACTTATGCACCTAACCTAATTCTCTACACATTCTTTATTGTAGTTCTAACATAGTTAACAAACTAAGTATTCTTCTACTTCTGAACGCGTGTGTATTTGTATTGAATACATATTTATGTGTTGTGTCTGTGCTCCATCATTGTGCTCCTAAGACCTTTTATCAGATTCTGGGGGCTCTTGACTAATTCAATCTCCTGCTCCCATTGTCTAATCATGTTTCAATCTATCGAAAACATAGAATATGTGCCTGTGTGCTAAGGCTCGTGCGGGTGTGCCTGTGTGCTAAGGCCATAAATTTCTTCAAACTTGTCAAACACTGGATTTCCTTACAATTCATGCACTCTGTTATCAAGTGCACTCTTTTTGTTAAAAACATATCTTCATTGGCATTTTAAAACAGTACAGTACACTCTGATTACATCCACATTTCAATACCTTAGCCCATATATTGTGTGTAAATATTGTCAAAACACAGGGACCATGCATAGTCCATTTTTGTCTGTGCCAGCCTACCCCTCCCACAACAAAATGCTTGTGGGTCAGTAGTTGTATGGCCAAAGGTGGCCTGCCACCTCTGAGCGCACAATTTCTTTTTCGTCCCTGACCATTCAGGTCCACATTACACAGAGTGGGCTATCTAGTCTATGTTCTAAAGTTGAGGGGCTCTGATTTCTCGCCAAATACAGGAGGGAATCAGTGAAATAGTACGTAAGCATTAATAATCAACTTTAAACTAACAGTAACAACCAAAAAGACTCTGGGGCTGCACCCAGAGTGTTTCAGCGCACAACGCCAGTTGGGGGAGGAATCCAGACATACCGAGCTGCAAAACAAAATATGTCTAAGCAGCCTGTTGTACATTGATTCTTCTTGTAATAGGGCTGACAGTAGTCTTTAGCCCTTCCTTAATGTGCCTACCTCCTTAGCTTCCCAGAATACCTGTGAGTGTTCTAATCTGTACCAGAGTGTTCTACCAGTGTCAGTTGATGGTCTGGTCAGCTGGCGAGGTTTTTGTACTCAGCTGTGTCCTACAATAAATCTACATGTAATCAACTAGAAGTATCCTGTCATCTATCACCATCCTATTTACAACATTTTGGCGACGTTTTCTGCTGACCAGACCAGAGAAGAAACCATCTTACACAGCCTGAGCTACACCTCGCGGAAAGTTCCAAGAACCCACAACTGTCCATCTTTCTGCTGCCAGTAGCATCCTTAAAAGAAATTTGAAACCTGGTGAATGAAGCAAAATTAAAGGAACTAAAGCTAGTAAAGAACTGTAAAGGACATTTCTCAAGAACGTTTCTTAGGATCTATATGACAGAAAATTAAAGGACAAATGGCCAATAGCTAATGGTGCGTGTTACCTTTGAAAGCCAATGTGTAGCGCAAATTCAGTCCATAACTGAGCCAAAGAAGTGAGGTGACAGAAGTAAGAGAAAACAAAGTATGGAAATAGAGCATGAACAATAGTCATGCAAGTGGAGTCAAGTTTGCAAGATGGACAAAATGTTCATAACCGGGACAAAGGTCCCAGGTGAGAGTCTCGACGAAAGGTCCACATCGGGGACAGAGGTCCCAAGTGAGACTCTGGATAGTAAGTTCACAACGGGGAGAAAGGTCCTGGTCCCACGTGAGTCTCTGGATGGTAAGTCCATAATGGGGACAGGGGTCCCAGGTGAGAGTCTCGGCGATAGGTTTGTTACGGGGACAACGGTCCCACGTGAGACTGTGGACGGTAAGTCCACAACGTGGACAGAGGTTCCAGGTGAGACTGAGACTCGGGACGGTGAGTTCACAACAGGGACAGAGGTTCCAGGTGAGACTCTGGACGGTAAGTCCACAACGGGAACAAAGGTCCCAAGTGAGTGTTTGGACAGAAAGTCCACAACGGGAACTGTCAGAGTTTGGACAAGAAGTCCACAACGGAAGCAAAGTCGTAAAGCCCGTATTTGGGACAAAGGTTCCAAGATTTACAGCAAGGATGGACGAATCCATCTTTTGAAGTGAAAGCTTCAAGAAGGAAAAATGATTTTCTTTACATTGCTTGTGATACTGCTCTTAGTAATCTTCAGGAGTACCTACGTTTGGAATCTCCTAAGTTTATGTAAGAATGTGGTATCTATAAAGCATGAAGGCGTATGTTGATCTCTCTATCTTCAGCTCAGAGCGTAAGGTGTTGGTTGACGGTAACAGATTTTGAGAGAGTGGACTGTCTCTTCCTGTTTTGCTGGTCAAAGACAGTTTGGAGGGAGTCCACTATCTTTTTCCTGTTTTGTCTGTCTAAGGGGAGTAGGTAGTGGTGATGCCTATTAGTTGTTTTAAGTGTTGTGTCTCACCTCACACTTCACTTTCACACTCTTTGCCCTATTATGCTCTTTTGCCTTCATGAACTTAAATTAGTTCAAGTCGTCTTAGGCCTCCTTTCTGTTGTTATCATTATTGTTGTTGTCTCCCATGCATCAAGCTTTATTTTTATGTTTGTTTCATTTCTATTCTGTAAGGAGGGAGATGTGTTGTACATTGATTCTTCTTGTAATATGGCTGACAGTAGTCTTTAGCCCTTCCTTAATGTTCTTACCTCCTTAGCTTCCCAGAATACCTGTGAGTGTTCTAATCTGTACCAGAGTGTTCTACCAGTGTCAGTTGATGGTCTGGTCAGCTGGCGAGGTTTTTGTACTCAGCTGTGTCCTACAATAAATCTACATGTAATCAACTAGAAGTATCCTGTCATCTATCACCATCCTATTTACAACACAGCCCTGGCGCTCATACTTCAAAGTTGTGTAGGGGAGTGATGGCACAGTCTGTATCATACTTCATGTTGCTGCTGCAGCCTAGTGACAGCTGACAGTTTGACATGTAAATTGGGTGTAATCCTCTGTGTGTGTTAAAGAAACAAAGTGACTTGAGAGTCTTGCGCTTAACTTTAAAAATACCTTTACTTTTAAAGGCATCTTGCAGCAGAAGTGCAAAATTATGAGTCTTCAAAATTCAAAAAGTGTATTTAAATAACAGGTAGAACCTTTTCACCTTAGCATAATTCATTGTGTCAGTGCATTTAGCAGTATTAATTTAAAAGTGATAGTTTTCAGACATGAATTTAGAAACATTAACAGCCACATGCATCAAAAGAAAAAACGTTCGCAAACGGGCAGATTCTCAGAATTTGCCCCTTTGCGACTGATATTTTTGCATTGGGATGCATCATCCCAAATGCAAAAAATCGCAATTGAAGTAATCTCTAAACTGCGATTGCATTTAAGGAATAGCAAAATGAGATTTCTTAAATGCAATGAATTAAAGTTAAAAAATCAGCGATTTCGCTAATAGGGGGAGCAAATTACCATAAAGTTGAACTTCATGGTAATTTGCAAAAACTTTAAAAAATGCACTTTTGTGCATTTTTCAAAATGTCATGTTGCGTACACACCTGCCCTTAGGGCATGTGTGTGCGCAACATATGTGCATAGATCAATTTCAGGGGTGTAACAGGGTGTCCTTTTGACACCCTGGCACCCTTGAAATTCCATTCTCAATATGCGATTCTCTAATTGAGATTCGCAAATTGAGAATGTCTTCACGTTCATTCCTATGGGCCTCTAGACCCATAGGAATGAATGGAGAGGTATTCCCTAATTGTGACTCGCAATTAAGGAATGTTTAGAAATCGCTATTTTTTTAAGCAATTTCTACATGCATAGGCTTTTGCGATTCCTTAATTGCGATTCCTTAAAAATCGCAATTAAGGAATCGCAAAAGCCAACATTGATGCATGTGCCTGTTAGTTTTCCCCCTGCCCTGACAACAACGCCAATAGTGACTAAAGAGGCAAGTTATGCACACTTTCTGGTTGGCCTGGATTCCTATTATACATCAACAACATTATAGTTTAATAAATTAAACACAGGAGCATGTTTTTAGAGTGCTCACTCTGAAATCATGTATTTCGAGATCATCTTGTATGTGATAATGAAGAAAAAGGAGTAATGAGAAAATAAACAATTGCATAGGCTCACACAATTTGGAAAAATTAGGAAGCCCAGGTTTTCTGGTTTCATATTCTTCAGTCCAACCATTTACCATACCGCCAATCCCAGCCAATCCGTCGCCCGACCACCAACCCACTGGCATCAATACAGCAGTAGGGCACATCACAGACCAAACATTTTGGCCCTCAGGAAAATGTTTGCGAGTACCTATGCCACAATCAGTAGTGTGCCATGAGGTGCGTTTGCAGAGTGGTTGAGAAATGATATGGGGGGTCTCAGCAATCCTGCTGTGGGGGACTTACTTGTGGCAGCAATAGGGGTGCTTGGCCCGTAATGACCATCAGCAGCCTTGGAGCATTCCTCCCCCAATCACTAGTGCATCAGGAGGCACTTTTGCAGAGTGGTTGAGAAAGGGGACAGGGCGTCTGATGATGTCTCAGCAATCCCGCTGTGGTAGACTTATTTGTGGCAACAATAGGGGCTCTTGTCCCCCCATCTACCCTCAACAGCCAAAGGGAGTTCATGCCCCAACCAGTAGGCCAGGAGGTGCTTTTGCAGTTAGGAAAAAACATTTTTTTAACCGTTAGAAATCCACTGAAAAAACCAAAGGTTACAGGGACATTATAGTTAAATACAATTTTAAAAACCATAGAAATTAACTGAAAAAAACCAAAGGTTACAGGGCCGTCATAGTTAGGAAATACAATTTTAAAAAAACTTAGAAATTCACTGAAAAAACCAAAGGTTACAGGGATGTTATGGCTGAGCTCATATTTCACTCATACAATGTCAGTGAAATTCAGCTGTTATAGTTACCCAGCCTAACTATAACTTATGCCCCAATAATGCACTGCTTATGACCTCACATATTACATAACTCATGCCATGGTCAGTGACATTACTGATGACATCACTGATGACTTCTCAAATGACATTAATGATGACATCATCCAGAGAACCACACACAAACCCTCTCACATACCCATGCAACTTCTCATACACTCACTCACATATCCCTTCACATACCCATTCACAAGCCCATACAAATACTCATGCATCCACTCACTCACGCATAGAGCCACTCACATACTCCCTCACTCACTCATGCAGGCACTCACACAACCAGTTTCTCACCCATACAGATACACACCCACTCACTTACTCATTAAGATACTAACACATGTACCCAGTCACCTAAACAGTAACTGAGACAACCACACAGTCTCCCATAGAGACTCTCTCACACTCACTTACTCACCCTCACGGGCACTCACTCACCCATACAGCCACTCGCACATCCACTCACTCACTCATACACCCACTTGTGCACCTAACCTAATTCTCTACCATTCTTTATTGTAGTTCTAACATAGTTAACAAACTAAGTATTCTTCTACTTCTGAACGCGTGTGTATTTGTATTGAATACATATTTATGTGTTGTGTCTGTGCTCCATCATTGTGCTCCTAAGACCTTTTATCAGATTCTGGGGGCTCTTGACTAATTCAATCTCCTGCTCCCATTGTCTAATCATGTTTCAATCTATTGAAAACATAGAATATGTGCCTGTGTGCTAAGGCTCGTGCGGGTGTGCCTGTGTGCTAAGGCCATAAATTTCTTCAAACTTGTCAAACACTGGATTTCCTTACAATTCATGCACTCTGTTATCAAGTGCACTCTTTTTGTTAAAAACATATCTTCATTGGCATTTTAAAACAGTACAGTACACTCTGATTACATCCACATTTCAATACCTTAGCCCATATATTGTGTGTAAATATTGTCAAAACACAGGGACCATGCATAGTCCATTTTTGTCTGTGCCAGCCTACCCCTCCCACAACAAAATGCTTGTGGGTCAGTAGTTGTATGGCCAAAGGTGGCCTGCCACCTCTGAGCGCACAATTTCTTTTTCGTCCCTGACCATTCAGGTCCACATTACACAGAGTGGGCTATCTAGTCTATGTTCTAAAGTTGAGGGGCTCTGATTTCTCGCCAAATACAGGAGGGAATCAGTGAAATAGTACGTAAGCATTAATAATCATCTTTAAACTAACAGTAACAACCAAAAAGACTCTGGGGCTGCACCCAGAGTGTTTCAGCGCACAACGCCAGTTGGGGGAGGAATCCAGACATACCGAGCTCCAAAACAGAATATGTCTAAGCAGCCTGTTGTACATTGATTCTTCTTGTAATAGGGCTGACAGTAGTCTTTAGCCCTTCCTTAATGTGCTTACCTCCTTAGCTTCCCAGAATACCTGTGAGTGTTCTAATCTGTACCAGAGTGTTCTACCAGTGTCAGTTGATGGTCTGGTCAGCTGGCGAGGTTTTTGTACTCAGCTGTGTCCTACAATAAATCTACATGTAATCAACTAGAAGTATCCTGCCATCTATCACTATCCTATTTACAACATTTTGGCGACGTTTTCTGCTGACCAGACCAGAGAAGAAACCATCTTACACAGCCTGAGCTACACCTCGCGGAAAGTTCCAAGAACCCACAACTGTCTATCTTTCTGCTGCCAGTAGCATCCTTAAAAGAAATTTGAAACCTGGTGCATGAAGGAAAATTAAAGGAACTAAAGCTAGTAAAGAACTGTAAAGGACATTTCTCAAGAACGTTTCTTAGGATCTATATGACAGAAAATTAAAGGACAAATGGCCAATAGCTAATGGTGCGTGTTACCTTTGAAAGCCAATGTGTAGCGCAAATTCAGTCCATAACTGAGCCAAAGAAGTGAGGTGACAGAAGTAAGAGAAAACAAAGTATGGAAATAGAGCATGAACAATAGTCATGCAAGTGGAGTCAAGTTTGCAAGATGGACAAAATGTTCATAACCGGGACAAAGGTCCCAGGTGAGAGTCTCGACGAAAGGTCCACATCGGGGACAGAGGTCCCAAGTGAGACTCTGGATAGTAAGTTCACAACGGGGAGAAAGGTCCTGGTCCCACGTGAGTCTCTGGATGGTAAGTCCATAATGGGGACAGGGGTCCCAGGTGAGAGTCTCGGCGATAGGTTTGTTACGGGGACAACGGTCCCACGTGAGACTGTGGACGGTAAGTCCACAACGTGGACAGAGGTTCCAGGTGAGACTGAGACTCGGGACGGTGAGTTCACAACAGGGACAGAGGTTCCAGGTGAGACTCTGGACGGTAAGTCCACAACGGGAACAAAGGTCCCAAGTGAGTGTTTGGACAGAAAGTCCACAACGGGAACTGTCAGAGTTTGGACAAGAAGTCCACAACGGAAGCAAAGTCGTAAAGCCCGTATTTGGGACAAAGGTTCCAAGATTTACAGCAAGGATGGACGAATCCATCTTTTGAAGTGAAAGCTTCAAGAAGGAAAAATGATTTTCTTTACATTGCTTGTGATACTGCTCTTAGTAATCTTCAGGAGTACCTACGTTTGGAATCTTCTAAGTTTATGTAAGAATGTGGTATCTATAAAGCATGAAGGCGTATGTTGATCTCTCTATCTTCAGCTCAGAGCGTAAGGTGTTGGTTGACGGTAACAGATTTTGAGAGAGTGGACTGTCTCTTCCTGTTTTGCTGGTCAAAGACAGTTTGGAGGGAGTCCACTATCTTTTTCCTGTTTTGTCTGTCTAAGGGGAGTAGGTAGTGGTGATGCCTATTAGTTGTTTTAAGTGTTGTGTCTCACCTCACACTTCACTTTTACACTCTTTGCCCTATTATGCTCTTTTGCCTTCATGAACTTAAATTAGTTCAAGTCGTCTTAGGCCTCCTTTCTGTTGTTATCATTATTGTTGTTGTCTCCCATGCATCAAGCTTTATTTTTATGTTTGTTTCATTTCTATTCTGTAAGGAGGGAGATGTGTTGTACATTGATTCTTCTTGTAATATGGCTGACAGTAGTCTTTAGCCCTTCCTTAATGTTCTTACCTCCTTAGCTTCCCAGAATACCTGTGAGTGTTCTAATCTGTACCAGAGTGTTCTACCAGTGTCAGTTGATGGTCTGGTCAGCTGGCGAGGTTTTTGTACTCAGCTGTGTCCTACAATAAATCTACATGTAATCAACTAGAAGTATCCTGTCATCTATCACCATCCTATTTACAACACAGCCCTGGCGCTCATACTTCAAAGTTGTGTAGGGGAGTGATGGCACAGTCTGTATCATACTTCATGTTGCTGCTGCAGCCTAGTGACAGCTGACAGTTTGACATGTAAATTGGGTGTAATCCTCTGTGTGTGTTAAAGAAACAAAGTGACTTGAGAGTCTTGCGCTTAACCTTAAAAATACCTTTACTTTTAAAGGCATCTTGCAGCAGAAGTGCAAAATTATGAGTCTTCAAAATTCAAAAAGTGCATTTAAATAACAGGTAGAACCTTTTCACCTTAGCATAATTCATTGTGTCAGTGCATTTAGCAGTATTAATTTAAAAGTGATAGTTTTCAGACATGAATTTAGAAACATTAACAGCCACATGCATCAAAAGAAAAACCGTTCGCAAACGGGCAGATTCTCAGAATCTGCCCCTTTGCGACTGATATTTTTGCATTTGGGATGCATCATCCCAAATGCAAAAAATCGCAATTGAAGTAATCTCTAAACTGCGATTGCATTTAAGGAATAGCAAAATGAGATTTCTTAAATGCAATGAATTAAAGTTAAAAAATCAGCGATTTCGCTAATAGGGGGAGCAAATTACCATAAAGCTGAACTTCATGGTAATTTGCAAAAACTTTAAAAAATGCACTTTTGTGCATTTTTCAAAATGTCATGTTGCGTACACACCTGCCCTTAGGGCATGTGTGTGCGCAACATATGTGCATAGATCAATTTCAGGGGTGTAACAGGGTGTCCTTTTGACACCCTGGCACCCTTGAAATTGCATTCTCAATATGCGATTCTCTAATTGAGATTCGCAAATTGAGAATGTCTTCACGTTCATTCTTATGGGCCTCTAGACCCATAGGAATGAATGGGGAGGTATTCCCTAATTGCGACTCGCAATTAAGGAATGTTTAGAAATCGCTATTTTTTTTTAAGCAATTTCTACATGCATAGGCTTTTGCGATTCCTTAAAAATCGCAATTAAGGAATCGCAAAAGCCAACATTGATGCATGTGCCTGTTAGTTTTCCCCCTGCCCTGACAACAACGCCAATAGTGACTAAAGAGGCAAGTTATGCACACTTTCTGGTTGGCCTGGATTCCTATTATACATCAACAACATTATAGTTTAATAAATTAAACACAGGAGCATGTTTTTAGAGTGCTCACTCTGAAATCATGTATTTCGAGATCATCTTGTATGTGATAATGAAGAAAAAGGAGTAATGAGAAAATAAACAATTGCATAGGCTCACACAATTTGGAAAAATTAGGAAGCCCAGGTTTTCTGGTTTCATATTCTTCAGTCCAACCATTTACCATACCGCTAATCCCAGCCAATCCGTTGCCCGACCACCAACCCACTGGCATCAATGCAGCAGTAGGGCACATCACAGACCAAACATTTTGGCCCTCAGGAAAATGTTTGCGAGTACCTATGCCACAATCAGTAGTGTGCCATGAGGTGCGTTTGCAGAGTGGTTGAGAAATGATATGGGGGGGTCTCAGCAATCCTGCTGTGGGGGACTTACTTGTGGCAGCAATAGGGGTGCTTGGCCCGTAATGACCATCAGCAGCCTTGGGGCATTCCTCCCCCAATCACTAGTGCATCAGGAGGCACTTTTGCAGAGTGGTTGAGAAAGGGGACAGGGCGTCTGATGAGGTCTCAGCAATCCCGCTGTGGTAGACTTATTTGTGGCAACAATAGGGGCTCTTGTCCCCCCATCTACCCTCAACAGCCAAAGGGAGTTCATGCCCCAACCAGTAGGCCAGGAGGTGCTTTTGCAGTTAGGAAAAAACATTTTTTTAAACGTTAGAAATCCACTGAAAAAACCAAGGGTTACAGGGACATTATAGTTAAGAAATACAATTTTAAAAACCATAGAAATTAACTGAAAAAAACCAAAGGTTACAGGGCCGTCATAGTTAGGAAATACAATTTTAGAAAAACTTAGAAATTCACTGAAAAAACCAAAGGTTACAGGGATGTTATGGCTGAGCTCATATTTCACTCATACAATGTCAGTGAAATTCAGCTGTTATAGTTACCCAGCCTAACTATAACTTATGCCCCAATAATGCACTGCTTATGACCTCACATATTACATAACTCATGCCATGGTCAGTGACATTACTGATGACATCACTGATGACTTCTCAAATGACATTACGGATGACATCATCCAGAGAACCACACACAAACCCTCTCACATACCCATGCAACTTCTCATACACTCACTCACACATCCCTTCACATACCCATTCACAAGCCCATACAAATACTCATGCATCCACTCACTCACGCATAGAGCCACTCACATACTCCCTCACTCACTCATGCAGGCACTCACACAACCAGTTTCTCACCCATACAGATACACACCCACTCACTTACTCATTAAGATACTAACACATGTACCCAGTCACCTAAACAGTAACTGAGACAACCACACAGTCTCCCATAGAGACTCTCTCACACTCACTTACTCACCCTCACGGGCACTCACTCATCCACACAGCCACTCGCACATCCACTCACTCACTCATACACCCACTTATGCACCTATTCATGTAACCATATAGCCACTCATGTACCCTCACAAACACCCATACAGTTACTCATACACCCACTCAATCACCCATACAGCTACTCATGCACACTTTCATTCACCATTTACAGCCACTTACACACCCACTAACTCATCCATACAAAAACTCACACAATCACTCACCAATTTATACAGTATCTAACATACCCACTCACTCATCCATACACCACTTCCACACATACTCACTCACCCATGCAGGCACTCACACAGCCTCTTACTCACCCAGATAGCTATTCATACACCCACTTATTCATCTATACAGTCATACACATCCACTCACACACAGAGATTTTCAGTTACACAGACACATCATCTATGTTTTGAAATAAACTTAATCATCAGTAGTACACAAAGTAAACTAATTTAACTTTTGTGATACAGTAGTACATATGTTTAACACTCAGAAACTTTTAGAAAACACTCCCAATCACTGGATGATGTGATCCGTGATTTCATCAGTGATGTCATTTAAGAAGTCATCAGTGATGTCACTGACCATGTCATGATTGATATAATATGTGAGGTCATAAGCAGTGCATTGCAGGGGTGTAAGTTATAGTTAGCTCAGGTAACTAAAACTGCTGAATTTCACTGGTATTGTTTGAGTGAAAACTGAGCCTAACTAGGACGTCCCTGTAACCTTTGGTTTTTCAGTGCATTTCTAAAGAGTATTTTTTTTCTTTGTCTATGGGTTTTTTTAATATTCTATTTCCTAACTATAATATCCCTGTAACAGTTGTTTTTTTTCAGTGAATTTCTAAGGTTTTCTTTAAATTCTGTTTCTCATCTAGGAACATCCATGTAACATTGTAATTTTTTAAGTGTTTTTGTTACTAACTATAACCTGTAATGTTTGAGAGTCGGTGTGTGAGTGGCTGTATGGGCAGCTGAGTGAATTTATCAATAGCTACGTGGATCTATGAGTGGATGTCATCCATGGCGACCACAACATTAGCCTTTCAGCTACAGATTTCGACTTCGAAGCTAGGGAGCCGGGTTTGAGTCTCTGCAACGACGCTCAACATCCTGTGATTCTGGGCAAATCACTTAATCTCCCTGCGCCTAACAAAAATAATGAATGTGTCCTTCTGTAACGAAAATGGTGCTCATGTAAAGTGATCTGACACCTGATTCGGTCTAGTTCGCACTATGTAAAACTCTATAATAAACAAACATGGGCCCTATCTACAACAACAACTTGTGCTTTGACGTGGATGGTATCTATAGAAGTAATAAAGTTAACTTCACAGAAAAAGGCAACAGGGTGTTTCTCACCAACTTTAAACACTGCATCCTGTTTTATGTGTAGTTATTATCTACACACAATAAATACATAGGACCCCATGTATGAGGTTTTGACATAGAACAGTGCCACAAGGAATCTTGCTGCGCTGCCCTATGTCAAAATAAAGGGGCAGAAATGCACTGTATCTATGAGATATGGTGCATTCCTGTCATTTTCCCCTGTGCTGGCGCAGAATGGACTGCCATGTGTTAACGCAGGCATCCATGGTACAAGGCTGCTGGCATTGCGGGGTGGATTGATTTTGTGCAGGAAGGGACGCCTTCCTGTATAAGATCAATCAATTTAGGCGATTTCGTATTTCTGTGTGTGCTTCGGCACACATAGAAAAAGGAAAACAAGAGGAGAAATTAAAACATTTCTCGTCGTCGCGCCTCCCTAATGCCACCCCTGGGGTGGCGCTAGATTCTGTAGAATTCCCAGGTTTGAGATTTCTCATAAATCTGTGAATGCTTCAGATTTCATTGGTGTTGCATGGGAAAACCCACAGCAACACCCATGGATTGCCCATTTCACACAGCGTTTTGCGTGACAGGGGCACATATTTTCAAGGCCATGAAAAGACATGTGAAGCGGCTTTATGTGGCCTAGTAAATATGCTGAGGCACATTGTACCACCGGAATGTCAAAAAGTGATGTTCCGGTGGCACAAAAGTGCTCATAAATGAAGCCCATAGGCTCTTCTCAGAGCTACCCTGTTACCCAAACACTGGTTCATTTTCTTTTTATGGTTAACTTTGTTTTTATTGACATTCTGCTGAAAAAGTCGCGCCCAAAACATACATTTCAGCGACTGGTATCTTTTGTGCGGGTGCAGTCCAGCATACCCCCTTTGCCTTTGTGAGGCGCACCCAAGAATAGGTATTTGCTACAGCGTGACCATAAAGCCAAATTACTCAGCAATGTCAAAATTAAATTATTCAACCCCTCCCTCATCCCCCTCCCATCCCTCCCGAAGACTGGTGTGCTCAAGGCCCAACTCGGCTTAGAAATGATATTCAGTGCGAGGACCACAATCCAAATCAAGACTCAGTGCCTGACTCCACAGGTGTTGTGAGTCGAAGGAGGTGAATGTACTTTGGGTTTGTGATTTTGTTGAACTGTGTGGCCAATATAGGCACCAGCGGCCTCATAACTTCTCCGTAACTCACTGCGGAATTACTAAGGGAGGCCTGTATCCGCTCCATCCCTAGGATGTGCCATAATCTGTGTAGCCACCCCGTGTGTGTCGGTATTGTCTGCGTCCCCCAGTGTGATAAGATGTTTTGGAGTGCTGCCCCTAACGCCAGACCCATCTGCTTCCCCCTACGGGACTTTAGGGGGTATGTTAACGGATTGGGTAGCCCCAGCACAATGTAAGCCTGAAATCTTGGGATCTGAGTCTCAAACTGTCAGTCCACTTCGTCCAGTGTCCTGGGCCAGTATGTTGCCAGTTCCCTACAGTTCCATAACAAATGCACTAATGTGCCCTAATGTGCCCTCTTCCCCACATCCCCTCCAGCAAGTAGGGCTGCGATCTAGGTTTTCCTTATTAAGAGCGAACAACCATTACCGGTCCGGCAACACTATGTTATGTTATGTTATGTTATGTTATAGTAAGTTTATATAGCGCACGGCTACTCTAAAAGAGTGTCCCGGCGCTTTCCACAGGCAGCTCAGTGTAAAACAACAT
The DNA here is from genome assembly GCF_964263255.1 of Lissotriton vulgaris. Classification (NCBI taxonomy): domain Eukaryota; kingdom Metazoa; phylum Chordata; class Amphibia; order Caudata; family Salamandridae; genus Lissotriton; species Lissotriton vulgaris. Next base: position 953,424,680 of record NC_141687.1, on the reverse strand, counting down.
AACAAGGAAAAACAGATACAAGAAAAAGAAATAGGCCCACCAGAAAGAACTAGAGATTAAAAAGCCAAGTCTTCAGGCTCTTCCTGAACTGAAGCAGATTGGAGGTGCTGCGTAGCGCCAGTGGAATCGAATTCCACAACTGGGGTGCCTTGAAGCTGAAAGAGCGCCCCCCAGTGCGGGCCTTCCTCACATGCGGAACCACAGCAGTGAAGAGAGATTCAGACCGCAGTGAGCGGGCTGGGCGATAAAAGGCCAACCTCCGCTGCAGGTACCCAGCGCCTGAGCCATGCAATGCTTTATGCATCAGCGTCAGAGATTTAAACATAATCCGCTTCCGGATGGGCAGCCAGTGGAGCGTCTGCATCAACCCAGAAGCACTATGTAGGCCAAAGATGGCGCGGGCAGCAGAGTTTTGTGCCACCTGCAGGCGCTGGACCAGATAATCAGGGAGGCCAAGAAAGAGGGCATTGGCGTAATCCAACCTGGATCCAATGAGCGCTTGCACCGTAATCCGCCTATGCTCCACAGACAGCAATGGAAGGAACTTGCGGAGCATCTTCAAAATTCCGAAACAGGTGCCGGCCAGACCGAGGACATGAGTTCTCAATGAAAGCTTGTTGTCCAGCTTGACACCAAGGTTTTTGGCAACCAGTGATGGCTGTGCGGGAGGACACATGTCAGACGGCCACCATTGCCGCCACTCAGGGTCGGTGGCACAGCCAAAGAATAAGACCTCCGACTTACTGGAGTTGGCCTTCAGACTGTTCCGCTGGAACCAGTCGAAGACCATTCCCAGACAGCCCCGAATACTCTCTCCGTCCCATGCCTGGTCTTTACCGCACGTGAAGAGGAGTTGCGTGTCGTCGGCGTAGGACACGATCTGGGCGCCATACGCCTCCACCGTCGCCACCAGAGGGGACATAAAGATGTTAAACAGCGACGGGCTCAACACAGAGCCCTGTGGAACCCCGACTCCCAATGGCGGCATCTCGGCGGAGCTCTGGGAGACCCAGATCGTCTGGCGGCGGCCTTCAAGGAAAGATGTGAACCATTTGAACATCGTCCCCCTAATGCCGATGTCATAAAGCCTGGCGAGGAGCGCCTCATTGGGGACGGTGTTAAAGGCCGCCGACAGGTCCAACATGACTAACATGGCCTTGCCACCAACATCCAAGGTCTCCCTGATGATCTCCAAGACCTCCAGCAACGCCGTTTCCGTACTGAAATTAGGACGGAATCCGGATTGGGACGGATGGAGCATATTGTTGTCTTCTAAAAAGCTCGACAAGACGCCATGGACATGTTTCTCAGTGATCTTGGCCAGAGCCGGGAGAAGTGAAATTGGCCTATAGTTGGCCAGAACCTCGGCATCAAGACCATGCTTTTTCAGGAGGGGGATTACCATCGCCCTTTTCCAGGTGCGAGGGACACTCCCCTCCCTCAGGGAGGCATTGAGGATGGGATTGACCAGGGGGGTCACCACCGCCGCCATCCCGGCCAAAAATTTGGCAGGGCAGGGGTCGAGTGGCGAGCCTGATTTAAGGCTGGCCAGCAGCACCCGAGACGCCTCGCTAGAGACGGCAGGAAAGTCTGACAGCACTGCAACAGGCGTGGACGATGACCCATGTCCCGCCACGGGGCCGCAGCCACCCTCCTCCGAGCTCTCCAAGAAGGAGACCTGAATCGCCTTGATCTTGTCGGTGAAAAAAGTGGCAAGATCACACGCCGCACGCATCCGATGATACTGGCGGGGGTGAGGGGAGCTGGGGGTCGTGAACTCCTTCACAACGTTGAAGATCTCCTTACAGGAGTTCGCCGACGCCTCAATCCTCCTAGCAAGATATTCTTTCTTAGCTCCTAGGATGTCCCGGTGATAGGCCTTCACAACCGCCCTGTAGGCAAGTTTGGCCTCCCCATCGTACTGAAGGCGCCAGGCCCGCTCAGCATCCTTACATTGGCTTCGAGCCACACGCAGCGACTCCGTGAACCACGGCGCAGATTGCCGTATTACCGTGGACCGAGGGGCTGCCTTTGGGGCAAGATCATCCAGCCTTTCAGTCAGCCACAGCTGCAGAGCCTCAGTATCTCTTTCCAGATCCCCCGAGAGGTGGCAGGGATGTTCCGTAAGCGCCTGCTCCAACATATCAGGCGTCACTCTGTGCAACGCTCTCGAGGCTGGTCTAGGCACCGTGGGGGCGCTGTTGTCCGGCCGCCCATTCTCCAGCACGGAAAACCTGATCAGCCTATGATCCGTCCAGAGCACCGGCAGGGTTTCGATATCAGCAATCGGGACTGACGAGAACACTTGATCAAGGGTGTGCCCTTTCTCATGTGTAGGACCCGACACAAACGGTGCGAGGCCCAGCGGAGATGTAATGTCCAGCAGTTTAATAGCGTTCGGGTCATCTGTCACGTCAAGATGGAAATTGAAGTCGCCTGCCACTACACAGTGCTGTGTAGACAGCGCCAGCTCGGAGATTGCTATCTGCAGGTCCTCGAAGAAGGAACCCGTAGGGCCTGGCGGCCTGTAAACCAGCAGCCCCTTAAGCGCTTGGCTCCTAGACAGTCTGAGCGTAAAAGCAAGGGACTCAGAGCCCCCGATGGGATTCAGGGGGAGAACTGAGCAGGAAACGTTCTTCTTCACCACCACAGCTACTCCACCACCCCTTCCCTTAACTCTGTCCTGTTGTATGCCGGAGGAATGGCAGAGAAAATGTCCGGATTGGACGCCTCTCCCAACCAAGTTTCGGTCAGGAGAAGACATAAGGGATTTTCCCTGACAAGAAGATCATATAAGTGCAGGGCATGGCAACCTACTGACCTCGTATTAAGCAGCAGGCATAGATATTTAACACGAGCCTCGGTAAGCCTATGGACGTTGACCGGTGTCCAAATAGGCGACCAGCAGCAGCCCGGGCAGCGCCGTTTACCCTTAAACGCCCCAGAAAAACCGAGCGACAGGAGCAGGAATAGGTCTGCATAGCACGCAGCGTCGCCGAGGTGTAACTAATCATCCTCACCCGCGCCTGACCGGGCCCGCGTCCACCGCCGCCCCGACGCCTTCGGGACGCTGACGGGCGCAGATGGGCAGGACTCCGGCACGACTCAGGCTAAGCGAAGGCGTCCACCTGCGCGTCCCGCTGCGCGTAAGGGAGCAACTTTAAATAGGCGCTCCAGTCAGCCCTAAGCGCGCGAGTCCGCTCCAAGATGGCGGCGGCCGCCGAATGGAATGCCCCAATCTAAGATGGTGCCCACAGTTAGCCCCCAGGACCCGGACCCACCAAAGTGGTGGTGCTTTGTAGGCAAATAATGCTCTTTTTATATGCGTAGAGGGGAGTGAGGGGCGCGAGCTACAGGCAAGGAGACTAAAATCAAGGGGTAAGTTAAAATAAAAGCAAACCGAAATACAAAACAGGAAGTCTTAAAATAGACAGCGCTAGTGCCAGCGCAAGCGCAGCAGTGTGGTAGGTAGTAGAGACCGCCGCCACACAAAGGACCGCCTTAAATAGGCGTTCCAGTCAGCCCTAAGCGCGCGAGTCCGCTCCAAGATGGCGGCCGACGCCGAATGGAATGCCCCAATCTAAGATGGCGCCCAAAGTTAGCCCCCAGGACCCGGACCCACCAAAGTGGTGGTGCTTTGTAGGCAAATAATGCTCTTTTTATATGCGGAGAGGGGAGTGAGGGGCGCGAGCTACAGGCAAGGAGACTAAAATCAAGGGGTAAGTTAAAATAAAAGCAAACCGAAATACAAAACAGGAAGTCTTAAAATAGACAGCGCTAGTGCCAGCGCGAGCGCAGCAGTGTGGTAGGTAGTAGAGACCGCCGCCACACAAAGGACCGCCTTAAATAGGCGTTCCAGTCAGCCCTAAGCGCGCGAGTCCGCTCCAAGATGGCGGCCGCCGCCGAATGGAATGCCCCAATCTAAGATGGCGCCCAAAGTTAGCCCCCAGGACCCGGACCCACCAAAGTGGTGGTGCTTTGTAGGCAAATAATGCTCTTTTTATATGCGGAGAGGGGAGTGAGGGGCGCGAGCTACAGGCAAGGAGACTAAAATCAAGGGGTAAGTTAAAATAAAAGCAAACCGAAATACAAAACAGGAAGTCTTAAAATAGACAGCGCTAGTGCCAGCGCAAGCGCAGCAGTGTGGTAGGTAGTAGAGACCGCCGCCACACAAAGGACCACCTTAAATAGGCGCTCCAGTCAGCCCTAAGCGCGTGAGTCCGCTCCAAGATGGCGGCCGCCGCCGAATGGAATGCCCCAATCTAAGATGGCACCCAAAGTTAGCCCCCAGGACCCGGACTATGCATGGACATTGCGTGGACATTGCGATACATACCATTACATCGCATGCGCTTGCACGTGCGATGTAATGGCAATGCTGGAACCGGGAGCAGAGACGGCGACGCGGCACAGGAACCACGAGGAAACAAAGGTAAGGGTATGTTTTAAGTTTTAGGGCTTAGGGTTTAGGGCTTAGGGTTTAGGGTAGTGTCAGGGGGGATAGTATATATTACTGTTTAGGGCTTAGGGTTTGGGGTAGTGTATGTTACTGTTTGGGTGTTTAGGGCTTAGGGTTTGGGGCAGTGTTAGAGGGTGGTAGTGTATGCTACTGTTAGAGCTTAGGGACAGGGGGTTGTAGTCTATTTTCATGTTTGAGCGTTTAGGCTCAGGGTTTTTTTATTTAGGATGCGGGGAAATGGGGGCCGTTGTAAAGGCATTTCGTATGCATTTCTAAGGGAATGCGAACTAATGCCATACATTGTAATAGCATGCGTTGTGACGTACATCGCAAACTAAAAACCGTGTAGTAAAGGCACACATTGTTTTGGTTTTCAATGTATCTTCATACATCCCTTATTAAGTCGCACCGGTGTCAAATTCCAGTATGTGGCTATCTTGAACGCAGTTTCCCTGCTGGAGGTGTTGCGCGCCATATGGTTGGCCCTGTAATATACGTCCCTCCATTCCTTCCCCTTGAGATCCCGCCCTAACTCTTTCGCCCAGTGTTTCTGACTGGCAGTGGGATGTGTAGGGGCCGGCGGGCAAAGCATATCATACAATTGAGAGATAATTTTCTTGTCGGTGTTCTTTGTCACTAACCATTTCTCATATTTTGTCAGTTTTCTATGTATTTTCCCCTGAACTTCTGAATGTAGGAGCCAGTGAGGCAGCTGGAGGTAGCGGAACCTTTCAGTTTCTGGGAGGGCGTAATCTTGTCTTAGGAGGTGGAATGGAAAGATCCCTTCAATATCAAATAGGTGCTCTGCCGCTTTACATTCTGTCTCCCTCCGCACTGAGAATGCCCTCGCGTCCAGCCTTGGGGTAAACTCCCTGTTGTCAAATAGAGGAGTCATGGGAGAGGGAAAGGATGTCAAGCCCCGTCTAATGGCCACCTCATCCCAGACCCGCAGGAGTGTGTTCGTTATAGGTGAGCCCCGGAGGTTTTGTGGTCAATCCACCCTCTTCAGGAAGGGCACTTTCCACAAGGAAAATTAGCTAGTGCCATGTCCTGGAATAACCAGCTTTTTTCCGATTCCAGTCTACTTCACTTCACCAGGTACCTTAGTTGTGCCGCCCTAAAATACTCCTGCACATTCGGAATTCCCAGGCCTCCTTCATCCGGTCTCAGATATCCCAACGCTGTCCGCATGCATGGGCGAGCCCCTGCCCAAACAAAATGGAGTTTCCCTGTTGCAGCTTTTGTATGGTCCCATTCGGGAGCCAATCCGGTAGCCTCTGGAATAAATACAATGCCTTGGGGAGGATAGACAATTTAACCACTGCAACTCGTCCCAACAAATACAGCTGATGCTGCTTCCACTTCTGCAGCTCCCGCTTGACTTGGCTGACTAATTTGGAATAATTTAGTGTGATCGTCTGCGGGATGGAAGGGGCCAGCTCCATCCCCAAATATGGAATGGATTCTATTATCTGAACCCCTGCACCAGCGCCTCCTCCTATGCCAGAGGCTACCCTTCGCTGGCCGAGTCGGAGGATCATTGACTTCCCTACATTTATGCGGAATCCGGGGACCTGGCCGAAGGATTCCAACTCCCGCAAGAAATCCGGGACTTAGCAATCTGGAGACTCTAGGGATGTGATGATGTTGTCTGCGTATAAGCTTATTGTGTGGCTCTCCCCACAGAAGTAGATGCCTGTGATATTGGGGTTATCCCTTATCTTTTGGGCCAGCGGCTCTATGTATAAGGCATAGTGGAGGGGTGACAACGGACACCCCTGCCTCGTCCCTCTTTGGATGTCAAAAGGTCTAGACGATAGACCATTCACCCTGATGGTCGTCGAGGGCGCCCTGTGGCAACTTGTCACCCAAGCCCTGAACCGGTCCCCCAATCCAAAGCGACTAAAGGTTTTATCTAAAAAGTTCCAGTTCGCCTGGTCAAACGCCTTCTCGGCGTCCACTGAGAGTAGGAGGACGTCCATATTCATGCGGTGAGCCTTATCGACCAAGTGGAGAATTCTTTTGGTGTTATCACTGCTCTGCCTATTTTGAATAAATCCTGACTGGTCTGGCTTGATGATACCCGGCATCAAGGGGCCCACCGTCACTGCTAAAATGCTGGTAAACAGCTGGAGATGTACATAGAGAAGGGACAATGGATGGTCGGAGCCACAGAGAGTTTTATCTTTCCCGGGCTAGGGAAGGACCACTATACCGGCCGCCAGCATATAAGGAGGGTTCGACCCTTGGGATCGAGTCTCGTCAGGAGCAGGGCTAAGATGTGGCAAAAGGACTTATAGAAACCTGCAGAGAATCCGTCCGGCCCCGGTGATTTCATAAGCTTGAGACGTGATATTGCCCCTATAACTTCTTTAAGCCTGATCGGGGCCTCTAGCGATTCCACCTGCTCCTGTACTAAGACCGACATGGTTATGCCCTGCAAGTATGCCGTCATGTGCAATCTTGGGTGTGTCTCTCTTTGGTATAGGTCGGCATAGAAGTCTCTAGAGACATTAGCGATCTCTACGTCCCCTTCTACCACCCCCCTTGTGTTCATTTTCTTTCAAAAGATCTTTTTATTTTTTAAATTTGCGAATGTCACTGTAATACAATGAGTAAGACGGTGACCATTGACTCCATTTTGAATACATGATTCACATTTTGTGCTCTCACACAGATACAGGCTGGGGAGGGGATGGTTTTGCTCCTCGCCAATATTTGCTCTTTACTGGGCAGAGTAAACTGGAACATATTAGTGGGATGCGCATGTGGTACTGTTCACAGCGTTGAGATTGTTTTTGCCAGAGAAATGTGTGCAATGTACAGCTATGTCTCGGAGAAAACACCAGGCCTGGCCAGCACCTGTGAGTGACCTCAAAGCAGACCGGTATGGCCAGCCTTGTTTTCTTAACAGAAGGAAGAGAGAAGAGGTTTCTAGAAATTTCTTGGGTTGAGTAAAGGTTATAAAGATGGGGAATCTTGGCTCTCAGACAGGAGCTCACCTGAGGAGTGGATGCGTTGTCACAGGGACCTTTTTGTGATCCCAATCAAGACTTCTGCCTGACTGTGAGGACTCGCCAGTCATGCTGGCCAGAATGTTGAAAAAAATTCTATCAGTGATGTATTTCTATTACTTACTTTGTGTATATATCCTATAAATGTACTCGTTCAGTGTACATATTTTATATGTTTTTCTGCTTTGTATACATGTTCCCTATATTTGAGTTCTCTCATTTGACATCTTTCAAAATCCATCAATAAATATATTTAGTCTTCTTTTTAAAAGTGCTGTATTAACCCCTTGCGTGCTTATGGCGAGCTCAGCTCGTCATGAGGCACAGTAGTGCTGTGCTCATGACAAGCTGAGCTCGTCATAACGGCCGCGGATGGCCCACGCGGGGCTAATTCCCCGCCTGTGCGGGTGTTCCATGGGAGTGGGCGGAGTCGTGACGAGCTCAGCTCGTCATGAGCACAGCTCCACTGTGCAGCATGACGAGCTGGGCTCGTCACGAGCACCGCGCCGCTGTGCGCGGTCCCTCCCCCCCGCACCGTGGGGGAATTAGCCCCGCGTGGAAGGGGTTAATAAATGCAAGTGCTTCATTTTGAAAGCGCCTTGCCACACTTGTTTGCCTCATTTTGGGAGAGTGCTGAGTTCCCGTTTGAGTGTGTTCTAGTGTTTCATGTCTGAAACAATACACTCACAAATTCACAAAACAAAAGCAGACATTTAATAGACAACAGCACATTTAAAATTCACAACCATATAAGTAACTGTACATCTGACTGAGTGTGTTAGTGTGTGTATGGGTCTCTAAGTAGGTGTAAGAATGTCTGAGAGGGTATGTGAGTGGGTGTGTGAGTGTCTGAGTGGATTTGTGAATGGGAAAGTGAGGGTCTGAGTGGGTGCATGAGCATCTAAATGGGTCTATGAGGGGTGTGGGTGTCTGAGCGTGTCTGTGAGGGAGCATGCAGGTCTCTGAGTGGGTGTGTAAGAAAACCGCATTCAGGGAACGACTGGACAACAACGCACACAACAGCAAGGAACTCTTCAACATCGTTAAAAAGCTCTCCAACCCCAACGCCGGAAACAACGACATCACCCCTTCACAAGACCTCTGCAACTCCCTCGCCTCCTACTTCCACAACAAGATCGCGGACATACACAACAGCTTCAGCACTCAACCGACGCACGCCACGACTGAACCACCGCCCCCCACCACCACCCTCCGCGCCTGGACCCCGATCAGCACCGAAGACACCATCTGCACTATGAACTCCATCCACTCCGGATCTCCGACCGACCCCTGCCCTCATCACGTCTTCAACAAGGCCGACGCTGTCATCGCACCCCACCTGCGGGACATCATCAACACCTCCTTCGATACCGCTACCTTCCCGGAGAGCTGGAAGCACGCTGAACTCAGCGCTCTACTGAAGAAACCATCAGCGGACCCCACCGAACTCAAAAACTACCGCCCCATCTCGCTCCTCCCGTCTCCGGCCAAAGTCATCGAAAAGACTGTCAACAAGCAGCTGGCCGCCTTCCACGAGACGAACGGATCCCTCGACCTCTCGCAGTCTGGCTTCCGGTCCAACCACAGCACAGAGACCGCCCTCATCGCTGCCACCGATGACATCCGAGCCCTGCTCGACAACGGAGAAACAGCGGCCCTCATCCTCCTGGACCTCTCCGCGGCATTCGACACGGTCTGCCACCGCACCCTAGTGCAGCGCCTCAACAACATCGGAATCCAGGAGAAGGCACTGGAGTGGATCATCTCCTTCCTCGCCGGAAGGACACAGAGAGTCCGACTCCCCCGTTCAGATCAGAAGCCTCCGAAGTCATCTGCGGCGTCCCTCAAGGCTCCTCGCTCAGCCCAACCCTCTTCAACGTCTACATGAGCCCCCTCGCAGCCATCGCACGCCAACACAACCTCAACATCATCTCCTACGCCAACGACACCCAGCTGATCCTTTCCCTCACCAACGACCCCGCCACCGCCAGAGCCAACCTACACGAAGGGATGACAGACGTAGCCAAGTGGATGATGAACAGCTGCCTGAAACTGAACCCGGACAAGACGGAAGTCCTCATCCTGGGATCTTCACCCTCCGCCTGGGACGACTCCTGGTGGCCCCCCACCCTGGGCAGCGCACCCAAACCAACAGACCACGCACTCAACCTGGGCTTCATCCTGGACTCCTCCCTCTCCATGACCAGACAAGTCAACGCCGTCTCCTCATCGTGCTTCAACATCCTGCACATGTTCGCAAGATCTTCCGGTGGATCCCCACCGAGACCAGGAAGACGGTCACCCAGGCCCTCGTCACCAGCCGACTGGACTACGGCAACTCCCTCTACGCCGGAACCACCGCCAAACCAGAAGAGACTCCAGCGGATCCAGAACGCCTCAGCAAGACTCATCCTCGACATCCCTCGACACAGCCACATCTACGGCCACCTGAGAGACCTGCACTGGCTTCCGGTCAACAAGAGAATCACCTTTCGTCTCCTCACCCACGCACACAAAGCCCTACACAACCAAGGCCCAAGATACCTCAACAGCCGCCTCAACTTCTACGCTGCCACACGCCAGCTTCGATCGACCAGGCACGCCCTCGCCGCCGTCCCCGCATCCGAAAAGCCACCACAGGAGGAAGGTCCTTCTCCTACCTGGCCGCCAAGACTTGGAACTCACTCCTGACCCACCTCCGCCTGACCCAGGACCACCTCGCCTTCAGGAAGCAGCTCAAGACCTGGCTGTTCGAGCAGTAGCGGACCCCCCCTCCCCAAGCGCCTTGAGACCCTCCGGGTGAGTGGTGCGCTATATAAATGCCTGATTGATTGATTGTGTGAGAGTCTGAGTGGGTCTGTGAGTGAGTGGGTCTGTGAGTCTCTGAGTGGGTGGGTGAGTGGGTGTGGGAGTGTTTAAGTGGGCCTGAGAGTGGGTGTGGGAATGTTTCAGTGGGTCTGTGAGTGGGTGCATGGGTGTCTGAGAGGGTCAGTGAGTGGATGGATGAAATCCTGAGTGGGTGCATGAGTGTATGAGTGGGCCTATTAGTGGGTGTGTGAGTCTCTGGGTAGGCCTGTGAGTTGGTGTGTGAGTGGGTAGGTGAGTGGGTGTGTGAGTCTCTGAGTGGGTCTGTGAGTGTGTGCGTGAGTATCTGAGTGGGTGTGTGAGTCTCTGAGCAGATCTGTGATTGAGTGTGTTAGTGTCCAAGTAGGTTTGTGAGTATCTGAGTAGGTCTGTGAGGGGGGCATGAGTGTCTGAGTGGGTCTGTTGTTATATTCCCGGGTTAGGCCAACGTAGCAAAGCAACTTATTTCTTACATTGTCCTCACGAATAACATTTCCAAGCTATGACCTTTTGCTTACATTTGCACTCACTGCAATGCTGGATTTGTTTCTCTGAAACTAAAAATGTTTTACATCTAGCTTCGCACAACATTATCACAATGCCCTGAACATCATGTACAAGGTCTTGTTCCTTACTACGTACAAGTGTCATCACCATCTTCATCCAGGGGACGACAGGGCTATGTACATATGCACAACATCACTAATCTATGCATGCATCGTGGTCTGACATCTTGTGACGGCTGTCTAGTTTGTGACCAACACGGGGTCCTTCACTCTATCCCATCAGGTAATGGGGTTGGATCGTCTCTTGTGGGAATCTTGGCTCCTCACCTACACTCACTCTAGATACACTGAAAGTAGGGTCTGCATCATAGCAGTACGTCTGATTACTGCCTTGTTTTATATGCCTGCATAAATATATTGTTTTAGCACCATGGTAGAACTCTACCTGCTATTTATGCTTTTTGTGCTTATAATCACGTTTATCTGCTTCGGCCTCCTAATCATTGCAGCACACATAGTTTATGCAAGAATAACGTTGGTTCAATAAATAATATTGAAAACGTCCCACTGCGTATTCTCTGTATATTTCTCTGAGAATAATTAGCACGAGTAACTGAGCTAAAGATGCTGTACTGTTTCCACAATCCCTGAAGTGACAGGGATCGAGGAGTGGTTAGAGGTTGCCAGAAACCATTCGCTCCCTGTTATGTTAGTGAGGCTTACGGTAGCACTGTGAGCTAGCTGGTCTATAGGCCAACATATCCTGCTGGCGTGTCTGGAATCAGTCTTGACACCAAGACTTTAGGTTATGTTGTCCGAACAATGCGCAGGTCCTACGGATTGGTAGGAACTACGGGTCATATGTATAAAGCTGTTTTGCGATCGCAAACACTGCAAATTACAAAAAAACGGTGTTTGCGATCGCAAAACACCGCTTAGCTATGTATGAGACACATTCCATATGCAAAATTGCTAATCGCAAAATCAGCGATTAGCAAATTTGCGATTCATACTCCATTGCGATTTATTTGCGAAATCGCAAAATGTGACACAACAATAGCGAATCTCGCAATTGCCGAGCTCACAATTTGTGAATTAGCGAAACGGAATGCATGAAAAAATCGCAAATTGAGAATTGTCGAAATTAGCAAATTAGAGAATCGCAATTACCACCAAGTCTGAGCAGGTGGTAACCAGGTGCAAACTATTTAAAGAGGCCCACATGCAACAGATTTTTTCCACAATGGCTGGGCTGTATGCTAGGAGGCTGCGACTTAGAGCTACTGCACAGAGAAGGAGACACCAGGAAAGGATCTTTCGAGCGCGCATTACGCTGTTCCAGCGGACTGAGAGGAGATCCATACAAACTACAGGCTGGATGAAGAGAGCATCCTGGATTTAATAGCGGAGCTCAAACCTATACTTGAACACTCCACACGCAGGACACACACCATCCCCACCCACATCTAGGTCCTGTGCTCACTGTACCTCTTGGCATCAGGTAGCTTCCAGGTGGGTGATAGCCTCAGCAGGACGGATCTCTCAGAGTGCATCGTAACGCTTTTTCCACGCGTTCCTTGATGCCATGGTACAGAAGCTGCATCACCACATCCAATTCCCCAGCACACCACAGGCACTAGACCAGACCAAGCAGGAGTTCTATCAAATTGCACAATTTCTCCACGTCATTGGATGCATAGATGGGACACATGTCGCCATATCGCCCCCTCCCAGAATGAGTACGTGTTCAGGAATCGCAAATCCTACCTTTCCCTGAACATACAGGTGGTGTGTAATGCCAAGCACATTATCACCAACATCGTCGCAAAACACCCAGGCAGCACACACACCACGCTTTCATCTTCTGCCACAGTGGGATAAACCGTCAACTCACAAGTGAGGAGTATGGTGAGGGATACCTAATAGGTAACTGCATTTGTTCAAAGAACACACTAGTAAAGGACAGCATTGGCAGGCCAGTGTTAACCATATTCCTCCCACCCCACAGGTGACAGTGCGTATGTGGTCTGTGATTACATACGGACTCCTTACCTGAATCCTGCCAACGCTGGGGAGTGGAGGCTACAACAGTGCCCACATAGCAACCAGATGTACCATTGAGCGGACCTTCGGAATACTGAAGACCAGATTCCGATGCCTACATAAGAGTGGAGGGGCACACAATACAGCCCCCAGACCTGTTGCAAGATAGTGGTAGCATGTACCATGCTGCGCAACATCGCCACCAGGAAAGGCACACCAGTGGAGCTCAGTGATTCAGATTCATCAGATGAGGAGGGGCCAGCACCAGGATGCATGCCAGGTGGTGTAATTGGTGCAGCTGCTGGGCGCCAGAGGCGAGATGAGATCACACAGAACTATTTTCATGAAAGAAAAGATGACATAATGCTAAATATCAATTTCGAGACTGTGTTTAGTTTCTTTTAGTACAGGATATATATCGGCACACAGCCTGTGTAGCACACGAAGTATTGTTCAATGCCCAGCACATGTTAGGATCACAGTGCAAATGAACAATCTGGACCAAGTGTCCGTGTACATTGGGTTGATGCACCAATATCCTTGTCCAAGTCTGAGCACCTCAACTGTGGCGCTGTCGGCCCATAGCCCCTCGCTGTGGGTGCACAGCGCCCTCCTCACCTGTCCCAGAAGCCCTTCTGTGACACACACTACGACGCCTATCCGGGTGCGTGGGGGTGTAATGCTGCTCCTGCCAGATTGGGCGTCCTCGTCTGTTGGAGTGAGGACTCCTGGGCCAGTAGCGCGAGCTACCCGCAGCTCATCCACAGCACATGTTACCTGTACCAGGACCTTTGCCACGTCCTGGCTGCAGTGTGCCACCTCACGCTGCACACTGTTGCAGTGCCTTGACAGCACATTGGTCACTGAGGAAAGGCGGTTGACCACCCTGGTGTAGAGGTCTAGGCGCTGCATCTCCCTGCGCCTAGCAGCACGATTCAACCTTAGTTCAGCACAGAGTGCCTCTAGGGCACCCGTCATGTCCATGAAGCCGACCCTGATTTGCCTCTGTATTGACCTTATGTTTCTTGCCTGCAGGCGCTGGACTTCCAGCATGTGGCCCCCAACCCTCTGAAGACTGTGTCCTCTCCTGGGACTGCTGCATTGGTGGATGCACGTGCCCTGCTCCTGGATGGTATTGGTGGTATAGAATCTGCAAGTGTTCGAGCACAGTGCTGTGGCTCTGACTGTCCTGGGACTGGTTGGACTGGTTGGACATCGCCATCGGTGTCCTGGGCTTCCTCCTCCAGTGGGGGCAATGGTGGCACTTAATTCTGCCTGCTGCATTTTAGAGGGATAACTGGGCTGCCCTCCTACTCCATTTCCTCCTCCTCCTCTTGCCCTGTGGCCTCTGGGTTGGGGGATTCATCCTCGCCTCCACTGACTGTTCCCTGTGTTTCTGCTGGTGCTGTGGACGTAAATACAGACATTAATTTTCTGTCCTGCCTTGCATCTGTCATGCATTACATTTTCACTGTTTGGAGTTACATGGGGCCAGTCTGTCTGTATTTTGCCTTTCATGATGCGCAGATACTGGTTGGGACTGGCGGGGTGTTAATGCTCAACTGTTAGGTGCATGTGACTGCATCTCCCATAATGCACTGCTGTGTGTGCTTGGGTACCTGCACTGGACTTTTAGTTTTGTTGTGCCCCTGGATCTCTCCTGGGTGTGTGGGGGAAGTAGGGGGGTATCAGGGGTGTGATGGCATGCTTCTTACCTTGTCTTGGTTCCGGGGGGTCGGAGCTGTCCAGGTCTGCCACGCCCATAGCACTCTCCGGAAGCAGAGTCCCCTCAATCATTTTCTCGAGTGGTGTTGAGGCGGTGGCAGTAGAGGTCCCACAACCTGTCTTCTTAGCCTGCTCCAACCTGGCAGCAACCTTCTCCTTTGAGGACTGGCGCATGTTACTTGGCGTCTTAGCGCTGGGATGCCTCCGGATAACCACGCACTTTACAAATGCTCCTTCATTCATTCATTCATGTCATACCAGCGCTTCCTGGGGTCTTCCGCGCTTTGGTGGGTGATGCCAATTGCGTTGACTTTACACTTGATGTCTGCCCAAATCCTTCTCTTGCTTGTCTCAGGCACACGCAGGGACTTCTTGCCAAAGAGGTGCTCATGGCCAACAACCATTTCCTGAATCAGGACCTCCATCTCACTTTCTGTGACCTTTTGTTTCCTTTTTCTGGGTGTCTCCCCCTGCTGCTGATTGTCCTTGCTGGCCATGTCTCCAGTCTCTGCCATTGGGTGTAGCACTGCCGTGATCCCTCACCTCCAGTCCTAGTCTCTCAATGTGCTTCTGAAGCTCAGATGCTGCATGGGTAGTCACACTTCCTGGTTGTGATGTCATCAAGCTGCACCTGAGTTTCCGATTCTCAGATTTGCGAATTTTGCAATTTTGTGATTTTTTGGATTAAGGAATTGCTATTTGGCATGTCGCAACGGAAATAGCGGAAGTTTTTATTTACATACCATTTTGCGATTCTCAATTTGCGATTTGTGAAAAATCGCAAACTGGGAATCGCAGTTGCCATGAAATTATTACAACATGGCCTCCTGGCAACAGGTGGAGATGTTACTTTTGTGGTAGAGGCACACAAAGCTTTCAGAACAGAGGTATTCTATACTTGGGTTAAATTCCCGCCTGCTGCTACACACACACAAATATTTCATGAATAAATTGAAGATGAACCACTTGATGAAAATTTTCCATATGTAGACTTAGAAGTCTCATTAATATGCCAAGAGCACATTAATTGGTTTAAAGGTGCCCTATCCCATTCAACAGAACACGTGAGACTCAGTCCACTCTGTATCGAAGGAGCGACTTGGCCAGTCTTAGCTTCATACACACCGCATCCAGACATTGCTGCCTAAACACCAGCAGGAATGTGCAACAGGAACACACTGAACGGAAATATAATTTGTGAAACTGTGACAAAATTAGAAAGCCGAACAGGTATCAGGATACTGATACACGTTCATCTTGTTCCTTTTATGAGACATTCGAAAAGCGTTCTGAGAGAGACGGACTGTCAGAGTACAGATTGGAATAGCGAGTCAAGCCGAAAAGGGAGACATATCGCACTTCGGACTACATCATTAAACAGGAAGACAATGGGGGGTGTGGCTGCGGTTAAGATGGAGGAGGACGTGTCCGGGTAGAGCTCTGATAGAGGCTCCCCCCAAACAGGCCCTGTACTCCACATATGGACACTCCGAGTGCTTTTCATTGAGTGAAGCTTAGCGAGGACGGGGCCCGGACCTCCGCTGCTGTCACTGTTCGGTCCAGGGCCTGCGCCACGGACTTAGCCGAGGCAGACCACCCAGTACCTGATCTTCATGGCCTGTGCACCCTAGGAGAGCCTGGGGATTGGCTCCACCTACAAGGCCGCAAAAGGGATGGCGTAGCGGCATTGGCCTGGGTGAAAACGGACTGTGGATGCTCACCCTGCCGCCGCCTGGCTCAACTCTTTCTGGCGGGAAATGGGGAATGATCGATACTCCCCCCTCCCCCCCTCACTGTATCGGCTTCCTGCATGGATTCCGCAGACTCCCTGGGTCGGCCGCTAAGTGTTGAATTGTGGGGGAGTGGCACCACTTGGAGCACTCGCGGGGCTCCTCGTGCCGTCGCTGAGGAGAGTCACGCCGGCGGCAGACCGGAGCTCCTGCTGGGTCACCGACGTGCTTGCGCTAAATGGAACCTACTGAATCGGCTGCCGGCTGCCAGGATAGGTGAGGCAGAGTGGCGGACGCGGCGGTGGTTTGAAGTGCCTAATTGCCCCCGCTTTTACATTGTGGAGAAGGCGTCTCACGTGCGGAGGGGAGCTGTCGTTGCCCGCCCTGCTGTGGTTCTTGGTGCTGCCTGCCGCAGTGTGATGGAGGACGGCTGGGGCCATTACTGACCTGCAGGAAGCTGCTGCGTGAACCCTGAGGACGAGTGGCTGGAGCGAGGGGAAGGTAGCGGATGGAGATGCTGCCCGCCCTGCTGTCATCACAACTGCCCTTATGACCTGCTTACACTGAGTGAGCCTCCCCTAATGAGCTGCCCACTGAGACCTGTGGGGTCTTACCTGGACCTTCTCTGCCCTTCATGCGGCTAATTGAGGTGCTGCTGACTGTGGTGTGGATGTCATGAACTCTTCTAACTGCTATATGACCAGATGCAAACTGCTGATGCCCCTGTGCGAGCGGTGTGGTGACATATCGCGCAGGACTGAGCTTGCCCCGCCTGGTGCTAGAGAGCGACGGCGTTTGAGATCCTCTGAACCCCCGTCACATGTACATTTGGTTGGTAATCTGGAATATGACTCCCTGGATTCTGTGACGGCGAAGGGACACACACATTGCTGACCTGGTAATTATTGAGCTACTGGTGCAGGGAGATTTCTGCACAGCAGTGCCGCGCCTGTGGGACTCGATGCAGGGAACTTGAGTGGCGTTTGGAGGTGAGACTTGCTGGCACCCACGGGCTGTTGCATCATAGATGCGGACCGTACCCGCTTCTTACTAAGGCGGCAGTTGGTGCCACGGTCTGGAGCAGCCCAGGTGACTACAGGGGGTGGATAGCGATTGTGCTACGGTGGAGACACCTGTGCACAGAAGGAGTTCCCTGCCACTAAAGTCCCGGACTTCCAGACAGCTGCTGCTGCTGCCCATAACATAAGTACATCATCACGGGCCCCGCTGTGAACTTTCACGCCCTGGAGACATCATCTTCAGATCCTGTCATATGCGGAACGGCGCAGGAGTACAGTCTCGGCGACTCATGTCGGGGGGAACCCGGGCGCGGACCGGAACGGGAGGAACACAGCACCCACCACTATTGACTAAGCCCAAGTCAGAAAAAATGGCGAAGCAAGGACACGTGGACCAGACAGCAAATAAATTGGATGCAGTGCTGAGTGCAATGGAGAGACTAGAAGAGACCATCAATCAGACCAGCACATCCTTTGAATCTAAGATCGACAAGGTAGCTATTGACCTCACTCATCTGCATGCGGATCATCGGAAGCTAACGGACCGCACAACCGTCCTGGAGTCCACGCTTGCAGACATCAAGCCGCAGGTGGCCCAGACAGATAAACATGTACAAGGCTTGCTTAATCGAGTGGAGTTTCTGGAGGACAGGGCCGAGGACGCTGAAGCACGGGCGCAACGAAACAACGTGCGCATAGTGGGTGTTCTGAAATGCTAGGAAGGAAGGGAGCCCGCCCTACACATGGAAAACTGGCTCAGGAACCTACTGCCGGAAGGAACCCTCTCGCCTCACTTTGTCATAGAACGTGCACATAGGGTCCTGACAAGACCTCCCCCCACGGGACCGAACCCTCGGCCCATGCTCCTCCGTCTCCTCAATTACCAAGACCGGGACACCATCCTACAGGAAACTAGAAAGCTGCAAGATATCCAAATAGATATTCATCAAATAATGTTCTTTCCGGCCTATACCATCCAGATGCAGAGGCAAAGGTTTTCGTTTATGGCAGTGAAAAAGCAGCTACGGCAACACAACCTGAAATACTCTCTGCTCTTCCCGGCGCGTTTGCGGGTTGTAGCAAGTGACAAGACGCATTTCTTTGCAACATCAGAAGAGGCGGAGGACTGGCTGGACACCTTCATTAATGAGGGGCCTCGTGACGCTCCTGCGGCGGCAACCCTACCGAAACTGAGGGGTCCTTTCCGTCGCCGCCGGAGAGAGCGAAGGTCGACAGGAATCCGGACGCAACCTTCGCCTGCGAAGGGACCACACACAGATTTGATTCTTAGCGGTCAACGAAATGCCTTGCAGGCGGTGGCGGAGATCAGTGGCTCTTTGGTGGCCGAGGACGCATCCAACTCCAGCCAGCGCGACCTATCCAGAGATGATGAGAGAATATATGGACTGCAAAACTCACAGGACTCGACTGAGCAGCTGGACGTCACTCCGCAGACAGCTGATACGATCATATGAACATTTTGAGATTTAATCCTCGACTGGACTGTGGCCTGAGGTATTGTACTTTGTGTATAGGGGTATGCAGTCACTCAAGGTGCAGTCATGTGTAATGGTTCTGATGTGAGTCCGAGTGCCGCAAGGAACGGAGAGTGTTATCATGATGCGAGGTGAAGAGAACGGGACTTGACCTTATGTTTGGTTGCTTCTGCGCAGTCACCAGCACGCGTTGTTGGCCTGGCGGGTGGTCCTGAGTTGGGGAATGAATTTGCTTATACTGTACTGTAGTATGCCTGCAGGTGGGGAGCCTCTGAAATGCTAGACACATATATTGTAAGTAATCTATTCGTGATACGCAGCGCATCCCCCCGGATTGGTTGTGACTGTTAACTCTAGTGGGAGTTTGGCCGATTGCTGGTTGCATTATCGCCCTTTTGGAATTTATTTCATGTTTATATCCTTGTATTGGTTTTATTATGACATATCATTTATTGCATGCTATTCACACACAATGCATAATGCCACAGGTTACTGCGCTGGGGAAGTGGTACATTGCTGAGCAATTTACACTGCATATGCTCGTTGTGCTGCTACGGACACATGGCCACTTAATACATGGTAAAAACTATGTCTGTATTTAGAATTGGTACATGGAATGTGGTGGGCATTAAGCATGGGCGGAAAATCCGTTACGCTCGTGGATTTTGCGGATTTTTGGGAAATTCGCAATCCGCGAGATTTGCGAATTTCCCGCAAAATCCGCAAATTCGCACGCAGCGGATTTTTTTGGCGGCGCGCGGCGTTGGTGATACAATTTTTGCGGCGCGCGGCGTTTATCATCGTTTGCCGAGTTGTTTTTCTCGATATTTTGCGAGTGCTGCGCCATTTTGGATCTTGCTGTGTGATCCCGCGGGAATTTGGCGAGCGCGATTACGTCATCGCGGCTTGCCAACTTGCACAGCGAGAGTTTGTCAACGCGAGTACGGCGAGATCACGTCTCGCGGTACTTCGCAATTGCGAGATTTGAGATGCGGCGAGCGAAAATATAAATTTGCAATTCTGCACAAGAAATCC
Organism: Lissotriton vulgaris; assembly: GCF_964263255.1. Lineage (NCBI taxonomy): Eukaryota > Metazoa > Chordata > Amphibia > Caudata > Salamandridae > Lissotriton > Lissotriton vulgaris. The sequence goes on along the minus strand of NC_141687.1, from coordinate 953,404,809 downwards.
ACCAGCAAGCAGCATAAACCTTCTAGAAACGATGATTTTTATCTGAATAACTCCTTAGTTTGACATTTGCCTGCACTTTTTTAGCGACGAGTCCATTTTGGGGAGGGGGGCAGGGGGGTGGGAGGAAGGAAGTGCCCCACAGTCTTCAACTTCCTGTTCCTGTTCAGCAGGCTCCTCCCAGTGCTTTGTCCATCTCCTGGTCACTTTTCATTTGGGTCTGGAGCTGGAAGGATTACTTTTTGTGGATGCTGCTGGATATTTGGATTTGAGGCCTTTTTGACTTTCTTTGGATCACTGTTGGATTAGAAATTTTACAAGTAAGTTTGTTTGGGGCATTACAGTTGCTGCAATTAAAATTTTGGAATTTTCGATTTTTGGGCTGTTTTGGGGCCTTTTGCCCAGGGGTACTCAGTGGTGGGTGGACTGAGTCTTTCTGTGGGTTGTCTTGAACTTAAACATCATGGAGGCCATGGATGAATTGGGATTGTGCTGATTTTTCTGTGTTTTTCGATTTTTGACCTGTTGTTGGGGCCTTGACCAGGGGTAGTGAGTGGTGCATGGGCCTAGTCTTTCTGTGGGCTGTCTTGAACTTAAACATCATGGAGGGCATGGATGGAATGGGATTGTGCTGATTTTTCTGTGTTTTTCGATTTTTGACCTGTTGTTGGGGCCTTGACCAGGGGTAGTGAGTGGTGCATGGGCCTAGTCTTTCTGTGGGGTGTCTTGAATTTAAACATCATGGAGGGCATGGGTGCCATGGGGATTGTGCTGATTTTTCTGTGTTTTTCGAATTTTTGGATTGCTCATGGGGACAGGCCATGTGGGTGGGGGCCATTTTGAGTGCTGGTACAGGCAGGCCCTGGCCATGTGCTAGGAGGCAAGTGGCCATTTTGAATGCAGGCTTTGTTGTTAGGCCTCCAACCATTTTGCCTACTTTTCAACCTTTATTTATGCCCAGGGGTAGTGAGTCTTGCATGGGCCTAGTCTTTCTGTGGGTTGTCTTGAATTTAAACATCATGGAGGCCATGGATGGAATGGGATTGTGCTGATTTTGCAGTGTTTTTCGATTTTTGGGGGTGTTCATGGGGAGGGACATGCCATGTGGCTGGTGGCCATTTTGAGTGCAGCTACAGGCACTGGCCATGTGCTGGCAGGCAAGTGGCCATTTTGAATGCAGGCTTTGTTGTTAGGCCTCCAACCATTTTGCCTACTTTTCAACCTTTATTTATGCCCAGGGGTAGTGAGTCTTGCATGGGCCTAGTCTTTCTGTGGGTTGTCTTGAATTTAAACATCATGGAGGCCATGGATGGAATGGGATTGTGCAGATTTTTCAGTGATTTTCGTTTTTTGGGCCTGTACTTGTGGCCTTTTCACCAGGGGTATTTGAGTCTAGCATGGGCCTAGTCTTTCTGTGGGCTGTCTTGAACTTAAACATCATGGAGGGCATGGATGGAATGGGATTGTGCTGATTTTTCTGTGTTTTTCGATTTTTGACCTGTTGTTGGGGCCTTGACCAGGGGTAGTGAGTGGTGCATGGGCCTAGTCTTTCTGTGGGGTGTCTTGAATTTAAACATCATGGAGGGCATGGATGGAATGGGATTGTGCTGATTTTGCAGTGTTTTTCGATTTTTGGGGGTGTTCATGGGGACAGGCCATGTGGGTGGGGGCCATTTTGAGTGCTGGTACAGGCAGGCCCTGGCCATGTGCTAGGAGGCAAGTGGCCATTTTGAATGCAGGCTTTGTTGTTAGGCCTCCAACCATTTTGCCTACTTTTCAACCTTTATTTATGCCCAGGGGTAGTGAGTCTTGCATGGGCCTAGTCTTTCTGTGGGTTGTCTTGAATTTAAACATCATGGAGGCCATGGATGGAATGGGATTGTGCTGATTTTGCAGTGTTTTTCGATTTTTGGGGGGGTTCATGGGGAGGGACATGCCATGTGGCTGGTGGCCATTTTGAGTGCAGCTACAGGCACTGGCCATGTGCTGGCAGGCAAGTGGCCATTTTGAATGCAGGCTTTGTTGTTAGGCCTCCAACCATTTTGCCTACTTTTCAACCTTTATTTATGCCCAGGGGTAGTGAGTCTTGCATGGGCCTAGTCTTTCTGTGGGTTGTCTTGAATTTAAACATCATGGAGGCCATGGATGGAATGGGATTGTGCAGATTTTTCAGTGATTTTCGTTTTTTGGGCCTGTACTTGTGACCTTTTCACCAGGGGTATTTGAGTCTAGCATGGGCCTAGTCTTTCTGTGGGCTGTCTTGAACTTAAACATCATGGAGGGCATGGATGGATTGGGATTGTGCTGATTTTGCAGTGTTTTTCGATTTTTGACCTGTTGTTGGGGCCTTGACCAGGGGTAGTGAGTGGTGCATGGGCCTAGTCTTTCTGTGGGGTGTCTTGAATTTAAACATCATGGAGGGCATGGATGCCATGGGGATTGTGCTGATTTTTCTGTGTTTTTCGAATTTTTGGATTGCTCATGGGGACAGGCCATGTGGGTGGGGGCCATTTTGAGTGCTGGTACAGGCAGGCCCTGGCCATGTGCTAGGAGGCAAGTGGCCATTTTGAATGCAGGCTTTGTTGTTAGGCCTCCAACCATTTTGCCTACTTTTCAACCTTTATTTATGCCCAGGGGTAGTGAGTCTTGCATGGGCCTAGTCTTTCTGTGGGTTGTCTTGAATTTAAACATCATGGAGGCCATGGATGGAATGGGATTGTGCTGATTTTGCAGTGTTTTTCGATTTTTGGGGGTGTTCATGGGGAGGGACATGCCATGTGGCTGGTGGCCATTTTGAGTGCAGCTACAGGCACTGGCCATGTGCTGGCAGGCAAGTGGCCATTTTGAATGCAGGCTTTGTTGTTAGGCCTCCAACCATTTTGCCTACTTTTCAACCTTTATTTATGCCCAGGGGTAGTGAGTCTTGCATGGGCCTAGTCTTTCTGTGGGTTGTCTTGAATTTAAACATCATGGAGGCCATGGATGGAATGGGATTGTGCAGATTTTTCAGTGATTTTCGTTTTTTGGGCCTGTACTTGTGGCCTTTTCACCAGGGGTATTTGAGTCTAGCATGGGCCTAGTCTTTCTGTGGGCTGTCTTGAACTTAAACATCATGGAGGGCATGGATGGAATGGGATTGTGCTGATTTTTCTGTGTTTTTCGATTTTTGACCTGTTGTTGGGGCCTTGACCAGGGGTAGTGAGTGGTGCATGGGCCTAGTCTTTCTGTGGGGTGTCTTGAATTTAAACATCATGGAGGGCATGGATGGAATGGGATTGTGCTGATTTTGCAGTGTTTTTCGATTTTTGGGGGTGTTCATGGGGACAGGCCATGTGGGTGGGGGCCATTTTGAGTGCTGGTACAGGCAGGCCCTGGCCATGTGCTAGGAGGCAAGTGGCCATTTTGAATGCAGGCTTTGTTGTTAGGCCTCCAACCATTTTGCCTACTTTTCAACCTTTATTTATGCCCAGGGGTAGTGAGTCTTGCATGGGCCTAGTCTTTCTGTGGGTTGTCTTGAATTTAAACATCATGGAGGCCATGGATGGAATGGGATTGTGCTGATTTTGCAGTGTTTTTCGATTTTTGGGGGTGTTCATGGGGAGGGACATGCCATGTGGCTGGTGGCCATTTTGAGTGCAGCTACAGGCACTGGCCATGTGCTTGCAGGCAAGTGGCCATTTTGAATGCAGGCTTTGTTGTTAGGCCTCCAACCATTTTGCCTACTTTTCAACCTTTATTTATGCCCAGGGGTAGTGAGTCTTGCATGGGCCTAGTCTTTCTGTGGGTTGTCTTGAATTTAAACATCATGGAGGCCATGGATGGAATGGGATTGTGCAGATTTTTCAGTGATTTTCGTTTTTTGGGCCTGTACTTGTGGCCTTTTCACCAGGGGTATTTGAGTCTAGCATGGGCCTAGTCTTTCTGTGGGCTGTCTTGAACTTAAACATCATGGAGGGCATGGATGGATTGGGATTGTGCTGATTTTGCAGTGTTTTTCGATTTTTGACCTGTTGTTGGGGCCTTGACCAGGGGTAGTGAGTGGTGCATGGGCCTAGTCTTTCTGTGGGGTGTCTTGAATTTAAACATCATGGAGGGCATGGATGGAATGGGATTGTGCTGATTTTGCAGTGTTTTTCGATTTTTGGGGGTGTTCATGGGGACAGGCCATGTGGGTGGGGGCCATTTTGAGTGCTGGTACAGGCAGGCCCTGGCCTTGTGCTAGGAGGCAAGTGGCCATTTTGAATGCAGGCTTTGTTGTTAGGCCTCCAACCATTTTGCCTACTTTTCAACCTTTATTTATGCCCAGGGGTAGTGAGTCTTGCATGGGCCTAGTCTTTCTGTGGGTTGTCTTGAATTTAAACATTATGGAGGGCATGGATGGATTGGGATTGTGCTGATTTTGCAGTGTTTTTCGATTTTTTTGTGCTCTATAACTGAACTGATGTTCCTCTGTCTTCCTTTTTTTTTAGGTGCACAAGACTCAAGAGAACCACCAGTGCCAGGAAGAAGTCCTGCAGCGGTGTGTGTGTGCAGCATAACGTCACGCGACGTCACGTCTGGCCTCAGACAACTCTACAATTCGTGCAACTGCGGCCTGCTGTCTGACCTGCTCTGAAGAAGATGGCCCCAAAGAAAGTTCTTCGTAGCTCCTCTAGCAAGAAAGTTGCTAGTAAGGAGCAGAAGAAGCAAGTTACCAAGGAGGCTGGTGTGCCACCCGCCACGTTTTTTGGGAGAAAAAAAAAAGTACGCCTGCAGCAGCAGGATCTGCTGGGGACCAAGCTGGGAGCAGCACCCCTGCTCCATTGGGTTCAGTGCCTCCACCACCACGCCAACTTAAGTCAAAGCCCTTGAGTGCTTCAGAGGCAGTCAGTGTACTTCTCCAATCACCATCGACCAGTGATGTTGGCTCATCGCAAGAAAGTAGCAGCAATGTCCCTGAATCAACACAGGTTGTTGTAACTCATCTGACAAGTGTTGAACAACCACAGCCGCAACAACAACACCATGTGCAAGTACACGCCCAAGTACATGTGGAAGGAGAGGCAGCAAAAGGAGATGCGCAAGCAAAAGTGCATGGAGGTTCACAAGTGCCCACAATAGTTGTTCCTCCCGAAGTAGGGGCACATCAGGAAATCGACAATGAAGCCGAGGTATCATTGGAAGCCACTCCTCCTGATGATCATTCATTGTCTTCCACATCCCTAGCAAGGAAAAGATCAAGGGGGGTGTCTACATCTTCTTCAAGCCCACCTCCTTCTGATGATACAGATCCAGCTTGGGAACCACAACTGCGGTCTGACAGTGAGGCACACCATGATCTGACACCGGTACCTAAGCGTAAAAGGAAGGTCGTCCAAAAACTCAAACCTATGGAGTGTGATGAGGCTCAACAAGAAGTGACAGATACTGCTGGTGATGAAGCCTCTCACGATGACGACGAGCCAGTCATCACAAAGGTCACTGCAGCCCCACCGGGCATGCAGCAAAGAGACATTTTGACCCTATCCCGAGAAGCTGCTGAGCGTGATGATGATGTCGGCGAGGAGGCAATGGAAATGGAATCATTAGATTTGGAGTTAAGTAGTACACCAAAACCTACCGCTTCCATATTTCTTCCTCGCAAGAAGGTACCCACCTCGTCCTCGACCTCAATTCGTGGTGGTGAAAGTGCAAAACGTACTGAAGTTCGGCAATCCACATCCTCCACTTCATCTGGCATTAGCAGCAGGACCACCACCACCAGTATCGCCGCCTCCTCCGGCCCCCGAAGACATTTCAAGTCTCCAGTTTGGGACTTCTTTAGTGTTTGCCCAAAAAAGGAAAACGTAGCCATTTGTAGCATTTGTAAGCTTCGAGTTAGTCGTGGTAAGTTGGGTTCCAACTATGGTACCGGAGGCCAGAGAGGTCATCTTAGGAGAACGCACAATGTCCAATGGTTTGCGCACCTACACGCGATCAAGGAAGCCCGAATTGCACGCAATGAAAACGTTGATTTTTCATCTGATGATGACGAGGAGGAAGAAGACGATTCAAACACTTCACTTACACCCAGTTCCCCTGTCAGCAGCACACCCCATGGGAGCCACACTAAGAGTGTGGGAGAGAGTGAGACATCAATGCGGAAAAGTTCATCAGCGAGCGTAACTGGGTCGAAGAGATCATCATCATCCCGTAAATCCTTGGTCCAGGGCAACATTAAAAAGATGTTGTTTACCGAAGCGCAATATGAACGCAACCACCCAATGACCCGTCTGTATAACACTAAGCTGGCTAAAATGCTAGCTCTGGACCTTCTCCCTTTTTCTTTTGTAGAAGGGGTTGGTTTTCTAGAATTAGTGGCAGCGCTCTGCCCTAAATGGAAGGTTCCTAGCCGGTTCTATTTTGCCCGAGTTGCGGTTCCAGCACTACATGAAGATGTTCTGAAGGTGATTGGGGCAGCTTTGCAGAAGAGTGCTGTTCACACTATACATCTGACAACAGACATGTGGACCAGTGGCGCAGGCGCTGATTACATGTGCATCACTGCACACTGGGTCTCTTTTTCAGGGGCTAAAGCAAAGCTAAACGCAGGTGTTGACACAAACATTGTTTTTAAAGGTGCTCGGAAACATGCAACACTAGCCATGTTTGGTTTGGAGAAACGTCACACAGCAGAAAACATTTTGGATGTCTTTAACACAAAGGTCCTTAACTGGCTGTCCCCACTAAAACGCAAGGTTGGTTATGTTTCCACGGACAATGGCGCCAATATAGTTAAGGCCATGAGGGACGGTTACTATTTCAGAGTGCCGTGTTTGGCGCACTGTATAAACCTGGTTGTCCAAAAATTCTTGGGTAATAAAGGCAGTGCAGCGTACAGTGTATTGGAGACCTGCCGAAAAATGTGCAAGCATTTCAGCCATTCTTTTAAGGCCCGGAAGCAGCTGAGGAGCCTGCTATATCAACGTCAAATGCCAGTGAAAGCACTCATCCAGGAGGTGGTAACACGTTGGAACTCAACCTTCTACATGCTTGAGCGTCTGTATGAGCAGTATACGGAACTCGATCAATATTTCCTTAAAGAGGGTCCAGAGGAGCTGAGGATGGGTGGGCCGCAATGGAACATAGTTGAAAGCCTGACACGCATGCTTCGTCCTTTTGAGTTCTTCACGCGTGCAGTCAGCAAGGAGGACTCTAATTTGGGAAAAGCTATCCCATTGTTGTACATGCTGGAGGACCAACTGAAGGAGGTGTGTTCTGTGTTTGGAAAAGATGACAAAAACCAAGACTCTTTGCTTCTGGCTGAGCAATTATTAGAGCTCCTACAAGGTGATGAACGTCTTAAAAAGATCCACTCAGAACAGCATTACATTTGTGCTACTATTCTGGATCCACGCTACAAAAAGGCGCTGGCAGGCCAAGCATTCTTTCCTTTTGATGATGAACATGTTCCAAAGTACAAACGTTGGCTAGCCTTGTCAGCCAAGAGGTTTGAAACAGAACGGCTGGAAATTGAAGGAAATGGCAGTACATCAGCAGGCCATCCCCAGTCAAAACAATCCACTTCTGCACCTGTGGCTGTGGCAGAAGTGACCTCTCAGCCGTTAAAGACACCGGCAACCGGATCATCTGCACGAAACACAACAGAAACATTGGAGGCTGAAGAGGATTGGCTAGCTCTGCGTGGGTTTGGTTCTCAAAAGGTCAGAGGCACAGCAAGAGCTAAGCAAAGTGGAGGAACCTTGGATGAGGACCTTGAGTCGATGGTGAAGGACTATCTGAATGACTCAACAGAGGTCTATGTTAATTCTGACCCATTGGCGTATTGGCATGGGAAAAAAGAATTGTGGCCACAGCTCACCAACCTGGCTTTAAACTACTTGTCTTGCCCACTCGCAAGCGTGTCTTCTGAACGGGTTTTCAGTGCGGCTGGTGGGATTGTAACTCCCAAACGGAGCCGCCTCTCGCCCAAAAATGTGGAGAGGTTAACAATGATCAAGATGAATCAGCACCTCATACCACCAGATTTCAGAGTACGAGAGAGCGTGCCGGATGAAGAGGAGGTGGCCAGCAACATAGATGAGGGAATTTCTACTCTGTCAGGTGACACTGAGCTCACCCTGCCTGAATTCGCAGAGTATGATGACGAAGCCTTATTCTCATTCCTGGACCGTGATACCGAGCCCTGAAAATGAGACAACGAATCAATAACTTTCTTTTTCGTCCCTATTCACTTTTATTCCTGTGTGTCTGTCTTTCTTTGTTGTGCACAGTTAATATATTTCAAAGTTTAATCAGATAATCACAAAATCAAGCCCATCAGCAGAACTGTCTTCGCTGGTTTGCTAATTGATTTGAAGTTGCCGCAGTCTGCATTCCTCAGGTTCACAAGTTCAGAAGAACATGCTCCTCTATCCTCCTCCTTCAGACTCCTATTTCCATCAAACCAGAGGGCTGGTTTACGCCCAATGAAGAAAGACTCAGCACTTGTGGGGGTGTTGTTGTACCTCTTTGCAGGTGAGTTGACGGCTCTGGGACCATTGTTGGGAAGCTCTAATACCGGATAAAAGTGGTTTGGACCAAATCCCAGGAAGAAATTTTTTTGTGTTTTTGATGACTTGCTTGCCTTTTAGGTGCTCTTAGGGAAGGTTCCGTCTGTTTGTGGGTGAGTTTCGTGGTCTGGGAGCATTGCTGGGACACTCTAATCTTGATTGCATTTGCTTTTTAGGAAATCCGTCGTGCCAACCCCGACTTATGGCCTAGCTACGCAGCGCGTTTGGACCGAAGGCCCAGAAATATTGCAAGTATGAGATTTTGCTTTTGGCCTGTTTGGGGGTGTTATGCTTCTTGGCGGGTGGTTTGGCGGGTCTTGGGGCATTCCTGGGAAGGTCTAATACCGGGTAGAAGTGGTTGGGACAAAATCCAGGCCGATTTTTTTTTGGCTATTTCTGACATTTTGCTCTATGTAGCGTTTTCGGGGGCCTGTTTGGGGGGCTTCCTGGTGTTTGTGGGTGAGTTTCGTGGTCTGGGAGCACTGCTGGGACACTCTAATCTTGATTGCATTTGCTTTTCAGGAAATCCGTCGTGGCAACCCCGACTTATGGCCTAGCTACGCAGCGCGTTTGGACCGAAGGCCCAGAAATATTGCAAGTATGAGATTTTGCTTTTGGCCTGTTTGGGGGTGTTATGCTTCTTGGCGGGTGGTTTGGCGGGTCTTGGGGCATTCCTGGGAAGGTCTAATACCGGGTAGAAGTGGTTGGGACAAAATCCAGGCCGATTTTTTTTTGGCTATTTCTGACATTTTGCTCTATGTAGCGTTTTCGGGGGCCTGTTTGGGGGGCTTCCTGGTGTTTGTGGGTGAGTTTCGTGGTCTGGAAGCACTGCTGGCTATATATACTTTACTTTGCAAGAGGTTTCAAGCAAATCCATGGTGGCAGAGGGGAGTTAGGGCCTAGCTGCAGAGCGCGCGCGGAGTGATTTGGGAAATTTGTGAAAAATTGACTAAGTCCCCATTTTTGTACTTTTGCTCTTTGGCTGTTTGGGGGTCTTCTACTCGTTTTCTCCTGGGTTGACAGCTCTGGGGCCATTGCTGGGAAGCTCTAATACCGGATAAAAGTGTTTTGGACCAAATCCCAGGCGGAAATTGTTTTGTGTTTTTGATGACTTGCTTGCCTTTGAGGTGCTCTTAGGGGGGGTTCCGTCTGTTTGTGGGTGAGTTTCGTGGTCTGGGAGCACTGCTGGGACACTCTAATCTTGATTGCATTTGCTTTTCAGGAAATCCGTCGTGGCAACCCCGACTTATGGCCTAGCTACGCAGCGCGTTTGGACCGAAGGCCGAGAAATATTGCAAGTATGAGATTTTGCTTTTGGCCTGTTTGGGGGTGTTATGCTTCTTGGCGGGTGGTTTGGCGGGTCTTGGGGCATTCCTGGGAAGGTCTAATACCGGGTAGAAGTGGTTGGGACAAAATCCAGGCCGATTTTTTTTTGGCTATTTCTGACATTTTGCTCTATGTAGCGTTTTCGGGGGCCTGTTTGGGGGGCTTCCTGGTGTTTGTGGGTGAGTTTCGTGGTCTGGGAGCACTGCTGGCTATATATACTTTACTTTGCAAGAGGTTTCAAGCAAATCCATGGTGGCAGAGGGGAGTTAGGGCCTAGCTGCAGAGCGCGCGCGGAGTGATTTGGGAAATTTGTGAAAAATTGACTAAGTCCCCATTTTTGTACTTTTGCTCTTTGGCTGTTTGGGGGTCTTCTACTCGTTTTCTCCTGGGTTGACGGCTCTGGGGCCATTGCTGGGAAGCTCTAATACCGGATAAAAGTGTTTTGGACCAAATCCCAGGCGGAAATTTTTTTGTGTTTTTGATGACTTGCTTGCCTTGAGGTGCTCTTAGGGGGGGTTCCGTCTGTTTGTGGGTGAGTTTCGTGGTCTGGGAGCACTGCTGGGACACTCTAATCTTGATTGCATTTGATTTTCAGGAAATCCGTCGTGGCAACCCCGACTTATGGCCTAGCTACGCAGCGCGTTTGGACCGAAGGCCCAGAAATATTGCAAGTATGAGATTTTGCTTTTGGCCTGTTTGGGGGTGTTATGCTTCTTGGCGGGTGGTTTGGCGGGTCTTGGGGCATTCCTGGGAAGGTCTAATACCGGGTAGAAGTGGTTGGGACAAAATCCTTGCGGAAAAGCCTTTTGGCACTTTTTGTAACTTAGGGTTTGTTAGGGTTAGCCCTAGCAGCAGGATTGCATGTGTTTCGGGGTGTTCTAGATTTTTCCAACTGAGTTCTGGGGTCTTAGAGCACTCGTGAGAATGTGTAATTTTGGTTGCAAGTCATTTGAAGAAAATCCATGGTGGGAAAGGGGGGATTTGGCATAGTTAAAGAAAGCCTTTGCCACTATTCTTAACTTAGGGTTCGTTAGGGTTAGCAGTATTTCTATTGCATGTGTTTGAGTGGGGGGGATTTCGAGTCTTGGAGCGATGCTGGCTATGGCTACTTTTGCTTGGTTGCTTGCAAGTGGTTTGAATGCAATCCACGGTGGGTAATGGGTAATTAGGAAGGGGGTACTTCGGCCTACTTTTACTTTCAAAGTAAGTTTTGTCACCAGTTTTCTGCTAGGCCTCGTTTTTTGAGATTTGATTGGGGGTCTTCTACATTTTTGCGACTGGCTTTAGTAAGGGTCTGGGTGGGAGCACTGCTAGGAAGATCTAATTTTGTTCTAAAACACAGTTTACAGTACACCTAGCTTGAGGGGCAAGATCCGCTACATTAATTTGCCCATACTTATTTATCCTTCAAAAGGTGACTCAGAGTACGCACTTTCAAAAATATTGTACTGTCTACTAGGAAAATCAAATTGTGACTTTTTGCACTCCACAGCCTACATACCTTATATTTATTTATCAGTGGTGTTGTAATATTATATCACTTCCTGTTTTTCGTTGAATAATTACAGGCCGGGTTTCAGTCTCTGCAATGGGGAAAAAAGGATGGAGTCAGGCTTCACAGTAGCGAGCCACAATTCAGCATCAGGCAGGCAGTGGACAGGGTGTCTTCTGGTGACCAACTTCGATGGACGAAGCGTCGGCTGCAATGGAGGAGTGCCGCTAATAGGAGGATTTTTTTTCTGCAGGCAACTTACTTACCACTTCCAACAGGACCACTACAACCACATAGATACAGTATCCCTTGCCTTTTTCTCTGACTGTGACTGCATTTCTTGGATCTCTCTCTGCTTCTAAATTGATCCCTTAACACATCACTTAGTCCACTCCACTATCACATCTGCACCACACATAGTCATTTGTAAGTGCTCCTACGTAATTCGCAAGTCGCAGCACGCCCCAGGCCGTAGAGGACTGGGATGGCCCCAATGATGAAGCATGTCACCAAGGGGCAACCCTGGTGAGTGAGGGGACACCTAGAAAACAAGCAATTTCTCCTTTTCTATCTACTATACCTTCCAGACCAACCCCACTGAGTGTTGTTGTGAATGGATTTATAGTGACCAGCAAGGCTCTCGGGTATCTGGCTAAGTACAGAGACCTTATGTTGAATATCGTTATCAATAATTCCACACAGGCCCTGTACTGTCGCATTCTTTCTTCCACAGTTGTCGAATGTACTACTTACTTTTCACTGACATGCATGCAGTAGTGCATGCACTTTCAAAGATTGATGGATAGGTTTGTACCCAAAGAATTGTTTATGTTCCATTGTTTGTCTATGCTGTGCTTTTTTTTACAGGGTGTCTTCTGGTGACCAACATCGATGGACGAAGCGGCGGCTGCAATGGAGGAGTGCCGCTAAAAGGAGGATTTTATTTCTGCAGGCAACTTACTTACCACTTCCAAGAGGACCACTACAACCACATAGATACAGTATCCCTTGCCTTTTTCTCTGACTGTGACTGCATTTCTTGGATCTCTCTCTGCTTCTAAATTGATCCCTTAACACATCACTTAGTCCACTCCACTATCACATCTGCACCACACATAGTCATTTGTAAGTGCTCCTACGTAATTCGCAAGTCGCAGCACGCCCCAGGCCGTAGAGGACTGGGATGGCCCCAATGATGAAGCATGTCACCAAGGGGCAACCCTGGTGAGTGAGGGGACACCTAGAAAACAAGCAATTTCTCCTTTTCTATCTACTATACCTTCCAGACCAACCCCACTGAGTGTTGTTGTGAAGGGATTTATAGTGACCAGCAAGGCATTCGGGTATCTGGCTAAGTACAGAGACCTTATGTTGAATATCGTTATCAATAATTCCACACAGGCCCTGTACTGTCGCATTCTTTCTTCCACAGTTGTCGAATGTACTACTTACTTTTCACTGACATGCATGCAGTAGTGCATGCACTTTCAAAGATTGATGGATAGGTTTGTACCCAAAGAATTGTTTATGTTCCATTGTTTGTCTATGCTGTGCTTTTTTTTACAGGGTGTCTTCTGGTGACCAACATCGATGGACGAAGCGGCGGCTGCAATGGAGGAGTGCCGCTAAAAGGAGGATTTTTTTTCTGCAGGCAACTTACTTACCACTTCCAACAGGACCACTACAACCACATAGATACAGTATCCCTTGCCTTTTTCTCTGACTGTGACTGCATTTCTTGGATCTCTCTCTGCTTCTAAATTGATCCCTTAACACATCACTTAGTCCACTCCACTATCACATCTGCACCACACATAGTCATTTGTAAGTGCTCCTACGTAATTCGCAAGTCGCAGCACGCCCCAGCCCTTAGAGGACTGGGATGGCCCCAATGATGAAGCATGTCACCAAGGGGCAACCCTGGTGAGTGAGGGGACACCTAGAAAAAAAGCAATTTCTCCTTTTCTATCTACTATACCTTCCAGACCAACCCCATTGAGTGTTGTTGTGAATGGATTTATAGTGACCAGCAAGGCTCTCAGGTATCTGGCTACAGAGACCTTATGTTGAATATAGTTATCAATATTTCCACCCACGCCCTGTACTGTCGCATTCTTTCTTCCACAGTTGTCGAAAGTACTACTTACTTTTAACTGACATGCATGCAGTAGTGTATGCACTTTCAAAGATTGATGGATAGGTTTGTACCCAAAGATTTGTTTATGTTCACATTTGTTTGTCCATGCTGTGCTACTTTTTCTTGTCTCCCAAAACCTTTCCCAAAAACCCCCGTACCCATCCATTTTTCAAACCCTAACCCTCTTCCCCCGGGCTGTGTGGTTTTGATTGATGTGTGACTAAATTACAGCAATAAATCCACACACTTGCTGGGGAGGATAAGGTGATAGCAACAGGCTGGTGAATAAATCCGAGGATATATTCTTACTCTGCTTGACAAAGACCCATGGCTAATGTCAAAGAACTTCAACCGAATTAGTTATACTTTAACATTTGTTAGGCTACAATGTGGCACTGTTCTAGTGTACTTCTGTCACCTGCTATATTCTGTATTGTACCTTTGTATTGCTCAGGAGGACAAACCAGATTTCATTTTCTTTTTTTTCATAGGCAAGCAACTGCCACTGTGTCACACCACTAGTACCACCGCTATGAGGAAATTTTATCCGCCCAGGATTGCCAACCTTATTTGCTGTTTCCCGTGGAGCCAGCCCTGGGCCTAGCCCTACTTGCAAACAGAAATTACAGGTAAGATAGGCGTTTGGTTGGAGGTAGTATAATGGAGTATTAGGAGAGACGAGAGATTTGATTGACAGTAGTACTACTAAAGTCCTAGGACTATTCAGGAAAACAAACTTACTGTTATGTTAAACCCCCACCCACCAGACTCAAAAGCAGTAAAAAACAGGTATGGTCAGATAAAGTTTCAAAAAGTATATTTTTATAGCCCTAACAAAAGAATCTCCCGCAAGACCCTCCCTAACCCCAACGATTGTCCTTCAAAAGTCCCCAAAAATCACAACTCCCAATTCCCACCCCCCAAAAGTCTCTAAAAAAGGGGCAAGGGACACTATGGCAGGGTGCTGTTGGAATTAGCAGCCAGGGCATCATGCTCCTTGCGGAGGGTGGCAAGTTCGAAGCGGAGGCCCTCCACCACGTTCTTATAATTATGGACCTCCTGCTCCAGGTAGGACAGTCTGAGGGATAAGCGGCGCCGGTGTGCCTTGCAAATCCTGTGAGGGGCAGCTGCTTTCTTTGCTGCTGGGCGGTGGCGTTTGGATTTGGTAGCCCGGCTCCGTACCGCTGGAGCACTGCGCTGGCTGGCAGCACGCACGGAGGAGGATGCAGCTGTCCCAGTGGACGTTGTTGTTGTACCAGACTGCGTCTCCTCCTCCTCCAGGGCCACCAGCCGCCGATATTCAGCAACAGTGGCATCCAGCCTCCGTTGCCGGGCCATTCGAGCCAGCTCCTTCCTCCTTGATGGTGTCTTGGATTTGGAAGGAGCAACTACATGAAAAAAGAAAGACATAGTCTGTAACCAATGCTCCTTAAGATTAACACAAAATGATTGAGCAGAAAGTTGTCACAGTACAAGTAGCAAATTGAAAGCACAGTGCATAACTATTGAGGACAGTATCTATGTAACCTCCGACTTCTTCATCCTTGCTCTAACATTAGTGGGAGTTTAAGGAACAAATTCTACGAGCACTATGGACTTCTATTACAGTCGACTATGACAGTACACCACTCTTATTCTTCTTCTTCTCTCTTGTTTAGGAAAATTGGTACATTATCTTATGCAAGCCGGCATAATGCCAGCGCAGTGAACTTGCACCCGAGAAAAACAGACGCACACCATGGTGAGTGAGACAGACTTGCGTTACTGTACCGGTCCAGTACATGCAGGTGGTGAAGCTCTTACTTTTCTATTACGGGTGGCACTGAGAATACTCTGTTAAAAGGGCTACTGCTTAATTAATTTAGCTTTCACCCTACAGTGCAAATGAGTATTAGAAAAGGAAAATGAAGAAGCTAAATTATCGGATTATCTATCACTTCACATGGGATGTATTTGATGACATATGGGATGACTTTAGGTGCTTTGCTTATTATTGAGTGAACAGTGATACCCCCACACATGAATGACGTACTACTACTAAACTAAAGTTATTAAGGGAGGTAGGGAGTGTCCACCGTAATAACTGGATATATGCTGTGCTTGCAGTTGCAATACAAACTACTGCTACTATTCATGGTAGTCTTTGGACAACGTTACAACTTCTTTTCCTTCCCTTTCCTACACTGGAACGGACGTGCGGGTGCGGTGTTACATGCTCTTCAAAGTAACACTTAGTTCATCCAGTGACCGTCTACTCTCTCTAGATTCACATATGCTACCTAAGAGTCAGATAGTACCATGAATGATCCAGGCATCCATCCATTCAAAGTATATTGCACACATACAGTTTCTGTCTCACCCACCCAGGCTGTTCTCCTTCCACCCATCCTTGCTTCATCATTCACCCAGCCATGCACCATACCATTTTCTTACCTTCCCAGCCACCTCGGGGACCAAGCAAACACATATCATTCTTCTTTGCCAGTCATCATTACATTTCTCGTGCTTCCACACTTACACCCTTCTTTCGCTTTTCGTTCATCCCATCCATCAAGTTCACCTCAGATCTGATTGGGATTCTTCTCGCCAAAAACTTCACAGCTAAGTCGAAGTACATTTAGAGGAGGCTACTACCTGCTTTTTTTATAATACACCCGTGCAGAAAGCACACTCTGCAGTCTTCAATCCCAATGACTAAGGAATGTATAGCTTACCTCTGCCCGCCACCACCGTGTGAACCCTCACAGGCATGTCCTTGTCCGGCACTTGCACCGCCTCCTCCCCAGAGTTGTCCTCCTCGTCCAATGCCACCACCACCTCCGCGCTGGCCCCGTCTCCAGATGTTCCACCTACAAAGTACATTTAATAATGTTAGAATACACCACTCACTACTATATAATATTTGGTCTAGGAGGAAGAAAGAAATGTGAAAAAAAGTGTACAATTTAATAATTTTTGACTGTGTACTCTAGAGTAAAAATGTCCCTTTTTCCAGGGAAGGCTGTTGTCTTGCTGCACTTTTTGGCACAACTGATGAATGTTTGCTTTTTACTTTTTAACACGCACCACTTTTTCTCCTAACAGACAGAACCTTGACTTCTAAGAACACGAGCAGGATCAAGTTCAAACCAGGTGAGAGCTCGGCTCGACCACAAGAAATGTGTCCAATTAATCGTCAGCACTAAGCACTTTTCCATTTTCAGTTACACGTTCACTTTTATGACAAACTTGAATTTAATAAATGTGTTTACTTTTAATAAAGCTTTTAAACTTAAATAGACTCTGTGGTTTTTGGTCCTCCAGACTAGAGTGGATGAGCTAAAGGTTTTCGAATTTTTGCAAGCATGAGTCCGTGCCTCTGCCATCGGTGACTTTGGGAGCTAAATGACTCTGCCACACTATCTAGTCAGTAAGGAGATTGGGGGTTCAACTACAAAGTCTGTTATCACTGAGGTATGTGGAAAGTCTAACAGTTACAGCACCTATTATAATTGATAAGCTAAGCGATGCATTATTTAGTGTCCATAGTTCTGTTTGTGCAGATTTGTCCCTGCAACAGTAGTAGAATGGATTGTCCTCCTATCGAAACCAAAAGTAAAGTAGTATCTTATTATTTCTTGGTGGTGGTCATTCACCTTTTTATTGTTGGCAATGGTCAAAGCATAAACATTTAGAATACTTGAAAAGACATTATGGACAATCCCAGAGGACTACACCCAGTGCATAGAGCTATTGCTGACTAGAATGGGAGTCCAATGGAAATGCCAAATGTGCAATCTTAGTTAGCTACACAGACAGACTAATAAGAATAATCTAGTAATACCACACGGAGTCATAGTCGAGGCAGGATAAGAATTTAGATCCTGTCTACAAGAAGATAAAAGACGATTTAGAAAAAATCGAATGAGGAACGCTAGGAAAAAATAAGTACTCTATATTAAAATTAAAACTTACTGGGGCCAGCAAAGGAGCCCTCGACTGCCCGGTCCTGGCCTGCATCGACAACAGCACCCTCCTCCTCCTCCTCCTGTGTCCTCCTCTTGCCCCTGGGGGAAGCTGATGTACAACATGAAAGAAAGAAAAACAGAAAACATGGATGATATTTCTCAACCAAATCAAACATTTAAAAAAGAACTAACAAAGTAACAAAATATTTTTGCGAAATAGCAAATAGGGAACGACTCCACGGGATATATTATTGACCAATCTCATGTGGTCGACTACGTCATTACTTTAGTATTGCTTGATTTGAGGAGCGTTGAATTGGAAACTACCCTATGTAACTCACTAAACAAAGTACTAAAAAGGTTTGCCTAGGATTGGCAGCTAGCAGTCCGCAGCACGCAAAGTGACAGCCAAAGTCCATCGTGATTGAAGATCAGCGACAACACTAAAGTTTCCTACTACATTCACCAGTCATTAAAATACTCAAACTATTAATCCACCACCACTATTTCTTCTTATCGCCATGTGTACAAAGGAAGGACTGGACTTGAGTCTGTAGGGGCTGATTTAGAAGGCCCTTCCGGCTCTTTTGCTCCATTGTTGCGTGACTTTTGTGACGCAGCGACAGCACAAAAGAGGCGCAATGGTGCGGCGTATATTAACAACGTGACGCATCTGGGAGATGCATCACGTTGTAAAGCCCTGCGCCAATAGGGGTGTTCCGGCGCAAGGGAGGAAGTTCCTGCGCAGGAACGCATCCTAAAACTGGCTGAGGGAAATCTACAAGATTTCAATCAGTCACTTTGAGGACAATGATGCGTGACTCAAACCCTGCGCCTGCTTGAAGCAGACGTACGGCTTGACGCAGCATTGGGGAGATAGGGCACCCCAGAGCATTGATGGAGCTGCACCATCGTTGCGACGCAACTCCAGCAATGCGCCGCCTTTACGGCACAGATGCGTAACGCTTTGGTGACGTTTTGGGCCCATGGCGCGCCGCATTGTAAATACGGCGCACCATGGGTGATGGTGGCGTGACGCACAATTACTGGCGCATCCCTGCAACTTTGCAGGGATGCGCCGGTAATTAAAAATCTGAACCTTAGTGTGTAGCATTACGCAGTTCTTTCAACTACACTCATACATAATTTCACAGGCCAATGAAATGAACACAAAATCTAAAACAAATAAGCATAGTAGCAACACTACTGAGAAGAAGGAGAGCAGTGTACCTGAAATGCACAGAAGATTTTGAAATAAAATTTACCTACAATGTAATGAGCAGCATTATTGCTCTTGGTAAAAAACAAAAATTTGCAATATAATAACACAGCAGGAGAAAACATAGTAGTAAAGACATAGCTACTACTACTCACCAAGCCCGGGGATCTCAAGGCCAAGGAGGTCGAGCAGATCTCGCTCACGGGTCAGGACATCCGTCCAGCGGTGGGTGGCCTGGTTGTAGGTGCGCCAGACCCGAGAGTGGTGGTAAATGGCCTGGCACACCTTCTCCCACCGCTTCCGGCGCTCCCGGGCCCCGTACCCGGCACTGATCTTGCCGCCTCCCATGATGGTCCTGGGGAGGCGGCGCTGAACATAAAAAATGAGTTGGGCCACCTCCTCCGGGGTAAAGATCTCCTGTGGCATCACTAGCTCCCCCCTCAAACGCCCGCACGGGAGCCGGACACGGGGTGCGGGACCCTTCCCCTTCTCGGGATGCTTCCCGGCTCCCTTCACCATGGTCTGGGCGGAAAGGAATAAAGACAATAGAATAGGGAAGAGAAGAAAAGAAAAGAGTTTACAAAAGTAGTTTAAAATTAACCAAAAGTAGCAGTAAACACAAAAATATAGGGCTAGAAAAATAGAGGGATAGATAATAAGTAAAATAGATCAAAAAAAACTTCAAACAAGCAAAGGATGGCAGAGATTGACAGAGGATACAAAGACCATGCCCAGAACCATAGCAATGAATGAGAAACAAGATGGCCGCGCCCGTTCATGACCGCGCGGGTAAGTTCGCGCGAGATTTTCCTTGCGAACACGCGCGAGACTGTACTGGCAAGCCGCGGACTTTGCGAGATTACACTTCGCGCCCGGAAACGGAAATACGTCAGGCAAACAAGATGGCTGCGCCCTTGAACGACCGCGAGGGTAACTTTGCGTCTTGCGCTACGAGCGGCTCGCAAAAACGCACAAAACCTTGCCAACTAACACGCCGCAAAAAAAACAAATTGCATATTCGCACGAATTTGCGGCTTCCGAATCCGATCTCGCGCGTGTTCGCACCCCGCGAACCCCGCGAAATTGCAGAAAAACGAGTTTTTCAAAACTGAAAGCACTCGGCAGGGGCAAGAGTTCAAACTCATCATTAGTAACAATTCCCGGTAGTGCTTCCTGACTGGGGCCCCTCCAGAATTCAGTTGCTAGTTGCAACAATTGTATGACCCTGCTCTGACCCTCACAGCAGGCTCATACAATAGCTACAAGTAGGCCACAAAGAAGGTCCTGGGGAAAAAAAATGCACTGCAACAGAAAGCAAAATTACAGATAAGGAAGCAGGTGCCAGACTGGAATTTTAAAACAGTGACACATTAATAAACTAACCCCAAATTAATTCATCTCAGTTGAAGCAGGGCTGGTGTGCTTGCTTTTCCCCCCCATAATCTACAGTAATGATGAACCAGAGGGTGGCATTGATGTAACAGAGGGTTGCAGTGGTGAAACAGAGGGTGCTGGGAACCTGTGATGATGAACCAGACGTAGAAACAACATAATTCGCGACCGTTGCACGACGAAATGTAAGTTCGCAATTGCGAACTGGTATGAACCCCTCGCGAACTGGCAGAAATCCTTGCGAACACACAAAAAAAAGAAATCCGCAAATTCGCAAGAATTCGCGGATTTTGCGGATTGCGAGTTCGCAAATTCGCAAAATTCGCGAACGCGAGATTCGCAAAATTCGCCCATGCTTAGTGGGCATGCACACGCCGTCACGTAGGTACCAGATATACTCGTACCTCAAACAACATCACATACAAATAGCTCTTTTGCAAGAGACACACATGGCCAAGTCAGAAATGCAACTCCTGCACCGCCGCTGGCGCAGCCAACTGTATGGCACAGGGTACTCGGCTTATGCGCGAGGCGCACTTATTTGGGTACGACCAGGGGTCCCACTTATAATTACACAATCGTTGGTGGACACAGAGGGCACATATGTAATGGTCAAGGATACTTTAGATGGCCGGTAGGTAGTGACTGCCTCACTATACGCACCCAACACGGACCAGGCTGTCTTTCTTGATGATATGCCGCGTGTCCTGGCACCATGGCATGATATCCCTATGTTCTTGGGGGGGGACTACAATTGCATACTCGACGTTTCATCGGACGGCTCCTTTCCACCCCTTCCGGGTACAAATACACACATTGCCATGAAGGCGCTGACCAATTGGGCAAGGCAGTGGCAACTTAGAGATGTCTGGAGACAACGGAACCCCCACAACAGGGTGTATTCCTATTAATCCGGTGCACACACATTGCATGTGAGGTTAGACCAATACATACTTTCGGAGGACACATTCGAACCACAACCCACATGTATTGGAGGTGTCTTGGGAGCACCCCTGACTGCCGGTTCCTACCTGGCGGTTGCAGGCAGATGTGTTACTGGACGCACCCTTCCGGAGCCTCCTACCTACGAATATTACACAATACTCTGAAGAGAACACCGGCACAGCCATTACATCTCACGTGGAATGGCATGCGTTTAAAGTAGTGGTTAGGGGTGAATTTCTTTGTACACAAGCGGGTTTGCGGAAACAGTTGGAGACTGAACTCACACACCTTGAAAATGAACTGCTCCAGAGAGAGGGGGAGGCACTGGAAGGCGATGATGGGTCTTTGGTGCAAATTGAAGGGGAACATACCAGATTGCTAGATTGACTCCGAAATTTATACTATGCAGCACACTCAGCACGCTCCCACCATATGGGAGACAAACCGGGCAAGCTGCTGTCGTGGCTAATAAGACAGGATGCAATCATCTCACCTGTGACGTCCATTCGAACTGCGCACGGTGACATAGTACATACCCAGATAGGCATACACAACGCCTTTGTAAAACACTATTCCACGGTGTATAGGTCTTGCCTGCTAGCTACAGACGTGGACATACAGGAGTTTATATCTGCCCTGATGCTGCCGCAACTGACACAACATAAGCAGGAGGAGCTGGGAGCTCCGTTGCTGCCGGAAGAACTGCGCAATAGTATTTTCTCCCTCTCAAATGGTAAATCTCCGGGTCCGGATGGGCTGCCGACTGAAGGAGTTCCCTGCCACTAAAGTCCCGGACTTCCAGACAGCTGCTGCTGCTGCCCATAACATAAGTACATCATCACGGGCCCCGCTGTGAACTTTCACGCCCTGGAGACATCATCTTCAGATCCTGTCATATGCGGAACGGCGCAGGAGTACAGTCTCGGCGACTCATGACGGGGGGAACCTGGGCGCGGACCGGAACGGGAGGAACACAGCACCCACCACTATTGACTAAGCCCAAGTCAGAAAAAATGGCGAAGGAAGGACACGTGGACCAGACAGCAAATAAATTGGATGCAGTGCTGAGTGCAATGGAGAGACTAGAAGAGACCATCAATCAGACCAGCACATCCTTGGAATCTAAGATCGACAAGGTAGCTATTGACCTCACTCATCTGCATGCGGATCATCGGAAGCTAACGGACCGCACGACCGTCCTGGAGTCCACGCTTGCAGACATCAAGCCGCAGGTGGCCCAGACAGATAAACATGTACAAGGCTTGCTTAATCGAGTGGAGTTTCTGGAGGACAGGGCCGAGGACGCTGAAGCACGGGCGCGACGAAACAACGTGCGCATAGTGGGTGTTCCGAAATGCTAGGAAGGAAGGGAGCCCGCCCTACACATGGAAAACTGGCTCAGGAACCTACTGCCGGAAGGAACCCTCTCGCCTCACTTTGTCATAGAACGTGCACATAGGGTCCTGACAAGACCTCCCCCCACGGGACCGAACCCTCGGCCCATGCTCCTCCGTCTCCTCAATTTTTTTTTTATTTTTTTTAAATATATTTTTATTGCAGGAATCAGTAAATCGTTACATATTCGACCAGCATTATGGATCAAACAAAATCAATGACACGTAATCCTCGGTCCCCCAGCAATATGTACTCTTACACAGCCATTCAGCCCACAACCTTACAGTCGGGCGGCGAAATTCAAGGGGGGCTCAGCGGGAAGGCGAAGCTGGTCCGGATGATCCACTGTCCGTCATCTGCTTTTCCAAACAAGCCTACAAAACCCAAAAAGAAAACCCCACCCTCAAAACACTATGAACCAAAGTAATCCCTACCCCACCCCGCCATCAGTGCACGGTAACAACCGCATTAGGATCTGTGAGAGGACCCATGAGGAAAACAACAGAGCTACAAAGTGCAATCGTCTATCGGGACTCGGGCGAGCTGCTTCCTCACTTTCAGAGTCGCTGGGGGCGCAGTAATCCCTGAGGGCCTGCACTAACGTCTCCCATTCTAGCGCTGCCTCCTGTGCCTTCTCGTTACGCTGTCTCCTAGCTAGCTGGTATCTCAGTGTGCTTTCCCCCGCTGCCCACTTCAAGAGTTCGCTGTGCCACCGGCTCCCTGTCGGACCAGCCCGTGCCTTCCAGTTCCTGGTCACCTCTCGTTTAGCAAGGAGAAGCCCCAAATCAATGAATTTGCTAGTAATTTTGTTTTTGGGGGTATGTGGAAACCAGTGTAGGAGTCCCACAGCCGCATCAACCGATAAGGATCTCCCTGTCACCTCCTCCAGGGTCTTCCCTACTTCCATCCAATAGGAGGACAATCCCGGGCAGGACCACAACATGTGGAGAAGGTCTGCCTCCGGCGCCGGGCATCTGGGGCAGTCCGCCGAGCTCGTAGCAAAATATCGTTGGATTTTCGCCGGGGTCAGATATGCCCTATGGAGTACGTAGTAGTGGACCAATTGAAAACGGGCGTGGCGTGTGCCCTTCCAGGCTCGCCGCACCAGTTGGGACCAGGTCGTCTCCGGGATCTCCTTGCCAATGTCCTCCTCCCAACGGGTTCTCAGAGTAGTGAGGGGGGCCAGCCCCTCATTGATCAGTCTACCGTAGAGGCAAGTGACCGCCTTCACCGTACCCGCAGACATCATGACGTATTGGCACACCGGAGATATAGGGGGTTCCTCTTGCCCGCATTTCCAGTGCGCCTGGATCGCTCGGGCTAGGGCCGAGTGCAATAGAAAGTCGCCACGAGGAACCTCGAAGCGATCAATGAGCTCCTGAAAGGGCAAGAGCGCCCCGTCCTCGTAGAGGTCACCTACCAATTGTAAGCCTGCGTCCTCCCAGTTTGCCAACCGTGACCAATCACCGCCATGGGGCAAGGCCGTCAGCATCCCCAAAGGTATTTCGGGCGCATACGGTATTCTCAGGTGGCCCCGGGCGTGAGCTCGGTTCCAACACAGGCGAACGGTCTTCTCCTCTAGCGACAAGTCCTGTAAGGCCAAACGTTGTCGCAGCGCTATGAAGGAGAGAACATGCCTGGCCATGCCCGTACCTCTCCTATCCTCTGGGCCCCGGAATTCCCGGGCGATCTCCTGGGTGAAGGTCTGGAGCTGCGCCGCTAAGTAGTACTTTTCAAAGTCCAGCACCGCAAGCCCACCCTCGGCTTTCGGCCTCATCAGGGTCCTGAGGGCCACCCTTCGGCGGCCCGAGCCCCAGAGGAATCCGACTATCATTGATCGTAATAGTCGAAACGTGGCCGGTGGGACCCAGATCGGCAGCGCTCGGAAATAATACAGCAACCGGGGAAGCGCCACCATTTTAAGCAAAGCGATCCGCCCTGCCACCGAGAGCGGTAGTGTAGCCCAGAAGTCCATACTGCCCCGTAGTGCTCGAGTGCCGCGGGCAATGTTCCCATCCAGGAGGTCAGACGGTTCATGGTAGACGTACACCCCCAGGTACTTAAAGCAGTCAGGTTCCCATCTAATCTCTCTACTGAGAGCAGGGCTGGGGTTTCCTTTGCGAACCGGGAAAAGACAGGTCTTAGCCCAATTCACCCGGAGGCCCGAGACCTCCCCAAACGCCGTGAGCGCCGTCACAGCTCCATGCAGGGCAGCAATCGGGTCCTCAAGGAAGAGCAGCAGGTCGTCTGCATACAGCGAAACGTAGTGTGGGCCTGAAGGTGTCCACAAGCCATTATAATGGGCTCCCGATCGGAAGTGCAGCGCAAGTGGCTCCACCGCCAGCGCAAAGAGAAGCGGGGATAACGAACAACCCTGCCTCGTGCCTCTCTCCACCGGGTATTGTGAGGAAATTAGCGGGCCCGCCCGAACCCTGGCCGACGCAGAGGCATACAGGACCGTGGTCCATCTGATGAAGCCCTCGCCAAGGCCGAACCTCCGTAACACAGTGCACAGGTAGTCCCATTCCAGGCTGTCAAAAGCCTTCTCTAAGTCTACCGATAGGACTACCGGGCACGGGGCATCCACGAGCGGTTCTCCCAGCAAGCGGAACAACCTGCGGATGTTCATGGTCGTATTGCGCCTGGGGATGAATCCAGCCTGGTCCTCATGTACCAGAGAGCTCATGTGACCCAGCAGCCTCGAAGCCAAGATGCTGCTCAGTATTTTATAGTCTACCGTCAACATTGATAAGGGACGGTAAGACCCCGGATCGGACGAGTCCCTTCCGGGCTTGAGAAGGGGAACCACTAAGGCCTCGCACATCGAGCCTGGGAGCCGACCAAGCCTCTTCGCCTCTCTATATACTATTAATAACCTCGGGGCTAGGAGATCAGCATAAGCTACATAAAATTCCACAGGAAGGCCGTCTAGGCCCGGGGTCTTATTCCTCGCCATCTTTTTAATGGCGCTGCGGATCTCTCCTAGTTCTATGTCGGACCCCAGGGCCTTCGCCACATCCTGCTCCACCGTTTGGAGCTCCAGAGGCCGTAGGTAATTATCAAGCAGGTCAGGGTCTCTGACTGAGCGACTGCGGTACAAACGTTCGTAGTAGTGCAGGTAGCAGCTCAGAATCTCAGGCTGAGTGTGTACCACGGTCCCGTCCGTCATGCGCATGGACGTCGTCAATGAGGACTGGCGCGTAGGGTTGGCTAGCCATGCCAGCAACGCGCTCGACCTATCCCCCTCTGCGAGGGACCTAACCGTGTAGGCCTTGTAGTCGAAACAGCGCAACCGTTCAACCTCCGCCGCCACCGCCTCCTTCGCCTCTGCCGTGCGTTCCTGTAGTTCAGGGCGCCCGGGGCGGCGGAGTTCCAACTCGCGGAGTTTCCGGTCAGCTGTATCTAAGTCAGCAAGGATAATTCGCCTCATGCAGACCTTCTTGGAAATACAGTATCCCCTCACCACCACCTTAAAAGCGTCCCATTCTAGCGCTCTCGAGCTCGCGGTGCCCCCATTGGACGCGAAGTACTCCGAGATCTTATCTCCTAGGTCCGCTTTGAAAACGCTGTCCTCAAGGATCTCGGGACGTAACTTCCAGGTGGGCACCGCAGGCACCCCCGGAAACCAACGAAGGTCCAGCAAGAGGGGGTTATGATCGGAGATGGTCCTGGCCAAATATTCAGACCGGACCGCTGCTGAAACCAGTTCAGCCGAGCCAAGAAATCCGTCCATTCTAACGTGTAACTCATGGAGGCCCGAGAAGTAGGAATAGTCCCTAGTTGCGGGGTGTTGCGCCCTCCAAATATCCGTTAGATCCCAGTGTGCCTGCCAGTCCCTACGACCTTTAGCCACACGGCGAACCGGAGAGTCAGGGAGGGGCGGATGCGAACGGTCAGTGTCCACATCCACTACTGAATTGAAATCTCCACCGAGCAGGAGGGGCCCGGAGAAGAAGTGGGCCAACGAGCCCGATAACCTTGAAAGGAAGGCAATCTGGTCTATATTGGGAGCGTACACACAGCAAACGTTTAGGTCCCTCCCTCCTAAAGTGCCCGAAATGGCCACATAACGCCCCTCTGGATCTATCACTGTTTTCGTGACCTGGAAGGGAACCCCAGCTCTAACCCAAATCAGCGCCCCTCTGGCATACGCGGAGTACGAAGTGCAGAAGACCTGCCCCCTCCATCTACGCTGTAGCGCCGCCCCTTCCGCTTTGTTCAGATGGGTCTCCTGCATCAGCGCTATTTGTACCCCCCTACGCACTAAATAAGCGTGGACTTTGTGACGCCTAGACATGGTGTGGAGCCCCCGCACGTTCCAAGTAATACATTTCACATTAGCAACATCAGCCATTGTCCCATGTCGTTCGTGCAAAGTCTCCCCATCCGGGTCCCAACAAAGAAAGAGCATCAATCAACCCAGCACTGATGGCGGCCATTTTCCCCAACCAAAACTTAACAACCCCAGTTCGAACCAAACCCCCATCCACCCTCCCCAGAACAGGACCCAAATAGCACCATCTAGTTCCCATCCAAACCATATCCTCCAAAAACCCACTGTCCCCGCCTAATTCTGCGGTCGCCACCGTAGGAAGGCCTTAAGGGCCAGGTGCGGGCCGGGCGTTGGCGGTGGGCCCTCGATGCCCTGGCTACCAGGACTAAAGCAAGCCCAAAACAGTACCAGAAACCCTCGGGGCAATAGCAAGGCACCCCACCCCCCCTTCCCCGGGAGTCAGCATCAATCGTCGGTACCCGCCACCCCCGTTTCGGGCCCCCACCCAAATAGATGTAGCTCACCCCGTTAACCCTGTCCATCCAGAAGGTCCTCCACCGATTTCGGTGTGATCACCGGCGTGTGGACGCTATCAGTCACCGATTCCTCGGAGTCCGTCGGTGCCCCCTCGTCACCAGGGTCCGCTTCCTCTTCAATGGCACCGTCTCGTGAGCCAGACAGCGCAGATAACACCTCCAGCACTCCCTTCCGCTCCGTCGATGTCTCCGCAGTTGAGGGTCCACCTGATCGGCCACGGCGACTCCGAATCCTTTTGGACCGCCGTCTCTGCTCCGGCTCCGCCACCAGCTGAGACGAGGAGCCAAAGCCATCTTTCCCAGCTCTATAGAGTTCAAGCCAGTTACAGACATCCTCCGGGGTATCAAAGAATTGAGTCTTGTCATCGACAATTATGCGGAGTCTTGCAGGAAATAGGAGCGAGTATTGGATGCCCTCGCTCCGGAGCTCGCGCTTGACCGCCAAGAATGAAAACCGCCTGCGTTGGGTTTCATAGGTGTAATCCGGGAAGATGTTCACCTGGCTGTTCGCCACTTTGAATGGGCCATTATGTCTGGCGGCATTGAGGATGAGATCTCTGTCCCGAAAGTGCAATAACCGTGCCACCACCGGTCGCGGGGCACGTCCCTGTTGTGGTGGCCTCGCTGGGACTCTTCCTCCATCTCCTCAATTACCAAGACCGGGACACCATCCTACAGGAAACTAGAAAGCTGCAAGATATCCAAATAGATATTCATCAAATAATGTTCTTTCCGGCCTATACCATCCAGATGCAGAGGGAAAGGTTTTCGTTTATGGCAGTGAAAAAGCAGCTACGGCAACACAACCTGAAATACTCTCTGCTCTTCCCGGCGCGTTTGCGGGTTGTAGCAAGTGACAAGACGCATTTCTTTGCAACATCAGAAGAGGCGGAGGACTGGCTGGACACCTTCATTAATGAGGGGCCTCGTGACGCTCCTGCGGCGGCAACCCTACCGAAACTGAGGGGTCCTTTCCGTCGCCGCCGGAGAGAGCGAAGGTCGACAGGAATCCGGACGCAACCCTCGCCTGCGAAGGGACCACACACAGATTTGATTCTTAGCGGTCAACGAAATGCCTTGCAGGCGGTGGCGGAGATCAGTGGCTCTTTGGTGGCCGAGGACGCATCCAACTCCAGCCAGCGCGACCTATCCAGAGATGATGAGAGAATATATGGACTGCAAAACTCACAGGACTCGACTGAGCAGCTGGACGTCACTCCGCAGACAGCTGATACGATCATATGAACATTTTGAGATTTAATCCTCGACTGGACTGTGGCCTGAGGTATTGTACTTTGTGTATAGGGGTATGCAGTCACTCAAGGTGCAGTCATGTGTAATGGTTCTGATGTGATTCCGAGTGCCGCAAGGAACGGAGAGTGTTATCATGATGCGAGGTGGAGAGAACGGGACTTGACCTTATGTTTGGTTGCTTCTGCGCAGTCACCAGCACGCGTTGTTGGCCTGGCGGGTGGTCCTGAGTTGGGGAATGAATTTGCTTGTACAGTACTGTAGTATGCCTGCAGGTGGGGAGCCTCTGAAATGCTAGACACATATATTGTAAGTAATCTATTTGTGATACGCAGCGCATCCCCCCGGATTGGTTGTGACTGTTAACTCTAGTGGGAGTTTGGCCGATTGCTGGTTGCATTATCGCCCTTTTGGAATTTCTTTCATGTTTATATCCTTGTATTGGTTTTATTATGAGATATCATTTATTGCATGCTATTCACACACAATGCATAATGCCACAGGTTACTGCGCTGGATAAGTGGTACATTGCTGAGCAATTTACACTGCATATGCTCGTTGTGCTGCTATGGACACATGGCCACTTAATACATGGTAAAAACTATGTCTGTATTTAGAATTGGTACATGGAATGTGGTGGGCATGCACACGCCGTCACGTAGGTACCAGATATACTCGTACCTCAAACGACATCACATACAAATAGCTCTTTTGCAAGAGACACACATGGCCAAGTCAGAAATGCAACACCTGCACCGCCGCTGGCGCAGCCAACTGTATGGCACAGGGTACTCGGCTTATGCGCGAGGCACACTTATTTGGGTACGACCAGGGGTCCCACTTATAATTACACAATCGTTGGTGGACACAGAGGGCACATATGTAATGGTCAAGGATACTTTAGATGGCCGGTAGGTAGTGACTGCCTCACTATACGCACCCAACACGGACCAGGCTGTCTTTCTTGATGATATGCCGCATGTCCTGGCACCATGGCATGATATCCTTATGTTCTTGGGAGGGGACTACAATTGCATACTCGACGTTTCATCGGACGGCTCCTTTCCACCCCTTCCGGGTACAAATACACACATTGCCATGAAGGCGCTGACCAATTGGGCAAGGCAGTGGCAACTTAGAGATGTCTGGAGACAACGGAACCCCCACAACAGGGTGTATTCCTATTAATCCGGTGCACACACATTGCATGTGAGGTTAGACCGATACATACTTTCGGAGGACACATTCGAACCACAACCCACATGTATTGGAGGTGTCTTGGGAGCACCCCCGACTGCCGGTTCCTACCTGGCGGTTGCAGGCAGATGTGTTACTGGACGCACCCTTCCGGAGCCTCCTACCTACGAATATTACACAATACTTTGAAGAGAACACCGGCACAGCCATTACGTCTCACGTGGAATGGGATGCGTTTAAAGTAGTGGTTAGGGGTGAATTTCTTTGTACACAAGCGGGTTTGCGGAAACAGTTGGAGACTGAACTCACACACCTTGAAAATGAACTGCTCCAGAGAGAGGGGGAGGCACTGGAAGGCGATGATGGGTCTTTGGTGCAAATTGAAGGGGAACATACCAGATTGCTAGATTGACTCCGAAATTTATACTATGCAGCACACTCAGCACGCTCCCACCATATGGGAGACAAACCGGGCAAGCTGCTGTCGTGGCTAATAAGACAGGATGCAATCATCTCACCTGTGACGTCCATTCGAACTGCGCACGGTGACATAGTACATACCCAGATAGGCATACACAACGCCTTTGTAAAATATTATTCCACGGTGTATAGGTCTTGCCTGCTAGCTACAGACGTGGACATACAGGAGTTTATATCTGCCCTGATGCTGCCGCAACTGACAGAACATAAGCAGGAGGAGCTGGGAGCTCCGTTGCTGCCGGAAGAACTGCGCAATAGTATTTTCTCCCTCTCAAATGGTAAATCTCCGGGTCCGGATGGGCTGCCGACTGAACTTTATAAAGCCTACTTGGATATATTAATACCGGAACTGTTGCGGGTATACCCGACGGCCCTGGATGTGTTGGTCTCCCTCTTGAAGCCAGGCAGGGACCCCGAAATCCTTGGTTCTTATCACTCACAGGCTCTGCTGAATACAGACTAAAAAATACTTGCCTCCCCCCTAGCCAAACGAATAGCCCGGTTTGTACCAGCTTTGGTACATAATGATCAAAACGGATTTGTCCCAACCAGGAGCACCTCTCTTAACATACGTAGATATTTTAGAGTTCAGGAGTACCCAACGAAAAACTGTCCGCGGCCTGGATGCTTAGTGCTAGACTCTGATTTGCTGGAATGGCCCTATCTTGCGGCGGTTCTGCGTGAATATGAGCCAGGGGACGGGTACCTTCAACTGGTGTGATTGCTATACCAGCGACCCACAGTACGGATCCGCACAGGTAAACTCATCTCTGACGCAATCAAGGTTAGGTGTGGTACCAGGCAGGAATGCCCTTTGTCCCCATTGCTTTTTTTCCCTAGCCATGGAACCATTGGCGGCTCTACTTCGAGAGAGCGGCGTGGTTTGGGGTGTCCCCCTAGATGATGGTCTTCACACGGTGTCCCTATATGCAGACGACCTGTTGCTATATATAGGAGACTTGCATGCTGTACCGCCGGCCATATCTGTAATATTCCGTAACTTCAAGGAAGTGTCCGGCCTTAGGGTAAATTGGGCTAAATCAGGCACCTATTCTTTTCACAGGCACATTATAATATGACCCTTTAGGAAAATCACGAAAATAGATCTCATTGAAGCCATGTATTTTACCATCTCAGATACGGCTTCAGTCATTCTTACATCTAACAACAGTGGTCCCATGCAAGTTTAGAATAAAGAGATAATAATATAGACACAATCGAACTATATTTGTTTTAGAGTGATTTGTCCAGCCGGACAGTGATCACAGGAATTTTTACTATATATAATGAAAAACAACAATTCTCTTACATTCAGCAAAGAGTGAGACACAAGCCTGTGCCTTCACGCTTACAATTCGGCAAGGTGAAAGGAAAGGGAGAGACTTCCCCCTCCCCTCGCACTCCGTGTACAACGCGGAACCACATTGCTGGTATCCTGGACCCTGCGAAGCCTTCGGCTCGCCTCACTGCACCTCATTTGGCGGCTGTATCATTACCCAGTGCCCCATTGTGGACAATCCTGAACTTTACCGGTGACCTCCCTGTTCCTCCGACACACAGAGAGGCGAGGCACCTCCGGTTTCGGAAGTACAACTGATCGAACAGTCTCCTATAAACCTCAATAATAGGACCTGGGTAAGTGCCCGGACGCGGTCTACCGACCCGATCCACCCAGATGAATCCTTATTGACCCGTTCCTTTTCCCTCCTCAGCCCAGACCAACCCATGATTGGCGCCATCCCTGCACTTAGACGTCGGGGTTCTCAGGCAATTGCCATACAGGCTATTGTGTAGAACAGGTTTTAGGCATAACACTTTGTGTCCTGATGATGATTCCTTGTATTTAGGCTATGGAATCGAAACGTCGTCGACCTCTTGTCGCACCATATATGAATGTGTATATTCATTGAGATATGCTATTTATGGTGTGGTTGAATTTCTGTCATTGTTATATTTTACAGAAATCGCTCACTTTCTGCCTAAGATTCTTTCTCTCTCCCTTTCCTTTCACCTTGCCGAATTGTAAGCGTGAAGGCACAGGCTTGTGTCTCACTCTTTGCTGAATGTAAGAGAATTGTTGTTTTTCATTATATATAGTAAAAATTGGACAAATCACTCTAAAACAAATATAGTTCGATTGTGTCTATATTATTATCTCTTTATTCTAAACTTGCATGGGACCACTGTTGTTAGATGTAAGAATGACTGAAGCCGTATCTGAGATGGTAAAATACATGGCTTCAATGAGATCTATTTTCGTGATTTTCCTAAAGGGTCATATTATAATGTGCCTGTGAAAAGAATAGGTGCCTGATTTAGCCCAATTTACCCTAAGGCCGGACACTTCCTTGAAGTTACGGAATATTACAGATATGGCCGGCGGTACAGCATGCAAGTCTCCTATATATAGCAACAGGTCGTCTGCATATAGGGACACCGTGTGAAGACCATCATCTAGGGGGACACCCCAAACCACGCCGCTGTTAGATATAACGTAAGTTACCCGAGGTCCTCTGCTGACTGACTGGGTGCCCTTGTTGCTTTCTGTTATGTTCAGTCATTCTTACAGGCATTCTAGTGTATAACCCCCCCGGCGCTCTATCCACCTCGCTAGCTGCACTGCTACATATGATATGATAGCAGACCTCTCCCTTAGACGCACGCACTTTAGAGTGCTGGGAGACTTTAACCTTCATGTTGAGAACACCTCATGTACACAAGCTACTTATTTGCTAGATACCATGCAGGGGTTGAACTTGACTCAACTAGTCCAGGGGACCTACTCATTCAGCAGGCCACACCCTTGACTTGATATTTACTAATCACCCCGGTATCATGACTCACCCCCGCTTCCTCTCACATGGTCAGATCATTATTTTATTCCTTTCGAGTTAACTTTACCTCAATTAGCGGGCCCCTCAGTAATAGGTAGGGAGCGTGGGAGAAAATGGCATACAGTCACCTGTGCCGCCATGGTTCCTATTTTTTCCAATCAGCTAGGGCACACCTCTAAGGATCTGAATAGTGATGTGGCCAAATTTAATACCTCCCTTTTATTTGCCATTGACGCTATCTCCCCACTGCATTCTCTCGCCTCCTCTAGATCAAGACCATCGGCACCTTGGTTCTCCTCCGTGTTACGTGAGGAAAGGAGCCGATGCAAAAAATTGGAACGCAAATGGCGACTGGCATATGACACTGAGTCAAAAATTATTTACAAAACCGCTTTAAAGAACTTTCATAAATTAAAACGGTCCACTATGAGGGATTTTTTTGCTCTACAAATTAAGAAGGCTGATAATTCAGCTAAGACCCTCTTTAATATTATAAAGGATGTTGCTAATCCCCCAGCTCCAGCAAAGGTGTTGGGCAAACTTGCTCCTTTGGTAATTAGTCCACTTCTTGATATTTGGAATACTTTGCTACGCATTGGCCAATTGGCCAATTTCCGGCCGCGTGGAAGCAGGCCATGCTGGTTCCAATTATTAAGAAGGCTGATGCGGACCCATCCCTCTTTAGCAATTACCGTCCAATTTCTCTCCTTCCTAAACCGGCTAAAATCTTAGAAACGGTAGTTCAGAAACAATTAGCGCAATAACTCAAAGCTAATCAACTTCTGCATGACTCGCAGTCCGGTTTTAGACCAGGTTTTAGCACAGAGACGGCACTTCTAGAGGTGTCGGAGTCTATTCGAGAGTGTGTGGATAGGGGCGAGGAGGCCATGCTGGTCCTCCTCGACCTATCCGCTGCCTTCGATACGGTGTCACATGATATATTGTTAGATCGACTGGGCCATATGGGTATTGGAGGTATAGTATTGGCTTGGATCAGATCTTTTCTCACAGGACATACCCAGAAGGTCCTTCTTGGACCTTTTGAATCAGAAGATAAACCTTTGCTCTGTAGTGTGCCGCAGGGTTCTGCATTGAGCCCTCTGTTTTTTAACGTATATCTTGCACCACTGGCAAAAGTGGTGGAATCTTGGGGGGTCAGAGTGATCTCTTACGCTGACGACACTCAGCTTGTATTTTCTTTTAGAGATCACTCTGACACCAATTTCACCAATTTTCGGCACTGTCTCAGCAATATTTCCTCTTGGATGACCTCCAATCATCTTAAACTTAACACTGACAAGACGGAGGTCTTATTTTTTAATCAGAAAACTCCACTGCCAGCCATTCAGTGGTGGCCGAGCAGTTCCAAACTTGGGTTTTCAATTTGATAACTCTTTATCTTGTAAAGCCCAAATTAACAAGGTAACGGCTGCTTGCTTTGGCAAGCTGCGCATGATTAGGAACATTTTCCCTTACCTCCCGCTAGACTCTCGTAGAACTATTATACATGCCCTGATCACCTCACACTTAGACTACTCTAACAGTTTATATGTTGGCACCTCTTAGTACCAAATAGAGCGCCTGCAGATTGTACAAAATGCGGCGGCCAGACAGATAGGCAATATCCCTTATCGCCACTCGGTGTCATCTTATCTGAGGAAGCTACATTGGTTACCAGTCACCCGGCGTATCCAATTTAAGGCATTGATTTTTGCTTTTAGGGCCCTTAATGGACTTGGCCCTGGTAAACTGAGAAAAAGGGTCAAATTGGTCCATTCTATCAGATCACTGAGGTCCAACAATCTCCGCCTCCTGGTTACCCCACGCTTCCGCCGGTCCAGAATGGGGGGCAGAGTGTTCGGAGTGGTGACCGCTAAACTTTGGAGCAGCCTCCCATTAGACCTCAGGTTCCCGTCTTCGGAATCACAGTTCCGGAGTAGATTGAAAACTTGGCTGTTCATTAGCCCCTAGTAGCCATCACCCTACTTTTAGCC
The DNA here is from genome assembly GCF_964263255.1 of Lissotriton vulgaris. Classification (NCBI taxonomy): domain Eukaryota; kingdom Metazoa; phylum Chordata; class Amphibia; order Caudata; family Salamandridae; genus Lissotriton; species Lissotriton vulgaris. The sequence continues at coordinate 953,369,863 of NC_141687.1, read as the reverse complement.
TGCCGTCTGCAGCGCCAGGGCACCCCCGTTGGGGGTAGCCGTGCGCTTTACAAGCTTCAAAATAAATAAATAAATGTGGCCGCGACGGACATAGTTATTAATGGGACTGTTCTTGCTTGGTACCTGACCACGTTCAGACACCTGGGCATATATATCTACAGATCCCTGGCAGATATACTGGAAGGTAACCTGATACGTGCCATTTCCTCCATAAGGGCGCAGTTACAATTCTGGAAGACTCTACCGCCGAATGTCATGGGCTGCATCTCTCTGACTAAGAGGATTGTACTGCCAAGGCTGCTGTATTATTTTGCAAATATTCTGGTATATGTTCCGGTGCGACAGTTTTGGGAGCTGTAGGGGTTGGCTAGAGGTCTGATCTGGAACATGGGACAGCCCAGGATAGAATTACAGAAATTATATGCATCACCAGAAAGTGGGGGCTTAGCAGTTCCTCATTTAGAATGCTATTACTGAACTGCGCAGTTACAATGGGTTGCAAGATGGATGAGTGGCAAAAACCTAATGGATACTCCGACCGAGTCATCATCATGGACACAGACTCGGATCTGTGGATTGTTTCACCCATTGGCGAAACTTCCCCGCCCGGCGCAGATACATATAGACTTAGCCTATCGATGCTATCGAAGGAGCCTTCAACTTACAAAAGACGCCATTCCTTATGCCTCAATACTGCCACTTGTCGGGACACCCAGAGGTGAAGATTTTGTAACAGATGTAGTACTGACGCCCTAACTGAAGCTCTTGCTTCAGTCCAGGGCGTCAGTACTACATCTGCTTGGAGCAGGGCCGGACTGGGAACCGAAACCGGCCCTGGCAAAGTGCTCGGCTGGCCTCCCCCCACCCCCAGGGGGTGGATTGGGGTGCGACCGTGCTCTTTGCCAGGGCCGGTTTTCGCCGATTTTGTTACAGGGCCGTTTTTGCAGCTATGCTGCAAAAAACGGCCCTGTAACAAAAACGGCCCCCTGGGGCCCAAAACCGGCCCCCACCCATGCGGCCGACCGGGGGATTGCCCGGTGCCCGCAACGGCCAGTCCGGGCCTGGCTTGGAGACCTATTTGCGGATGGCGCCCTGTTGCCATTTGCAGCCCTGGCGGCGAATACTGGTTTGCCGGTGGGTCAGTTCCTTCTGCATGCAGCCATCTTGCAGACGCTAACACTAACATGGGGAGACTTGACAATTGAGCCACCGACGCATCAGTTTTTACTGTATCTGCATGTGATGGTGGACGAGTCACATGTGGCCCACTGGCTGGTGCAGGCCTTGCTTAGTCATGTATTAAAACCACCACAGCGACTCCATGCTCGCTGGACTGAGGACAGAGGTAGACCCTGGGCCGATAAAGAATGAGAATGTGTCTTAGGCAGTGCCATACATACACCACGCAATTCACAATTTAAGCTTATACAAACATTCATATTACACAGAGCGTATCTTTCGCCAGATAAGATCAATAAATACTTTAACATCACCACCACTGATTGTCCGAGATGCCATCTCTTGGAGGCTGACCTGCTGCATAGGCTGTGGCCCTGCCCCCTACTTCTGTCCTACTGGTACAAGATAACGGAAACACTCACGAACAGCACTAACACCGAGGTGCCGAATACATGGGAGGTTTGCATTTTAGGACTTTACAAACGAACAAAAGCCAACAAAGTAAATTCCAGATTTCGGGACTTAGGCCTAATAACCGCAAAACGGTTTATAACCAAGAGATGGAAACAGAAAGACCCTCCGGAGGCATCCCACTGGTTGAAATCCCTGGAAATGTGGGCTCGGGCGGAAAAGCACTATTCTTCATAAGGAGGAAACGGCTGGATTGCGCAAGTTCCCCATCGCACAGGCCTGGGATGATATTCTAACAACCTTTACACAAGCTGATACAGCACCACATACATCTCCCACGCAGCAGGAGGGAGATGATGCCTAGCTTGTAGCCTAGGTAGAGCAGACGGGCTACACACACAAGGCGCTCAGCCACAGCTGTCGAGACAGGCAATGGCCCCACTTTCCATCATGACATTTCACAGACATGACTCCAGACGCACAATACCTTACTGCCTGTATACCTATGCACAAACCAAGAAGAGCAATCCATATAAGCTATGCACACATGGCCCCTGGCATGACCCCACCCGGAAGGCACATGACATGCTACATATATGTTCTTTATGTAATTGATATCTCCTTTTCTTTTGCTTTTATTTTGTTTTTGTTATTCCTGGTTAAAATGTTATAAATTAAGATATCTTGTAATCAGTGGTGATGTTCATTGTTTATCACCCAAATACCATTGTCTACTGTGATCCTAAAACTGAATTACATATGGGCCACGCACTCCTGTAATAACTGTCATATCCACATGTGGTCTATTACTGCTATGAGGAGCCGTATGTGAAAAATTAGTCCTGCCCCTAGGTTGAAGGTAACAGTATGCATGGGTTATGGACACTCATGTCAATTTGTACGTGTATATTACCTCCTGCGATATAGATGCTAATTGTGCTATGCTCAACAGATGGAAATGTCTAGAAAGGTGCACATAATGGTATAGCGACAATGATGGTGTGAAAAGTGCGATATGATCAATGATTAGCTTGTTTGTATCAGGCAACTGATAAAAAATACAATAAAGATGTTAAAAAATAATTAAACAGGAAGACAAAAGACTTCAAAATCTCAATTTAAAAAGTAAAAGGTCTTTAAAAAAAAAAAAAGTAAAAGGTAGCTCAAATTAAAATTAGAAATGCTGAGGCTACTGAGGACACTGCTTCTTAATGGGGAATAGGCAGTAACAATGCTGGACAGTGCAGCAGAAGTCACCATAGCTCGCCACAGCCTGATGGACTTTCTGGGGGTAGTAGCGCTGAGTGAGCATATCACGGTGGAAACATCTGATACAAAGGTAAGTTTTCTCATCTTTATACGAAATAAAGCTCCAAATAGAGGGGGACATACCCAGGAAAGTGAAGGGTCTCTTTTGAAAGAACCTGACCTATGGTTACGATATTCTTTTTGGCCAAAAAAGATTGGCCACCTTAGTTCATAATGGATTTCTCAATGGGGGAAGAAGTTATCTTGCCTGCGTTCTCCGACCTTGTACCTGAATCAGTTAAAAATTAATACGTGCAGGAGCACCTGCACTTTACCGCAATCATGTTGGGGGGGAAGGGGGGATAATGAGTTACCTCATCACAAAATCCCATTAAAATCAATTCCTCAACCTCAGAGACAATATCTGCTTAAACATAAAGCAAAGAAACAAGTCAGAGAGATCTTAGATCAACTTAAATACTAGGGTGTGATAGAGAATTGCACCTCACCTATGAATAATCTCTTATTTGCCATTATGAAAACCGATAATTCATTTTGTCTGGTCTTAGATAACAGACATTTAAATGCATCTACACGCACATTTGCAGTGGGGAAATGCGTGTCTGAATGGGTCTGTGAGTGTGAGAGCATCTGAGTGGGTCTGCAACTGGGTCCATGAGTCTCTGAGTGGGTCTGTGAATGGGTGTGTGGGTCTCTGGGTGGGCCTGTACGTGCATACTTGAGTGTCTGAGAAGATGTGTGAGTGGATTGAGGAGTCTCTGAGTGTGTGAGGGCGTGTATGCATAAGTATCCGAGTGGGTCTGTCAGTGGGTGGGTGGGTGAGTCTCTGGATAGGTCTGTGAGTAAGTGAGCAAGTGTCTGAGTGGGTCAGTGAGTGGGCACATGAGTCTCTGAGTGAATCAGTCAATGGGTGCAGGAGTCTTTGAGTGGGTCGTGAGTAGGTGAGTGAATGTCTGAGTGGGTCTGTGAGTGTGTGCATGAGTCTCTTAGTGCGTCTATGAGTGGGCACATGAGTGTCTGAGTGGGTCTGTGAGTAGATGAGTGAGTGTCTGAGTGGGTCTATGAGTGGGTGCATGACTGGGTCTGTTAGTGGGTATGGGAGTCACTGAGTGGGTCTATGCATGGGTGTATAAGTATCTAAGCAGGTCTGTGTGTGGGTGTGTGTTTATCTGGGTAGGAGTGAGTGAGGGCATGAACATCTGAATGGGTCTGTAAGTGGGTGTGAGAATGTCTGACTGGTTCTACTAATGGGTGTGTGAGTGTCTAAGTGGGTCTGTGAGTGGGTGCATGTATGTCTCAATTGGTCGGTAACTGGGTGTTTGGGTGTCTGAGAGGTGTGAGTAGATGGATAAGTCTCTTAGTGGGTGAGTGAATGGGTGTGTCTAGTTAGTCTATGAGTGAGTGTGAGAGTATCAGAGTGGGCCTGTGGGTGGATGCATGAGTGTCTGAGTAGGTCTGTGAGTGGATGTGTGAATGTCTGAGTGGGTCTATGAGTGGGAATGTAAGTATCTGAGTGGGTCTGTGAATGTCTGAGTGGGTCTGTGAGTGATTCTGTGAGTGAGTGCAGGAAGGTCTTAGTGGGTAAGTGAGTGGGTGCATGAGCGTCTGATTGGGCCTGTGAGTGGGTCTGTGGGTCTGTGAGTAGGTGAGTGAGTGTGTAAATGTGTGTGTGTTTCTCTGAGTTGGCCTGTGAGCAGGAGCCTGTGAGTGGGTCTGTGAGTGGGTGTGTAAGTGTTTAAGGGAGTTTGTGAGTATCTCAGTAGGTCTGTGAGTGGGAGCATGAGTGTCTAAATTGGTCTAGAAGTGAGTGTGAAAGGGTCTGAGAGTGGGTGCATGAATGTCTGAGACTGGGTGCATGAATATCTAAGTGGGTACATGAATGTGAGTGGGTGCATGAATGTCTGAGTGGGTACATAAGTCTCTGAGTGGGTCTGTGAATGGGTGTGTGAGTTTCTGAGTTGGCCTGTGAGTGGGTACATGGGTTTCTGAGGGGTTTATGAGTGGGTGGATGAGTGTCTGAGTGGGTCTGGTAGTGGGTATGTGAGTCTCTGAGTGTGTGTGTGTGTGTCGGTGTGTACGTTTCTAAGTGGGTATGTGTGTGGGTGTATGATTATCTGCGTGGGAGTGAGTGAGGGCATGAGAATCTGAATGGGTCTGTAAGTGGGTATGAGAATGTCTGAATGGGTCTACTAATGGGTGTGTGAGTGTCTGAGTGGGTCTGTGAGTTGTCTGTGAAAGTGGGTGCATTAATGTCTCAGTGGGTCAGTAAGTGGATGTATGGGTGTCTGAGAGGGTCTGTGAGTGGATGGATGAGTCTCTGAGTGAGTGAGTGGGTGCATGAGTGTCTGAGAATACCTGTGAGTGGGTGTTTGAGTCTCTGAGTGGGTCTGTGAGTGGGTGTATGTGTGTCTAAGGTTCTGCAAGTGCGTCTTTGAGTGTCTGAAAGGTCTATGAGTGGGGGCATGAGTGTGTGAGTAGGTTTATGAGTGAGTGTGAAAGTATATGAGTGGGCCTGTCAGTGGGTGCATGAGTGTCTGAGTAGGTCTGTGCGTGGATACATGAATGTCTGAGAGAATCTGTGAGTAGGTGCATGTGTCTTGAGTGGGTCTGCGCATGGGTACATGAGTCTCTGAGAAGGTCTGTAGGTGGATATATGAGTCTCTGAGTGGGTCTATGAGTACATGCTTGAGTGTCTGCGAGGATGTGAGAGGGGATGGATGAGTCTAAGTTGGTGAGTAAGTGGGTGCCTGAGTAGGTCTGTCAGTGGGTGTGGGAGTCTCTGGGTGGGTCTGTGAGTAGGTGAATGAGTGTCTGAGTGGGTCAGCGTATGGGTGCATATGTCTATGAGTGGGTATGTGAGTGGATGCCTGAGACTCTGAGTGGGTCTGTGAGTAGGTGAGTGAGTATCTGAGTGGGTCTATGAGTGGGTGCACAAATCTCTGAGTAGGTTTAAGAGTGGGTACATGAGTGTCTGAGTTGGTCTGTTAGTGGGTGTGTGAGTCTTGGAGGGGGTCTATGAGTGGGTGTGTGAGTATCTGAGTAGGTCTTTAATGGGTGTGTGATTTTCTGAATGGTTCTGTGAGCGAGGGCATGAGTGTCTGAGTGGGTTTGTGAGTGGGTGCATGAATGTCTGAGTGGATCTGTGAGTGGGTGCATGAGTCTCTGAGTGAATCAGTCAATGGGTGCAGGAGTCTTTGACTGGGTAGTGAGTAGGTGAGTGAATGTCTGAGTGGGTCTGTGAGTGTGTGCATGAGTCTCTTAGTGCGTCTATGAGTGGGCACATGAGTGTCTGAGTGGGTCTGTGAGTAGATGAGTGAGTGTCTGAGTGGGTCTATGAGTGGGTGCATGACTGGGTCTGTTAGTGGGTATGGGAGTCACTGAGTGGGTCTATGCATGGGTGTATAAGTATCTAAGCAGGTCTGTGTGTGGGTGTGTGTTTATCTGGGTAGGAGTGAGTGAGGGCATGAACATCTGAATGGGTCTGTAAGTGGGTGTGAGAATGTCTGACTGGTTCTACTAATGGGTGTGTGAGTGTCTAAGTGGGTCTGTGAGTGGGTGCATGTATGTCTCAATTGGTCGGTAACTGGGTGTTTGGGTGTCTGAGAGGTGTGAGTAGATGGATAAGTCTCTTAGTGGGTGAGTGAACGGGTGTGCCTAGTTAGTCTATGAGTGAGTGTGAGAGTATCAGAGTGGGCCTGTGGGTGGATGCATGAGTGTCTGAGTAGGTCTGTGAGTGGATGTGTGAATGTCTGAGTGGGTCTATGAGTGGGAATGTAAGTATCTGAGTGGGTCTGTGAATGTCTGAGTGGGTCTGTGAGTGATTCTGTGAGTGAGTGCAGGAAGGTCTTAGTGGGTCTGTGCGTGGATACATGAATGTCTGAGAGGATCTGTGAGTAGGTGCATGTGTCTTGAGTGGGTCTGCGCATGGGTACATGAGTCTCTGAGAAGGTCTGTAGGTGGATATATGAGTCTCTGAGTGGGTCTATGAGTACATGCTTGAGTGTCTGCGAGGATGTGAGAGGGGATGGATGAGTCTAAGTTGGTGAGTAAGTGGGTGCCTGAGTAGGTCTGTCAGTGGGTGTGGGAGTCTCTGGGTGGGTCTGTGAGTAGGTGAATGAGTGTCTGAGTGGGTCAGCGTATGGGTGCATATGTCTATGAGTGGGTATGTGAGTGGATGCCTGAGACTCTGAGTGGGTCTGTGAGTAGGTGAGTGAGTATCTGAGTGGGTCTATGAGTGGGTGCACAAATCTCTGAGTAGGTTTAAGAGTGGGTACATGAGTGTCTGAGTTGGTCTGCTAGTGGGTGTGTGAGTCTTGGAGGGGGTCTATGAGTGGGTGTGTGAGTATTTGAGTAGGTCTTTAATGGGTGTGTGATTTTCTGAATGGTTCTGTGAGCGAGGGCATGAGTGTCTGAGTGGGTTTGTGAGTGGGTGCATGAATGTCTGAGTGGATCTGTGAGTGGGTGCATGAGTCTCTGAGTAGGCATGGGAATTGGTACACGAGTCTCTGAGTGGGTCTGTAGTTGGTACATGAGTCTCAGAGTGGGTCTGCCAGTGGGTGTGTGAGTCTCTGAATGGTTCTGTGAGTGGGGGCATGAGTGTCTAGGTGGGTCTGTAAGTGGGTGTGAGAATGTCTGACTGGGTCTACCAATGGATGTGTGTGTCTGAATTGGTCTGTGAGTGGTTGTGAGAGTATCTGAGTGGGTCTTTGAGTGGGTGCATGAGTGTCTGAGTGGGTTTGTGTGTAGGTGCATTAATGCCTGAGTGAGTCTGTGAGTGGGTGCATGAGTCTCTGAGTGGGTCTGTGAATTGGTACATGAGTCTTTGAGTGGGTCTGTAGGTGGGTGTATGAGTCTCTGGGTGGGTCTGCCTGTGTGTGCATATGAGTGTCAGAATAGCTCTGAGAGTGGGTTTTTAGATGGGTACATGAATATCTGAGTGGGTCTGTGAGTGGGTGCATGAGTCGTTGAGTAGGTGTCTTAGTGGATTTGTGAGTGGGTACATGGGTGTTTGAGAGGGTCTGTGAGTGGACGGATGTGTTTCTGATTCGGTGAGTGAGTAGGTGTGTGAGTGTCTGAGTGGACCTGTGAGTGGGTATATGAGTCTCTGAGACGGTTTGTGAGTAGATGAGTGAGTGGGTATGTGAGTGTCTAACTGGGTCTGTGATTGGGTGTCTGAGTCTCTGAGCAGGTATGTGAGTGGGCGCATGAGTGTCTGAGTAGGTCTGTGAGTGGGTGCATAAATGTCTGAGTGGGTCTATGAGTGGGTGCATGAGTCTCTGAGTGGGTCTGTGAGTGAGTGCATGAATGTCTGACTGGGTACATGAGTCTCTGAATAGGTCTGAGAGTGAGTGCATGAGTCTCTTAGTGGGTGCATGCGTCTCTGAATGGCTCTGTGAGTATAAACTTGAGTGACTAAGAAGGTGTGTACGTGGAAGAATGAGTGTCAGAGTGGGTGCATGGGTGTCTGAGTGGGTCTGTAAGTAGGGGTGTGAGTCTCTGGGTAGGTCTGTAAATATGTGAGTTGGTGTCTGAGTGGGTCAGTGAGTGGGTGCGTGAGTCTCAGAGTGGGAGTTGGGGAGAAAGTGTCTGAGTAGCTCTGTGAGGGGATACATGAATATCTGAGTGGGTCAGTGAGTGGGTGTGGGTGTGTGAGTCCCTGAGCAGGTCTGTAAGTGGGTATAAGAATGTCTGAGTGGGTCTGCCAATAGGTGAGTGAATGTCTGAGTGGGTCTGTGAGTGGGTGTAAGACTGTCTGAGTGAGACTCAGAGTGGGTGTGACAGTGTCTGAGTAGATCTGCAAGTGGGTGCATAAGTGTCTGAGCAGGTCTGCGAGCAGGTATGTAGTATCTCAGTGGGTTTGTGAGTGGATGTGAGTGTGTCTAAGTGGGTGTGTGAGTTCCTGTGGGTTCTGTCACTGGGTATTTGAATGCCTGAGTGGGTCTGTGAGTAGGTATGAGTGTCGCTTAATGGGCTTCTTAGTGGGTGCATGGAGCTCTGAGTCAGTCTGTGAGTCTCCGAGTAAGTGTGTGAGTAAATATGTGAGTATCTAAGTGAATCTGTGAGTGGGTGCATGAATGTATGAGTGGATCTGTGAGTGGGTGCAGGAGTCTCTGAGTAGACCTGTGAGTGGGTACCTGAGTCTGAGAGTGGGTCAGTGAGTAGTTGGGTCTATGAGTGTGAGCTTGAGTGTCTGAGTGGGCCTGTGAGTGGGTGTCTGAGTGGGTCTGTAAATGGGAATGAGAGTGCCTGAGTGGGTCTGCCAGTGGGCATGTGCATGTGTCAGTGGGTCTATGAGTGGGTGATAGTTTCTCAGTGGGTCTGTGAGTAGGTGTGTGAGTACCTGTGTGCATCAGTAACTGGGTGATTTCCGGAATGGGTTTGTGAATGGGTACGCAAGTATCTCAGTTGTTCTGTGAGTGGGTGTCAGTGTCTCTTAGTGCATCTCTGAAAGGGTGAATAAGTCTCTAAGTTGGTCTGTAAGTGAGTGTGTGAGTTTCTGAGCAGATCTATGAATGGGTATGTGAATGTCTGAGTTGGTCATGAGTAGGTGTGTGAGTGGGTCTGGGAGTGGTTCGGTCAGTGTTTGAATGGGTCTGTGAATGTATGCATGAGTCTCTGAATGTGTCTGTTAGCAGGTGCATGAGTTTATGAGTGTGTCTGTGAGTGGGTGCAAGTGTATCTGAGAGAGTCTGTGAGTAGATGGATGAGTCTCTCTGAGTGGGTCTGTGAATGGGTGCATGAATCTCTGAGTGGTTGAATGTGTGGATGTGTGAGTGGGTCTGTGAGTGGATGGGTGTCTCTTAGTACGTCTGTGAGTAAGTGAGTAAGTGTCTGAGTAGGTCAGTGAGTAGGTATTTCAGTCCCTGGGTAGGTCCATAAGTGGGCTTGTGAAGGGTCTGAGTGGGTCTGTCAGTAGTTGCATGAGTGTCTAAGTAAGTTTCTGAGTAGATGTGTGAGTGTCTGAGTGGGTCTGTGAGTAGGTACATGAGTGTCTGACTGGGTCTGTGAGTGGGTCTTTGAGTGGGTATCTGAGTGGGTTTGTTTGTCAGTGAATGAGTCTCTGAGTGTATTTCAGTGGCTACATGAGTCTATGAGTAGATCTATGTGTGGGTCTGTCAGTGAGCGTGTGAGTCTCTTAGTGGGTCTGTGAGTGGATGTAAATATATCCGTGTGTGGGTATGTGCGTTTCTGTGGTTCTGTGAGTGTGTATGTAAGTCTATGAGTGGGTCTCTGAGTAGGTGCAGGAGTTTTGAGTGGGTCTCTGAGTGTATGTATGTAAATCTCTGAGGGGGTATGTTAGTGGGTGCAGGAGCATCTAAGTGGGTCTGTGAGTCGGTGTGTGAGTCACTGAGTGGGTCTGTGAGTGGGTATTTGAGTCTCTGAGTAGGTCTGTGAGTGGGTGCATGAGGGTCTGAGTGGGTCTATGTGTGGGTGCATGAGTGTCTAAGTGGGTGCATTTGATTGGGTCTGTGAGTGGGTGTAAGAATCTCTGACTGAGACTGTGAGTAGATGCCTAAGTCTCTGAATGGGTTTGTGAGTGGATGCTGGAGTCTCTGAGTGGGTGTATGAGTGGGGATGAGAGTGTGTCTGTGAGTAGGTATATGAGTGTCTGTGTGAGTCTGTGATTGGCAGTGTGAGACTCTAAGTGGTTGAGTGAGTGGATGTGTGAGTGTCTGAGTGGGTCTATGTGTGGGTGGGTGTCTCTTAGTGGGTCTGTGAGTAAGCGTCTGAGTATTATTATTATTATTATTGCATTTCTTATATAGCGCCAGAATCGACCCCCGAAGGGGTATCCCCGCGCTTGCCTTGGGAACCCGTCCTGGTTTTTCCCTGTGAGATAGCCCCTACAGGGCATCCCCAAGGTGAAAGCCAGGCATACCGCCGCGGGTTGGGCCGTTGTGGAGATTAAGCAAGCTTAATGCCCAGGTCAGTGAGTGGGTATTTGAGTTTCTGAGTAGGTCTGTGAGTGGGGGATTGAGGGTCTGAGTGGGTCTGTGAGTGGGTGCATGAATATCTAAGTGGGTGCATGAGTATATGAGTGGACCTATTAGTGGGTGTATGAGACTGTGAGTGGGTCTGTGAGTTGGTGTGTGAGTGGATAGGTGAGTGTGTGTGTGAATGCCCGAGTGGGTCTGTGAGTGGGTGCATGAGTGTCTGACTGGGTCTGCGAGTGGGTATCTGAGTGGGTTTGTTATTTAGTGAATGAGTCTCTGAGTATGTATTTTGTGAGTGGCTATGTGAGTCTCTGAGTGGATCTATGAGTTGGTCTGTGAGTCTCTAAGTGGGTCTGTGAGTGGATGTGCAAGTCTCTGAATGGGTTTGTGAGGGATTACATACGTGTGTGTGTGTGGTTCGGTGAAAGGGTGCATGAGTCTCTGAGTGGGTCTGTGAGTGGGCGTGAATGTATCTATATGTGAGTATGTGAGTGTCTGTGATTCTGTGGGTGGGTATGTAAGTCTCTGAGTGGATCTATGAATAGGTGCAGGAGTGTTTGAGTGGGTCTCTGAGTGTGTGTGTAAATCTCTGAGTGGTTTTGTGAGTGGTTGCAGGAGCATCTGAGTGGGTCTGTGAGTGGGTGGGTGTCTCTTAGTGGGTCTGTGAGTAAGCGTCTGAGTATTATTATTATTAATATTGCATTTCTTATATAGCGCCAGAATCGACCCCCGAAGGGGTATCTCCGCGCTTGCCTTGGGAACCCGTCCTGGTTTTTCCCTGTGAGATAGCCCCTACAGGGCATCCCCAAGGTGAAAGCCAGGCATCCCGCCGCGGGTTGGGCCGTTGTGGAGATTAAGCAAGCTTAATGCCCAGGTCAGTGAGTGGGTATTTGAGTTTCTGAGTAGGTCTGTGAGTGGGGGATTGAGGGTCTGAGTGGGTCTGTGAGTGGGTGCATGAATATCTAAGTGGGTGCATGAGTATATGAGTGGACCTATTAGTGGGTGTGTGAGACTGTGAGTGGGTCTGTGAGTTGGTGTGTGAGTGGATAGGTGAGTGTGTGTGTGAATGCCCGAGTGGGTCTGTGAGTGGGTGCATGAGTGTCTGACTGGGTCTGCGAGTGGGTATCTGAGTGGGTTTGTTATTTAGTGAATGAGTCTCTGAGTATTTTGTGAGTGGCTATGTGAGTCTCTGAGTGGATCTATGTGTTGGTCTGTGAGTCTCTAAGTGGGTCTGTGAGTGGATGTGCAAGTCTCTGAATGGGTTTGTGAGGGATTACATACGTGTGTGTGTGTGGTTCTCGGAAAGGGTGCATGAGTCTCTGAGTGGGTCTGTGAGTGGGCGTGAATGTATCTATATGTGAGTATGTGAGTGTCTGTGATTCTGTGGGTGGGTATGTAAGTCTCTGAGTGGATCTATGAATAGGTGCAGGAGTGTTTGAGTGGGTCTCTGAGTGTGTGTAAATCTCTGAGTGGTTTTGTGAGTGGTTGCAGGAGCATCTGAGTGGGTCTGTGAGTGGGTACCTGAGTTTTTGAGTGGATCTGTGATTAGGTATGAGAGTCTTTGAAAGGGTCTGTGAGTAGATACCTATGTCTCTGAATGGGTTTGTGAGTGGGTGCATGAGTTTCGAAGTCTTGGAGTGGGTCTGTGAGTGGCTGCATGCATATCTGACTAGGTCTATGAGTGGCTGCGGGAGTGTCTGAGTGGGTGCATGATCTCTTAGAGTATCTTTGAGTGGGTGCAGAATTGAGTGGGACTGTGAGTAGGTGCATAAGTGTCTGTGTGGGTCTGTGAGTGGGTGTATGAGTCTCTGAGTTGGCCTAATAATGGGAGTAAGAGTGTATCTATGAGTGGGCGTGTGAGTATCTGTTTGGGTCTGTGAGTGGCTATGTGAGTCTCTGAATGGGTGTTTGAGTGAGTGTGTGAGTGACTGGGATTGTGAGTAGGTATGGTAGTGTGTGAATTAGTTATTTGAGTAGGAGTTATTTGAGTAGGAGCATTCCGGAGGTGCTGCCTCCGGAATGCGAACACACGCTGCACGTGGAGCAATGGCCCCTGAAGTGTGAGGGTTGTGGCTATACTATCCTCAGAGACCAGAGACGAGTAAGGAAGGTAATGAACTTTCTGCCTTACTACTGAACTGTCGATCGTTGAAACGTCATAGCTTGAACATTTATGACATGCTGATAGATGACAACCCTGACTTGGTCTTCTTGACAGAAACATAGTTGGATGAGCAATCCCTCCCTGATATTATAGAGGCCCTTCCCTCCGGCTATAACATTCTCCAAATCAATAGAGGGATTCAAAGGGGGGGGATAGCTATTGTCCATAAAAGCGAGCTGTCATGTTCTCTTGAACCGAAGCCCATTAATAACTGTGAAGCTGGACTTTTTTCTATCTCGGTTGGCCCTAATTGCACCATTAAGGGCTACCTTATCTATCGCCCTCCTGGTGTGGCGACTGCGTTCATTGAGAGCCTCTTGGAGGCTCTAACGCAATCTGCTTTACGCCATAATAAGTTCATGATTGTAGGAGACCTCAACGTGCATTTGGATGATGTCAACTGCAGAGAGGCTGTATCCATGATTAATGCACTTAGAGCTCTTATGTTTGTTTTAGCAGATAACAGAGCCGCCCATCAAGCGGGACATCTACTGGATCCAATTCTTGCAAATTGGGAAGATATAAGCGTATCTGTCCCGATTAAGATCCTGTGGTCGGATCATTATTTGATCCCTTTTAAACTTAGAAGATTGCCCAACAGGGGGCCTATACAGATACCCCCCGCTATTAGGCACAGGGACTGGAGGAAATTCAGTCACGATGCCTTCAGTCAAGCCCTAGGACAGGAACCCCCAAAGCTCAGCGACAACCTGGTTGAGGCGTGCAGGATGTATGATGAATGGGTTGAGGGTGCACTGGATAAAGTTGCCCCCTGGACTCAAAAAGCCATGGCACGGAGCACGAAATCCGCTCCGTGGTTTACCGCTGAGCTGCGCGCCGCCAAAACCAAATGTAAGACCATGGAGAGTGGAATATGCCCCCTCACTAATTGAAGTCTATAGGAGTGAACTAAGGTCCTATCACAGTCAGATTAGGAAATCTAAAAGAGATTACTATAATAAAAGGATTGACTGTGCAGAGAACACATCTAAAGAGCTCTTTATGATTCTGAAGGAACTCTCCGCTCCTCTAGCGAGTTCAGGGGAAGTCCCCCCTCAACAGAGTCATGCAATGAGATTGCAGACTACTTTATAGGGAAGGTAGAAAAAAATCTATGCTTCTTTTCAGACTAATTCTGAACCCACAAATTTGCCAGACCCTAACTGCGTTATGGAAAAACTTAGGAAATTTGTGGTCCCCCAAGCAGAGGAGCTTATCAACATCTTATCGGACATTCACTCTGGCTCTCCCTTAGATGCGGTCCCAGCGAGGATTCTTCGCAGTCATCTTCCCCAGGTAGCGGAGCACATAGGTAACATGGCTTCTCTTTCCTTCCATGAATGTCTAGTTCCGGACATCTGGAAACTGGCCCAAGTTGTCCCGATAAAAAAGAAAGCCAATATTAGCACAACACAATTAGACAACCTTAGACCAATCTCCCTCCTTCCCTACTGTGCGAAGGTAGTAGAGAAATTGGTTAACCGACAGCTGGTGAGCTTTGTGGAGGAAAATAAGCTCCTCCACTCGTCTCAGTCGGGATTCAGAGCCAAACACTCGACTGAGACCGCCCTCCTCCTATCGACAGAACTGCTGCGGTGTAGGGTGGATGAGGGTCACACGGCCGCACTGGTCCTACTGGACTTAAGTGCGGCGTTTGACACCGTAACGCACTCCGTATTACTGGACCGTCTGAGTGAAAAGGGAATAACCGGACCTGCCCATGAGTGGTTGGTTTCCTTCCTTAAGAACAGGAGATTTCAAGTGCATTGTCCACCATGTAAATCCAGTATAAGATGTCTTAGACAAGGGGTTCCACAAGGCTCGATTTTGAGCCCCACGTTATTCAATCTGTACATGGAACCCCTTGCCAAACTGGTGGAGTCATATGGTGTTGCCATAGTCTCCTATGCAGACGATACACAACTGGTGATCAACCTGTCCCGTGATCCAGTTGTGGATGCTGAGAATTTCTCGGCCTGCTTGGTGGCACTTGATGGGTGGATGAAGCAGAACTATCTCCGCCTCAATGGTAATAAGACGGAAGTTCTTATCGTTGGTCCCTGTCCTTCCATCTGGACATCTGCCTGGTGGCCCATAGAACTGGGCTCTGTCCCTGCCCCGGTGGACACAGTAAAAAACCTTGGCATTCTTCTTGATTCTAATCTAGCCTACACTAATCATGTTGGTAATGTTGCCGGTAAATGCTATGGCATCTTGAAGGTCCTGAGGAAAATCCTGGACCTACTGCCCCCCAGCTCCAGAAAAACAATGGTACATGCCTTGGTCACCTCCCATTTAGACTATGGGAACTCCCTCCTATGTGGACTCAGTAAAAAAGGCCTTACACAGTTACAACGCGTCCAGAACGCAGCTGCCAGGCTGGTCCTGAACCTCCCTAGGAGAGCCTCTGGGAAACATGCATTGCGTTCCCTGCACTGGCTCCCAATAAAGGAACAAATTAAATTTAAAACTATGTGCATTACCCACCGCATAGCTCACAAAAAAGCACCTCCATATCTCCAGGACTTGCTTCCAATCTATCGTCCTTCACGCCCTCTTAGGTCGATGGGCAGCATGCTATTAGTGGTTCCACGGATCCACAGAGCAAGGATGGGAGGACGGTCCTTTAGACACCTCGCCAGTAAAGACTGGAATGATCTACCCATCGAATTGAGGATGGAACCGTCTGAAACTAGGTTCAGACAGAGGCTGAAAACCCATCTCTTCCCCAAGACATAATCAGTATAGTTTCCCCTGTCCCTAGTGCTCATCCTCTGTGAGCTAAGCTGAAGAGATGTTTAGTGGGATTGTCAGCGCGGGGACGCACTGTTCTTTGTGCAACCAGGCGCTTAACAAATGTCATTAAGTAAGTAAGTAAGTGTGAATCTCTGAGTAGGTCCGTGAGTGGGTGCAGGATTGTCTGAGTGGGTCTGTGAGTGGTTCTGTCAGTATTTGAAAGAGACTGTCGGAGGGTGCATGAGTCTCTGAATGGCTCTGCAAGTGGATGCATTAATCTCTGGGTGGGTCTGTGAGTGGGTGCAAAAGTGTCTGAGAGGGTCTGTGAGTAGATAGAGGAGTCTCTGAGTAGGTAAGCGACTGGGTGCATGAGTGTCTGAATGGGTCTGTCAGCGAGTGTGTGAGTCTCTGGGTGGGTCTATGAGTAGGTGAGTGAGTGTCTTTGTAGGTAAGTGAGTGGGTGTTTAAGTCTCTGAATAGGTCTGTCAGTAGATGCATGAGTCTCTGAGTAGATCTATGAGTGGGTGCATGAGTCTCTGAGAGGGTTTGTGGGTGGATGCATGAGTGTCTAACTGGGTCTGTGAGTAGGCACGTGAGTGTCTGAGTAGGTCTGTGAGTGGGTTTGTTTGTGAGTGCATGAGTCTCTGAGTGGATCTATGATTGGCGGTGTGAGTCTGAGTAATCTGTGGGGGTGTCTGTGAGTGAGTCTCTAAATGGGTCTGTGAGTAGATGCATGAGTCTTTGAATGTGTATGTGAGTAGCTGTGTGAGTCTCTGAGTGGGTCTGGGAGTAGGAACAGAAATGACTGAGTGGGTCTTTGAGTGGATGTTAATCTCTGAGTGGGTTTGTGAGTGGGTGTGAGAGTTTGTGAGTTGGAATATGAGTGTCTCAGTGGGTCTGTGAGTGGGTGTGTGGGTCAGTGAGTGGGTGCATAAGTGCCTGAATGGATCTGTTAGTGGGTACATGAGTGTCTGAGTGAGTGTGTGAGTGGGTGCTGAGTGTCTGACTGGGCATGTGAGAAGCTGTGTGGGTATATGAGTCAGAATGTGAATGATGTCTGCGTGGGTTTGTTAGTGATTGCATTAGTCTCTGAGTGGGTCTGTGAGTTGCTGCGTCACTCTGATTGGGTCTATGAGTGGGTGCATGAGTGTGTGATTGCATCTGTGAGTGAGTCTGTTTGTAGGTCTGTGAATGGATGTGTGATTCTCTGAGTGGATTTGTGAGTGGAAGCATAAGCATATGAGTAGGACTGTGAGTTGATACGTAAGTGTCTATGTGGGTCTGTGAGTGGGTGCATGAGCCTCTGAGTAAGTCTGTGAGTGGGTAGGAGAGTGTGTCTATGAGTGGGTGCATGAGCCTCTGAGTAGGTCTGTGAGTGGGTATGAGAGTGTGACTATGAGTGGGTGTATGAGAGTCTGAGTGGGTCTGTGAGAGAGTATGTGAGTGTCTAACTGGGTCTGTGAATCATCGGTACAGGAATGTGTGAGTGGGTCTGTGAGTGGGTGTATTAATCTCTAAGTGCATCTGTGAGTGGGAATATGAGTGTCTGGGTGGGTCTATGAGTTGGTGTGTGAGTCTCAGAATGGGTTTGTGAGAGAGTGCATGAGTGCTTGAATGGATCTGTGAGTAGATATGTGAGCTTCTTAGTATCAGGCTCATTCCGCTCCTAATTACACGCATGCATGGGGCGGAGCCAAGTGAGGATAAAAGTGGCAGTCCGTAACGTAAACGTGAACGCGCTTCGCGTTCAGTTACGGATGAGCCGAGCAACGCCCTTGTCCTTAACATACATACCTGATTTCATCTCCTTTCTGCGCCTGACGGGTCTCCTCCATTTCTCGCTTGATGGGTCATCGCGCAATAAACAGACCACGCAGTTATAGGCGTAAAAGGCCATTTATTAGACCAGAACTGCGCATAACAATAGAACAGTAAACAATAACAGAAACATCCCACTCATACATCCCCCCCAATCGTTTTCAATCATTCCTGTCAGTACTGAGCCCTAGCGGCTCCAAACACCCTCCACTTGCCGTCAATCACCCTTCCAGCCCCCAGCCATTGCCAACTTCAAACCCAGTTCGATCCGTCCTGCCAAGTCTCCCCCCCCAAGGGATGGGTATGCCCGCTCTTGACCCCCTATCCCTTCGGAACCTGCCTACCGCAGCTCTGGCCTAAACTGGCAACGCAACAAAGCCAACCCACAAACCACCTCTAACTGCCGGGTGGGTGGGCGGTCTTTTTCGAGCTCCCTCCCGATGGTGCCAGGCGCGGAAAAGAGGAAGATCCCTTCCTCCCCCGCGCTTAAGTACCCACCCCCTAACTCCTCCCCTTCCCCTGCCTGGACTATCCCCTGCGCGAAAGACCCCGGGGAAAGACTAGTCTGCGACTCTGCTTTCCCCGGGGCCCGGCATCGCGCAATAAACAGACCACGCAGTTATAGGCGTAAAAGGCCATTTATTAGACCAGAACTGCGCATAACAATAGAACAGTAAACAATAACAGAAACATCCCACTCATACATCCCCCCCAATCGTTTTCAATCATTCCTGTCAGTACTGAGCCCTAGCGGCTCCAAACACCCTCCACTTGCCGTCAATCACCCTTCCAGCCCCCAGCCATTGCCAACTTCAAACCCAGTTCGATCCGTCCTGCCAAGTCTCCCCCCCCAAGGGATGGGTATGCCCGCTCTTGACCCCCTATCCCTTCGGAACCTGCCACCCAGTGGACCCCCTGTAGGGCGGTACACTGCCCCACCCCCCCCGCCCAGGGGCTGTCCGTCTGTCAGGGCCCAGTCACTCCCTCCGACACCAGATCGACTCATTCCACAGCTTGCTCACCACATCCCTCAGCTCCATCATATACCAAGCATTCCCCAGCTGAGACAGGTGCACACCGTCCTCCCTAAAAGCTAAAGGCTCCTCCAGGCGAATTCCAGGATGTGCGATGACTTTCACCCCCTTGTCAACACAGTAAAGTCTCATTGCCCGATTCAACTTTCTCCGGGCCTTCTCAATGGCCCCATGTTTCATTGCCCCTCTCCAAACTTTTCGGGGGACCAGCTCCGTCCAGGCAATGCAGGCCCCCGACATCCTTGCTTTAAGCACATCCAAGTCCCTCTGCATCAATTGCAACAGAGCCAGTCCGGACAATTGCACCAGGTCGTTCTCTCCCAGATGGATGATCAACAAATCCGGGCAGCCCCTCTGGGGCACCATCTTCGCGAGCCAGGGCAGTAGTGCCCCCCATCGCATTCCACTCTTTCCCCACCACTTCACCTCGTGCAATTGTCCTCTCAGTCCCAGGTTACGTCCGTAAACCTGTTGGTCGGCGTACTTGGATGCCCAGTGCACAAAGGAGTGCCCGACGATCCACGTCACAGTCTTACCACCCGGGCCACCCACGCAACCTACGAAGAAAAAAGGAGTTAGAAACGGGCAAAACAGAAATCACAAAACCAACAACCTGCCTGGGACCCCCTCTACTTCCTCACATACCGCTCGCAGCAGCGAGACTTCCAACGACCAATGCTCCGAATCCGGTCCCAGGACCAGCCCAGCCGGGCCGCTGCAGTGGCAGCACCGATACGGAAGGAATGAGTACCAAACCCCGCCCCATTCATCCCCAATCGACCCAAAGCCTTCCTCAGCACCGCCAACAGCTGGCCAGCCGTCAACCTCGCACCCGAAGCATGCTGGAAAATCTCGCCCCCCCGCGGGCCCCCCGCCCCGCAGAAGGAGCGCCATTCTCGCACCGGGCAAACCGCCCCACCAGCCTCGTTCAACCACACCCACGTACCCCGGCCCAACTGATCAGTCTTCGAGCGGCCCAGCCAGATCCCCAAACGCCCCGCATCCACACGCACATCCTCATACACACGCCCAGGCCCCCGCCTCGTGCCCAGCAACTCAGACACCCGGAAGGCCCCAAAAAACATCCACACCATGCACAAACGAAACAAGCCCACCTCCGGGCCGACATAGCAACACTCAGGCAACACCCCCACCAGTCGCACCAACAGGTCAAACGTCACCGCCTCCCGCGGGCGCCCCCCCCCAACACTCCTCTCCCGACCCCACCCCCGCAACATGCGAGCCAGTACCACATCCTTGGTGGGGTCGAAACCCAGAAACAAAACACAGTAGAAGGAAATGCCAGCCAACTTTCCAGAAATCGTCGCCGCCGTCAGGCCCCTGTCCATGCAAGAGAGCACATAGCCCCGCACACCCCCCCGCACTTCCGACTCACCACTCACCACACCGTCCACCGTCCAACCCATAAAAGAACTAAATTCAGACCATGCCAAACGATATGTCCTCCTCGTGGACGGAGCCAGCGAACCTTCCACCAGACCAATCATCCTCACTCCCCCAAGGCCCAGATGCCGGCCGGCAGCTCGGTCTTGCAGGCGTCCGCTCCCGGCGCCAGATGTCGGAACCGCTGCCACTGCGAACGAGACAGAGCATCCGCAATGTCATTATTCGCCCCAGGGACATGCTTGGCTCGAAACACCACATTCAGTTGCAGACACGCCAGCATGAACCTACGCAACAGCTTCAACACACGCAGGTCCCTCGCCCTCTGGTTATTCACAAGGTCCACAACCGTCATGTTGTCTACATGGAAAAGCACTGACCTGTCCCGAAAGTCCTCCCCCCACACCACCAGAGCCACCAGCAAAGGGAAGAACTCGAGAAAAGCAATACTCCTGCCCTGCTTCAACCAGGAGGCCGGCCAGCTCTCCGCGCACCACCGCCCATCCCAAAACACACCAAAACCCGCCGACCCGGCCGCGTCGGAAAAAATCTGGCACTGCCACACCACCCTCTCCTCATCAAACTCCAAAGGCACTCCACGGAACTCCCGCAGAAAGGTCATCCAAGTCCTGAGATCCGACCGTACCCCCAACGTGATTCTCACCCGGTGATGCGGAAGCACTGCCCCCGACATGGCCATGCCGAGCCGCCGACAGAACGTGCGCCCCGCCCGGACAACCCTGCACGCAAAATTAAGGAAACCCAGCAGCCTCTGAACCGCCCTCAACGGGATCCTCCTCTCCCCCACAGCCCACTCCAGACACTCCAAAATCTCCCGCACCTTAGCCGCAGGCAGACGAGCCAACCACGCCACAGAGTCCAATTCAATCCCCAGAAAAGTGAGGCAACAGCTGGGACCAGCCGTCTTCTCAGGCGCCAGAGGCACCCCAAACTGCACCGCCAACGACTGGAAACGCGACAGGGCCCTGCCACAATCCCCCGACCCCGCCCTTCCCAGGAAGAGGAAATCGTCCAGGTAGTGAGTGACCTCTCGACACCCGCTCACCCTCACCATGACCCATTGCAAAAAGGAGCTGAACAATTCGAACAGGGCACAGGAGATAGCACAACCCATGGGGAGGACCTTGTCTACATAGATGGCACCCTCGAACTGCATGCCCAAGAGCCCGAAATCCGCCGGGTGAATCGGCAAGAGCCGGAAGGCCGACTTGATGTCGCACTTCGCCAGCTCCGCCCCGGGCCCACAGGAACGCACCATCCGGACCGCATCGTCCACCGACGCATACAGCACCCTCGAGTCTTCCTCGGCGATGAAGTCATTCACCGACCTACCCTCCGGCCAAGACAAGTGATGAATCATCCTGAACTCCCCCACCTCCTTCTTCGGCACAACCCCCAGTGGCGAGACAATCAGGTCAGGCAGCGGCCAGTCCAAGAAAGGACCCGCAACTCTCCCCTCCGACACCTCCTTCCGCAGTTTCGCAGCCACCACCTCCGGCAGTTCCCGCGCCGACTTCAAATTCTCGGCCCACCGCCGCTCCCTGGGGCCCTGATAACCCACCCGAAAGCCTTCGGTGAATCCCCAAAAGAGCCGCGTCGCGGCCTCGCGGTCAGGGTAGCACGCGAGCCACGGGGCCATCGCCTCCACACTAACCGGAGTAGGCGCCCTTCGGGCCAGGCTGGCCTCGTCCCCTGCCATTCCGCCACTGCTCCGAGGGAGTAGCGAGGGAGAGGCACTGAGTGATGGGGTGCTTCCCACCGCACTTGGAACACTCATGTTTAAACTTGCACGGGTACCTGGAGCAGAAACCCCGACTGTAGCTCCAACACACTCCCGTTGTGGCCCCCCCTCCCCCCGGCTTGGGCGATTGACCGGACACAATGGTGCTGGGCACAGTTCCGCCCCCCGCCCCGCCCTGGGCGGGACGCGTCGGAAAAGACCGATACAACACCGGGAGACCGCTGGCCGTATGAGTAGAGGCCGACGAGTGCGACGACGCCATCCACTGCATCCACAGTTCCTGATCCACCTCCCCCCAACACTTCTCCGGATCGGCACTTACTCGGGCCCGGAACTCCTCATCATAGCTCACCAAGCGAAACCCCCAAATTGCATCTGCGCCTTGCGCACAATGTCCATGTATTTGAACAAGGCAATCGCCCGGTCAAGGTACTTCACACAATACACACTCGCATAGATCAAGAAAGCCGATGTCCAATTCTCCATCGTGATAGGCACTCTAGGCCGCCTCGTCAACTCCCACTCCTCCTCCTTGGAACCCTCCTTGGCCTGCACCTCCCTGTGCAATAACTTAAAAACGTCCACAAACTCATGTTTCCAGATTTTTTCCCTCATCTTCTCAGACAAATGAGACCCCAACGGCATTGCCAGCCCCATGTATGGCATCTTCTTCGGGACCTTCACCCCTTTCTCCTCTTTCCCGTCACCCTTGTCAGTCTGCACCCCCAAAGTCACCGACTTACCATCCACCTTCTTACCATCCTCAGGTGGACCGCCCGAAGGCGCCCCCCCCTCCCGCACAGACCCGTCACCCACTCCCACCGAGCGGCAGGGCCGCTTCCTCCCCTCCCCCCCCCGGGGCGCGTCATCCCAAACCGCCCACCAGGCACTCTCACCTGTAGGTGCCTCCGTCCTTTCCCGGGGCCGTTCTCTGGACTCCTTCCCACGGGCCTTCACCGGTCCAGTCCTCCTCCGAGAGCCGGGGTCGACCTGCAAGACACCAAGGTCGTCACCCCCCGATGTGCGGCCTACGCCTTCCAGGTCATCCCGCACCTCCCCCTCTTCCAACTCCTCGCTCTCAGCACCGTAGTCCAGTTCAAGCACCGGTTCCTGATCCACACCGTCAGACGAGACACACTTCACTGCACGCTTCACACCCTTGGCTCCACACTCGCGGCCACGCTGAACGGTGGCGCCACCAGAAACCGTTGCCCGATCCCGCGGGGGAGGGACAGCCGCCGCGGACTGCCCTGCTGCTTCCGGCCTGCGTCTCGGAGCCGTATTGCGCCCCGCTAGGCCCCCCTTGGCTCTGCCGACACCTGCCGACTTGGATCCCCTCCCGCCCCCCAGGTCGCTCGAACCTGGCAGGGCCCCGGCACCATCGGGCCTCAAAGCCGTGCTGGCCGTCCCTACCCCGGCCGCGCCCCCAGGAGGGTGGGCGGCCAGGCCTGACCTCTGCAACCTCGCCCGCCGAATCTCCTCTTCCTGCCTCTCAGCCTCCCGCTCCTCCTCCGAGGTGGGGGTGGGGGGTCCCTCAATGTCGGGGCCCCACACAGAACCAACCCGGGCCCTGGTCTCCTCAGCCCACCTGACCTCCTGAATCTGCTCCAAAATGCGTTCTCCCCTAGCCCTCTCCTCCCAGGAGACGGAACCCCAGATAGGGGGCTGGAGCGGCTGACCATGACCATAAAAATCGCACCCCCGGGGGAAGAAACCCACCTGTTGGAAACCCTGGACCCAACCCGGGCCGCCAATGGGGACCAGCGAAGGGGGAGCACCCCTACCCATAGAAAAACCAGGCAACAACGGCCGAACCACGGCCGGGGAGCCCGCCCTCGAGCCCCGGGACAAGTCAATTGGGCCACCCCCAGGCACCCGCAGGTCCAGCCCAGGCCCAACCTCGCTAAAGGAAACCCCTTCCGAAAGGACCAAGGCCCCGGGGGCCCCGCCTTCCCCTTCCGACCCGACCAGGCCCTGCGCGGGCCCGGCCCGGGCGTCACCTAGCTCCACCCCCTGCTCAGCACCGTCCGGCGCCACCAGAGGACCCTGGAGCGGAAGCCCCTCGGGCACGGCCCGAACGGCCGCCCCCGAGGCCCCAGGCATAAAATCCAATTGGGGAAAGGGGCGAGTGGAAGTCGACCGGCGCTTCCCGCCCCGCGCAGTATCCCTAGGGGCACCCCCCCCTCTCCCGGCCCCTGAGCCACCCTCCTGAACCTGATCGTCCTCCAGGCAGGCAAAAACCGCCGCCTGCACCCCCGCCGAGGCAGCCCTCGTGCCCCTGGTGGCCCCCACCCAGGCCTGATCCATGACCCCGGGCCTAATCAAGTCATCGCGGCCGGCCCTAGCGAGCAGCAACAAGGCCTCACGGACCTGTTCCGCCGGTACCCCAGACATCCCAGCTAAACTAGAAAAGCAACAAGAGGAAGAAACAAAAACCCAGCTGTCGAACGAGCAGCTCCGAGAACAATTCCCAAAAGTAGCACTAGGCCTCAACTATACACTAACTACAACTCTTTTTCGAGCTCCCTCCCGATGGTGCCAGGCGCGGAAAAGAGGAAGATCCCTTCCTCCCCCGCGCTTAAGTACCCACCCCCTAACTCCTCCCCTTCCCCTGCCTGGACTATCCCCTGCGCGAAAGACCCCGGGGAAAGACTAGTCTGCGACTCTGCTTTCCCCGGGGCCCGGCAAAGAGTTGCTTACCTTGGATGTCTGGAGCGCCCACTTCCGAGTCACGGCTCTTGATTGAGCTCCATGTTTCCCTTGTCCGATCAGAGGTCCCAGTCTTTTGCTGGTTCTCCTCGTGCCTGCCGCTACAGCCTCTCGTGCAGCCTGAAAGATTAACAAGAGGAATATACATATATTTAAAAGAATCCTTGTTTCCCTGACACAACGGTATGAAAATACAGCTTGTATTGAGTTACTATAATTATACTTCTCTGAAGTTTCCTTTCCACGGTGAGTGGAGATCAGCTTCTTTTTTTGTGTCTGCAACACTTGTTGGCTGAAAATATAAATACACATATATTAGTGTCCTGAATTTGCAAAGAGCTTATCATATAGAAATACCGGGCGCTGTCCCTTTTTGTGTATATATTTTTTTCTTTCCTATCCAGACTAGGAGAATATGTTTTTTGTTTTTTTCCTAGTATATATTGAATGCAATTTTATGGGCCTGATTGGATTGTTACATGATGCATGTTAAGGTTAGTTACACTAATTATTTTTTACATATTCAAGAGTACAGTTACATTAGGCACATTGTCTTTTACATAGTTTCCTGTTCCTAGATATATCACTCTATATCTGTTTCCTGCTTTTCTATACATGATTTCAAATGGAAGAGGGATGTTAACCAGGTAGGTGTTTGATTTGATTTGATTTAGATATTTGTAAAGCACAGCTGTCGCTCCGAAGGGGGCATCCTTGTGCTACACAGAAGAAACCAGATTTATCGAGTAAGTATACGATAGATCCAACTATACCAGTAAGGAGCAGAATGCATCCCTGAGCACGAACATACATGTTTTCAGTGATTTTCTGAATTGAGTCTCTGGTTCCATCGCCCTTAGGTGTGCGGGCATGAGATTCCATGTTCCCATTAATGCGATGGGTTTTCCTCTTAGGCCCCCACCTAAAGGTGGGGTCCTAAGAGGGGTCGCCGTGAGGGATCTGAGGGTCCTCGCCATAACATAATGAGTGAACTTGGCTGCCAGTTATTTATGTCCAGTGTCTTTAAAGGCTCTGAAACTAATCACCAGGATCTTAATTAAAATTATTTTCTGTATAGGCAGCCAATGCAGTGTCTTAAGAGCTGAAGTGGCCGATGAATAACGAGGCATTTTCAGGACTAGATGGACTGCTGCATTCAGTACGAGCTTTAGCTTTTTTACTACTTATTTGTTAGTTCCTGCGAAAAGGCTATTGCAGTAGTCTAATCTCAAAAGGATCAGTACCACTGACACTGTCTTCCTTGCAGAGCAGGAAATGAAATTGAATTTTTTTAGGGCTTTTATGAGGTTAAAGAGCTTCCTGCGACTACAAGAGCCTGCGGCGAAATGAAAGAAAGGCGTCAAATTTTACTCCCAGATTTTTGGCAGGTGCATCTTCTGGCCACCATCGGATTGGGTTACACAGATTGTCTTTTCCTATCAGTAAAATCTCTATTATATCCGTGTTACATTTAAGGTTGTTTAGTCTCATCCAGAAGATTACCTGTCATACATTCCCTAAAATTAAGGTCTGGTTTGGTTGTATCTCTATCTAGGGCCAAGATCAATTGTGTGTCATCTGCATATGAGGTTGTATCGATATTGAAGGAGGATATTAGCGAGATCAACAGAGCCATGTAGATATTAAATAGGAGCGGACTGAGGGAAGAGCCTTGTGGACGCCTACAGTAATCTGGCATTTAGTTGAGAGGAAATGTTCTAGGGCCACGGTTTGTTTACGGTTAGTAAGGAAGGATTGTAGACAGGCCAGAGCTGTTGAGGATTCACCACTTTGTTTGATTGTGGACAGAAGGATATTATGCGAAATGGTATCAAATGCGTCCAACATCTCTAATAGGATCAGTACTGCATTTTTTCCTTTGTCAAGTGTTAGTTTTAGTGTATCTAATGCTTCCAGCAGTGCAGACTCAGTTAAAGGTTTAGGGCGAAAGCCCGATTGGCTAGGGTGAAGTAACTTGTCTTTCTCAAGGAAGTTGGTAAGTTGTTTATTGACAAGTTTTTTAGTAACATTGCCAGAATGGGCAGGAGTGATATAAGATGGGGATTGGAGAGAGTGGAGGGGTCTATGTTTTGTTTTTTTCCAGTGGTTTGACGACTGTTATTTTCCATTCTTCCATAATTATTGCTGTAGTTAAGGATGAATTAATTATCTTGTTAATTACTGGATTAACAATGTCCATAATCTGGTGAACTACCGCAGGGAGACATGCTTCAAATGGGGATCCTGATTTACAAGCAATGATGGCTTGTCGTAACTGTTCTAGTGCGATTTCCACAAAAATCTGGAATGATGGTCCTATAAAGGTAGGATTGGGTTTTGTAAGGTATTACATTCTTTTTTGAATGTTAAGGATTTTCTCTTAAAAAAATACTGACATCGGGTCACATAGCATCTGTGATGGTGGTATCTTCTTGACTAATGCTTTTGGGTAGGGTGAAGGATTTTACCGCTGTGAAAATCATTTGTTGATCTTTAAAGCCCTCTAAGATTTTATTGGAGAAATACTCCTTTTTTGCTAGCTTGATTTGTGTGTGATTTTTTTCTGCTTAGTCTGAAGAGGTTCAGTTCTTCTGCCCTGTAAGTTCTTCTCCATCAGCGTTCTGGTGGTTTGCACTGGAGGTGGAGTCCTGCTAGTATGGGCGTATTCCAGGGTGCTGGAGTTTTAACTTTATGTTTGTTTTTTACTTGCTCTACAGGAGTTAATTTGACACTGATTTCTGTTATCCATGTGTTAAAGCAGTGAGTGTCCTCTAAGGTGTTACCTGATAGAGTTGGTAGGGTGTCTCTTGCCAGTTGTGTTAATACAGGGTTAGCTAACATCTTAACCCATTTGCAACTTGGCAATGAGGTTGACGTTTGTTTTGGAGGGTGAATTAATCCTGGGAAGTTGATTTTGAATGGTATTAGCATGTGGTCAGACCATACTTGAGCCATGGGGCTGGTCGTGTTCCGTTCACATACAGGCTTGCCGTTGGCACACCTCCGACGCGCTGACGGCGCACCCGCTGCATGTTCTCTTTGGTAGGCCCATTAAAATACTGGTGTCTGCCAATCACTAGAGCACTGCTGCACAAATATTGCAATTTAGAACGGACCTTCCCCTCCCAGAAGGGGAGGTGAAGAAAGTGCAAGTGCGACAGAATAAAAACCACTGTAGCTTCTATAATGCGAGACCTCCGTGTAAAGTGCAGACAGTGACCTGCGTGTCTTCACAATCAAATTCAGGTAACAATTCAGTACAATTCCCCTCAACAAGTTAAAAAGTTACAAAAAGCTCCCCCAAGGAATCCTAAATATATAAAAACGTATTCAGGTTAAAACATTTGTTTTGCTAACCTACGTGATCGGGCAATGGTATGCACGAAGTGCAGTCAGCCCAATTTAGTTTCTTCTTTATGCGAAGAGAGTATTGCATGGCAGATATAGGTCAAGACCGCAATGCATGTAGATATAGGATAACTCTTATATTTTATTTTTTACCTAGGAGATGTATGCAACCAGCCCCATCCATAAGGCATGGAAGACATACCACTGTGACACATCTCCTTTTCCCTTTCCTTGTTTCCCCAACCTCCACCTTGTGGGCTTTGACTTTGTTGGGCTGACTCTGGTTGGTGAGGGAAGTTGGGACCCTGCGTCAAGCCTTGCATCGTGCTTCTGCGCAAACACCAGTTGAAACTTATACTTTGTGGATATGTGAGTGGGTCCATGAGTCTCTGAGTGTCTGTGAGTGGCTGTGTGAGTGACTGTGTCTATGAGTGTGTGCAGTAGTGTCTGCATGGATTCTCTGAGTAAGTGTGTGAATTTCTGTGTGGGTCAGTGAGTGGGTGTACGATTGTCTGAGAGGGTCTGTGAGTGGGTCTGTCAGTGTTTGAGTGAGTCTGTACGTGGATGCATGAGTCTCTGAATGGTTCTGTAAGTGGGCGCACAAGTCTGTGAGTGGGTGCAAAAGTGTTTGAGTTGTTCTGTGAGTGGGTTCATGAGCCTCTGAGTGGGTGAGTGAGTGGGTGCATGAGTGTATGAATGGGTTTGCCAGGGGGTGTGAGTCTGTAAGAGGGTCTGTGAGTAGCTGTGTGAGTGTCTGGCTCAATCAGTGAGTAGGTGTTTGAGTCTCTGAATAGGTCTGCAAGTGGGTGCATGAGTTTCCAAGTAGGTCTGTGCATGGGAACATGAGTGCCTGAGTGGGTCTGCAAGTGGGTGAATGAGTCTTTGAGTAGGTCTATGAGTGGTGTATGAGTCTCTGAGAGAGTTTGTGAGTAGGTGCATTAGTGTCTCACTGGGTCTGTGAGTGGGTGCATGAGTGTCTGAGTATGGCTGACCTCCAACAACGGCTCAGATTTGGTCAATGCAACCCCCCCAGGCTACCAAATCTGCTGTCTTAACAGACCAGTGGGAAGAGGTGGCGGGCTCGCCATTCTCTATAAAGATCATTTTAGCTGCAGGATCACCGACGGTACGGTCAAGGATTGTGAAAATTGTAATTTCACCCTTCAGATCTCGCCTACCACTTCACTATCGGGTCTTCTGGTTTACAGACCACCAGGCTCAATAGGTGATTTCTCAAACACTCTGATGGATCACATCCTTTTAAAAACAATATCGACACCTAACTTTCTTCTGCTAGGAGACTTGAACCTTCACTTCCTAGATCCGGCAGATCACACCGCCGCGAATCTTCTAGCAGACCTCGCGTCAGCGGACCTCCAGATCCTGAACGCAAAACCCACCCACGAGAAAGGTCATCTCCTAGACCCAGTCTTCACCAATATCAGGAATCTCCAAACCCAAGACCCCTCCCCCCTCCCATGGACTGACCACTTTCTGGTCCCTATGCACTGGTCCTATCAACCCGCCTGTGTCCCCAAACAGAAAACCAGGATTCTAACCCGACGCTGGCACAAGTTAAATCCAGAAAAATGGGAAGCGAAGCTCAGGGATTCCGATGGCCCCCTTGCAGCTGACCCTAACATCGCTGATAGGGAATTTAACAGCTGGCTCACCAACCCCCTAGACAGCCTTATTCCATTAACACCCTCACTGAAACATGTAAAGAGGATTAATCATGCTCCCTGGTATACCCCAGCCTTGAATATTCTTAGAAAAGAGTGTAAAAAGACGGAACGAACATGGAGGAAAAATAAAACAGCGACAGACAAAAACACCTATCAATCTGCCATGAAGGCGTATAAACAAGCCCTCCTCAGCGCGAAAAGCTCTTTCTTTGAGGTAAGAATACAAAATTCTTCGTGCTCTGCAAAAGAGACTTTCTCCATACTTAAGGAACTTCTCCATGTCCCAGCACCCCCGCAGACACCCCTGGACCCCAAAGCAGCCGAGGAGAAATGTGTTAACCTGGCTAATTTCTTTGATAGTAAAATCAAGAAAATCCTCTCCTCTCTACCTGCCACTAATCAGACCACCCCGGGAATCGCTAAGGACTGCACCCCTACGTCTGGAAACCCCATGGACAAACCGGTATCCCCTTGTTTAACCGCATTCGGACCAGTTTCAGAAGAAGAAGTGGCAACCACTCTAGCAGCCACGAAAAGCGGAGCCCCCAGTGATTCAGTTCCCGTACGGTTCATGAAAAACATATCACGAACCATCACAGCCAGACTCACGGCCCTCATCAACATCTCCTTTTCCCAAGGAATAGTCCCACAAAGCTGGAAGGAGGCCGTTGTTAAAGGTCTGCTGAAGAAGCCGTCATTAGACCCCACGGACCTATCTAACTACCGACCCATCTCGCTCCTCCCCTGGTTAGGTAAGGTCGCGGAGAAGCTCGCAAACAAAAAATTGTCCCACTTCTTGGAAGCAAACCACCGCCTAAAGAACTCCCAAACTGGTTTTAGACCAGGTCAGGGCACAGACACCGCCCTCCTGGCGGCCGTAGAAAAAGCGAGGGAAATCATGGATACAGGAGGATCAGTGGCAGTGGTCCTCCTGGACCTCAGCGCAGCATTCGACACTGTCAACCATCAGGTCCTAGTCCAACGCCTAGAGAGCACTGGCGTACAAGACAGTGCGCTGAGATGGCTCACATCCTTTCTCTCCCGACGCTCCTTTCAAGTCTGGGAAGGAGAAAGTCGGTCTCCCGCAATCCCCCTCCGATGTGGAGTACCCCAGGGCTCCTCATTAAGCCCCACACTTTTTAACGTATATATGGCCCCTCTGGAGGAGCTGGTCGCCCCTTTTGGAGTCACGATCGTCAGCTACGCTGACGACACTCAATTGGTGGTGACCCTCTCCCACCCCAAGATACAGCCTTCCAACCTGCATGACTGCCTGTCCACTGTCCATCAATGGATGGGCGACTCCGACCTAAAGTTGAACGGGTCAAAGACAGAGATCTTGCTTCTCGGACACAAAACCCCGAGTCTCCCGCCTAACATCTGGCCCGCATGTATGGGTGACCCCCCCTCCCCTAAGACAGAGGTCAAGAGTCTGGGAGTGTGGCTAGAGACAGATCTCACCTTCCGGACACAGGCCAGGAAAACAGCCGGCATCTGCTATGGGCTCCTGAGATCATGTAGGAAAGTCCTCCCCCTACTCCCATTCCAGTCCCGCCTTCTATTAATTCAAGGCTTAGTGCTAGCAAGGCTGGATTACAGTAACGCAATTTACCTCGGGTCGCCGGAGGCCACCTTGCAAACACTACAAAAAACTCAAAATGCCGCAGCCCGCCTGCTCACAAACACCCCAGCAAGAACTTCGGCCAAACCTGCCTTGAAAAAACTTCATTGGCTCCCCGTAAGGGAAAGAGTCGCTTTTAAAGCCCTCTGTTTGGCACACAAGGTCCTGAACAATTCGGGTCCCCCCATTCTGAGCACCTGGATCACTCCATACAGACCTTCGAGAGCGCTTCGGTCCGAACAAGGAAACCTGATTGTTGTCCCCAGGGTGAAGAAATCCCGCATAGGCGGCCGCAGATTCTCGGTGAACACGGCCAGAACATGGAACGCTCTCCCCTCAAACCTCAGAGCCGAGCCAAACCTCTTTCGATTTAGAAAATCCCTCAAAACCCTCCTTTTTCCCTGATCCGCTCCACATGTTTCCTGTGCCCCCCGTTAGGAGTTCGAGGTTTCAGCGCTGGGATACTCAAGGGTGACTACGCGCTATACAAAAACCAAAAATAAAAATAAATAAAAAATAAATATGTCTATGAGTGGGTATTTGAGTAGGGTTGTTAGTGAGTGCATGAGTCTCAATGTGGGTCTGAGTGGCTGTGTGAGTCTCTGAGTGGGTCGGTGAGGGGTCTGTGAATGAGTAGGTGAGTCTCTGAATGGATCTGTGAATAGATGTGCGAGCTTCTGAGTGGGTTTGTGAGCAGGTGCATGAGTCTGAGTGGGCCTGGGAGTGAATACATAAGTGTCTGTGTGGGTCTTTGAGGAGATGCATGAGTCTCCGTGTGGGTCTGTGAGTGTCTGAGTGGGTCAGTGAGTGGCTGCATCAGTGTCTGACTGGGTCTGTGAGTGGGTGCAGGAGTGTCTGTGTAGGTGTGTGAATCTCTGAGATGCCCTGTGAGTTGCTCTGTGTCTTGGTGTGTGAGTCTCTGAGTGGGTCAGTGAATAGGTACAGAAGTGCCTGAATAGATCTGTGAGTGGGTGTATAAGTGTCTTAGTGGGTCTGTGAGTGGGCGTGTGAGTGTCTGAAGGGTCTGTGCGTGGGTGTCTGAGTGGGTTTGTCAATTGATGCATTAGTCTCTGAGTGTGTCTGTGAGTAGCTGTGTGAGTTTCTAAGTCGGTCTGTGAGGGGATCTGTGAGTGAGTGGGTGAGTCTCTGAATGTGTATGTGAGTGGATGCATGAGTCTCTGAGTGGGTCTGTGAGTGGTTGCATGGTTCTGTGAGTGGGTATATGAATCTGTGAGTGGGTCTGTGATTGGAGTGTGAGAGTGTGTTTATGAGTGGGTGTGTGAGTGTCTGTGTGGATCTATGAATGGCTGTGTGAGTCTTTGAGTGGGTCTGTGAGTGGCTGCTTGAGTATCTGACTGGATCTGTGAGTGGCTGTGTGAATGTCTGACTGGGTCTGTGAGTAGCTGCGGGAGTGTCTGAATGGGTTCGATGAGTGGGTGTGTGAATCTCTGAGAGGGCCTGTGAGTAGATGTAGAATAGTCTGAGTTGATCCGTGAGTAGGTGTATATGTGCCCAAATGGATCTGTGAGTAGATGCATGGGTATCTGAGTGGGTCTGTTAGTGGGCATATTAGTGTCTGACTGGGCGTGTGAGTAAGTGTGTGAGTATCTGAGTAGGTCTGTGAGTCATGTCTGAGAGGGTTTGTTAGTGAGTGCCTTAGTAACTGAGTGGGTCTGTGAGTGGGCATGTGAGTGCATCTGTGAGTGAGTCTCTGAGTGGGTCTGTGAGTGGATGTGTGAATCTCTGAGTGGGTTTGTGAGTAGGGTCATGAGTCTCTGAGTGGGTCTGTTGATACATAAGTGTTTATGTGGGTCTCTGAATGGGTGAATGAGTCTCTGAGTGGGTCTGTGAGTGAGTGTGAGTGGGTATGTGAGTATCAGTATGGGTCTGTGAGTGGGTGCCTGAGTATCTGAGTGGGTCTGTGAGTGGGTACTTGAATGTTTGACTGGATGTGTGAATTGGTGCAGGAGTGTGTGAGTGGATCTGTGAGTGGGCGTGTGAGTCTCTGAGTGGGTATGTGAGTGGATGTAACAGGGTGAGTGGGTGTCTGAGTGAGTACCATGGTGGGTGAGTTAGTAACTGAATATATTTTTTAATTTTTGTGATGATATTCATTAATACGTCACAACATTACATGGGGGTGTGCGCTGAGCATTGCAACAACTTTGTGAATATCACACATGGGAAAAAATATTTTCCGATGTTTTATTCACATAAGGTGTCCCTCTAATACCCCTTTATTCCACCCATGGGGTCAGGGTAACTCTACCCTAACCCCTTACATATCTTTCAATATTTATTTTGTTCCGTCTAGGACTGTGTCTCGTTATATAAAATGTCAGCTGCAACTTTCTACACAGGTTGCAGCCAGCCAAGCACAACATTCCTATTGGCGCATATTTGAGCCGCGTCACAAATTATTTGCAAAGTATCCGAAAATGAAATGTGGATTTTCTTTAATGTTTCAAAAACTACTGAACGGATTTACACCAAATTACAAAAAACATGCTTTCAGGACCAAGATCTAGCTTTCTGCCAAATTTGTTGTAATTTCATAAAGCGGTTTGAGTTGTAATCCGGAGTTGAAATGAGGAAATGTTTAACATGCACATCTAATTATTGTTTTTATTGCATCAGATGTCCCTGTGATAAGCTGCATATTGGCAGCACCATCCATAAGGCAAAAAAACGGATTTTGGATCATGTGAGGCCCATTTGGCACAATGAGCAAGAATATCCAGTTCCCAGACATTTCTTTGATGTACACTACCAAAATAGTGATCTATTACAATTTTTTGTAATTGATAGAATTGGAAATAACATCAGAGGTGGTATCAGGATGATGTGTTTACGAAGGTTAGAATCTAGATTGATCATGGACTTTGACACCTGAATCCTGAACAGATTAAATTCGGATGAGGAAATAGCTGTACACTGACGAGAATGACTGCCAACTTTTGCTATCTTACCTTAGAATGATAGAGGTTTTGTACAGAAAGTGTTGTCACTTTGCATTACCAATATTTTTATGAATTTTATTTGTTTTTATTCAGGTTCACGAAGTGATACAAGCAAGTCACACCAGGAGCTGTTTTGAGCTGTTTATTAGATGGTGTTCTGTTGGTAACACATAATGTCTGTGAATGCAACAAATCTATTTTGGTGTGTTGTTCTGAATAGTTTTTGCAACAAGCATATTTTATGAGATCAGCCCACTTGGGCTCAATCGTTCACTATTATAATGATACAATGATTTTAATATGTTAAGTGCTTACCTGGTGAAAACAGATATGTAATATACTGTCTATTCTGGCTAGAGCTCTAGACCTTATTTACATTTCATCCAATAGTTTTAACATGTATATGACACATCACTATAGGGTGTTGGATGTAACCATATGTATTCAATCAAGATACTATGGGGCAGATTCACAAGCCCCTTGCGACATCTTTACAACACCGTTGCATCACTTCTGTGACACAGTGGCATTGTAAACAATGGACGATGCGTCACGTTGTAAAGCCCTGAGCTACATTATACCTGTGTCAGGTATAATGTATGCAGGGTGGGCGTTCCGTTGCAAGGAAGCCTCATAAAAGTGACGCAGTGAAATTTACAAGATTTCACTGAGCCACTTTTACGACCCCTCTGCATCAAAACCTTACACCTGCTTGTAGCAGGCGTAAGGAGTGACGCAGCACAGCAAGTATAGGCCGCCCCTGAGCAGTGCTGGAGTTGCGTCGTGCTTGCGACATGACTCCAGCACTACGTCACCTTTACGCCGACAGATGTGTCAAACATCTGTCTATCCTTGCGCCATGGTGCGCTGCATTGTAAATGCGGCGAATCCATGGTCGCGCAAGGGTTTTGTTACGTGTCGCATTTACTGGTGCATCCCTGCTAATGTGCAGGGATGTGCCAGTTCTTGTAAATCTGCCTCTATTATTGTAGCCCCCTGGGGCATGACTGTTAACCTGAGTGGTTTTATTATTTTGATAGCATACATCATGTTTTTTTGAAAAAACATTATTAAATTCTTCGCTGATAGGCCTTCCACGCCCCTGTGTTAAGCCTTTTTTTGGCTATTTGGGGTAGTTCACGCTTTGGCCCCTGTGACTTTTTGTCCACATAAGGTATCCATGCCACATTTGCATCCTTTTCTTCCAACATCTTGAGGATTCCAAAGGTACCCAGGATTCCCCTGAAAGGGACCAAGAAATTGGCCAAAATACAGCTCATTTTAATTTTTTATATGAAAAATGGGGAAAAAGTGCTGCAGAAGAAAACATCTGTTTTTTCCCTCCAAAAGATATCAACAAAGGGTTTATGGTGCTAAAGTCACCATCTTCCCAGCTTTCGGGAACAGGCAGACTTTTGTCAGAAAAGCAACATTTTTACACAGTTTTGGCATTTTAATGGGACATAGCCTATTTTCCTATGTTTTGTACTTTTCACCTCTTTCCAGTTAATGGTAGAAATAGGTATGAAAACAATAATGGGTTCCTGGGAACTATACACTTCAGAAAAGTAGACAAAATTCTGAATTCAGCAATGGGTCATTTGTGTAGATCCTTCAAGGTTTTTCTATAGAAACTAACAATCAAAATAAAACAATATTGAAATTGAGTTAGACAAAGCATCCATTTGTGCCAACGTTGTTACCTGTAACTTCTTCTAAGTATGGCAGATTTTTTAAATCAATATACCGCTATGTCTGCTGGACCCTTCTGGTTGCAGGGATGTAAAGGACTTGGTACCCAGAGCTAATAACTGAGCTGTGGCTTGCAATGGTTTTTCATTGTGTACATGGTATATAGCAATTTCTTATGTTATGTTAATACATTTCTAAAGCACACGAACATCAGTGGGTGTTTTGGCGCTGATAGATGTGGTAGTTTGGCAATTAAGAGAGAGGACTAGATGTTAAATAGCCAAGTTTTTAGCAGTTTCCTAAAAGTCAATAAGGTGGGAGCTGCTTTGATGCTTATAGGCAGACTGTTCCAAAGTGCGGGGGCTTCTGAGGAGAAACAACTGCCCCCCCCATTTGATTCTCTTAAAACTGGGGTGGGAGACCACCAATGTGCTTTTAGATCGTAAGTCTCTGCTGGGTACATATAAGGTTAGAGCCTGTTTGGGATTACAAGGATATGAGTCATGCAAAGCCTTGTAGGTAAGGTACAGCATTTTAAATGTTATTTGATTACTCACTGAAAGACAGTGAAGTCCCCTGATGGAGGCAGAAACAGGTTGGAACTTAGGGAGATCAGGAATACATTTTTCCACTATATTCTGCACGCTCTGTAACTTTTTCAAGTACTGTTTTTGAAGCTTGACATACAGTCCACTACAATAATCCAGTTTGGTGAGAATTAGTAATGTAATGACAATTTTTCTTGAATTAAGTGGAATAAAAGGAAGGATCTTCCTGATAATTCTCAAGGTGTTAAAACTAAAAGAGTCAATTGAGCTGACATATTTATTAGAATTCAATTTATAATCTATAAGTATTCCTAAGTTTTTCACTTTATAAACCGGGATGGGGAGTGTTCCTAGCTCAGATGGCCAACAAGGTGGACTCCAGAAATGTGGACTATTACTGAAAAGCATAACCTTGGTTTTATCAGAGTTCAGTTTAAAGCAATGTTTGCCCATACAATTGCTAACAGCTCTCATACAGTTATGAAACTAGGAGAATGTGACATCTACATTTGTAGGCCGACACAACGATCTGCATATTGTCAGCATAAGAAGTGGGGGAGAACCCAAAGGATCTGATCAGGGAGGCCAGTTTGGTGACATAAATATTGAAGAGCAATGGGCTCAGAGAAGATCCCTGAGGGACCCCACAAGTCAGACAAAAGGACCTGGATGAAAATTTCTGCAGGATGACTGAGTGATCTATGACCATTTAAATAGACTGAAGCAAAGCAAGAGCGTTGTTGGTAATGGCAAGTTTTTTGAGACGCTCAATGAGAGTGCATGATCAACTGTGTCAAAGGCCAGCAACAAGTCAAGAAGAATGAGTGCTGCAGAGCCTCCTTTGTCTAGGATGGTTCTTAACTCATCTGTGGTCTTTATTGGTGCCATCTCTGTGCTTTGTTCGGCTCTAAAGCCGAATTGTGTGGAGTCCAATAACTGATATACCTGAATGAACTGTGTCAATTGTGTATTTATTAAATGTCCCACTATTTTTACAGGAAATGGTAACTTGGAAATGGGACGATAATTTGCTGGGTTATCAGGGTCTAGGTCAGGCTTCTTAAGAAGTGGTAGAATAGAAGCCTTTTTCCACATGTTGGGAAAGGTCCCAGAACTGAACATTCGGTTAAAGATGTTGGTTAAATATGAGGCAATAGTAACAGGGATCTGCTTAAGTATGGAGTGGGGTCAGGGGTCGTTGGGTGACCCTGATTTGGTGGAGTTGATCAAGTTAAAGACTTCTGATACCGTGTTGAATGAGAATTGACTGGATTTGGATAGGAAGCTACTAACAAGAAGATTAGAGTCATTAATAGGATATTGAGCTATAGGAGGGCTAACGCTAGAGTAAACAGTTATGAAAGAAGTGAATTGATTATAGATTTGCCCAACTTTGTCTCAAAAGTAAGAGGCCATTATTTCACAGAAAGATTCACTATTGTTAAATCATTTGGTCTCTAGTAAGTGTATTTATAACCTGGAAAAGTTCTCTAGTAGAATGCTTGGAGGCTTCAATTTGTTGCGTGAAAAAGATAGATTTTTCATTGATGATGACTGCCTATACTTCGCAAGGGAGAGTTTATAAATTTCTTTGTCAAAGGAATTGGATCTCCATTTCTTTTCGCGCCTTCTACATTTTTGTTTTTCAAGGCGAAGTGTTTCTGTGAACCAAGGTGCAGATTGTTTTTATTTGTTTTGGCCAATATTTTTATTGGGAACAGCTTTGGAAATGGCAGAGTTTAGCCAATCTGTATATTCATTTCAAATTTCAAGTTCATTTGGTAAAATAGAAAGAGTGAAAAATAGGTACCAAGGAACCCTATATATTTTCCAAATGGGAACAAAATATAGAGTTTAGAAGCAGTGGTCATTTACATATCTCTGAAATTGTGTGTGCCCATTCAAGCATGTGAATTAGAGGACATTTTTTACACTTGGCTTACATTTGGCAGGCAGAAATGCAAAGAAAGTCAATTGGTAATAATAGTTGTGCTACTATTTTGTGTTCCCCTTAGTCTCCCGATAAAAATCGTACCTCACATGTATGGGTAGGCCTAGTGCATGCGTCAGGAAATGGCCCAACACGCAACGTGGTCACATCACACTTTTCCCGTGAAAACTGACCCTTTTTTCAATGTTCCTTGCTGTGGATGTTGAACCCTGTCTCAGCCTGCGCCTAGGTAAACCTAGCCAACCTATACATTTATGAAAACTAGTCAGCCAGGGAAATCCAGGATGGAGTGACTTGTCTGGCTCTCACCAGGTTCTATTACCCAGAATCCCTTGCGAACCTCAAACTTTGTCAAACACAACACATTTTCCTCACATTTCTGTGATGGAAAATGTGAATCCCTTGCGAACCTCAAACTTTGTCAAACACAACACATTTTCCTCACATTTCTGTGATGGAAAAGTTCTGGAATCTGCGTTGATTCACAAACTTCCACCCACCCAGCATTCCCCAAAGTCTCCCAATAAAAATGGTACCTCACTTGTGTGGGTAGGCCTAGTGCCCGCAACAGGAAATGTCCCAAAATGCAACGTGGACACAACATTTTTCCAGTGAAAAGTGACCTT
Organism: Lissotriton vulgaris; assembly: GCF_964263255.1. Classification (NCBI taxonomy): domain Eukaryota; kingdom Metazoa; phylum Chordata; class Amphibia; order Caudata; family Salamandridae; genus Lissotriton; species Lissotriton vulgaris. The sequence goes on along the minus strand of NC_141687.1, from coordinate 953,331,012 downwards.
TTTTTCCAATGGGCCTAGCTGTGGATTTTGGACCCTTGCTCAGCTGGCATCTAGGGAAACCTAGCAAACCTATACATTTGTCAAACTAGGCACCCAGGGAAATCCAGGACGGGGTGACTTGTGTGGGTCTCACTAGGTTCTGTTACCCAGTATCCATTGCAAACCTCAAACTGTCCAAAAAACAAAATTTTCTCCCATTTCTGTGATGAAAAGTTCTGGAATCTCCAGGGAGCCACAACCTTCCAATAACCCAGCATTCCCCAAAGTCACCTGATAAAAATGATACCTCTCTTGTGTAGGTAGGCCTTGTGCCCGCAACAAGAAATATCCCAAAATGCAACATTGAGACTTCACATTTTTCCACAGAAAACTGACCCTTTTTTTGCAATGTGCCTAGCAGTGATTTTGGGCTCTAGCTCAGCCGGCATTTAGGGAACCCTAAAAAAACCTATACATTTTTTTAAACAAGACACCCAGGGGAATCCAGGATGTGGTGACTTGTGTGGCTCTCAGCAGGTTCTGGTACCCAGAAGGCCTTGCAAAAGCCCAAACTTTGTAAAACAAAACAATTTTTCCTCATATTTCTGTGATGGAAAGTTCTGGAATCTGCAGGAAAACACAAACTTCCACCCACCCAGCATTCCCCCAAGTCTCCTGATACAAATGGTACCTCACTTGTGTGGGTAGGCCAAGTGCTGGTGACAGGAAATGGCCCAAATATGCCTCCGGACGGGCTGGAAAACTGTGGAAATCTTTTGGGGGTGGGGGAATTGGCATGTCTATTCTTTGTATAAAAAATAAATTATTTCTGGTGTGTAGTGGCTTCCTGCCCCCACCCCTTGGGGGCAGATCAGGGGCTTTAGCCCCCAACTGTCTCCTGGCAGGAGCAGAAAAACTGTGGCATTTTTTGGAGGGGTGGGGGCATTGGCAGGCCCATTCAGGACAGCCCCCACACATGAACTTAAAAAAAAGAATCCTGGTGTCTAGGGTAGGGGTGGCAGATTGGAGAATACAAAAGACTGAAAATGGCAGTTATAAAATGGGGGAGCAAAGACCCCTGCCCAAGGGGTGGCTCCCCCCTCCCAGGTGCAGAGTGGGTGGATCCCTGCTTGGGGATTCCCCTAGTGGGACGATCACAAAGCAGTGATCCACTAGGGAGGGGTACCATTGAAAAGGAAAGACTCTCCCCTTTCCAATGATACCTCTCCCGTGTATTTCGGTGCTCGGAGGCTGAGATAGCCCCTTGAGCATTGAAGTACTGAAACTGAAACTAGCGGCCTGGCTAATTTCAGTTTCAGTATGTAATGACATCAAATACACCCCAAAAGAGTGGTTACTAACCACCACTCTCACAGACAAGAAAGTTGACCCTGCACCCGAGAAAAACAAGTACTCTTAAATATATAGAGATATCCTAGTACATCATATTTGAACAGTAGAACATTATATTGATACATAGCTTCCCAGATGAAAATAACAGATGGTCGTGTTTTTTGCTTGTAGTCAGTATAATTATTTTATTGAAAAACACTGTATTCTTTTAAAACACCATACAATTGCTTGCCAACACGTTTCATCCCTCATGGGACTTCTTTAGGGCTAAAAGCAATTATGAAACAATATTTACAATATGAACACAATAAAAACATTCAATACACAAAGACTATACAGTTCATTGTAATTCATTATTAAACTAGCACCATATTGCTGTTAATCACCATCATGGTTGGACATTACTCTCATACTATCAATTTTTAATCAACAGGAAGCTACTCAAAGTGTCTCGTAATATTTATAACACAGTCATTTTAGCTAAAGGAGGGAACAAAACAACCAATTACACAGTCCACTGCATTATATCTTACATCAAGGCTATTCTCTATATGACTCTGTCACATTTAACGATGAAACAATAACAAGAATAATATCATCATCTGAACGAACACCATTCACTCATATGTTAAGTATATTTAGTATGCTAAAGTAGCGAGTTTAACGTTAATCAAAATTTATCAATAATTCTATGGCAGGACTGGAGGCTCGGATTATGCTTTTCTTCCTTCGCTTATTTATTAATACATCAAAACACAGCAGCCTCAGAAAAGCTTCAACCAATGCTTGTTACGCAAAAACAAAGAAGCATTCAGAAACATTTGAACATCCAAAGATAAACTTCAGTTCCCATGAGTCCGCCAAAACAGTACATTATGTAGTCCTTCCACTATGCTCACAAACTGTAGATAACTTGTCCCTCTTTACTCTTCCTCCTCTTTCTTCGCTGCTCACGCAGCCAGTTAAGTTTCTCAGTCTTTGTTCTTACATTTGTGTATTGTGTTTCGTTCTCGCCGTCTGTGGAAGGGCGGGCTGGACAGGGGGCTCTGTTGTTTGGTTTGTGTTTCCCTTTCAGAGCCCTGTAGTCGCTGGAGTGTTTTTCGCTCCTTACGCGACTTTTGGCCAGCTTTGGTTTGCGGTGCATAAACGACCGCTAGAGGGCGCTCGTACGTCTCGCTGGCTCCTCGGCGCGCTCCCCTCATTCGGAGGAGCCGCGCTGAGGTGCCTGATGCGACGGAGCCTTGCCCTTCACCGCCCCTTGAACGCCCGGTTACCGGGTCTGTATTTTGGCCATGAATCAATTGTTGACGCCCCTCGGGGGTCCGTAGTGCGGTTTCTTTACCGCGTGAACCGCTGGCAGGCAGGTGAGACACCGGGAGTTTCGTTGCTATTACAAAAAAAAAAAAATAAGTGAGTGTGGAAAGCGCGCTTTGGGGCGGTGAGACCTGGTCCTAGAGAGGAGGGTCGGCGCGCTTTGGGGTTCGGTACCACCCTTATTTGCCTACTGTGTTTTGGCCCAAAAAATATCATTGAAGTCCCTGTGGCCTGCCCATATCTCTTGACACCCTCCTTTGAGGGTAGTGTTTTGGCGCACGCTTGCGTCCCTCGGTCATTACAGCATGAACCAAGGGGAGTACGTGAACAGGGGTTCCACCCTTACTTGACTGATGATGAGTTCTACCAGGCAGTGGATAGTTCGATCTATTGTTGCGTCACTGAGGTGGTGGGTCCCATGGAGGACCGCCTTTCAGCACGCATAGTGGAAGAGTGCGCAAAAATTGCGCAGGCCCAAGCTGGAGTACCTATTGGTCTCCCGGGCCCCTCAGGTGAGGGTCTTCCTGCCCCGAAGAAGCCCTGCAGGGAGAGTGCGCCGGAATGGGGGCAAGGGGTGGACAGAGGCACCTTTGAGCGCCTTCGGGCGCTTTTTCAGCCAAGGCGACTGCTGTTCCCCCCACGCCACTTTCGGCAGCTGAGCCCTCGGTAGCCTCAGGGACGGCTCCTCCATCTCCGGGTGTACATTTCCCGGACACGGACGGTGACGAGGAGTCGGTGCGTTCTTGGCGCCCATCAGGCTCGGCCGCGGAGTTGCCCAGGGACAGTTCGAGCATGCTGGATCTGGATGAGATCATGCATCCGCGATCTACGGCCTGGACGCCGGGCGAACCGGTGGCCAAGTTTGTAGCGAGTCGCCTACGCAAACCGTTGGATAAGGAGGCTAGGGGATACCTGCGAGGGGAGTGCCCGAGGCCAATGCTTGAGGGTAAGGTGGCCTTCACACCAGAGTTAGATGCTAAGATGGTCACTTTCCTGGCAAAATTTATGAAGGACCCGCGTAAGGGCATTAACCGCTCTTGGCGGTCATGCCAAGATAAACTGTTAGACGCGAAGATCCTTGACATGGCGGAAGAGGCGAAAGCCACAAGCGTGGTCATCTCGCCCGAGGTCCTGGCCAACTGGGCGCAGCGGGTCATAATCTTCCTAGGGAACGCTACCTGCGTCCTGTCAACGGAGCGCAGACGGTCACTGCTGATTAAGCTGGACCCGAAGTTGGAAGACTTTTTTATTTCTCCATCTGCACCGAGCGGCATGGGGAGGACTTGTCAGATATTGGTTTTCCTGTATTAAAAAAACAATCTATCACTGCCAATTGGAGATGTCACAATTCGATATTGGCACAACATCAATTGCCACATACCTCATGTTCTTCACCAATATGTGTGGACGTGATGTTTCAAGTACACGAAATTGTCGTTTATGCGTGGGCAGACCTGGCCAAGAAATGGAAATCGTTATAAGGCCAATGCCCTCGCACCAAGCTAGAATGCTCAGTGCCCTGCATTAGAATGCTACATTCTTATAAATCAATGAAAACTACATCGTACCTGTTTTAAATTAATTAGGCATGTGTCTCCCTCTCCTCTCTTCGCTCGAATGTATAACCCATTTTAATACAGGAACACCAATATCTGACAAGTCCTCTCCATACCGCCCGGTGCAGATGGAGAAATAAAAACGCTGTATTTATTTTAAAAAAAGGAATACGAAAACATTCCCTTCCTGACCAGTAAAATTACAGGTACAATAACCATCTATTAAAATAAGAATAAGGGTAGACAAGAGGCGTACAGGTTGTCATTGAAACTTTACTGTTTTTTTGTATTCTATACAGATTATTGACAAGGCCCTGATGAGAGTTTGGGAACTTGTTTCCCGAACTCGAAACGCGTCGGTACACCGCCAGGAACAAACCAGTACATTAAGGGTATAATGAAAATAGGCACACACCTATATGTTCCTATCATTTGACGTTGTCTTGCATAATCTTGAATTAAGAATTTTGGTAGAGAAAACGATAACTGAAATGTCTATTGTTATTTGGATGTTGTTGTTTTGAACTGTGAATATATAATTTTTTGTATTTGTTTGTGTTGTTTAAAATGTATATATATATATATATATATATATATATATATATATATATATATATATATATATATATATATATATATATATATGTGTGTGTGTGTAAAAAGTGATTTAAGTGTTTGTAAATATGTATCACTTTTCTGCCTGAAAAGAAAGATATGAAATTTCGTCAAAAAAAATAGAAATGACTGGTATAAATAAAAGTACTTGACCAGATTTAATGAAGTTCTGTTTGGTCTCAATAGAAATAATAGAGATATTGTAAATAAGGAGGGTGTGGGCATTTTTGTTGTGTTTTGGTATTTACAAGGGTCCAGTCTAACCCCCGTCCCGTTTAAGGACCTAACTCCTTTAGGTAAAAAAATTTACGAGGAATGGGCGTCGCTTACTGCAGACGCTTGGGTCTTGCAAACTGTACGTGGTTTCCACATAGAGTTTTACCATCTACCCATCCAGGAGGGGTTCCCCCGCCCTATCGTTTTCTCAGACACCGACGCGTGTTTGATAGACGAGGAGGTCTCCAAATTGCTTTACAAGAGAGCCATTCGTCAATCAACGTGCCACACCTCAGGGTTCCTCAGCAATATTTTCCTGATGGACAAGACGAATGGGGGCAAGCGTCCGGTAATCAACCTCAAGGAGTTCAACGGGTGGTTGGTTTACCGGCATTTCAAAATGGAAGGGATTCACCTCCTGCGGGACGTGCTCCTTCCTCGGGACTGGATGGTGCGGCTGGACCTCAAAGATCCTTATCTGGTGGCCTCCATACATCCTCCTCATCGTCGCTTTCTGCAGTTTTGCTGGAATGACAAAGTGTTCACCGCCCTACCTTTCGGGCTTTCTTCGGCCCTGTGGTGCTTCACGAAGGTGCTGCAGCCGGTAGTGAAATGCCTGCACGGGCAGGGCATTCGGATGATCGTTTATTTGGACGGCATCCTCCTGATGGCCCAGTGTCCCATGATCCTGACCTCTCAACTTCAATAAGCGATCTCGCTTTTTCAGAGTCTGGGTTTCATCATCAACAGTTCCAAATCGGTTCTGGTACCGTGTCAGAAAGTTACCTTTCTGGGCTTTGTCATCGACTCCGTCGAGGCTTCGCTCAGTCTGCCCTCGCGGAAGATGGCCAAGATCCGGCATGCGTTACACCAGACGATCTTGAAAGACCAGACTTCCCTACGGCAGGTGCAGTACGGGATTGTGGTGGTAGTGTTTCTCAAGAGTGAGAAAACGTCCGCACATATGAGCAATACAATTCTCTAAACACGTATACGTGTAATGTAAATTATATACAATTCTTAATGTGAGGTGCTCTGTTGTCCTGTCAAACACCCACCACCAGGAGTGTTAAATTAGCAAAAAAGGTTTTTGCTAATGTTAAGTACCAAAGAAAGAACAGGCATTAATCAAGCACTCTCACAAGATATGTAATGATCCAAATAATTATCACAAGTTTACAGAATACAGTTCATTGATAGGAAATGGACTTCCAAAGTACGGATCCAGAGCCAAGCGTTAGACTTCAAATCTTTATTTCATAAACATTAAAAATATTTCCAGCTTGTCCTGCCGACACGTGTTTCGTCTCTTTGGAGACTTTTTCAAGGCCAAGAAGACGGAAATAATGCACTGATATTGAACACCACGAATCTTGTTATCTAATGCAGATGAAACCGAGTTCTAAGGTCACACCAGTAATATAAGTCCCAAAAAAGATATATCTTAGGGACACAATCCTTATAGTCAGGTTCACTGGTATATATTCATGAAGAGCATGGAGTGACATCCAGAGTAATTGTTCAGAGTAAAAGAAGATAGACTTAATCAATTACAAATCTTGCTTCGAGGAGGTAGATTCAACTTTTCTTAAATTTGAATGATGACCATGATAAGTCACTCATTTGTCGCAGCGTCACCCTGACACCTCCTCAGCTGATAGCAGTGGAGGTGTCAGGGTGACGCTGCGACAAATGAGTGACTTATCATGGTCATCATTCAAATTTAAGAAAAGTTGATTCTACCTCCATGAGGTATTCGGTCCTTTGGGACGTGAATGTGGTTTTGAACCTCTTTTTGTCTTGGCAACCTAACAAATGTTTATCTTTGAAGGAACTGTCGGCTAAATTAGCTATGCTTTTGTGCTTGATATCTTGCCGGAGAGTCTCAGATGTCCGTGCTCTGGACGTTTCAGCCCGGGTTTTTTCCCCGGAGGGAGTTACTTTCACAGTGGGACGCCGCACAAAATCTGCGTCACGAGTGATATGGTACCCGGCCTTTGTGGATGTCCCCAAGTTGTGTGTTGTTCAGTGCTTGAAAGCTTACTAGGATATGACTCTGGACATTTGCCCGCCGGGCGAACAACAATTACTGATTGCCCTGCGGAAACCACACAAGGCAGTCTCTCCCCCCACCATTGCCAGGTGGGTGCGATGGGTCATGCAAAAAGCAGGCATTGACACTAAGCGTTTTGGAGCTCATTCTGCCAGGGGAGCCATGGCTTCTAAGGCTTTCTCTGTAGGAACTTGTTGGGAGGATTTGATGCGAGCAGCTGATTGGTCCTCAGATTCCACGTTCAAGAGGTTTTACTTTAAACCGGTGGTGGATCTTGCTCAGTTAGTGGTGAGTAAGCTTTAAACTAGCATAATCTTAGCCTCCGGTCCTGCCATAGAATCGAAATTTGCCTAGCTAACGTAACGGTAAGTTGCAATTCTATTAAGGACACGGAGGCGAGGATTATCCCATCCAGGAGTTCGCTGATTACGAACCCACCCGTATGGCAGTAAGTAACTAGGTTTACGATTGACATATATCTAATGTCGGTCTTGATGCTGTTCCTCTGTTCTATGACTGTAAGTCTGGTTATTTTTACAACGCTTATGCTGTCACTTTTTTCTACTAGGGAATGACGGTTCCAAACAGGACCAATGAGTGGAGAGTGTAATCTGCGCGAAGAAAGAGGAGGAAGACTAAAGAGGGACTGGTTATCTACACTTTGTGGACATAGTGGAAGGACTACATAATGGACTGTTTTGGCGGACTCATGGGAGCTGTAGTTTATCTTTGGATGTTCAAATGTTTCTGAATGCTTCTTTGTTTTTGCGTAACAAGCCTTGGTTGAAGCTTTTCTGAGGCTGCTATGTTTTGAGGTATTAATAAATAAGCGAAGGAAGAAAAGCATAATCCTAGCCTCCGTGTCCTTAATAGAATTGAAACTTACCGTTACATTAGCTAGGCAAATTTCGATTCATGTCCCATGTCAGTTAAGCATAGATTATATACACTTGTGTGATAATTTTTACACTGTAATTTATAACTTTATCATAGTCTGTATCTGCTGATAGTATTAATGAAAGTTCAAGCCAGATTTAAATGCATCGATGATGGCACAGTGTATCTATAAATAAACACAATTTATATATCGCTATAAAAATATGCTCCAAACGATATTTTGCTTTAGAACCGCTACTCTGATCTGTATAAAAAAACCTCACTAATACTATCGGGCATTTGAGAATAATTACATTAATTATATCATTTTCAGAGTGAACACCATTGAATAATATTATTTTCAGAGCAGGAACCAAATATCTATATGCTAAACAATTATAAAAATTATATTGCCAGGTTTAATAATAGTAATGACAGTTCTTCATTGATTCTTATTCTAAGTCGGACCTTCAGCTATTATATACATATTTGTAATACAATTCAAAGTCTAACTCATATCTTCATAAGGATCTGTGTCAATTAACGAGATTATCTAAGATTACAAACAAGTTTAGATACAGTATTTTAAGTCGCACTATATATATATATATATATATATATATATATATATATATATATATATATAGATAAAAACCCTTTGTAAGCTATTTCGAGAATATGCTCTAATTGCTGTAGTCCTTTCTAACTACTTCCCTATCGCCATTTCATTTTATTTAAAAATAGTTGCACGCAAAATTACTTAATAATAATAAAATTTGCACGGTCTGTTTTTCCTGTATGCGCTAATAAACGTCAGAGAGAATTCGTATATGCCAGTGATTTGATATACAACGGTGTTTCAAAATAGTTAATGCTGTAAAGACACAAAAAACTAGCATTGAGCCTCTTATAATTGTATAGTATATTGCTAAACTGTGAAAAGCAACACAAGGAATCTAAATGTCTTAAACAATTTTTAATTTTGTATGCATAATGCACTCTAATGGTTAAGAGTGAGTGCCCAGAGTTCGTACATGTGCCTCTCAGGTTAAGAGTTGACAATATTAGACAACTCTTATGGTGCCTGTGAGATTAAGTCCAAGCAAAATAACAGCATAAGTTGGCTCTCTTAAGCACTTGAAGCTGTATAAAATCAAACCACGAACATGTCAAACTGACGGCAGAAATATTAGCCCATAGGATCACTTACCAATAATAAGTTCCGTGTATTGGTGTCAAGGTTCTGTACCTGAGCTGAGGCTTCCACAGGAGCGAAATGTCTGAAGTCTTCAGTAGAGAATTTCCCATCTCCCCTACACCCCTGAACCAGACTATCTCTCTGGAGTCAGAAGTGATGGGGAAAGGGGAATGGGAGAACAAGAGAGACTGCCACACAGGTGTCTTCGCTACTCTCAATCTTTGGATTGCTGCACCTGTAAAATCAAACAATTACTAACGCTCTCTACATATATGAACCCACTATATGTTCTAAACCTTGAATACTCTATACCTGACTAGTTTGAGGAATTTGCCTCTCTCTTATAGATTATTTTTCTTGAAAGTGTAAGTCCAACAATTTCACAGTCTTTTTCCTTTTTCTTTCAGGTGTTCCTATCAGAGAATAGAACTGTTGGTTCTACCGTTGGTAATTATAAGTATATATATATATTTATATCTACATACTGTTGTAATCGCAGGGTACACCTGAGACTGTGGTCATTGTCAATGGAAATCCTTTAACGCTATTAGGGCTGAGGAAAGACTCTGTGCAATGTTTTCTTATTAACTAACTAACTCAGGGTAATGAAAAGGATAGAAAAATAGTTCAGTCACTGAAAATAATGTGCAGACTCACACTTGAATTCTTGCAAAGTTGTCCAGGACAAATGGAACTTGAGCTTGCCTGAAACGTCTCCCCAAACAGTTCTTGGAGACGTCCTTAAATACAAAAGAATACCCGAGTTGTCGAGTTGAAAATGCAGGAATCCGCAAACTACCTCTCTTGACTTAGCTGCAGAAGATTTCAGACAAAATTAGCACTAGAAACTTGACTCGAAGGTAGCTTCAAAGGTTTGACGAAACGAGAATACAAACTCTTGTTTATTTACTCAAAATCCAAGATTCAACTGCGGGCTGACAGGAGAAACGTCTCCTTGGGAAAATTCCATATTTGAAGTGCATCGCAACACAGGTGCGCGCGCACGAAATCAAGCAGCAGCAACGATCAACAACTAGAACGTCAACCTACCACTGATGTTCAATGGAGGAATTCTATTTACTGGAAATGGAGTCAGTGAGTAGAGTGCGACAAACTAATTGCCTGGCCACGAGCTGACTCCAACTGAATGAGGAATCTGAAGAAGCATATCCACTACGGACCTTATAGGTAGGTCCTACAACCTGAAAGCGGGAGGTATTTTGTTTAATCCGGACAGTACCCCCCACCAAAACACCCCCTCTAGGCTTTCTGGGATGTCTTTCGTGGAATTCCTTCACCAATCTGGGGGCATGAACATTCTGACTGTGTTCCCACGATCTCTCCTCAGTACCATACCCCTTCCAATCAATCAAGTGAACAGTCCACCTCTGCTATACTTAGAATCTAAAATCCTTTTAACTTCAAACTCCTCAGATTGTAAGTGAATGGGATCTGGGGGGTGAATTTGTCTTAGATTTGGTGGGTTTCGTTAGGTTAAGGAGACATGGAAGGTTGGGTGCAACTTTAACTTAGAAGGAAGCCTGACCCTGACACTTACTGGGTTCACCATTTCAATCACAAGGTAAGGGCCAGGGTTCACCATTTCAATCACAGGGTAAGGGCCAACATACCTCGGTTGGAATTTCCTGTTTCCTTTCAACCGCATATGGTGTGATGAAATCCAAACTTAGGGCCTCATTAGGATTACGGTTAATCCACATCCTCCGGGACAGCGGAAGCCACCGCCAGCCCGGAGGATGCGGATTAACCGCTGCTGACTGAAAAAAGACCTCCCGCCAGATTAGGATGGCTGGGGGATCTTTTTTCCATCCGCCGCTTTTCCGCCGCGGTCGCCTTCCGCGAAAAGCTCTAACATGGCTGGCGGTGTCTATCAGACACCGCCAGCCATATTAGGTTGTCGGCGGTCCTATGCCTTTCCACGGCGGCAGTTCCGCTGTGGAAAGGCATACGGACTTTTCTTTGGGGGCCTGTTACGGGCCCCCAGAGGTGAAGGGGGGTGCACATGGGGGGGTACCAGCCTTTGCGTGCACGAAGCTGCAGGCACCACTCGGTGCCTGCAGCTTTGTGCACGCAAAGGAAAACATGGATTTTTAACATTGCGGCGGTCCCTCCTCCTCTGGGGTGGCGGACGGACGCAGGTCCGTCCGCCATCCTAATGAGGCCCTTGATCTCAAGGCTCAAACTTAGGATTCTCTTTTCGCCCTTTATCTGCCTGTATCTTGTAGGAAGCCTTTGCTTTAGTCAGATTTGTTGAAGCCTTTTGAAAGGCCTCCAGCAGACCCTGTAACGCTTCCTCAGCTGCCGGTACATCCACCTCGACCTTACCAAACAGCATGTTAGGATGTCTGCCGGTGTTCAGAAAGAACGGGGAGAACCCAGTAGATGAGTGGACAGAATTATTGTAAGCATACTCTGCAGTGTTCAGTAGAGCTGGCCAATCTCCTTCCTGATCCATTAAATACAAACGCAAGTACTGTTCAAGGTCTTGATTCACTCGCTCAGTCTGTCCATCAGTCTTGGGATGAAAACTGGTGGACAAACGAGACTCCACACCTAGACCTTTCAGAAAAGATCTCCAGAACCGAGACACGAACTGCGGGCCTCGATCGGAAATTAAAATTTTTGGAATTCCATGGAGTTTTACAATGTGTTCTGTGTACAAGGTGGCCAATTGGGCAGCATTGGGTAAGACTTTTAGGGCCAGATGTAGGTAGCCCTTTACCGATCGGAATCGGCCGAAAATACTGATTTTCGGCCGTTTCCGATCGGTAAAGGGCTAGGGAGATGTAGGTGCACATATTCGGTAATTTTACCGAATCGTTATTATTACCGAATCGGTAATAAGTACTGATTCGGTAATAATTACCGAATCAGTAATATTTACCGATTCTGTAATATTTACCGATTCGGTAAAATTACCGAAAATGCTATGTGGGTAGCCAATTTTCTATTGGCACATGGCTTACAGAATCGGTATTTTACCATGGAATACAAATCCATGGTAAAATACCGATTCCTGTGTACATGCACATCTGTGCATGTACACATGTGCCATGTGACAGACAGACGTGCCCTTAGGGCATGTCTGTGTGCCACATTGCACACATGCCCGTTTTGGGGGTGCTAGAGGGTGTCAAAGTGACACCCCCTGCACCCTTGTGAATTCTTTAATTACCGATTCGGTAAATACCGAATCGGTAATGCCTAATCATTCCTATGGGCTTCAAAGCCCATAGGAATGAATGGGCATTACCGATTCGGTATTTACCGAATCGGTAATTAAAGAATTGTTAAGGATTCGGTAACGAATCCAGATGTTGGGACCTACATCCCGTTTACCGATTTTGAAATACCGAATCGGTAAAATTCGGTATTTCAAAATCGGTAAATGGGATTGACCTACATCGGGCCCTTAGAGCAATAAAATGGCTGATCTTTGAAAAATTATCCACTACCACCCAAATTACTGAATAACCTTGACTAGACGGTAACTGAACAATAAAGTCCATTGAAACCGTGTGCCATGGGTAGGGAGCTACTGGTAAAGGAACGAGAAGACCTTGAGGAGTCTGTCGTACTGCCTTTCCTTTTACACACTGCTCACAAGAAGCGACATACTGTCTCACCTGAGTTTCCATGTCGGGCCAGCAGAAGGATCGTTTCAAGAGTTCCAACGTTTTCATAACTCCCTTATGGCCTGCCAATGGATGATCATGAAACAATTGAATGATCTCCTTCCTTAAATCCTCATTAGGAACAAAGGGTTTTACATCCTTGATCTCACGATCTGGCCCAGTCACCTTCTGGACTGTCAAGTCTACTTCGGAAAGACTTTTCCTAATCTTGTCTTCCAATTCCGAATATGTTGTGGATCCCACAATCTTCTCTTCTGGAATTATATGGCCTTCTCTAGTAACCTCTTTATTGTCGCCTGTGTTTAAATAAGATAGCACATCTGCCTTTCCATTAGCAGTGCTAGATTTGTACGTAAGAACAAAATTGTACTGTGCAAAAAAAGAGCGACCATCTTAGCTGCCTGGGAGTGAGAGTTCCTGGCAGATATCAAAAACTGCAGATTGCGATGATCATTAAAAACAGTTACTTCATGCTTGGCTCTCAATAAATAATGCCTCCATTCCTGGAACGCATCCTTTATTGCTAATAGCTCCTTGCAGCGATAGAATCATTGACTTCAGCAGGAGACAATTTTCGAGATTGATACGTAACAGGATGAATCCGTATGTCTCTGTGACAAAACTCCTCCAATAGTCAAATTGGAGGCATCTGCTTTGACATAAAAAGGTTCACTCAGGTTGGGATGCTGCAAAACTGGTGCGGTGATGAAGGTCTCCTTTAGCAACTGAAAGGCCTCCTCAGTATCCTGTGTCCAGACAAACTTCTCTTTCTTTTTAAGCAAGCGGGTAATTGAACTGACCTTCTCTGAAAAATTGTGAATAAATCGTCAGTAAAAATAAGCAAATCCGAGGAAACTTTGAATTTCTTTGAATGTTCATGGAGCTGGCCAATCTTTAATAGCTCACACCTTAGAGTCGTCCATAGGAACTCCCTGGGCGGATAGAACAAAGCCCAAAAACTCAGTATGCGAAGCATGAAATACACATTTTTCCAGTTTGACATACAATTGGTTTTCCAATAATCGCTCCAAGATTGCACACACATGCCAAACATGATCTTTCATATTTTGAGAAAATATGAGAATGCCGTCTATATAGACGATGGCAAAGCAAACCAGAAATTCTCGTAGGATATCGTCTACAAAATGCTGGAAGGCCGCCGGCGCGTTACACAAGCCAAATGGCATGACTTGGTATTCAAATAAGCCGAACCGAGTCCGGAAGGCCGTCTTCCACTCTACACCCTTGGCCATTCGAACTAGGTGGTAAGCCCCCCTCAAATCCAGTTTGGAGTACACCTTGGCATCTTTCACTTGATCAAGAAGCTCAGAAATTAAAGGTAAAGGATATCAGTTCTTCTTGGTTACTTGGTTGAGTGAGGGATAATCAATACAGCTCCTTAAACTCCCGTCCCTCTTGGAAATAAAGAACAGTGGAGAGGAAATGGGAGATTGTGAGGGTCGAATGAACTCGTTGGCCAGGTACTGATCAAGATATTCTCTCAGATGTTTGTTCTCAGCTTCTGACAGCGCATAAATGCGGCTACACGGTAGCGACGCACCTGGCTCTAGATCGATCTCACAATCGTACTCCCGATGCGGGGGTAATTTTAAAGCCTCTTTCTTATTAAATACAGATTCCAGATCGTGGTATTCTTCAGGAACGCCTTGAACCTCCACAGTGCAAATCATTGTGTCTGTTCGGCCAAACATGATGACGAAGACAACCGAGATTCACTGGTTACATGATGAAATCAGTTCCTTAAGCAATACTGAGAGTTTAATTTGATGGTTCTTTTTGCCCAATCGATTTTCGGATTGTGCTCAGTCAGCCATGGCAATCACAAAATCAACTGGAATTGCGGGGCGTCGAGATTAAAGCTCAGAAAACTTTGATGCCTTCCCGGACCAATCAAGAGGATTTCTTCTGTGTCAAAGGTAATGGGACCACAAGAGAGATTTGTGCCATCTACAGCATGCACTGATTCCGGCTTTTCCTTCTTAACAAAACAAATTCCCAAATATTTAACAAAGGCGAGATCACAAACATTTCCAGTAGCTCCCAAGTCAATCATAACTGAAACTTCTTTGATCTCCTCTTCCCGAAACATAATTGTACAGGAAATGACAAGGTGAGGAGCAGCTACTTGAAGAGTGTTCATTAATAGTTGGGTCTTTGGAGTTGTCTCATTGCCAGCTCCCATCAGGGCAACTCCTTCTACTGGTGGAGCCTGTCTTTTACCCATGTGTTGTTCTTGGGTTTCCTGGGACATTCTTTGACAAAGTGACCAGAACCTCCACAGTACATACACAACTTGCTTAATCGTCTTTTTTCTCTTTCTTCCTTAGTGAGAGGACCTCGTACAGTTCCAATTTGCATAGGTTCCTCACTAGGCCCTGCTTCATGCATTCTGTTCGCTTCGGTTCTGCTCTGATCAAATCATGGTGGAATCTGGCGGGTTTCTTTCCGATGCTCACTTCTTCTTTCGGATTGACGTTGGTCAATTTGCAGGACTAGGTCTATTAGTTCTGACACATCCGTAGGTCTCTTTGGAATTAGAGCTAAACCATCTTTCAAGTCATCTCTTAAGCCTCTGTAGAATATCGCTGCTCTTTTCGCCTCTGGCCAACTAGTTTTCACAATTAATTTATTGAAATGAGTCAAATATGCCACCAACTCTCGATTTCCCTGCTTCAGATCTAACAACTCGTTATCAGTTGTCTGTGAGATGGTCCTTCAATCAAAAATTTGTACAAATTCAGACTTAAACTCTTCAACATTATATAAAACTGGATCATTGGTAGACACCAAAAGGCATAGACCAAGCCGCCGAACCTCCACTCAGGTAATTTATTTTTATTTATGTCATTTCTAGAGCGCAGTATCACCTGACAGGCATCCTGGCGCTAATAGTAACTTCATATAGCATACCTCCTTTAGAACCTACTGAAGCCCACCCCTATATCTTGGGAAATAACCATGTTTTTAGATTCCTTCTAAATAGCAGGAGATCACTGATTTGTCTCAGCTCAAGAGGCAAGGTGTTCCAGAGCTTTGCAGCAGCGACCCCAAAGGATCTACCACCTGCTATAGCTTTTTTTAATCTAGGGATTTTTATCAGTTTTGCCCCCGATGAGCGTAATGTTCGAACAGGAACATACCACTCAAATTTGCTTTGAAAAGAGGTAGGACCCGTTCCATGCAAGGCCTTAAATACTAAGCAGAGTGATTTAAACTGGATTCTTTGTTTCACAGGAAGCCAGTGCAGCCCTGCCAAAGCCAATGAGGCGGGGGACCTTCTGGACCATCATAGTACTAATTTAGCTGCAGTTGACTGTAGCCTCTGCATCCTGGCAAGTAAAAACGTTGGTGACTCAAGGAGGAGGGCATTACAGTCAGCTCAAGAGGCAATGTGTTCCAGAGCTTTGCAGCAGCGACCCCAAAGGATCTACCACCTGCTCTAGCTTTTTTTAACCAAGGGATTTTTATCAGTTTTGCCCCCGATGAGCGTAATGTTCGTACAGGAACATACCACTCAAATTTGCTTTGTAAAGAGGTAGGACCCGTTCCATGCAAGGCCTTAAATACTAAGCAGAGTGATTTAATTGGATTCTTTGCTTCACAGGAAGCCAGTGCAGCCCTGCCAAAGCCAATGAGGCGGAGGACCTTCTGGACCATCATAGTACTAATTTAGCTGCAGTTGACTGTAGCCTCTGCATCCTGGCAAGTAAAAACCTTGGTGACTCAAGGAGGAGGACATTAGAGTAATCAACTCTGCTAAGTACGGTGCTCCGAGCTATTAATGAGCGCGCCAAGGGGGGAAGCAGGGGAAAAATCTTCCGTAAAGAACGTATAATAGCCAGGCAACAACCTACAACTTTCGTCACATGCGCCTCCAAAGTAATACTGCAATCAAATGTCACACCCAGGTTACAAACTGACTTAACAGGATGAACGAAATTGGGGGGGATCAGAGGGCCAGAAATTACTAAGCAGCCCGAAAGGGATCCTTTCCGTGGTGCAGTAAAGCAACTCCGTTTTGGACGCATTAAATTGCAGCGAGTTACCCCTCAGCCACAATGTTGTGTCCCGCATGCAACTATGAAACTCATCTAGAGAGGTTGAGTGGGCTCCCTCCAGGAAGAGAATTAATTGTGAATCATCCGCATAAATAACAATCTCAATGTTATGACGCTTGATGACCGCAATCAGGGGTTTCAAGTAGATATTAAAAAGAATAGGGCTGATGGCCGAGTGCTGTGGCACGCCATACGGGACACTAGTAAAACCAGATTGATAAGGAGAGAGGGAGACTGCCTGCTGCCTACCTGACAGAAACGACTGAAACCACCTCAGGGTACAGCCCGTCACTCCCACCTCTTTAAGTCATTTTAACAGGATTTCGTGGTTAACCGTATCGAAGGCGTCAGACAGGTCAAGCTGAATAAGTACAGCTGCCTGACCCCTGTCAGCCCGGCCTGAAGTTCGCCCATTACGGTTACCAAGGCTGTTTCGGTGCCATGGGCCGGTCGAAACCCAAACTGCTCCACCCCCAAGAGCTTAGCTTGTTCTACATGTTTAGACAACGTGCTACTATGGGTCTAAATTTTTTAGGACACTCCGAATCGAGGGAGAGCTTTTTAAGCAAGGGTTTCACCAATGCCTGCTTCCACTGAGACGGCACCACTTCATCAGTGAAAGACTGATTGCAGCTAAAGCGAAGCGTAGGGAACAGCGCTGCTCTAAATTCTTTCCAGATCTTACAAGGCAGCGGATCCAAGGGAGAGCCAGACGCGATGCCACCAGCTAGTCTACAAAAATCCTCAGGCTCCAAGGACGGAAACTCGGAGAGAGAGCCCAAGGTAGCCCCCTCCACGTTGACATTGGCAGCCACAGTGCAAATATCCTCCATGTCAGGCAGTGGCGCATTCACCTCGACCTGAGAATGGGGAACCCCACCCAGATCTATGAAATGTCATTGACTTTATCATGGAAAAACCTGGATAGGTCATCACAAAGACTTTGAGAGGGAGAAATCAAATTTCTGGAACAACCTGTGTTGGTCAGGTTGTTAAGAATGTTAAAAACGCATCTAGCCCTATTAGGGGCATTACGCATCAAGGTGGCAAAATGGTTGGCTTTAGACCTGTTAATCCTCTTCCTATATTCTGCAATCTTTGTTCTCCAGGACAGCTTATCCACATCCTGGTACCCATGTCTCCATTTCCTCTCAGCCCATTTACATTCAAGTTTCAGGGTTTTCAGCTCCTCACTAAACCAAGGGGCAGAGGGTCTACCCCTGCTCCGAAGGTTCTTTAGGGGAGCACGAGAGTCAAGAGCCAAGATGATTTTCCTGCAGAAAGCGGAATAGTTCTCTTCCACTTGAACTTCTGGGGAGGAGATCTCCACCTGAAACACCAGATCCTGGCCCCTCTTACGCATAAGAGCCTTCCAGTCTTTTCCTACAAATTCATCCACCCGATTGCCTCCCCGCTTATCAGATTGGCAATGTTCATATAGAACTTAATCAAAAAATGATCAGTCCAATCCATGGGTAGGATTTCCCCAATATAAACTTGCTCATCCTCACAAAAGATAAGATCTAGAATGTGCCCTCCAATATGAGTGGCCTTAGATACTCGTTGACAAAGGCCCAAACCCTCACAAGACTAATTAATATTGGCCAAACAAGTGTCAAGGGGCCCATTTGCCCAAAGATTAAAATCGCCCAGAATTAACAGTCGACGGTGCGTAGCGGGCATAGTGGTAAACATCTCCAATAACAGATGTTGCTGTTGCACGCTGAAGGGCCCCGGAGGTTGATAGCAAATAATCCCTGTAAGAGACTGGCCAAAAGCACTCTTGATTACAAACCCAAGGAGTTCAACCCCTGCAACACCATCAATATTAATAGTAGCCCGGTTCAAGGACTCTCTATAAATCAACCCAACCCCCCTCCCCTCCCCCTTAATCTTGGCTTATAGAACATTTTATAACCAGGGGGGCAGGCCAGACCAAGATTGACCTCGCAATCTGGCTGCGTTCAAGTTTCTGTCATACACATCACTTCGAGCTCGTGCACTTCCATTATTAACTGAATTTCAACCCAATGCTTGGGCAACGATCTAACCTTCAGAAGCCCACATGGTAGAAAGTCCTTAACCAAGAAGTCATCCAGTGGAGAGGCGGTCTCCGCAAAATAGAGAACTCCCCTACAACTAGCCCCTCTATTAATAAGGTGGAGTTCTGCACTGGAGTAACAAAGCGGGCGTCTTACTATCTCCGGTTCCAAGTCCGCCGAGGGAAAGGCAGCATGCCAAGGCGCTGAGCGCATCCTTAGCACGGACGGACACAGACGGGCTTGCCTTTAGCGTGCCTTCGGCGCGCCACCTGCGCACCCGCTGCGCGCTCGCGTCAGCATCTCTTTTTATCTGTGCACCCCCGACTAGACCGCTAACTTCCAGAAAGGCGGGACCGCTCGCACGGACAGTCCCCGCCAATCACAAGAGCGGAAGATGTCATGCTTGAGAATGAATGAGAAGGAGTCCCTTCCGCACCCAAGGAGTCAACCCCTGCCCCAAGAGTCAGCCCCCAGCAGCCCCGATACCATCAAGAATTAAGAATTAAAACAGGTAAAAGACACCAAATGGCAGCATGAGCCGTCGAGCAGCTCCAGTAGCTCCCTGCAGCGGTAAGCCACAATCACTATTTATTAAGACAGTTTGAAAGCCACCTTTGACTGGTCTTCCTTAAAAATTATTTGTTTACATTGGAAGTGTAACGAACATTGCGTGAGAAAGATTTGGGCCTTATGGGGGTCTTCCTGAAACCTTTCTGTTGGAGCCAATGGAATGGTTGGGGACATAGCACGAACAACTTGCGTGGTCAATTCAGAAGAGGAAGGAGATGGGGAGAATGCTTGAGACTTTTGTTCCCTAAAACTGGGGCTGGGACTAATGGTTAATTCATCTATTCTCTGATGCAGATAACTTGCTTCCTGATTGGATTTTCTAACGTCCTCCCTAGTCTCGCTTAATTGCTTCTGCAATCTTTCAAGAATGGACGCTAAAGTCTTGACATCTAAGCCTTCAGCCATTTCTCTCAGGTGGAAGAATTATTGAGGCACTTCAATCTGTCAAGATTCTGTACCTGAGCTGAGGCTTCCACAGGAGCGAAATGTCTGGTCTTCAGTAGAGAATTTCCCAACTCCCCTATGCCCCTGAACCAGACTATCTCTCTGGAGTCAGAAGTGAGGGGGAAAGGGGAATGGGAGAACAAGAGAGACTGACACTCTCAATCTTTGGATTGCTGCACCTGTAAAAAAATTGCAAAAACCACAGTTGAAGGACAGAATGCAGAACAATGTCATACATTCACCCCAGTACAGAGATCTGGGCCCAAATCCATCGTTTTTTTGCACTCCACACCACCCCAGTTCAGACATGGCTATATGCAAATCAGTCTGACCCTGTGCCTCATGGGAACAGTCCAGCCCGATCTGCCAAGCCATGCCTTCCCTGGACCGGAAACAAGCTTCCGAGGACCGGCTGAGTGAGCTAAAGAATGGTGATGGATTAAACCCAGATCAGTTGACTGGGGGTGAGTGTTTGATTTGCTCCGTCCATCATCCCCTTTTGTTTTGCACCTGTAAAATAAAGCAAACAATTACTAACGTTCTCTACATATATGAACCCACTATATGTTCTAAACCTTGAATACTCTGTACCTGACTAGTTTGTGGAATTTGCCTCTCTCTTATAGATTATTTTTCTTGAAAGTGTAAGTTCAACAATTTCACAGTCTTTTTCCTTTTTCTTTCAGGTGTTCCTATTGGAGACTAGAACTGCTGGTTCTACCGTTGATAAGTATATGTATATATATATTTATATCTACATACTGTTGTTGTAATCGCAGGGTACATCTGAGAATGTGGTCGTTGTCATTGGAAATCCTTTAAGGCTATTAGGACTGAGGAAAGACTCTGTGCAATGTTTTCTTATTTCCTAACTAACTCAGGGTAATGAAAAGGATAGAAAAATAGTTCAGTCACTGAAAATAATGTGCAGACTCACACTTGAATTCTTGCAAAGCTGTCCAGGACAAACGGAACTTGAGCTTGCCTGAAATGTCTCCCCAAGCAGTTCTTGGAGACGTCCTTCAATACAAAAGAATACCTGAGTTGTCGAGTTAAAAATGCAGGAGTCAGCAAACTACCTCTCTCGACTTAGCTGCTGAAGATTTCAGACAAAATCAGCACTAGAAACTTGACTCAGCGGTAGCTTTAAAGGTTTGACGAAAAGAGAATGCAAACTCTCGTTTATTTACTCCCAATCCAAGATTCAAATGCGGACTGACAGGAGAAACGTCTCCTCGGGAAAATTCCACAGTTGAAGTGCATCGTAATACAGGTGCGCGCGCACGAAACCAAGCAGCAGCAACGATCAACAACTAGAACGTCAACCTACCGTAGATGCTCAATGGAGGAATTCTATTTACTGGAAATGGAGTCCGTGAGTAGAGCGCGACAAACTAATCGCTTGGCCACCAGCTGACTCCAACTGATTGAGGAAACTGGAGAAGCAAAGGGGGGCTTGGGGGAGGGCAGCCGACCTCCGGGAGGTCCCCTCCCCCGGGCGGTTTGGGAGATCTGGGTGGGGTATTCTTTCTAGCAGGTTCTTTGGGCGTTTTTGGGCTGGTTTTAGTTGTTTTGTGCGCTCCCCTATAAATGGGCGGGGCTCCTCGATCCGGGCACCATTTTAGGCTTGGTGACCTGGTGGCCGGTTGAGCTTAGAATTTTTGGGTGTTCATACTTTGGTAGTATTGTTCCTTTTCCTTAGCTGGTCTGATCCGATATCATGTCTGGTGAGGATTATCGCGTGTTGGAAGCTATTCGCCTGCTCAGCGAGGCTGGGCGTTTGGACCTGGTCATTGGCGACCGGGGTCGGGCCGAGACCCCGCGACCACAGCGGGAGGCCTCTGCGGGGGTGTTGGCTGCGGTGGCAGCATGTTACTCCCCGAAACGTCGGAGACAGGATGGGGTAAGTGAGCGGGGTCGTTCTAGGACCCGTCGTGGGGGTTCTGGGGCCCGGAGGGGGAGTGATGCTAGTTCTTCTGACCCGGCCGTTTCTTTGGATTCTTCGTTGTTGGAGGGGGCTGGGGTTGGGGGTTTACCTCTCGGGGAGGGGGAGGTTTCTGAGATCGGTCTGAGGGATAGAGCGGCTTCTGCTCCCGTTTTGCGGGGCCGTCGTGCTTCCAGGCAACATGGTTGCACGCGGCGTTCGGCTTCTGCCTCCGCAGGGGTGGGGTCTGACGTCACTCAGGCAGGGCGGGTGGAGGCCATTTTGGATGTGGTTTCTGTGGCGCAGCAACCGTTGCGGGGTGCCCCGGATCCGGACATTGAGGAGGTGGTCGCTCCCCTGAGCGTTATACGCCGCCATGTGGGGCAGGTCCCGGTGACGGTTGATGGTGGTGCGGTTGGTGAGCATGTCGCGCGGCCTTTGGTGTCTTCTGCGGGTGTCGGGGGGCCTGAGGGCCGTGGCGTTTTGGTTTGCGCGGTGGGTAGGGAGCCGCAGAGTCCGTTATTGTTTTCCCCATCTGGGTCTGCGGTGGGGGGGGAGGCCATGTCTGGGGGTTGCAGCTCCTTGGGGGAGGGGGAGTGGGCCCAGATGGGTCTGGGAGAGGGTGCGGGGCGGCATGATTTTTTGGCTCCGGGTGGGGAGCTGGGCGGCGCGGGCGGGTCTGTGGGTGATTCCTGCCAGTTTCGGGTGG
Source organism: Lissotriton vulgaris (assembly GCF_964263255.1). Classification (NCBI taxonomy): domain Eukaryota; kingdom Metazoa; phylum Chordata; class Amphibia; order Caudata; family Salamandridae; genus Lissotriton; species Lissotriton vulgaris. Next base: position 953,308,428 of record NC_141687.1, on the reverse strand, counting down.
TGGGGGATGTGGCGCAGCGAAGTGTGGGGGGGGTAGGAGCTTTTTATAGGTTGTCGGGGGATTTTCAAGGTCATGGTGGATTGGTGGGTTCAGGGCCTGCTTCCCGGGGTGCTGTTTCGGTCGGGGGGGTTCAGGATTGGGACCCTCAGGGGACGGCTTCGAGAGTTATTCAGGCTGTGTTGAATGCTAGTTCGGATGAGGAGGTCTGTCCGCCGTCTCCGCGTCTTTGCGATGCTTTAAAGAGGAAGAGTGTGGTTAGTTCTGGAGGTTTCAGGATGTCGAGTAGGGGGGGGCGGGGTTACTGTTAGCGGTTTTTCTGCCCCTCATAGAGTTGGTTTTTGTGAGGGACCCGGCACACCAGTCCGGCCTTTGTCTTTGCAGGAAGAAGCTCGATCATCGGCAGCAGACTTGGCAGGGCGGCAGGCAGCCCGGGTACGCCGAGGAGAAGTGGGGGTGGAGCCTGGCGCGGCACGTCCCATACCTTCGAGGGATCCCGCCGTGGCCATCACAAGCAGGTTTAATACGACCTCGATGGTCCCACCGAGGGATTTCTACATGGGCGGTGCATCCGGGTCCAGTACGACCTTCCCGGCCTCGGCGGTGGATTCCAGCGTTGCTCATGGGGGCAGGTTACGTACGACCTCTCCCGTGCCACGTAGTGTTTCGACTGCTGGTTTTTCATATTCTGGAAGTCAACAGGTGGTCAGTGTTTCTGGTGGGGGGGTGTGTAGACGAGTTCAGTCGTCCTCCCCACCTAGGTCCAGAGTAAGGGCTGGTAAGGCCCATGGTCGTTCAAATACGGTGGAGTGAAGACAGACTTCGGTGGTTGTCCCCCCCCTTCAGTTGGAAGACTCTTTGATTTTGGATTATGATGAGGATAGCCCTGAAGAGGGCGAGGTTCGTGATGTGGTGTCTGGGGGGGGGCATGTTAATGTTTCTCGTGACATGTTACAGGACCAAGTGGTGCGGAGTCGTGTGGAATCGTCACGGCCACGAGTGCTCGGCCCCGTGGTGAGGGCTCCTCGAAGGGCAGATGACGGTGCACGGACAGCGTGGAGGACGGAAACCAGTCAACCGCCTCTTTTAAATCCAGGTGAGGATGCCGTGCGGCCCCATATGGTCTCTATTGGTGTTGGTGTCGACCTAATGTCGACGGAGAAAGATGGTAAACTGTATAAAGGTCGTGTGGTACGAGATCAAGGTGTTGGTACTAACGGTGAGGAGGTTGGTACAAGTCACATGGTGGATAGTGGTACGTCCACTGTTGGTGTGGGCACTACGTCAAGGGTACTTCACAGTAAGGAACTAAAAATCAAAAAGTTGCCATACATGGGTGTGGCGAAGCCTTTGGGGGCTCATTTGATGTTCAGTACGAAAGAAAAAATATGGAATGGTGAGTATGTGGAACTGTTAAAGTTGCTCCACAGGGAAGTCCGGGCTAAGGAAGGTTCTAAGGAGGAGGAGTTCGAGCTCGCTAAACGCCCTAAAGTGCCCCTGAATATAGAAAATTGGACGGCGGCCTTTTTAATCTTTGCCAGCGTCTACTGTGAGAAATTCCCTGAGCGTTGTGTGTCCCTGTTTAAATACATGGACGTTATTCGTAAGGCTCAGCTAACCCGGAGTGATTATGCGTGGGCCCAATATGATGAGGAGTTCAGGGCCAGGATGGCTTGGGATCCTGAGGCGAAATGGGGGGAGCTGGACTCTGACCTTTGGCAGCAAACTATGGGTTCGTCTGCCTCTGGAAAGACCATTTTTACGGCCAGTGGGCTCCCTATATTGTATCGTCCCTTTCAGTCCCGTCCCACCCGGGGAGGGGTGGGGGCCGTCTCTTCCGCCCAGGCGCCCATCGGCACATGCTGGGATTTTAATACCGGGACCTGTACCAGACAGTTTTGTAAGTTCCGCCATGAATGTTCCCAATGTGGGCGGAAGAGTCATCCGTTGTCCCGCTGCTGGGGGCCCAGGGCTCCAGGGCCCCAGGGTGCTCAACAAAGTTCGGGAACTTTCGTGCCACCCCAACAACCCCCAGCTCCCAGGGGAGGAAAATCTTCATCTGGGGCTGGGCCCAAAGGCTCGTACTCCGGTTAACATACCCAGATTGGCCGCGGCTTTGCGGGACTATGAGCCTGCGGAGCTGCGGTCGATCTTGTTGCTGGGTTTTCAGGTGGGTTTTCGTTTGGGGTATGAGGGGCCGCGTTTGAGACGTTGGTCCAAGAATTTAAAGTCAGCGAGTGAACACCCGGACATTGTACAGTTGAAATTGGACAAGGAAGTGGGTGAGGGTCGGATGGCGGGCCCATTTGATGACTGGCCTTTGGCGAACCTCATTATATCCCCAATTGGTGTAGTCCCCAAGAAGGAGCCTGGTCAGTTCCGGCTCATTCAACACCTGTCCTGGCCGGACGGTGAATCAGTAAATGATTTCATTGACCCGGAAGCTGCATCGGTGTCTTATTCCTCGGTGGATGTAGCCATGCAGCTGGTTGTCTCGGCGGGCCCTAACGCCCTGATGGCAAAATGCGACATTAAGTCCGCATTTCGGCTCCTTCCAGTCTATCCTGAGGACTGGTGTCTTCTGGGCATCCATTTCCTTGGGAAGTGGTACGTGGACAAGGCGTTGCCAATGGGCTGTTCTATGTCCTGTGCTTTGTTCGAAACGTTCAGCACCTTTCTTCAATGGTGGTTTACTTCACGGAGTGGCCATGACCTTGTCACTCATTATTTGGATGATTTCTTTTTTGTAGGTGCTGCCAATTCCTTTGCCTGCCAGGCGGCTCTCACATCTTTTCAATCACTTATGAGTTATTTGGGTGTGCCATTGGCTCCGGAGAAGACCATGGGTCCTTGCGCGACCATGTCTTTTTTGGGGATCGAGCTTGACTCTCATTTGAGGCAGGCTCGTCTTCCATTGGAGAAGAAACTGAAAATGCTCGAGCTGGTTGGAACTATGTTGGGGAAAGAGAAGGTGTTTGTGAGAGAGATACAGGTTCTGTTGGGTCACCTGAATTTTGCCTGTAGGGTGGTTCGGGCGGGTAGGACTTTCTGTAGGCGATTAGGCAGGGCCTTGTCTGGTCATTCCCTTCCACATCATAGAGTGAGACTGTCTGCGGGGGTGAAAGAGGACTTACGTATGTGGGTTTTCTTTTTACATTCCTTTAATGGTGTGCCTTTGTGTTGGGAGGTGGATTGGTGTTGGGAGGTACAAATTTTCTCTGATGCCGCTGGTAGTGAGGGTTTTGGTCTTTACTGGCAAGGACGGTGGTGTGCTCAACAGTGGCCCATCCGCTGGAAGAATGGTGGTAGAAGTATTGCCTTTCTGGAACTATTTCCTGTGGTTGTGGCGGTCACGCTGTGGGGGGCGGAGTTGGCCCACAAAAAGGTCCTTTTTCGGATCGACAATATGGCTGTGGTTCAGGTGATTAACAAACAGTCGGCCAGAGATCCCCAGATTTTGAAACTTCTGAGAGTGTTTGTGTTGGGTTGTCTGAAACACGATATTGGTTTTCGGGCCCTTCACGTGCCTGGCGTGGACAATGACATTGCGGATGCTTTGTCTCGTTCACAGTGGGAGAGATTCCGTGGGCTTGCTTTGGAGGCAGACGAGGAGCCGACTCCCATGCCGGAACAGCTTTGGAAGATAGGAAACACCGGGTCCTTCACTTGGTTTTAGGTTCCCTGGCCCCTTCCACGAGGACGGCGTATGAGTTGGCCTGGAAGGAATTTTTGGAGTCAGGAGCTTGTCGGAGGGACCTGGATTGGCAAAGGTCGGAAGATGTGGTACAGTTTATTTTGGTTTTAATGGATAAGAAGTTGTCTAGGATTACTATAGCTGGCAAGCTGGCTGGAGTTTCTTTCATGGGTAAGCTGTTGTGGGGTTACTCGCCGTCGGCTGGGGAGCTGGGTAGGAGAATGTTGGAAGGATGGTCTAGAGAGAGTGGTGCTATTCGCACTATGCGACCCCCTTTGTCGTGGCAAAAACTGTTCCAGGTTATCTCTGTCCTGCCGGTGGTGTGTACTGACCGAGTGGAAGCGTGTTTGTTTGCCACGTTGATGGTGTGGATGTTTTTTGGTGCTTTTCGTGTGTCTGAATTGCTTGGCAACAGATCCTCTCCTGGCCTTATGTGGGGGGATGTTACGATCACGGAGCGGGGGGTTCATATTTGGCTCTCACGCTCCAAAACGGATCAGAGAAGTGTGGGTAAAGGTGTCTGGTTAGAATCGGTTTCCCCTCAGGAAACGTGCCCTTTACATTGGGGACTTTGTTGGAGGACACTGTCGGGTGGGTTGGTGGAGTTTCGGGTTTTTCAACATGCCAATGGGTCTAATGTGACGAATTATCAACTGCGCATGGTACTGAGAAAAGCGCTGCGACATATTGGTTTGGATGGGTCTTCCTACGGTACTCATTCTTTTCGAATTGGGGCGGCCACAGAGGCCTTTCAAAGGGGATGGTCAAGGGAGGACATCATGGGTCTGGGGCGCTGGTCTTCTAACTGTTTTCGGCGCTATGTTCGTAGTGAGCCTTCCGGAGCGCTGGCGTCCACCTCTGTTTTGCCTGTCTGACTCTGTTTTCTTTTTCAGGTTCTGTGGCTGGTCCTCGGGCTGCATACGTTACCGTTTGGATCGTGGGCCATTCGTTCATTAGGAGAGCTCAAGTCCAAGCCCGAGAGAGTTATTTTGGTTCCTCGTTGGGGTTCAATGCCAGTTTGTTTCATGTGGTTTGGAAGGGGAAGGGGGGTATGTTGTGGAAAGAACTTATACCTGCCTTGAATTCTTGGATGGTGGGGGGGGTTTGCCCGGACGTCTTGGTGATTCATTTAGGTGAGAATGACATGGGTTCTGTCAAAGGGGTTGTCCTGCTCCGGGCGATAAAAATGGATTTGGCCTTGCTACACAGTCAGTGGTCGGGTTGTCATGTCATCTGGACGGAGATGGTGCCTCGAAGGGTTTGGAGGTATGCGGTGAAACCGAAGGCGGTGGACAAGTCACGGCGAAAGGTGAATTTGGAGGTTTCCCGATTTTGTAGAGACCTGGGTTTCGGTCGCATCGTCCATAGTGACATTAAATATGATGCGGTGGAATTTTTTCGGGGGGATGGTGTTCACCTGTCTCGTATGGGTATGGACCTGTATCTTCTGGAGTTGCGGGAGGTTCTATCTCGTTGTTTGACGGTTCGTCAGTTGGTTGGTGAGTAAGTGGTAGTTGGTTCGGTTTTCTGGTGTCCCCCTCCTCTTTTTCCAGGGTTCTTCCTCGTACTCCCACCCCTCCCTGTTTTCGGCGTTGGGGGGGCAGAAAGGTGGGGCTCTCTCCGGATCAGTCTTTCACCCCACGGCTTTCTGGGTGGCGGTTTTGCTATGAGATCGTCAGTGTTGGGCCAAGTTGGACCCGTTAGTTGTATCGGTTATTGTTTGGGGATTGTTCAGTTTGATTGACGTGGGGTTCGGAGAATATGGATCGGGGGATATGTTATGTTGGTTTAGAGTCAGAAATGTAAGGTTATATTTATTAGGTATGTTATAATGTTATAATGTTATTGGGTTTTTGTATGGTTTTGTGTTGGGTATGTACGGGTGGGGGTGGGGTGTGATGGAGGGTGTGGGGTGGGGGCGGGGTTTTGGGTTTTGAAATAAAAACGAACAAAACTTGGGTTGTGGTTTAGATTGTGAGGCGGTTGCCGAGTTTGTGTATTTGTAAATGTGCACCTGTTCCAATAAAGCGGCCTTTTTCACACTTAAAGGGTTTTTGAGTCTGCTCACTCTCCCCCCACCCCTCTCTCCCAAGGGGGGCTTGGGGGAGGGCAGCCGACCTCCGGGAGGTCCCCTCCCCCGGGCGGTTTGGGAGATCTGGGTGGGGTATTCTTTCTAGCAGGTTCTTTGGGCGTTTTTGGGCTGGTTTTAGTTGTTTTGTGCGCTCCCCTATAAATGGGCGGGGCTCCTCGATCCGGGCACCATTTTAGGCTTGGTGACCTGGTGGCCGGTTGAGCTTAGAATTTTTGGCCCTCCCCCCCTCCCCTTTTTTAAGGGATTTTAGTATTTCTTTATTTATTTATTTATTTTCGTCTGGCTGCGGTTTGAAACATGTGTTCATAGGGTTTTACGTTGTTCTTTGTCGCTTGGGACAGGTGCGTGGCGGTTTTGCTATGAGATCGTCAGTGTTGGGCCAAGTTGGACCCGTTAGTTGTATCGGTTATTGTTTGGGGATTGTTCAGTTTGATTGACGTGGGGTTCGGAGAATATGGATCGGGGGATATGTTATGTTGGTTTAGAGTCAGAAATGTAAGGTTATATTTATTAGGTATGTTATAATGTTATAATGTTATTGGGTTTTTGTATGGTTTTGTGTTGGGTATGTACGGGTGGGGGTGGGGTGTGATGGAGGGTGTGGGGTGGGGGCGGGGTTTTGGGTTTTGAAATAAAAACGAACAAAACTTGGGTTGTGGTTTAGATTGTGAGGCGGTTGCCGAGTTTGTGTATTTGTAAATGTGCACCTGTTCCAATAAAGCGGCCTTTTTCACACTTAAAGGGTTTTTGAGTCTGCTCACTCTCCCCCCACCCCTCTCTCCCAATCCACTACGGACCTTATAGGTAGGTCCTACAACCTGAAAGCGGGAGGTATTTGTCTCATCCTGACAGTTGGTAATTTATCTGTGTGTACTATGACCTTCCACACAGGGTCGTTTCGAATGATAGACCGTTATACATTGGTATTTCCAGATAATTATTGCTGTAAAGACATAAAAGCTGACATTGAGCCTCTAAAAGTGAAAGCCCAGCATGTCCACGTGTGCCATAGGTTAGATGCTGACCTTATTTAAAAACTCGTATACAACACAAATTAGGTCATGCCATGTATAGAGACAGTTTAACCCCTTCTATGCTCATGACGGAGCCGCTCCGTCATGAGCCTCGGTTGAGCTGTGCTGATGACGGAGCAGTTCCGTCATGGCCCGCTCGGCGCGCCTGCGCAGCGCGAATTCCGCACCTGCGCTGGACGTTCCATTGAGCGGGCGGGGCAATGACGGAACCGCTCCGTCATGAGCACAGCTCAACCGCGGCTCGTGACGGAGCGGCTCCGTCACGAGCATGCGAGCGCCACTTGGCCCCCCCGCCGCCTTAGCGCTGCGGCGGAATTCCCGCCGCAGCGAAGGGGTTAAATCATTCCTTCACAACTAAAACCTATATAGATTGACCCTTAGCATGTATATCAAATGGATAACAACATTGTTGCTATACTGCTCCACAAAGTAAGCGTCCAATTAGCACAAGCATCCCGCTCACAAATTACTTTTTGGCATATTCTCATTGATGTTTTTAAACAGCTCGAGTTCATGAAATCAGGCCATACATCTCCCAACGGTCCTATCTCAAAAATAAATAGAACACAGAATGGACATAGTATTCCCTGGTCAATCGTATTCACAGCAAATGTATGGAGAGTCGTCCTATAACTTGGTGGGTCCCAACCGTACCATACCCCACTCTAATGTAATGCACACACATCTACAGTATGCATAACACGTCTCGGTACTCAGGGCAAAGTATGGAGCCCTCTGTCAAAAAAGTGAACGTCTGGTTCCCTTAAAGTTATAACGTACCGAGCGCATATGTCGTAAGCCATTTATACGATGTACCGAGAGCTCACACCTGTAGTTGTCAAGCAGTACCAGCTGGTCACATGACCCACATATAAAACTGGGCACCATCTTATAAGGTGCAAAATTTCAAAAATTGCAATGCACTAAATCGAACAACCTTTGAATGAGGACAAACAATATGATTTCCAAAATTCTTACATAGTCCTCTTGGTATAGTAGATTATCTATCTGCCAGCAATGAATTCCACATCGACATTACTCTAAAAAATTTGCCTCCTGTGGTACTTAACCACAACATCAACATTAAAAAAGGAAAAATGGGTGCCATTTTAGAACGTGTTAAGTTTACCTATTTGCGATCCAAAGTGTCTTAAAATTATTAGCCAAAGGATGACTATTGCAATATCCAATTTTCTAACATCGTCCTTGTTATATGGTATATTATATATTAAAATTATTAGCTAAAGGATGATTATTGCAATATCCAAATGTCTATTATTGTCCCTATTATATGGTATATTATATATTAGGCAAACAATCAATTCCGCAATAATTATGCTTGCACGATCACCTCGTTTCGGGCACATCCATAGCGCCAGCTTTCAATTATTAGAGATAATGGTTTGACCTGCGCCCTTTTTGAAATTTCACACAGTTTAAATTTAACATATTACCTAAAAGGGTTATTGATCACAAATAGATCACATCATCCATTTTATATTTTGCGATGTACTAGACAGTGAATTAATGCCAAATTGCTATAAATTACAAAAGTACATCACTTAACTAGTACCAACTATGATATTGTTGGAAACCGGAATACAACGTTTACACAATTTCACAATATTTAAACTGTATAGCGTTGAGAATTAAAATTGTCAGCATCGTTTGGCATTATCAATAATACCATGTGTCATCTGGAAATTATACAAAGCTGGTTCACAACATATCACGTGTGCAGCCTGTACGCCAGACTAAATTAAATGTGTACAGATCCAAATATTGGTTGTGAACACAAACAGGTACATCATATAGATGTTATGGTCATTATCTACATGGTATGGTGAAGTTTATACTGAGCAAGTATTTGATCTCTTCCCTTTTATGTTTTCTTATAACATCACAGTTAGATCAAACATAAAAGGCAACACTAGCTCTCATGTCCTTATGGCTCACCAGAGTTGAAATCATAAGTAAATTTTTCGCTCCACCTGTTTTACTTCAATTAGTACCAGATTATAATAGGGTCAGGAATCATCTAATCATATATGTATGATGTACAAGTACAGTTGCATCGTTCCCAACTATTAACAGATTTAACGGTACCTTGTCAAATATGATCACAAGAAAATTTGGAATTCATTATTGCAGTTGAGACCTGATGTAATCCCCTTCAACCGGCAAATCCACATTGCCTCTCTCTGTCTCAATAGAGTGGTCCTATCCCCACCTCTGACACTGCCTTTCACCTGATTCAAGGCATGGAATGTAATTTCCAGTCTATCAGGATGTGTGATATATATGCTGAGCTACTGGGGAGTGCTCATCTTTGTTCTTTATGTCCCTGACATGTTCTTGTATGAGGAATTTTAAACTCTGAATACTGCTGCCTATATAGATTTGACCGCACGCACATCTTAGCACATACACTACATGTGTCGTGTTGCCCTTTTATGAAAGAGACTATCCTGTATTCTTTTGAATTGCTGCATTGAAAACTGACACTTTTATTCAATCCCAGCTTACAAATGCAACAATTACCACACGTGTAAAAACCATGTGGTTTCTCCAGCAACCATGTTTGAGATGTTACTTTAGGTTCTTTAACATGGCTTGGGCACAGCATATTTCTCCGTGTTTTGCCCTTACGATAGGTAACTCGTGGTTTGTTAGAGACGATGTTAGGTGGCAGAGAATTTGATTGCAAAAGATGCCAATTTTTTTGTAGTATTTTGTATATATGTCCACTATACATATTGTATTCTGTGATGAATGAAACCTGATCTTGATATTTCTTATCTACCTTGACAGTCCTGACGCGAAGGGTGTCCGTTCTATCTAATCTTTTTACCTTTTCTTCAGCTTCCTCAGGCAACAGATGTTATATCCTCTCTTTTTAAAATCTGTCTGCATCCTTTTATAGTTCTGTTGAAATTGGTTTCCTGACTGCAATTACGACATGCTCGTACCATCTCGCTGTAAGGTATTGCCGAGATGGTAGTGCGAGGATGACAGCTGTCAGCGTGTAAGCCACTGTTACAGGAGGTTGATTTCTTAAAAATGTCACTTTGGATATTATCTCCTGATATTTACAGTCTCAAGTCCAAATACATGATTTCTTGTTTGGAGCTATTGGTTGTAAGTCTATCGTTAAAAATGTTATCATTACGGTACAGAAAAAACTAATTTAGGTAATCATTACTGCCCTTCCATATTAGGAAAACGATATTGATGTATCTGACATAAAATAGGATATTCTCAATCCAGCCACGTGCTCCAGGGCCCCATGAATGCTCCATCTCATAGAACCCTATTAACAGGTTAGCATACGTGGAGCAAACCTGGAGCCCATCGCAGTCCCCTGTTGTTGCAGAAACCATTTCTCCCCATGCATAAAAGATTCGGAGTCAAGATCAGATCTGCCTTCTCCAGCAACATATGAGTGTGTTCTAGGTTGCCGGCATTTCTTTTGATCAGAAAATAAGTAAGTGCTCCCAGTCCTTGATTCCTCTCTATGCACGTGTACAAACTCTCCACATCCATTGTCACGAATGTGAAGACTTCAGTTTCCCATTGGAGATCTTCTAATTTACAAAGCAATTCTCTGCTATCCTTTATATAGGATGGGAGGTTTCTAACATATGTTGAAGGAAAGTATCTACATACTCTGCCAAGTGTTCCATAGGTCCTCCATTTCCTGATATTATTGGCCTATATGGGGGGAAACAATTCCCCTTGTGTATTTTGGGGAGTATGTAGATACAAGGAAGTCTAGAATTCTGAGCTAAGAGGTACTTAAATTCAGAGTCGGTGATCAAACACGAATCCTGCCAATCTGATAACTTGGCATTGATGTTTCTCTCAATTTGTGAAGTTGGATTTGAATGTAATTTTTTATAGCAACATTCCGGATTTAATTGTTGATCTATTTCCGCAGTGTAGTCTATATAGTCCATTAGGACAATACTTCCTCCCTTATCCGCTTCGTGGATCACTACATTGGGGTCATCTTTCAAAGATTTCAAAAGCAGTTTTTCCTCTTTTGTTAATTGTAGGAATGTTTGCACTTCCTCTGAATATTATGCGTTTCCTCTACACGGTACAGATCTTGCGTGACTCTCAAAGAGAATTCATCTATTACCAAATTAGTATGACTCAGAGGTATGAATTTGGAAGTATTGTGTAGACCACTATCTATTGTTGTATCTTCCATAACTTCGAAGTTACATGCAAAGTCAACTAAATTGCTTGTATCACCTTCATCATTTAAAGTTGCTATAACATGTGACACATTAATATCTGCAATGGTACAATCAGAATTGCATACAGTGTTCCCAGAGAAATTACGTACAGATGGATGTTCTGCAAAAAAGTGTTTTAATCGCAGTTTATGTACAAATTTGTATAAGTCCAGGTGTACATTTTCCAGATGTGGTTTCTCTGTTGGACAATAATTCAATCCTTTGCACAAAACTGCAACCTCTCCTTCACTCAAAGTCCTTGAAGACAGGTTAATAACATTTAAGGCATTTGTATTTGTCTCTATATTTTCACTGCCCTCATCATGGTTCACAATCTCATTATTTACTTGTTCTGTCCATTTGCAATTCTTGCTTTTGTGCCGGCCCGTGTTTTTTTTGCTACCCCGCCTTGTTCGTCTACATGGTTTTTCTTTTTGTTTCCAAGGCGTAAGTGTTTGACCTCGCATAAAAAAAGGGAAGTTGGGTCTGAATTAATCATACTGGTACTTGGCCCTTCACTTAAGTCACTTTCTATTGAAGAAAGAGAGGTGGAACTAGATGATACACTCGGATCTTTGTTACACTATTGGGGACCTGGGTCGGTTTATTGGTAATATCGTCATACTTCCAAGTGAAATAAATAATCCGCCCTCTCTCAAAATCCCCCTGATCTCGTTGAATCTTCTGTAATTTTTTGTCCTTAAGATAGATTTGGTAATTAGCCAATTCTTTCTTTAGGATGACATAATTTCTCTGTATGACATCAGTCATATTTGTCTAATTATTTCCTTCTCCAAGGATACTATGTCATCTCTAATTTTTTTTACTTTGTGTTCGGAATTTCTAATTAAGGTGTCCATCATTTTATAGGAGGCATTATACAATCCATCCTCCCATGCTGCGCTCAATAAGCAATAAATACATACATACATACATTCTCCCAGGTGGTCAGGGTCCAAATCCTCATAGTTTGGGAAAATGAGAATCCGAAGACCCTGTGGAATTCTCCTATTCTCCGGATATTTTTTAAGTGTGGCCCGTTCCACCATTTGGCGAGTTCTTGCTTCTTTAGTCTTTCTAAACGCACACATTTATTGTTCACCCCTCAGTCCATGGTGTTTTTGAAGCTGCCTGTGAAGCATTAGTGTCCTGTTTACCAAATACATCTCCCAATAGCTCCTCCCTATTGTCATCAAAATCCATATTGTCAGGTCGTTTAAGGCTCTTGTATGGAATGTGCTGGTCAGCTAAAACTTGGATATACAAGCAAAGAAAGGGGTCAGAGCTTTAAAGGTCCAGCACCAAATATCACTACTTGAAAAGGCCTATTAAATCTCCACTATACCTCGGTGCATCGAGTCTAGGATATGACCCCCAGACATCCCAAAAGAGTGGTTACTAACCCCCGCTATCCAAGACAAGAAAGTTGACCCTGCACCTGAGAAAAACAAGTACTCTTATATATAGATATCCTGGTACATCGTATTTGAACAGTAGAACATTATATTGATGAATAGCTTCCCAGATGCAAATAACAGATGGTCGTGCTTCTTGATTGTAGTCAGTATAATTCTTTTATTGAAAACACTATATATGAAACGCTTTGGCAAGCAATTGTATGGTGTTTTAAAAGAATATAGGGGCCGATGTAGGTAAAAGTAATTTACCGAATTTAAAATACAGATTTTTACCAAATCGGTATTTTGAATTCGGAAAATGAGATGTAGTAAAAAAAAAAAATCGGTAAAATACCGATTCGGAAGCAATCGGTATCGTGTTTCGATACTTACCGAATCGGTATTCACCGAATCGGTAGATACCGAATCGGTAAATACAGAATCGGTAAATACCGAATCGGTAATGGCAATACAACCCTATGGGCCAAAAGGCCCATAGGAATGCATTGTAAATACCGAATCGGTATTTACCGATTCGGCAATTACCGAATCGGTAAATACCGAATCAGTAAATACCGAATCAGTAAATACCGAATCGGTAAATACGGAATCGGCGAGCAAGTAAAAGTGAAACTAATGACTAATGACAACAGCCAATGAGGTGGAACCACCCTCCCCCACCCTAGCAGGGAGTGGCTATGAGGCAGGTGCAACTCATTAGAACTTTCTGGAGAGGTAGCCAGAGCTGAGCATTCAGCATGACACACCCTACCAGACACCTCCCCTTTAGCCTCAATGTACAGCCAAACCCCAGCCCAGTATTGCTAGCAACATACATGAGCAATGCATCATGGTAAATGTAGTCTGCTAATGTAGGACAAATGTCAGTGCACATAAAACTGCAATGCACTTAAAAATAGATTCAGAGTAATGAAAATGACATGTGCAATGCTTTTATTGTAGTGACTGTAAGACATTTGCACTCAGTTCACAAATGCTTCTTTATACCTAGGGGCGCCATCAGGCCGTGGAGCAGCAGCTCCACAAGTGACAGCTCCAGCAACAGCGAACAGTGCAGTGGCAGGGCCAAGCAGCATGGTTCCTTCACAGGAGGAGGAGGAGGACAGCAGTGCCATGGCCAATGAGGATGACCCAGGATATGCCCTCTCATTTCCCCACTCCCCCCTACTGTCACTATCTCCCCTATTGCAGTTCTCACCAGAGAACTCACCCACACGGACCCAGCCAGCACCTGCCACATCTCCTGCCAGGAGGATCATTGTGGCCCCACTGACCATCATGGAGGGAGCTGCGGGTCAGGCACCAGCACCCACACCTGCGACACCTGTGGCACAGCAGGCCACCCAGCAGGGCAGCACCAATCGCCGCCGCCCACCCACTTCCAGCAGTGCTTTACCAGCACGGGAGGGCACGGTCTTCCAAGGGCTTGAGGGGAGCATGGTGCGGATCCAGCGGATGCAGGCCAAGTCCATCCTGGCTTGCCAGCGCCAATTGCGGGAACACAACCTGCAGATGGGGGAAATGTCAAAGGGATTTGTTAATTTCGTCGCAAGTAACAGGGAAATAGCAACAGGACTGGGTCGCATGACAACTGCCATAACACAGCTGTGTGCCAAGATGGAGGAGCATGAGCACACTAGGCGCAGGGATGATGGACATGATGGAATGGTTCCATCATGAGCAGACTAGCACTGGTGCTCATGACGGAAATATTCCGTCATGAGCACCGAAAGGGTTAGCAATCTTGCTATTACAACAACTATGTGCGCTCTAATACTTTTAGTTTGCTACCTGAACTCATGTCATGTCATATCTGTATAACCGCAGCAATCATTTAAACATATTATGGATGAAATAAGATCGACAGATCTTGGTGGTACAAATGATAACTTGGCAATAATACATTACATTGCAGTATACCTCATGCATGGGAGGGCACAATACAACATTTGCAATATAGCACAGGTTGTAACACTCCATTCTAAAATGGCTCACATGGTTTTTGATTTGGCCACCAGGGTGTTAGGTTATTGTCCTTTGTTTGTGTTTATCAGTTTGTTTTGTAATCTACCACTTTGACCTATGAGAAAGGCTCAGGCTAAAATGCGTTGAGTGGAACAACCAATAAATCAAACAAAGCACATATATAACCCTAGTTTCCATGTTTGATGAATCTTTAGAAACGTTTCCAAACAAAGTGGCAAGAAAAGCTTCAGAGTGATCCGTCAAGCGGAGGCTGAGAAAAAGATGGGAAATAAATCTGCATTTCCCATGCAATTTCCCATAAGGACTTTGAACATGACTGCAGCCTGAACTACTGGATGCAGTTAAACCAAATTTGGCACAGAGGTAGCCGTTTGTCCAAAAGGAGCCCTTTTTGTGATTTGGTGTAAATTCGTTCAGTAGTTTTGGAATTATTTAAGAAAAAATAAATATAGATATTTAGGGAAGCGGACCCTCCGAGGATCCAACATATCGCATTTTGAGATTTGATTGGCTGCCAAGACACATTAATTGGCAGTCTACAGACCAATGAGTTAGTCTGACCTTCTCTGTATAGGCCCTCAAGCCTTTGTGAACATTTAGAGAGATGCAAACCTCTGGTCAAGGCTGGATGAAAAGCCAAAACTCATTAGGATTAATGGCAAAAGGATTATTGGTGAACTGCTTGCAAATCTTACTTGTTGAAATAAAGCGCTTGGATTCCTTTTTTTAAAAAAAACAAGCTTTATTTGTGATGTTTCACAGATACTGCAGAGCTCCGAAGCCCCGAAGACAGCTGCATACATCCAAATCACAATAGGCAACAACCATGACTTTTATATTAAAAAAAGCAACAAAAACACCCCCACCTCCCCCCTGACGCACTCACACCCCCCCCGAAACTCGTAGCCGAACACTGGAAACACATACAAACCACCACCCCCCCTGCAAGGTCCCACCTTCTTCACACACATTAGTCCACCTGAGGGCCACCTCTCTCTGCCGGCGGATCCAAGTCCAGTCCCCGATAATCTGCCCATCGTTTCCATATCTTATAATGTTTACGGGGACACCGCCTGGCAGTAAAGATCGGCAGTTCTAGGCCCATGCAGAAATCTACCCCATTCCTCCAGGCAATCAGTGACTGAGCTTGGGGCGCTTTCCACGCCCTCGCTATATCCCTCTTTGCCAAGGTGAGACTAAGCAACAATAGATGTCGCTTATATCTATTGCCCCCCCACCCCTCCAGTACATGTAGCAGCGCCAGACGCGGTGAGCAAGGAAGCTCCCAGCCCAGCACCTCTGACAAGCAGGAGAATACCCCACCCCAGAACCTGTCTAAAGAAGGACAGCTCCAGACTGTGTCTAAAAAGGTGCCCTTTACCGAGCCACATCGGAGACAGTCGGGGGAAGCAATCATTCCTGCTCTCCACAACTGCACCCTAGTGAAATACACCCGATGCAGGTATTTAAATTGAATCAGGCGCAATCATGTGGCTATTGACGTCCCCCGCGGACTCGCTAGGGCCTCGGCCCAATCCTCCTCCTATAGGTCCCCTACATCTTCCTCCCACACTGTTTTGAGTCGCTGTAATGTTGCGGAGCAGTGGATAATCAAGGTCTGGTATTTGCAGGAAATCTTGCAATCTTGCAGTTCCCCCATAAAGACCTTAGCTTCTATGGGGCTGAAGTCCGGGAGAGACTCCAGGCCCTCCAGACATGGCGCCAGCGTGTGCCGAAACTGGAGGTATCTAAAAAACTGGGAGCGTGGCATGGCAAATTCCTCTCGCAAGTCTTGAAATGATTTGAGCGTTACGTCAGACATCACATCCCCCAGAACCGAGATACGAATGGAATCCCAGCCCCTAAATACCTGTAAGGCAGCAAGCTGGGGCAAACGTCCATTGCCCCAAAGAGGAGTCTCTTTAGTCAGAACATTCCACCACCCCATCCTGCGCTGGGCCTGCCTCCATACATAAAACACCACCTGCATATCCGGGGGCAGGGTCTTCCGAAGCGGTGCAGAATACAATAACGTATGTAAAGAGTGACTACCCATGAGCTACCGCTCAACCGAATAAGCCGGATCATTTCTATCTCTGTACCACCATTCGTTCAGCACCAGCAAGTTTCCAACTTGGTAGTATGAGAGAACGTCCGATGTGGCCAGTCCCCCCGTATACGTAGAAAGGAAGCATATGCGCAGAGCCACCCTGACAGCGCCTCCCCCCATAGAACCTCGCCCAGTGCCGAGCTAACTTGCCGGAACCATAGGGGTGGAATCTGGTAGGGATGATTTTGTAACTGATAAAGAAGACGAGGGAGCGCCACCATCTTAAAAATAGCCGACCTGTCATAAATCGTCAAGGGCATACACAACCACACCTTTAGATCTTCTTTAGTACGATCCCAGACAGAGACCAGAGTACGCTCCCTAGCCTCCCCCAGGACATCGGATAAATAAACCCCCAGGTACTTCATCCCCCCCCCCCCGTTGCCATATGTAAAGCCGATGCCCATTCCCCCACCCCCCAGGACCCAGAGTGTGGATTTACGTGGATTCATATATAGCCCCGAGGTCTCGCCGAAAATCTGGAAATGCGCAGCAATCGTCGTGACGATCTATCCAAATCTGTAAGAAAGAACATCACATCGTCCACATACAATGCTATCTTATCGGTACGTCCTGGTGCCCATCGGAACCCTTTAAGCTGTGCATCTGTTCGCACCCAGGTCACTAATGGCTCCAAGGCGAGCACAAATAGGTAGGGGGAAAGGTGGCAGCCGTGAAGGGTACCTCTCTGGATAGAAAATGAACGGGAGATCGCCCCCCCACCCGCACTGAGGCTGTTAAGGTAGTATACAACAGCTGCAGGTAAGCAAGAAACCGCGGTCCCAGATTGAGCCTCCGCAACAACGCAGACAAGTATATCCAACTCCATATCTGCCAGCAATAACACCAGCAATAACGACTCTGGCTCCCCTAGCCACCCATGGGCAGATACAGCCACCTGCGCACACCTAATATTGTGGCAGGTCGCCCTCTGTGGCATGAAACCCGCCTGGTCCGGATGGACTAGAGTCGCGATGTGCGGTTTGAGTCGGTTAACCAAAGCCTTGGCCAAGACCTTTACCTCTATTTTGAGGAGAGAGATAGGGCGATACGATGCATGCTGCTCCGGAGGCCTACCTGGTTTGTGAAATACCACTATCTCCGCATATCTCCAGTCCTGGAGAAGCAATCCACCCTCCCACGCCTCCTCCACCACCGGTCGAAAGTGTGGGGCCAACTGCTTAAAAAACCTTTTTAAAAATTTGCATGGAAACCCATTCGGACTCGGAGCCTTCCCCGGATTCAATTCTCCCAGAGCCACACCGAATTCCTCATCCGACAGGGGCCGATCCAATGCTCACGCACCTCATCCGAAACCGTCTTAGGCGGGAGGTCGTCTATAAATTTCGTGATAACCGCTTCCTCCAAGCACTCTTTGGGAGAGTATAAGTCCTCGAAGTACGCGGCAAAGCTCTCAGCTATGGCAGAGGGTTCTAAGATTGGCTCCCCCACCGGGCCTACGACCCGTGGCAGGGGCTGGGCATGAAACGTGCCTTGGCACAGACGATGTAGCATTTTACTTGATTTGTCCCACCATTGACAGACCCTACTGCGCGTTGCCAGCCACGCCTGACGAGCCTCATCCAGCTAGAGAGCGGTCTACTTCTGTTGAGCCAATACAAGCTGTCTCCTGGCTGGTCCCCCATCCACCTTCCTGCCCCGCCGCTCCAACGCCTCCATATCCGCCTCCGTACACACCAGGTCCCTCTGCCTCTCCCTCCTCGCGGCCACACACCACGAGATATCCACCCCCGCAACGTGGGTTTCATCACCTCCCATAGCACAGCCGGAAACTCGACTGATCCTACGTTGACTACCAGGTAGTTATCTATCTCCTTGGCCAAATGTTCCCTATATTCCTCTTTCTGCAGCTGCCACCCCGACATGCGCCATCTAAGGGGGTGCCTCCCTGGGCCAATCCGGACCTTAAGGGCAACAGGCGAATGATCAGACAGAGCTCTAGGCAGAATATGTGCTGGCCATGCCCTGTGGACCATCCTCCTAGGGAGAAATATGTAACCCAGTCCCGAGAAGGAGTCGTGTGTCAAGGAAAAGTTTGTGTATTCCCTGCAAGGACCCTGAAAGTGTCTCCAGACATCAGTCCAGTCTAACCCGGCAACCAGGGAATGCAACTTGGTGGGGGTACCACCTACACCCGCCCCCTTCACTCCTCCATCTATCCCAGTCCTGGTCCATAGCATCATTCCAGTTGCCCCCTACCAAGGAGGGCACATCTGGCATGTCCCCCCAGAGTGTAAGTAGCCGTTCCACTAGAGACCACTGTAATGGCGGCGGTGCATATACACTGCCCAGGATCACAACCTCTCCCCCGAGCTTGCCCTGTACAAACACATGCCGTCCCTGCGTATCGGACCAAGTTCTCTCGTGCTCAAACTGGACCCGGCGATTAATCAATACAGCCACTCCATGCAAGCCTCTCACAAACCCCGAGTGAAACACCTGGACATAACCATAATGTTGGAGGCATAAAGCTTTGGTACCCACAAGGTGTGTCTCCTGAAGCAGGAGCACATCAGCCCCAGCCCTCTTAGCATACTGAAGAAGAGCTCCCCGCTTAACCTTATTTAAGGCCCCCCTGACTTTCCAACTGACCACATGTATGGACCCAGGGGTCATCCGACATTCCACTTCTGTATCAGGCATGGCAAAAGAGCAGACATTCTTGCAACATAATTATATGTCTCCCAGGCTACTACCAAAGTTCCAGTCAATGGATGTGAATGCGCAGTCAAACAATCTGAACAAACCCCCTGCCACCCTTCACCCCCTACCCCATACCTCCCAAACGTGGAAGCATCTGTCGCGGTCAGATAGGAACCTAATCCCCAACAGGGGGACCAGTGCCAACCCTTCCAATGGATCACCAACCAACCACCCCTACCCCTTTGGGCCTCACCCCTACCCGCCCACCACTACGTGACTGGGTACCCAGCCCTTCCCACATGTGCCTCTTCGAAAAACTAGGTGAAACCACAAGGATAACAGTCCCCTGAACTCCGGTTAATCAGTTCGATGAAGCCTGTCTCTCCGGAGACCTGTCATCTCGCCGGAGGACCGAGCCAGACTGAGACAGCAGCCTGGACTTTGATCTTCCGCCTCCCCGTCGCTGATCCTGTTGGCCCTTCTGGGCCGTTTCATTGGAGGACGAGTCCATGCAAAGACCTCCTCCGGTGAATCGAAGAACAAAGTGCGAGACCGATAGATCACTCTCAGGCGGGCTGGATATAGCAGCGCATACTGGATCTTCAATTGTCGAAGTCGGGCCCTGGCCGCTAGGAAGGATTGCCTCTGCTGCTGCACCAGACGCGTGTAGTAGTCTGGAAAAATGAGGATCTTGGCGTTATCGCAAGTTAGAGCCTCCTTAGCCCTAGCCTGCTTCAGTAAAGTATCACAGTCCATATAGTTTAGGAATTTGGCGATAATTGGCCGGGAACGCGCCCCCTGAGGGGGCTTCTGCATGAGGGCCCTGTGTGCGCGCTCCACCACAAAGCATCGGGAGAGGGTTTCTGGGGGGGTCCAGCACTCCAGCCACCGTGTCAGAGAGCGCTCCACGCTATCTCCCTCGCAACTCTCTGGAAATCCAATGAAGCGGAGATTATTGCGCCGGGCTCTCCCTTCAGCGTCCTCCGCCCGCAGCACCAGCCCCTACTGGATCTTCTCCATTGCCGCCACCTTCTTTTTAGGGGTCATAACGTCATCTTCTACCCCCGATATGCAGGCCTCAGTCCCTGCTATGCAGTCGACGGCGTTGCGCAGATCTTGCCACAATAGCATGACATCGGATCCAACAGCCCCAATCTCCGCATGCAACATGTCTCAAGATTGAGTGAAGGTGGCCATTAGCGCCGCATTGTCCGGCACCTGGCTCTGCAACCCCACTGCCCCTGCAGCCGTGCCCGTTCCAGTATATTTATCCAGAGTGCCGTGCTTGGTAGAGCCCCTAACACCTTTGCCCCGTGTCATGGTCCCAGGAGGTGCCCTGCCACCTGATCCTAAAGAACGGCTGTCAACACAACGGAGCACCGACACAGCCCAAAGCCCAGTCCACTGGCTCAAAGCAGGATCTGTCCCGCTCCAAACCTACTTACAGGTGACCCCTCTTCCAGGCCAGCCCCAACGTCTACCAGTACTCCTCCACCTTCACTCAAGGGGCCCTGAGCATCCACTTCGTGGCCCGCGATTAGCGCCACTGCTCCTAACGGGCTCTGCCGACGTCCCGAAGCCCAGCAAGACCCAAGTAAACCACAGTCAATATGGGGTGGAGGGGGGAGGGGGAAGGACGGCGTCGGTCCACCTGTCCACCTCCTGGGGGCAACACCACTCTGCTCCGCGGCCGGGCCCCGGCGCGGCCGGGCCCTGGTGCACCTGTCACACTGCACACCCAGCAACCCACAGCCTAGGGCGAAGGACCGGCCGTCCAGGACCAGGAGGACTCCACTCCACCTTCACAACACCACTAGTAAGTCCTGTGCATCAATGTCCGTGAGCTGTGCCACACCGCCCTCCCCCGTACCTGGGGCGCAGCCTGTCCAATACCTCAGCAGGGCACTCACTGCAGGCGTCTTCCAAAATGGCGGCACAGGCCCCCACACCCCAGGGACCTCGTGTGCCACCTCACCTCCACCTCCATTGCTATCTCCCGTCCGGTCGTAGGGCAGAAGGTCCCTGTCGGGGACCGCAGGAGCTCAATCCCAGTGCCCCCAGGGCCCGTATCCAGCTCCCAGATTAGCGCTGCTGCCCACCTCTGTCCGTAGGCTCTGTGAGATGGCCGACGGCGATCTCCCGCCGCCAGACCCGGGGGGGGGGGGCACCAGTGTCACAGCCCCGGCCCGCCACCGGCTCCAATGTCATCTCCGTAGCAATGATGCACTGTCCGCCGTCGTCCGCTTCACCTCTGCCGATCACAGCGCTCCGCAGTCCCCTCACAGACCGGGCAAGACTCCAGAGCCCTCAGATCCCCACGGGCCGTCCCCGCATCAGGCCACCTCCAAGCGCGGCACTTCTTGGCTCCTCTTCCAGTGCCTCCACTCACCGCAATAGTTTGCCGGGAAGACTGTTGGTCCGTCAGCACAGGGAGGGGGTGGAGGAGATCCCAGCCCACCGAGGAACCGCGGTCACAGCTCCTCCACCGCACCTCGGCCGGCCGCACCGCCCCTCAGGACTCTTCCCGGGTCAGGCGAATCACCGCAGTCCCTGGCTTCTTCCGGGCCATCACAACACCAGGCCCGCCCCCTCACGCGGCGCTCCAGTCTCCCCCCATCGCCACTTCAAGCTCCCGGAGTCACAGGAGTTATCGCCAGAACGTGGACAAATCCTTCGGCACAGGGCACAGCAACGTCTCTTGTCCGAATGGCAGGATATTGTTCAGGATATTTTAGGGCCGGCCGGAGCCCTCTCAAGCTGCGTCCGCCATCTTCGCTGGCCAAGCCACGCCCCCCTTGGATTCCTATTTTAATTCTGGAGTCAACATATTTCTTTTCAATATATGTGTGTGGAATATGGTATAGAGACAAAATATCGACTCCAAAATATCGACTGGACATAATATCGAGTTTTAAATATAGACTGGACAAAATATCGACTGGACATAATATCGACTACAAAAATATCGTTTTTCAGGTAAGTGAAGTAATATCGACTGTATAAAATATAGTTAGCAAAAATATTGATTTTTTAATAATATATAATATTTTATAGTGTATTTTTATGTAATAATATGTGTGAATAGTGTGTATTAATGTTATAAAATATTTTATTACATGAATTTTGTTTTGTTAATAATTGCGTAATGTAATTCTGTAGCGGGTTGTGGGTTTATAGGGGAATAGGGTGGGAAGTAATTTAATAATAATTAATTAATTAATATATGTGTGTTAATATTTTGAATTAATAATTAATTGATAATTAATTAATATTAATTAGTTAATTAATTAATATAATTTTGAATATATTTTGTATTAGTAAATAATTGTTAATTCATTAATTGTAATTAGTTAATTACATTAATTAGAGTACATTTTTAATATATATAATTTTGTGTTATTTTTAAGTAATTAATTTTGAAAAAATAATATTAATAATTAAAATAATTACACCTAATGTTCTAATATATTTATTTTATTGTTATTGTTAATTAATAATTAATTGGTAATTAAATAATATTGATAAATTTTGGGTAAAGGAGCATTTTTAGGGTTCAGGGTCAGTTTTCAGTTCATGGGTAAAGGGGTATTTTTAGGGTTCAGGGTCAGTTTTCAGTTCATGGGTAAAGGGGTATTTTTAGGGTTCAGGGTCAGTTTTCAGTTCATGGGTAAAGGGGTATTTTTAGGGTTCAGGGTCAGTTTTCAGTTCTTGGGTAAAGGGGTATTTTTAGGGTTCAGGGTCAGTTTTCAGTTTTTGGGTAAAGGGGCATTTTTAGGGTTCAGGGTCAGTTTTCAGTTTTTGGGTAAAGGGGTATTTTTAGGGTTCAGGGTCAGTTTTGGGTTTTTGGGTAAAGGGGTATTTTTAGGGTTCAGGGTCAGTTTTGGGTTTTTGGGTAAAGGGGTATTTTTAGGGTTCAGGGTCAACAAATAAGATTTTTAAAAATTATTTTTATTATTTTCATTTATTATTTAATTATTATAATTTAATTTAAGTCGTTTTAAGTATATTTTAGTAATTAAAATTTAATATTAATTTAATTTAACACTGTTTTTAATAAAGTCGATATTTTTTACATCTATATTTTTGTTAACAATATTTTGTACTCGATATTTTTGTACTTACCTGTTTGTAGATACAAACTCGATATTTTGACTGTCGATATTTTGTCCACGATATTTTGGTAAGTCGATATTTTGTCAGTCGATATTATTTCAGTGATCCATGGAATATATGCAGGATTCTTCGTTTCCCAAATGTCGAAGCTTTCCTGGTTGGGTCTGGGGCTCTTTAAACAGAGCAAGTTATGTAGTCATGTGTCAGAGATTCCTTCACTGGACTTGATTCTTGTGGTGCAGCAGATGTGCGTGGGAACACAATGAGAGCATCATCTTCCTATGGTGGCCTTGTGGATCATGCACTTAGTGCTTGCAAGTCTCCAATTTTGTCTGAGGCCATGATGGCTTTGGATTGTATTTACTGCAAACTGTCTCTGTTAAACACCAATTCAGTAACAGTGGTTAGCAAACTCCCCTGAGGTTGTTTTTACAGAGTCTGAAAAAAGTAGTTTTAAAGTCTTGTCTATAACAGCGCATGCACTGCATGTGCTCTTGCTTGCGAGAGATATTGTATAAAGCTCACTCATTGCTTAACATTCATTGGCTTCATTATAACTCTTAATTGCTACCTTGTAATTGACTAGGGCATGCTAGCTTCTCTTCCTCTTCTTTCGGCTGGACAGTAGACCAAGTACTGATTTGCTTCAGCTTGATTGCTGTCCTTCCACTGATCTAGCTATAATTGAAGTACTACTTTTATTTTTCCTCTACCCTATTGTCCTTTCTGAACCACTTGTCATTTGTAGCTATATTTTAATATGGCTCACTCACTTCAAAGAAACCCTTTTCTCCTTTTTAAATTGATATATATTGTGACAACAGATGTTATTTGCTTTTATTGTGAGAGCAGATGTTATCTGCTTATAAGTGTATTTTCACTAAGACATGGACATGCACGCAGTTGCTTTCTTACTGTGATAGGATTTTTTTGTCATGCACGGGGTGAAACTGCTTTGTCTGCAATAACAGGGGTGTTGTGCCATAGATAACATGCACTGGCCAAAGTTAAAGGACTCGCCTTTGAAACTATTGGCTCTGCCATTGCCTTTTATTCATGCTGTACAGCAAGGGTATTATTGACTTTGGCAATGATTTATAGTCCTGCTATATAGGAGTGTGGTTGTTGTGCAGCACAGCTAACAATAATAATAAAATAAGAACTACCCCCTTGTTTTCATTGCGCCTATCAGATAACACAGAATCTTCCACACAGTAGCCCAACACCCGGCGCAGCCAAAAACTTTAACACAGCACCTTTAGAAAAGGGTTTTGTTTTACAAAATGCAAGGACTCTCTCTTTTAGAATAAGGCTTGGGGTTTTATTTTACACAATGCTCTCTAACAGAAAGGCTTTCCCAGACGTCAAATGCACAAGGTTCAAATACACAAAGATATATATATGTTTATATGCAAGATGTCAAATGCACAAGGTTCAAATACACAAAGAGATATATAAGTTTAAATGTAAGCAATAACCTAAATGCATGAATAATACTGATTAATAAACAAGCAGAGATAAGACTCAAGCAAATATACTGGACGTCCTGCAAGAGATCAGAAAGTTATATATATATATATATATATATATATAAAACGGAGGATGTATCACGAGGTGAAGTGATATATATATATATATATATATATATATATATATATATATATATATATATATATATATATATATATGACATTATGTCGATTACTTTCTTTTATGTGGAATAAATCTACCCTGCCTTTTCACTTGAAAACTTCGTTGTCTCTTTGCTTTCTGATGCTGTGAGCGTTTTTTGGAGTCATTCAAAGAGGTCCTTACCTGGTGTTCTCATCGTGAAGTGGTGAGCAGGAACATTGTTGTGTATATATACATATATATCAGATGATTACTTTGGATGTGCACCTCAGCTCACTCCTACATCAAAAAGAAAACACCCCAAATGATCAAAGCCGCTGGCCAAACATCACAATGGCAATAACCAAAACTCAATACATCACCTGGTGCAAACACTGCATCTCAGACTGGGGAAGTAAACAGCCGTGATTGAGAGCCTCAGCAACCAGGTTCCAGCCTCTATCTTGACAAAGCTTGCAAAGCCTTTCAGAATACATAAACAATCCCTAACAAAAACAGAAAGACCTTGAACGTGAATAGCCCAAGCAACTTGCAAGCGCTGCTGTGCCCGCAGAAAAGCTGAAGCAAGGCAAAGTCAGAAAACAAGATGACATGAGGCCCTGTCAAAGCCAATAGTAAGAACTTCATAATTCTCATCAATGTGAATAACCCAAGCAACTTGCAAGCGCTGCTGTGCACGCAGAAAAGCTGAAGCAAGGCAAAGTCAGAAAAAAAGATGACATGAGGCCATGTCAAAGCCAATAGTAAGAACTGCATAATTCTCATCAACGTACAGCACCAAGCACATGTGTGCAACACTGCCCACAACACTGCACTTCGAAACCAAAGAGTACATTCCACAACTCTCTCTCCCTTTTACGCTTTCAAATGCACAACCCACACGTTCTATTCTTAGCAAGGATGTCTACTCCATGACAGCTCCCACTGAAAGACAGCAAGATTACAAGAAGGAGAAGCAAGGCTTATGCAGGACCGTCGTACATCCAGGCTAGGTTGAAATAACACACTAAAGTCAGTTAAATTAATGGTAGTCAAAGGTGATCACTGGGTGTCAAACCGCAAGAGTGCCTCTAGCACTACACCCCTCCAGAGCTATAAAGCCCCAGAGAGAGGGGATACATGCCCCCTCCCCTTAACAAAAGAAAGGCCCTGGGGAATGGGGTTCCCAGGGCTGTAAAAGCTCTGCGAGGGAGTGCACGTCCTCCACTTCCCTTAACTTAAAAAACAGTACCTGGGGTGGGGTCCCAGGGTCTGTAAAGGGTGGGGGGAGAAGACTACGCATCTATCTCCCCTTTAAAAATAATACTTCGGGCGTGGCCAAGATTGCAGCGTGAGCAGACGTGTGAATTCTCTGCTCCCGCCGACGGCCGACTTATAGCACCGGTTCTGGCTGTTTCCTGGCCCGCTGACTCGGGCTGAAGGACGGACCGGACTGCGGAGACAGCCAATCTGGCCTGAGGGGGAGGTCGGGAGGCTTGGAGCGCAAGGGCCAGGCAGGGCAGAGCTCGCGGCCGGAGACACGCCCCTCCCCCATGGGACCGCGGCTGGAGGCCCGGCACGGCCTGGCAGAGCGAACGCCGGGCAGCGAGCTACGGAGGGCCTGGAGGTGACGGCTGGTGGGTCCAGTCCGCCATAGGCAGCGAGCGCACCGGAGACAGTGAAGGTACAGGCGAGCGGTGGCCAGACCCGAGCTGCAGCGGAGTGGGAAAGGAGGCCGGTGCGGCACCACCTTGGGAGGCGCGGTAAGGAGCAACAGCACTACACACACGGTTGGACACATAGAGGCCCTCCTGTGCCACCCCGGCGAGGTGTAGCCACCGCACGCTTTGCTACTGGGCGTGCAAGTGGCAGGGCGTCCCTGAGGTGAGGTGGAGCCCCCCGTGTTGGGGCGCGGACAGCGAGCGGGTGGTGGCTGCCCGAGCACTGCGACAAGGCCACACGAGGGGAAGGCCGCAGCGCCATTTTGAAGAAGGCCTTGAGCCTCTAACGCTCCGCAGGAAACGCAGGTGTGATTGAGGGCCTGACGGGTGGAGTTGGGCTCTCCCGCGCTATCACAGAGGGCGAGTCACACACCGAGGAGTGCCGGGCCGCCTGGGACAACCGGACGAGGTGGTGGCTTTGACCAGCAGCAGCAGGGGAACAGAGGTCGGCCACTGTGGACAGTCCTGCGATGAGTTGTGGCCTTGATGGAAGGTAAGCCTGTGGACCTGGGGAGAGAGCTGCCGCAGTGAGGCCTGGCTGCCTGCAGGAAGGATTTGCGGTGAGGAGCGGCGCGTTCTGGGTCAGCGGCTGGCTGCAGCCTGGAGGAGGCCTGGTGCTGAGGTGGAGCTGCGTTACTGGCCGCGGGGTCGCTCGGGACGTGGCCTGGAGCGGGAGAGGCGCTGCTGGGGACATTCCGCATTGGACAGGCTGGTGGAGTAGGTGGAGCAGAGAGCTAACCCATTGCGGCGTGCGCCTGGCCATACCTGAGGGCACAGAGTAGCGGGTGGCGAAGGAGTGCCGGTGGTGGGCACCGGGGCGAGCGAAGGGCAAGTCCACTTCCAGAGGCCGCAAGGAGAAAACGGTGAAGGAGCTCTTTGCAAAAGCACAAAGGGCACAGCAAAAACGCGCAACGGCGTCGGCTGTGGTACAGATGGGTCCGGAGGCAGAGGCTAGCTCGGAGCCTATCACGAAAGTGTTCCTAGAATCCCTCTTCACGACACTAAGGGAAGACATCCACGCCTTGAAAACAGAGTTTGCTGGCGAGATCAGGGAGTTGAGAAGGAACGTGGATGGGATCGGTGAGCGGGTGGCAGACTTGAGGAACAAGAGTGACAATAGGGACACTGAACTTGCCGCCCTACAACAAGAGATTGTACGCCTCCATGATCAGCAAGTAGACCTCCAACTGCACACGGAAGATCTGGTGAACCGCTCTAGGAGGCATAATATCCGCATTCGGAATGTTGCACTGTCGGAGACCAACAAGGACCTGTATCGGTTTGCGCGGTAACTCTTCAATCATGTCTTGGGGCACCCACTGGAATCTGAACTACGCCTTGACAGGGCGCATTGTGCGGGCCCTCCAAGGGTGTCGCCGGCTCCACCGCTGGACATCCTGGTCTGCGTCCAATATTATCGAACGAAGGAGGAGATATTGCAGAAAGCACGACAGATGCATCCACTCTCATTCCAAGGTCACTCACCATTGCTGTTTCAGGACTTGGCGGCCCTCAAGTTGCACAAGCGTCATCTCTTCAAACCGGTCACAGCCCATTTGCAACAGCAGAAGATACCCCACAGTTGGGATCACCCATTTCGCTTGGTCTTCAGACTGGATAACAAGCAATACCAGCTCGGCTCCGTCTCGGAGGCCTGCCGCTTGCTGGGTATTGAACTGCCCACCGAGGAGGATGAAGGACAGGGGACCGTTCCGTAGATGGACGACTCCAAGCCAAGATGGCAACAACAGAGGAGAAGACGGAGAGTGAAGAAACCTCCAGCGACGGAAATAGCAGAAGGCCGAAGGTCTGCGGTGGAGGCGGTGGCTGCAGATGGCAGCTCGGCCCCCAATGATTGACTTGTCAATCTAATTGTCGAGCTATGATTCCCTGTTTTGACTGCCTGGCCGTTGGCGGGAGGGAGGCCAATGAAAGGTTTGGTGTACTACCCCGTTCTACATTTTCCCTATCATCTGTAGATGATGGACTCATTGTGCTTTTGTTGTTTGGGGGGTTCTGGGGTTTGGGCAGGGAAAGGGGGGAATGGTTCATGGTCCACTGAGGGTTTGGGTCTGTGTTTAGTCTCTCCTCCAGGGGCCCTTGGGTGGGCATGTGTTTACCTGCTGCGATACCGTATGTTTCTATGGCTTTGATAAGGCTGGTTTGGTGTTCCACTGGTTAAATGTCTATCAGGGATCTTACAATACTTACACTTAATGTTCGAGGGCTGAACAACCCAGTCAAGCGTAGGGCAGTCCTGCTATGTTTGGAGCAATCCCAGGCCGACATTTGCCTCCTACAGGAGACACACCTCCTCCCCAAAGATTGTCATCGCCTTCGATCTCGTAAGTTCCCCTCTCAATTCTTCTCCTCGAGCCCCACTAAGACGGCCGGTGTTGCGATCTTGGTGGCCCAGACGTTTAGGGGCAGGGTGTTACACAAAACTGCGGAGATTAAGGGGAGACTGTTAGCCTACAGATTCTCAATAGGGGACTCCACACTCACGATAGGCACTGTATATGGCCCCAACGAGGGCCAAGAAAAGTTCTTCCATAGAGCGCTCAGAGAGATCACGACCGCAGCCGACAGCTATATAGAACTAGGGTGTGACTTGAACATTGTTTTCGATAATGCCCTAGACAGGTCATGTCAGCGCACTTCCCAGGCGGGGGCTCTTTCATCGGAGGGCTTGGAACGTTTGGCGGAGCCGGGCCTCCAAGACCTTTGGCGCAGACTTCACCCAGGTGAGAGAGATTATACGTATTACTCCAATGCACATAAGTCCTATGCGCGTTTAGATTACCTGCTTGCATTCACGCCTACTCAGGCACTTGTTACCAAGGTGGACATAGGAACAGCCTCACTTTCTGATCACGCCCCAGTGACATTGGTCCTCTCCGTGCCGGCAGCACAGCGATCATGCAGGGTTTGGCGACTGCAGGAAACATTGCTACACAGGGAGGAGGTGGTTGCTAAGATTCAGCGCGCGATTGCAGACTACCTTTTACATAACAACAATGCTGATACCACGCTTGCCACGCAGTGGGCTGCGCTTAAGGCGTTTCTCAGGGGGGAGGTTATTGCCATTTCGACAGCGGAGAAAGTAGAGCGTCAGGCTAAGAGGGACGAACTCACTCAACAGACCAGGGAGCTGGAACAGATACACAGGAGAACGGGTGCCCCAAGAATATGGAGACAGTTGAAGGCGGCGCGGCAGCAGCTGCCGGCGTTAGACTTAGATCGGGCGGGAATTCGCGGCCCTGCAGCTGCGCAATGCGTATTACACTGGGGGAGACAGATGTGGGCGACTGTTGGCGCACAAGGTGCGGGAGGTGACGCAGCAATGAACGGTGCGGGAGATAATTAGAGGGGATGGCACACGGGTCAAGGAGGATCCTGACATCGCCAGCTCCTTTAGCTCCTTCTATGCGGACCTTTATTCCGCTGATCCCCCGGCTGATGGGGAGGAAACTGATTTTCTGGCCTCTGTCCCCTTCCCGGCCCTCCTGCAGGATCAGGTGGAGTATCTGGAGAGAGATATATGACCGGAAGAGGTCATTTCGGCCATTTCCCCTCTCAAAGTAGCCAAGGCCCCTGGCCCAGACGGCTTCCCGGCGAGTTTTTACAAGACCTTTTGTGCCCAAGTCGCCCCGATGCTTGCACGCCTATTTACTTCTTTCTCGGAGCAGGGTGTAATCCCTGGGGACCTATTGGATGCCTCCGTCACTGTGATACCCAAGCCGGGTAAGAACCGTACGAAATGTGGGGCATACTGACCTATCTCCCTGCTTAACGTCAAGCTCTATACCGGAATTCTGGCCGCCCGCCTGGGCCCATACATGGGATGCCTGGTGGATCCGGACCAGTCCGCGTTCATCCCGGAGCGTCAGACCTCCGACAATACTAAGCGGGCCTTCCATCTCCTAGAAAAGGTTGCACGCACGGAGGGGGAATACATGTTGTTGGCCATAGATGCCGAGAAGGTGTTTGACAGGGTCCATTGGCCTTATCTCGAGAAGGTCCTGGTGAAAGCAGGTATGGGTCCGAAATTCCGTGCTCGGTGATGAGTTGCTACAAGTTCCCTACAGCCACAGTCCGGGTCTACGGGATCACATCTCCCCGATTCGCTCTTGAAAGGGGTACAAGACAGGGGTGCCCTTTGTCTCCCCTGCTATTTGCCCTCTACATGAAGTCCCTTGCGCAACTTCTTCGATTAGACCAGAGGGTGCGGGGGATCACATTTGGGGGCGACGTGCATACAATCAGCTTGTACACGGACGACATTCTGATCTCGCTTTCTAGTCTGAGGACGTCCTTGCTGGCGTGTTTTGAGGACCTGACGAACTTCGGTCGTGTATCGGGATTTAAGGTCAATATGACCAAATCGTGGCCCTGGATCTGTCCCTTGAGAAACCCACTCGAGCCTTCTTGCAGGAGTCGTTCCCCATTCGGTGGGCGGGGGAGGCGGTGCCATACCTCGGGATACAGCTGGCTCCTTCACCGGCGGCCTCCGTGACTATCAATTACTCCCAATTGCGACTGCAAATGAGGCGTGAGTCTAGGCAATGGAGGCACTATCCTCTATCTTGGCTAGGTAGGGTGGCGGCAGTCAAGATGACGGTCCTCCCCCAGATATTGTATCTCTTCCGCACAATCCCTCTTCGTGCCCCTTTGGGCTGGATAAAGCAGGTGTAATCTGAGCTGTTGCAGTTCATTTGGCATGGGAGGAAGCCCAGTCTGAAGCTGCGTCTGGCGATGCTGGCCCCTGAACAGGGCGGGATCGGGGTCCTGGATTTGGCAGCGTATTTCCAAGATGCACAACTACACTTTCTGGTGGAGTGGAGCAGGTGGGAGACGAGGAAGCGCTGGTTATTCCAAGATCAAGCCATTGCTGGTAGAACCCTACAGGAGATCCCTTTCCTGCATTGACGACACAGACCTCCTAACCTGTATGCCTCCTATTTTATTTATTTATTTAGGGAATTTTGTATAGCGCACAGATACCCCAACGGGGTGTCCCGGCGCTCTTGTGAGAACTGACACGTTACGAGAGTCCCGCTAGAGATCTGGGATTGTACAAACGTGAGCCATGAACTCACAACTCTCCCGTCCCCCCTCACCCCCATTGTGGGGAACCCGGACTTTCAGCCGGGGTTGGACGAGGTGGCCTTTTCTAGGTGGAAGCTCTCTGGATGCCGGTCCCTCTATCACATGTACAACCCAGAGGGGGTTCTTCCATTTGTGCAGTTCCGCCAGGAGTTCGGGTTGCCGGAATCGGAGAGGCTCCGTTATCTGCAGGTGCGGCACTGGGCTCTCAGTGGCCATGTGCGCCCTTCGGCGAACAGACACCTAACGACCTACGAACGTTGGTTGATTACACGCCAGACAGACAAGCATCTGATTTCGGACCTTTACAAGATGCTTCAGAGCAAACACACTTGGCAGGGAGCGATGGGAGCGGGAATTGGGGAGGACACTTACTCACAAAGAATGGGAGGGGATATATTATAGAGCGCGGCATTCAGCGTATCACATGGGGCTCACTGACACCCTCACCAAGGTGGCGTCCTATTGGTACTACACCCCTGAGCGCCTCCACGAGATGGATCCTCTCAAGGACGCCCTGTGTTGGCGCGACTGCGGTCAGGTGGGCACGTTGGTGCACTTGCTCTGGGACTGCACATTGCTCACGGGGTATTGGAAACAGATTCTAGACGACGTAGATTCCCACTTTGACACAGAGATTCCCCATTTCCCTGTGTATGTTCTTCTGGGACTCCCCAACCCTTTGACTTACCCGCTGAGTTCCCATAGAGGCCGATTGATAGCCATTGCCTTGGGTTCAGCGATGCAGAATATATTGGCACAATGGCGCTCGACCCAAGTCCCCACATACTATGGGTGGCTTCACCGCCTCTGGATGCTGCTTGGCATGGAAAAACTCTTGGTGTCAAGAGCAGGGGAGGGCATCAAATACGCTGAGTTATGGCAACCATTCCTGTCTCTGTTGGCCTCTGAGTTTCTGGAGGTTACCTGCCCCAGATATCTCCGACTGCTGCGCCTTACGGATACGGAGTAGGGGGGCATGGACAGGGATGGTTGGGATGGAGTAGGTGTGGTTGGCAGGTTAACAGTGTGCGGTGGACATGGACCATGGGGAGGGGGGGGGGAGGGTGAGTTGGGGGAGGGTAGAGGGTAATGGGTTGGGCTTGTTTGGGGGGGTGGGTTCTTCCTTTTGGGGCTCCTTTTCTTGTTTGTAATAATTGACAAGTTTGCATGTGTGCCCAAGGCCGGTGGAAGGAATTCAATGCTGGTGCCCTTTCACGTGCAGATTTGAGGGGTTGCCTCATGGGATCGGCTAGGATTGGCGGCCTATGACGACCCGTTTATGAGACTGTTAGAGTGCAGCCCTCTTACCGCCTTACTCCTTGCTTAAAGACACGGCCGGCCCTGTAAGGGTTGTAGGCGGCTTGGTTTGTTTAATTTCTGACACCCCCTTGGGATTTTTGCTTTGCTGTGCAACTGATTCTTCTACGCCGGCCCGCTGGGTTGTAGGCGAATTTAATTGTGGTTTTTCTAATGCCCAGTATTTTGTCAATAAAACAAATGTAATACTAAAAATAATACGTCCCTGGGCGATGGGGTCTTTGGGACCTGTAACAGCTCAGGAGGGGCAATGCACTCCCCAATAATTATATAAAAGGGTTTCCCGGGTGGGCACCAGGACACCTCATTTTAACAATAAATTACCAGACGCTCAATTTTTGTTCACTTGTTTGTGCTTGGTGATGCCCCTAGAATAGGAAGTGCGCCACCGACCTTTTTTAATATTGGAGGAGGCTGCAAGGAGAGCAGCAGCCCCCAGTCACATTAAGAAAAAAAAGTAAGTCTCCAGGGTCATTAAATCATGCCCCTGGAAGAACTTACCATATTTTTTAAAGTGCTCCTAGATGGAGCTATTTGCTTTTTAGCTAGAGAGCAAGGCTCTTTTGTGGTTGTTTTTATTAATACCTGTTGTGGGCTAAAACATGTTAAATAAAAATATCAGAGACATGTTTTTTTAACAGTGTTTCTGAATCTTTCAATTAACAATCATCACCCCGCAAAATGCAATAAAACAAACTTAAAAGTAAGACTCACTGACATGTTTTTTTATAAAAACGTTATTAACATTTTGTATAATATTCGCTATAAATAAACATTGCATTGTGTGAGTTATTCAAATATATACTAGATTTAAAATATTGGTGATTTTAGGAGAAATATCTGCTTTATATATAGTGGCATGTTCACCATTGATAAATCCAATAGGCTCACTTTTTATAGTTTGGTGTTGTGACTTTGACAAAGTCAGTAAGTCTGCCAGAGTGCGGCTAAGACCTGTGAGATCCACCGTATGCTGTGCATGCCAGAAGGCTATGCGCCGCATGGGGTTGGCTGCTCGCAAACAGCCAGGCCCCACGCCCAACCGCACGCCGCATACAGTATTTCTCCTGCACTGTGCAATCTTGGTCAATACGGTGTAATAGGAGGTGCTGTGAGTGACCCAGCAAAATACCTTGAGCCACGTGCTTCTAACATTATTTACTAGAAATTAACATACAGTTTCATGAGGTATACCAATTCTTCTGAAAATTCATGACATGATTACGTGCACGATTTAAGTACATTATTTTATTGTGAACACCTAACAACATAGTTATTATAGTTAATATTGGGGCACCTTTCTTCTCCAATAGCATTGTGTTGGACTTGGCCCTTATGGCAGGTTCACCCCTAAACTTTTTGCTTGTAATGGTGACCTGGTGATGGTGATTTTTGGGTTCTGCGCACTTTCACTGTGTCCCAGTGGAAAGTGCGTGCGCACTCTGAGTGCATGTGATGAGATAGGCCTGCCCTCCCATACGAATGCATGGGGAATGTATGTGTCCCTGGTAGTTCCTGATGCGTGGGGTGTACAGGTTCGAATTTGATATGTGCGAACTCGTGAGAGTGAATGCTTCGCAATGATATATAAGGCATGAGTGTGTCTTGTGTACAAATGCCACTTCTAGGACTTGGCATATTAATGTAAAATATGCCTGGAGCATGATTGGCTGGAGCTGGCTGGCATGCCAGGCTCCAGGAAGTCTGGATGGGTCTGCCCGGTGGTGAGTGTGAGATTAGCATGAGTGATGTGTGGGAGGAGTGTACCTGTGTCCTGGATGGGCTGGGTTTTCCCCACACAATGCTGGCTCCGCCCCCCTGTGGTGTGTCTATCGACCCTAGCCTCCCCAGTGAAAGAAAGGGGTGGTTGGGCCATCAAGGGTACTCCCAAACCAGCTGCGACTGGTTTCTCCCCCACCCTGCACCTCCAAACAAAGGATTTAGCTGTATAAAAATGGGGCTGTGTCCCCATGAATGTGTTCTCTTCCAGGATCCTGCCTGAGGGGGCTGCTGCTGTTGCTGGACCAGAGGACCGCCACTTGGGGTGTCTCCCTGCCTGGAGACCCAGTGAGCTGGCTCTGGGCCCAGCCTTGCCCCCCTGCCTTGCTGAAGGACTCTACCTGGACTTTGGGGGCCTGAACTTTCACCTAGCGCTTGGGAGCGCTTGATTTCGGCCCCAGCGCTTAATAGCGCTTTATTTGCTACTTTTGCGCAGGAGGCGCTTTAAAAATTCATCTAGCGCTTGGGGTGCGCTTTTTGGTCCTCGCCGGTGCCCACCCGGCATTGGACCCGTTTGTGCGGATCTGAAAGTCCCCTGGCAGGTGCCCACCCTGCAGGGGACATTGCCGCCCTAATATCGAGTGCCCACCTCGATTAATTGTGATTTTAAATCAGCCGGTGCCCACCCGGCATTGCCCCTCGAAAATCACCGCCGCAGCCCAGGGGCATTGAATTCGTTGCCGGGCCGCTGCCTAGTGCGCCCCGGAAGTGCCGCCTCCCCGTCCTCAGGGCCGCGCTGCTACTGGCTGCCCTCTGCAGCGCGACCCGGAAGTGCCCGCGGCTCGCCTGGTTGAAGGCGGGGCCTCGGGACCGGAGTGCGAGGGAGCCTTGGAGGCTCCAGAAGAAGACCGCCGTCGCAGCCTCCGTCCCCGCCGCCAGTCTGAGAAAAGTGAAGCTGGTAAGTGCTGGGGCGGGGTAGAGCACAGCGAGCGGCAGAGGGGAGACCCTTTGAGCGGCCCCGGTTGTCAGAGGGCCGCTCCTACGAGCAGGGCATTTTCCTCAGAGCCGAGGGCTCCAGCAGCATTTGCGGCATCTCGAGTCCCCCAGAGGAGGGGACTCCCAACAAAGCGCCCCACGTGTTCGCGGGTCCCCCGTGAGGGACCCCACCACCCCAGCGAGGCTCTAGGGTTTCAATTTTGCTACGAGTCCCCAGGAGGGGGGCTCCAACGGCGGCCATTGTTGAAATAGAGCCCGGAGGGGCTCAGGGGGCAGTTCGAGTTGCGCAGCAAAGCCCACGAGAGGCTCAAGAAGGCACCACAGTTGTTGGCAGAGCCACAGAGGCTCTAGAGGGCATTTCTTTGTTCAGGAGCCCAGCGAGGCTCAAATGGGGCCAGTCATTTGTTTAGAGCCCTGAGAGGCTCAGGGGGACATTTTATTTCTTCAGAGCCTGCGAGGCTCCCACGTTGGCCCCAGCCTTGTCCTCACAGCTGCCCAGCACTTCGTGGGCAGCTGCTCCGTTTAGGCCCCCAGGCCGTTTCTGCCATTAGGCAGAACTAGGCGGCCGCCTAAGGCGGCAAAATGGGGAGGGCGGCAAAAATCATACTGGCAGCAGCACTGAGTGGACTGCACTGTGCAAGCGCACCTAAGAAATGTTTGGGAAGTGCAAATGCCGTTTTCCCCCTAACACTGCAACATAAACAAAACAGTGCACTGGAAGATTCTATGTTGAAGACCGCTAACATAAACTTATGTTATTTGACTTTTCTCCTATAAACGTCCTTGAGAAAAAAGAACACTACATCTTTGATAAGGGAAAGAGTTGCGAGGTAACGAGCCCACCTTCCCAGTCCACAGTAAATTTGGCTAGCCGGAGTTTAGAAGCGTTGTTAGTGTTTCTAATCTCTGTGAAAATACCAAAGGTTGCTATTTACGATGGGGTCTTGAAAAAAACGGCGGTTACATTTTCAAGTAGTGCACGCCTTTGTTTACTTGTGTTAGTGCAGATTATTTATTTATTATTCCTGCCTCTCTTTGTTGTCACAGTTTCATTATATTTAGCTTGCTGCATGGCAAGGGTTTGTGTGGATACCATTAGTGAATATCTGTAATGTTGGCATGTACATATTATATTGTCTTGGGGTAACTGAATTGATTTCATATTTCATTGATACAAATATACCAACAGTATCATATTAGGAATCTTGCAATATGGGTTTAAAAAATATTATTGGCTGATATGAGCTGCAGAATGCAGTCTTTTTGTCTGTTTTTTTTTAGAAAAATTAAGTTTCCCTTACACAATGTTTTAGACATTTTCTATCCTTGAAAGATGGTGTTATAGGCGGTTTCATCCCCAGCTCATTTTGAAAAGTCTTATAGAATTCACTAGGTAAACCATATTGCCCTAGAGTTTTAGATAACTATGTTAATATCACTTCAAAAACAGATTTTTCTGGGATGGATTAACCATTATGACACACTATTTGTGATGTATTTTCACTGATTTGGCTGGCTGCAAAATTATTTTAACCTAATTGCTGTTGAGGTGAAATGCTACTCAATTTCAACTGCGTCTTCAACTATGTGACCCCTTATATTGTAATCGCTCTTGTTCTGAGTCCAATTTGATTTGTGTGCTGTCTGTTATTCCTATTTGACACATGTACATCAACTGTTACCTCTCCTCTCCCTCCAATTGTAAAGAGCTCTGATATCACTCGGGATCATGTTCGCACTATATAAAACTTAATGAATAAATAAATAAAAAATCAAGCTCAGTAGTTTTGGATTAATAGCAAATACCTGTCAACAAATCAGACACGGATACAGTAATCTAGGAACAGAGGTACGGTTCCGTTCAGCAGAGTAGTGGGCCTGTGTTCTTCTTAAATTAGTATGTGTGTACTTGTACATCAGGTATGACCAGGTGCAGGGCCGTTAAATAATGCATTTATTCTTCTAGGCCTAGATTAGGACCAAGAGACATCATCAATGGTATGTTGGTATATCGTCCACCTGGAGCAGCTGGACAATTTCAGAATCAGCTCTTAGACTTTATAACAGAACTAGCTCTCCGTTGCAAAAAGTTCATCATTTTAGGTGACTTAAACCTTCATTTTGATGATAGGGATTGTAAGGAGGCACAGGAGGTGGCAACAGCTCTGGCGTCATTGGGGTTAAATCTTCTTTCTACTGCCATTATCACACCAACGAGGCCATCTCCTAGATCCCATGTTTGCCAACTGGGAGGGCATTGCTGCCTTCCCCCCCCAGTTAGAATAATCTGGTCAGACCACTTTATTATCCCGTTCTTGGTTGATAACTCATCTACTGAATACAGAGCTCTGAAACCTACTTCCCTTAAACGTAGAAATTGGAAGAAGTTTAACCAAGAAGCTTTTAGACATGCCCTTCAAAAAAATCCCCCTCCGCAAAGCAACTCTCTTCAGGAGGCTTGGATAAACTATGAAAATTGGCTGTCCAATGCTCTGGATGAGATAGCTCCTTGGACCTAGGCATGGGCGGAAAATCCGTTCCGCTCGCGGATTTTGCGGATTTTCGGGAAATCCGCAATCCGCGAGATTCGCGAATCTCCCGCAAAATCCGCAAATCCGCGAGCAGCGGATTTTGCTCGCACTGCTCGCACTGTTCGCGTGAGTTCGCGTGAGTTCGCGCCCCGCGAATAAGTGCAAAATTGCAGAAATACGATCTTAGCAAAACTGAAAGTAACTACTTACCAGGTTCAAAAGTTCAGGCTCATCATTAGTAGCCATTTCCTGTAGTGCTTCCTGAGGGGCCCCTCCAGAGTTCAGTTGCCAGTTGCAACTATTATGTGACCCTGCTCTGAACCTCAGAATAGTTACACATATGCCACAAAGGTCCTGAATTACAGCTAAGGGAGACAAGCAGGAGCCAGGCTGGAAGTTAAAATCCATTAATCAGCCCCTAATTCATTATTGTCAGTTGGGGCAGGGCAGGTGTTGTAACTAATTTTGCAACAATGAAAGCACTTAGCAAGTGCAAAAGATCACTAATCAGGGTGCACTAAGGAAGCAGGTGCCAGCTAAAAAAATATTCTGTGACACATTAATCAGCCCCAAATTAATTCAGGTCACTTGAGGCAGGGAAGGTGTGCTTTGCTTTGCCGAAAATAATGTACACTGGACAACCAGAGGGTGTGGTGATGAAACAGAGGGTGGCATGGGTGGGCCAGAGGGTGGCATGAGTAGTCAGAGAGTGGCAGTGGTGACAGAGAGTGGCAGTGATGAAGAAGAGTGTCCCAAACAGGCTGGACACGTAGAAACAACAAGTTCGCGAAACTTGCGACGCGACAGGTAAGTTCGCAATTTGCGACATTGTACAAAACCCTCGCGAACTGGCAGAAACCCGCGCAAACACAAAAAAAAAAAATCCGCAAATTCGCGAGAATTCGCGGATTTTGCGGATTGCGAATCCGCAAATCCGCAAAATTCGCGAACGCGAGATCCGCAAAATTCGCCAAGCCCCCGGCCAGGCAATTCAAAACCGCCCCCTGGTTTTCGGAAAAATTAAAATCTGCCAAAGCCAGGTGTAAAACCCTAGAGCGTAACTGGAGAAAACACTACAATCTAGAGGATAAACAACTATATAAGAGCGAATTAAACAAATACCATAAACTAATGAGAGCGGAAAAAAGCTGCCATCTCAAAAATAGAATTGATTTAGCGGACAACCCCACTAAAGAATTGTTTTCTATTTATAAAGAACTCACGATTCCAACCAGATTGGAGGCTCAAGATACTCCGTCGAAAGAACTATGTGACTCCATTGCAGACTTCTTTGTAAATAAAATCGATAAAATTCATGCCACCTTCATTAAGGATGAGGCCAGTTCTAGCAAACTCACAGAAGACAACAACCACAGAAACACGGGGACCTCTTACCTTGCGAGCTTTACTACTCCTGACATACAAGAGCTACTTAGCATCGCAAACAGCATAAAATCTGGCTCTCCCAGCGATGTCTGCCCACCTACCCGCTGTAGAGGAGTCATGGAGACTACAATAATTGACCACATTAGTCTTATTGTATCGCTCTCCTTTAAAGAATGCAAGGTATTAGACGCTTGGAAAACCGCCCAAGTAATCCCCCTCAAAAAGAAGG
Organism: Lissotriton vulgaris; assembly: GCF_964263255.1. NCBI lineage: Eukaryota > Metazoa > Chordata > Amphibia > Caudata > Salamandridae > Lissotriton > Lissotriton vulgaris. The sequence continues at coordinate 953,268,460 of NC_141687.1, read as the reverse complement.
CCAACATCCACATCTCCCAATTCCAGAATCTCCGCCCCATCTCACTCCTCCCTTTTTGTGCTAAGATTGTGGAAAAAGTAGTGAATAGGCAGCTCATGAGTTATCTGGAAGAACACTCTCTCCTGCATTCCACTCAATCAGGTTTTAGAGCTGGATACTCTACTGAGTCAGCCCTACTTTTCTCCACCGAGAGTCTTAGACACATAGTTGATGAGGGAGAGACACCAGCGTTGGTACTTTTAGACCTAAGTGCAGCCTTTGACACCGTGCTGCACTCAACGCTGCTGTCTCGGCTATCTGGTATGGGAGTAAAGGGGCCAGCCCTTGCGTGGATGGAGTCCTTCCTGGTGAACAGGAACTTTCAGCTGCACTGCCCCCCATTTAAGTCCTCTCTCAGAAAGGCAAGCCATGGGGTTCCTCAGGGCTCGAGTCTGAGCCCCACCTTGTTTAATATCTACATGGAACCCCTGGCTCGCATAGTTGAAACTTATGGGGTGGGCATTGTCAGCTACGCTGATGACACCCAATTGATGTTTAAACTTACGCCCGACCACAGTGAAGAGGCCACCAATTTCTCCAACTGTCTCTCTTCCGTGGCAGCTTGGATGAATAACAACTGCCTCCGCCTCAATGGCGACAAAACCGAACTGCTGGTGGTAGGTAAATCGTCTTCCGCATGGTCTCACATGTGGTGGCCTGTGGAATTAGGCAGTCCTCCTAGTCCTCTGGCCTCGGTGCGTAACTTGGGCATCATACTGGACTCTAACCTTTCATACAAGCCCCAAATCAATAAAACCACAGCCAGATGTTTCAGCGTTTCTTCGGAATGTACTGGGCCTCCTTCCCATGGATTCCAGGAAGACCATTGTACATGCCCTTGTAACCCCCCACCTGGACTATGGTAACGCCCTGCTACTGGGTTTGAGCAAAAAGGGACTCCACCAACTCCAGTGTGCCCAGAATGCTGCTGCGCGTCTTGTACTTAAACTTCCTCGAAGAGCCTCAGGCAGATCTGCCTTGTCCAAACTCCACTGGCTCCCCATCAAGGAGCGAATTAAATTTAAATCCCTATGCTTCGCCCATCGTATTGCCCATGGCACTGGCCCAGGTTATCTCCATCGCTTACTCACAATACATCGACCTACCAGGAATTTGAGATCTTCTGGAATGATGACGTTCAAAATTCCTAAAATCACCAGAGCCAGGATGGGCGGCTGCTCGTTCAGATACTTGGCTGCCAAGGGCTGGAACGAGCTTCCTCTCGAGATCCGTATGAACCCTCCGAATTCAGGTTTCGGGGAAGACTCAAAACCGTCCTATTTCCTCGCAATTAATCATCATTTCCTCCCTTGCCCTGTTTGGATCTTCCTGTGCTCTTTCCTCTGAGCTCTTATTGCAGTTTTCAGCGCGGGGACACTCTGTTTTTGAGTAACCAGGCGCTTTACAAATGGTTTCTATTCTATTCTATGACGGGGGAAGAGAGTGATGGTAGAAAAAGGCAGGGGGCGGCATTTTTCAATTCTCGCCTAGGGTGGCAAAACACCTAGAAACGGCCCGCCCCCTGACACTGGGACACAGGGCGTCCTAGCCCTAGAGAGGCCAGTTGGCCTAGGGACAGTCACAGGTGGTGACTAATGTGAGTTCTGGCGCATTTATGATTTATGTGCCAGTGTGATTACTGCGCAATCGTTATTGCTACACCTCTGAATGTTTTTATGCATCATGTGCCTTGCTCTTACACCGCTGAATGTATTTTGTGCATCATGTGTTATCTGCACCTCTGAATGTGTTTAGGCGTCATGTGTTTTGCTCCCAGGTCTAAACCCCTAAATGTATGATGATATTTAGTTGGTTGTTTTCTCCTAGTACAGGTGGTGCTAGTGAGGTCCTGGTTACCAGTGATTACTGGTTGTGTGCTATGTATGTTATTTTGTGTTACATTGATTTTACCTCCTAAGTGCTAATTCTACCCAGTGCTAAGTTCTAAAAGAGCTGATTCCTGACAGTGGTCCATGTGGCCCTGTCTTGTACATATCCCCTGTAAATTCTACCCGTGCCTGTTGGCACATTGTAAAGTGTGTGTTTATCTAATGTGTTTTGGTGTAATACAAAGGCTATTTTTATATATAACCTTCTGTGGAGTTTCCTTTGTGGTGGGCCTTGGGTGTTGTTGCTGGGGTGCGTGCGCAAATACTTAACTCATATCGCCTCCAAGTGTAGCCTTGCTGCTCGTGCCACGTTACCTAGAGGGTGAGCAGGGGTTATCTTGGCGTGTAACTCCCTTGCCCTGACTTAGGAGTGGTGGTCTCTGACTGACCTTGGCGCAAGCCCTGGCCAGCCAGGGATCCCATTTCTAACACATTCCTTTGACATTAAATATTATCATTAACTCCTTCGCTGCGGGGGTTATTTTCCCTCTGTGCTGGGGGTGAGGGGGGCGCGCACGGCGCCCGCATGCTCATGACGAGCTCAGCTCGTCATGAGGCACAGCGCTCCTGTGCTCATGACGAGCTCAGCTCGTCATGACCACACCAGTTCCCGTGGAACGCTCAGCACAGCAGGGAAATTATCCCCGCATGCGAGCGTTCCATGGCTCATGACGAGGTCAGCTCGTCATGAGCACCGGAGCGCCGTGGCTCATGACGAGCTCAGCTCGTCATGAGCATGGAAAGAGTTAAAACATGTACTTCCATCAGTGAATACTAAAGATACATAAGTAGTTCTTAAAACAGACGCAGAGACATGTTTATTTTCAACATCCAAAATGCTTCTGCCGCATTTCCAGATATATGAGAAATCGTAAACCTGGAAATGTGTCAGAATGTTACGCCTCCCCACGGAAGGCATAGGGAGGCGCAACGAGGGGACATTTTTCATTTCTCCTCGTTTTCTCCTCTATGCGTGCTGCATTCTGCATCACACATAGAAAGAGGAAAACACCTAGTGATTGTTAAAGATTCATCCCTGCAATGCAGGCACCTTGCATCATGGTGCAAGGGAGGCTGCTTCAGCTTATGACAGCCAATTGTGCGCCAGCACAGGGAGGAGCACAGGGATCGTCATTTTGTTGTAGATATGGCGCATCCCTTTGCTTCCAAAGTAATGCTGCGCGGCGCAGCCAAATGACTTGTGGCACCGCGCTGCCTTAATTTTTTGTAAATAACGCCCTTCATACATATCCCCTGTAAATTCTGCCCGTGCCTGTTGGCACATTGTAAAGTGTGTGTTTATCTAATGTGTTTTGGTGTAATACAAAGGCTATTTTTAAATATAACCTTCTGTGGAGTTTCCTTTGTGGTGGGCCTTGGGTGTTGTTGCTGGGGTGCGTGCGCAAATACTTAACTCATATCGCCTCCAAGTGTAGCCTTGCTGCTCGTGCCACGTTACCTAGAGGGTGAGCAGGGGTTATCTTGGCGTGTAACTCCCTTGCCCTGACTTAGGAGTGGTGGTCTCTGACTGACCTTGGCGCAAGCCCTGGCCAGCCAGGGATCCCATTTCTAACACATTCCTTTGACATTAAATATTATCATTAACTCCTTCGCTGCGGGGGTTATTTTCCCTCTGTGCTGGGGGTGAGGGGGGCGCGCACGGCGCCCGCATGCTCATGACGAGCTCAGCTCGTCATGAGGCACAGCGCTCCTGTGCTCATGACGAGCTCAGCTCGTCATGACCACACCAGTTCCCGTGGAACGCTCAGCACAGCAGGGAAATTATCCCCGCATGCGAGCGTTCCATGGCTCATGACGAGGTCAGCTCGTCATGAGCACCGGAGCGCCGTGGCTCATGATGAGCTCAGCTCGTCATGAGCATGGAAAGAGTTAAAACATGTACTTCCATCAGTGAATACTAAAGATACATAAGTAGTTCTTAAAACAGACGCAGAGACATGTTTATTTTCAACATCCAAAATGCTTCTGCCGCATTTCCAGATATATGAGAAATCGTAAACCTGGAAATGTGTCAGAATGTTACGCCTCCCCACGGAAGGCATAGGGAGGCGCAACGAGGGGACATTTTTCATTTCTCCTCGTTTTCTCCTCTATGCGTGCTGCATTCTGCATCACACATAGAAAGAGGAAAACACCTAGTGATTGTTAAAGATTCATCCCTGCAATGCAGGCACCTTGCACCATGGTGCAAGGGAGGCTGCTTCAGCTTATGACAGCCAATTGTGCGCCAGCACAGGGAGGAGAACAGGGATCGTCATTTTGTTGTAGATATGGCGCATCCCTTTGCTTCCAAAGTAATGCTGCGCGGCGCAGCCAAATGACTTGTGGCACCGCGCTGCCTTAATTTTTTGTAAATAACGCCCTTCATATTCTATCAAATGAAAATAATTTCTAACTGAAACAGATCGAAAGTTATTAAAAACACAGCCATGTGCGTTGCTGTGCAGCAGAAGGGTTACATTGCAAAGGTTAACTGGTCACGTTTAATTTGCTAAGTACTGTATTTAGGTATTCAGCCGATACTAATTAGTGGAAACCTTTGCCCAGACAGTGTTGACGTGTAAACAATTCAAGAGAATGAAATAATACTGTCACAAAATGTGCTGTACCATGCCGCATAATTTGCCTTTCTAGCCATGCAATCGAGTCAACCCCATCACATAATCTGTTCCTCCATATCGCTGCTTCATTTAAGTGGCCTTGCAATTTTACCCCCGAGATAATGTACAGACAAGAACGCATTGTTAACATTTAAAATCTTTTTTTAATGAAATTTTTTAAAAAAACAGCTTCAGAATACCTGAATTTTCCTTTCCACGTCCTTTCAGCCCTCACTATTCAAATATAAGCATTTTCCCAGGAGTGGCACATTGACCTGTTCACCAACACCCAGACAGGCACACACAAACAGCCACGCGCATGCAGCGTTTGAGACAATTTTTTGTATTGAATATTTGGCATATCATCCTAATTTCTGGCTGCCTCACATCAGGCGGGATTTTCAGTATGTGCAGAACAAGGCCGGTCAGCCGCTGCGGCACACCACTGTCAATCACAGTCGGGTGCCGGGTCTCCAAGCCGGGATCTCAGCACAACATAGCACTACAGTGGTGCTGGGATCTCAGAATGGTGGCAGCCTCATTCCCATGCTTTCAGCTCTTGTGCTGAAAGCCCCTGGGTATCAGTACTTTCCTGGTCAAGGGAAAGTGCAGGGACGCTATGGAAACAAAGTAAGAAGTGTCAGTACTCAGTACCATTGAGTATATTACCTTGGGGACTGTGGTACTCAGTAGTTAGAGCAATATTGTTATTTAAATCTAATGAATGATATCATTAAGGATGCCATTCATCATGTCATGAGTGATGTACTATGAGAGGACATATGCATTAAATGAGGGTGCACACGTTGTAGTAGTTGACTAAATTATAACTGGTGTTTTTCAGTGTTTTTTGAAGTTTTTAAACATTAGTTCTTGTCTCATTTCTACACCTAATTATAATAATGTCAGTTTAACTTTTGTTTTTTTCAGTGAATTTCTGGGGTTTTGTGGATCCTATTCTAAATTGGCCTGTGTGCCAACTTACACTGCACATGCCTTTAGCCATGTGCAGCGGTGGGGTTGGCCGTATGCAGGGTCTGAGCCCAACCCTCTGCTGGCAACGAAACAGTCCTGGGCATGGCATTTCGGCATACAAGGGGGAGGCTGCCGCAGGGCTGGCAGGCACCATGGCCAGGCCATGCACCCAATTCTCAGCAGGCAGCCAACCCCCGCAGCGCACCGCCCCTGACCATGTGCAGCAACGGTTCGTATCTGGTCCTGCACCCAGCCCTATGCGAACACTCACACACCGATGTGGGAAAGAGATGCTGCGCGTGTGCAGACATCTCCCTCTTTAACTGTTTGTAGCCCGTTTAAAAATACATGTCCCTCAAATTAACTCCCCTCACGTTTTTCAGCCTTGGTTTCACGCCTGCATTAACATTTCAGTGCTCATTTACTTTAGCCTGCTCCAGAGGAAAGACTTTAAATTCAACAGCTCCTAGTCCAACAAATGGAATGGAGGAGTACTTCACTTTTGTCTTAAATACAAAATGTTGGCACTCTAGTTGTTCTTTAGAACTCTATGTGGATGCTGCAGTTGATCACTAGGGAGTTAACTGACAGACTGCTGCTGGTTTTGGAAGTACATGGTTCACTATGCATAGCAGAATGTTTTACAGGCATTGATGAGGAAATTAACTGATAACACATAGAAAATGTATCTTGATTTTAGCTTTCTACAACACTAACTACAATTTATTTGACAAAAGTGTCATTAGGTTCCTAAGAATTAAGTGGGACTATGTATCCGGGCAACCCTACAACAGGCCCTTTGTCTCCTGAAACCGGTCCTCGGAAGCTTGTTTCCGGTCCAGGGAAGACATGGCTTGGCAGTTCGGGCTGGACTGTTCCCATGAGGCAGAGGGTCAGACTGATTTGCATATAGCCATGTCTGAACTGGGGTGGCAGAGTGGGCTAAAGAACAGTGATGGATTAAACCCAGATCTTTTGGCTGGGTGTGAGTGTTTGATTGATTCAGATGCTCCGTCCATCACCACCCCCTTTTGTACCGCTTTTGGCCGCCATAAGGGTGGCAGGGTATGCTCAGACGTGAGTCCCTTGCTCACTTTGCCACTGGATTCAAGCAAGCCGGGCTGAAGACGGCTGGAATGCCAGAAACCGGTCCTCGGAAGCTTGTTTCCGGTCCAGGGAAGACATGGCTTTGCAGTTCGGGCTGGACTGTTCCCATGAGGCACAGGGTCAGACTGATTTGCATATAGCCATGTCTGAACTGGGGTGGCAGAGTGGGCTAAAGAACAGTGATGGATTAAACCCAGATCTTTTGACTGGGTGTGAGTGTTTGATTGATTCAGATGCTCCGTCCATCACCACCCCCTTTTGTACCGCTTTTGGCCGCCATAAGTGTGGCAGGGTATGCTCAGACGTGAGTCCCTTGCTCACTTTGCCACTGGATTCAAGCAAGCCGGGCTGAAGACGGCTGGAATGCCATAAACCGGTCCTCTGCTCACTTTGCCACTGGATTCAAGCAAGCCGGGCTGAAGACGGCTGGAATGCCAGAAACCGGTCCTCGGAAGCTTGTTTCCGGTCCAGAGAAGACATGGCTTGGCAGTTCGGGCTGGACTGTTCCCATGAGGCACAGGGTCAGACTGATTTGCATATAGCCATGTCTGAACTGGGGTGGCAGAGTGGGCTAAAGAACAGTGATGGATTAAACCCAGATCTTTTGACTGGGTGTGAGTGTTTGATTGATTCAGATGCTCCGTCCATCACCACCCCCTTTTGTACCGCTTTGTCTCCTAAAGCAGGCTTCGATAGAGACCCTCAGGGATGGAGATAGGTTATTGATTGTCGAACCAACTACAAGGCGGCCTTTAAGGACCAGAGGCGAACACTACAGGGGCAGGCATGTGAAGAATTAACCCAAGCTAGTGAGCAGTGGGATAGAATTTTATTTTGGCAAGTAATAAACAGACCCTGTTTTTCTGACCCACTGAAATCCAACCCATCACCCCGGAAGAATAGATACCCCATTATGAAGGAGTATATAATTATGGACAATGCAAGGGATTTGCCCTTGAGATAGGGTCATCCCAGTCGGACATTCCTATAATTTTCACCCTGGATGAAGTACGGGTGGGTATTGAGGGACTGGCTCGGAGTAAGGCCCCAGGTCCTGATGGGGTTCCCCCAGATCTTTTCCGGGATAATACGGATGTATAGGCTCCAGTTTGACGAGGGTGTTAAATGCTGCGGTAAGGAACAGGTTGCCACCATCCTGGTCTACTGCAACGATTGTGCCGATATTTGAGAAGGGGGATAAGAATAATCACCATTGTTACCACCATATCTCTCTCATTGACTCTACAGTCAAAGTCCTGGGGCGGGTCTTACTTAACAGGCTTCCTGATTGGGCCGAGTTGAATAATATCATCTCTGATGCGCAGAACGGCTTCCAAATGGGAAAATCAACCACGAGGCAATGCTTGGATCTTTATTCATTAATTGCTAAATATACGGTTGCTCAATCTGGTGACCTCTTTTTGGGTTACATGGATCTCACCGAGGCCTTCGACCGGGTGAACCACAAAAAATGATGGGCCCTACTCGATTCAATGGGGGTTCGAGCCTGCTATTGTAAATCTACTAAGGACTCCCATTCCCACACTACAGCCGCAGTTAGACATTCACAGGGGCGGGACCTATTTGTCATTTTAATTGTACTGGGGGTTACGCCACGGATGCATTTTAACCCCTTTTTTATTTACCTTATATATTAACGGCCTAGAGGCGGCCTTGACATTTTTGCAGACTGTCCCTGAGTGAGTAGGTAAGCACTTCCAGTTCCTTTACCTGCCAATGACGGGGTGCTGATGGCACACACTGTGAGGGGCCTACAGGCCCTTATTGATAAATTGTTGCCTTTATGAGCGGGTTGGTCCAGTTGGCCAACTTCACAAACTAAGTTTTGGAAGTTGGCCCTCAGGGACCCATTTTAAGACATTCAAAGCAGGTGCCCATACTCTAGCTAAGGTCCCGGCTTTCCATTATTTGGGAATCTTATTCGATGAAACATTTAAGTGGAAACAGGTGCTAGAGGGGAAGGTAGGCGATGTGAACAAATCAATGGGAGCCATTGCTAGCTATGTCCATAGACTGTGATTATAAAGCTTTACCCGTCATTTTGCATATCCAAGGCTCTGTAAGGAAGTGAGGTTGGGGGCTATATTGTGACCAATAAACTTCAAATCGCAGAAAATAAGATCCTGAAACGTATTTTGAAAGTCCCACAGGGTACCACATTGTTTTCCGTGCATGAGGAACTAAGGTTAAATTATATACTGGACATGGTGGCAGTAAAACCCCTGACCTGTTGGGTGAAAATCTGGTCGAATAATGAGCTGGCTCTCAACCGTCTGATTGTTTCAGATTGTTTATCACTAGACCATGCACTACAAATCCCCTGGCTAAGTTATATCAAAGAGACGCTTTTTGCTTCGGGCAGGGCAAATATTTTCTTAAATTACACAAGGTGACCCCGCACACTTCAACAGTAAATAGTACAATGTAATGTTTTATATATGTGGTCACATAGACTCTCCAATTGTCTATGTGACCACATATATAAAGTCATTACATTGTACTATTTACTGTTGAAGTGTGCGGGGTCACCTTGTGTAATTTAACTTGTAAAACAGGTTTCTTGTTTTCTAATTTTGGGATCTAGGGGATTGTGTCCCAGACCTCCAGCACCCACACACATGCATATTATAGGGATTTTGTCACCGGTGCGGGCAAAGTAGCCTTAATCTCCTGTTCTGGCTTGAATTAAATATTTTCTTAAAGCCTGACTCAGTAAAGCGTCTGGACCTGAGCATAGAGAAGGAGCTAGTTTTTAAACATACCACGGCCTCCTGTGAAAATACTGAGCTAACTAAGCCAGCGGTGAGAGGACATGTTCCTTTAAAATCAGTACAGGGCATAGAGAATTTTCGATGTAGTTTAAGAAATGCCTCTGATAGATTTTTAATATCTCGGTTTAGATTTAATCAGCTCCACCACCTTTTAGCCTCGCCAGCTGGTTTTATTTTACACGATGAGACCAGAGGCCCCCTTGGCTGCAACAATAGTCTCCACAGGATACCTTACATTTTGTACTTTTATGAAAATATTTTACTCACCCTAGGAGAATATATCTTAAATCCCTCTTAAAAGCGATGAGTTTTAGTCATGCCTTGTTTCTTTAATGTATCTTCAGCTGCTGCCTAATGATTATACGCTCTTTGTAGTTATGAATTTTTTAAGAGCAGCACTTAGATCTAGAAATAACAGATGTATCAATGGTTGAATGGATTTTGCATTTTTGCACATTACCTGGACTGTTTCTCAGCTGTACTGATGATGTGTATCTTTTATGGATGTGACTACCTCAGAATAAAGATTATTATTATTATTACAACAAAAGAAACCCATCATTTGTGATCTTTTACTTCAGTAACCTTTGTCAGTCAGTCAAAAGCTTTATTGCCGGTTAAAAACCATAAAAGCAGAGAATACATAAATTAAAAAAATTATAGTTTGGCCAACAGTAGGCAACATAGAAAAGTGCATGATTAAACAGAAAAGCTAAAACAATATATAAAAGCATAAAAAGGTTAAAACTGGTGGTTGGATATAAAACAGGCCATAGATGGGTTAAGTTACAGTTCTCAAGTAATTTCATGGAGGTATAAAATCAATTAAGGCGAGTTGGGTTTTAATTTTAGCTCCTCTAGTACACCACATCGACAACAGGTATCTGGAGGTCGCAAACACAGTCAAAGCAGAAGAGTCGTATTTCAACAATCTAAACACCTCTCTGAAATCCCTGAAGCCCCTGGACTTACATAACTGTAGGATCCATTTGGCTCTAGCCTTGGAGTACAAGGGGCAGAAGAGCAGAACGTGCAGATCAGTCTCTTCAGCCTGTTCGCACCCCGGGCATAAGCTTGGTACAAGTTGAGCCATAGACCACTTATTTGTTACAGCCCTCACGGGGAGAGAACCATACCTAAATTGGACATATAGTTTCTTCGCCAGTGGGGGCTGGATGTTGTCCAAGAATTTCTCAAAGTAGTACTTATCCTTGACTTCAAGAAAGCTACATGTCAGCCTACCCAGAGATGGTTTCCCTACCAACTGATCCAGTCGGAATTGGTTAAGCACTTTGGCCAGTGTTCTCCTGGGGGTCGAGGAGGAGGAAGGTTCCGGGGAGAGCCACAAATCCCCCCTCCCCAGGGCCTGACATAGCTGTTTCACATGCTTAAGCCAGGGGATTTTCCCCACACCCCTCAGCGTTAGTAGGTAGCTAAGTTCCTCCCGGTAGCTAGAGAGCTCCTCCAGTACTGAAGAGGGCGATTAGGGATGACTTCGTGAAGGGGGGCCAGCCCCAGGTCAAGGCATAGAGGGATCAGGGGTGTGCTCTGTGGGAGTCTCATTAGGCGCCTGATGAAGCTATTCTCCGTGGTAGAGAGCATAGAGGCATTAGCATGGCCCCATAGCTCTACTCCATAAAGCGCCCCTCCTATCGCCTGTGCTTTATAAATTTCTAGTGGTGGTCCCAGGATTTTGCACGAGCACTCGTTATGGACCTTGAGGATACCTCCGGCAGCTTGGGCCAGTTTCATGTTGACGTTGGCTATATGGGTCCCCCATTCCGTCTTATCATTCAGAGGTACCTCTAAGTACTCAAAAGAGGAGACTCTTTCGAGCGCTGTGCCATCCAAGTGGGGGAGGGGGAAATTGGGCAATTTGGAGTTAAAGACCATAAATTTTGTTTTCGAGAGATTAATCTCCAAATTTCTGAGTCTACAGAAGGAGCAAAAAGCCTCCAGTGTCCTCTGAATGCCCGATGAGGATTTAGATAATAAAAGGGTGTCATCAGCGTACATTAGGGCTGGAATTTTACGGGATGCCAAACAAGGGGAGAATAAGTCCCTTGCGCCCCAAAGATGTTTAATCAGGCCATTTAGGAAGAGGGAGACGAGCGTGGGGGCCAACACGCACCCCTGCCTCACGCCCCTTTCCACCGGGAATGCGGCCGAAAGCTCTCCTACCCTCCCAAACCTTACTCTTGCAAACGTACCCTGATGTAACCGTTTGAAAAGTTGGCATAGATAAGCAGGGATTTTTTCCAGTAAAACCGCCCATAGCTTCTCCCTCTGGACCAGGTCAAATGCAGATCGAAGCTCTACAAAAATCAAATGCAAAGTAACAGCCCCCATAGTGACCGTCTTCCAGTAGACCATCTGTACTCTAAATAATTGATGAATGGTGGAAACTTTAGTACGAAAGCCCGCTTGGAGGGGAGTCAGGATGAGGTGTTCGTCCATTCAGCACTGCAACCTCGATAGTAAGAAGCGGGCCATTAATTTCTGCAAGACGTCAATAAGGCTGATGGGGTGGTAATTAGCCGGGTCCAGAGGGGAAGCCTTTTTATGGATGGGGATGATCACAGCCCCCAACCAAGTTCGAGGGATTTCCATGCCACAGATGATGGCATTGAAGTAGAGGCAGAGATAGGGTACCCAAACCTTTTGCTCGCTCAGAAACAGGTCTCCCGGTATACGATCCAAACCCGTGGCCTTGCCTGTCGCCAGACTTTTAAGGGCCACCTGGGTTTCCCACAGATTTACTGGATAGTAATCCGGGTCTAGGGTAACCTGTGGGTATGGTGCAGTTATAGCTAGTTCTGTTGGGAGCGGGTTATTTGAGTGCGCAAAGAGGGGCTTGAAATGCGCTATCCATACCTCTTCGCTCAAGTTAGGTATTATAGCACACGCCCCCTCTGGCGAGCCTGATCTCACCAAGTTCCAGAAAGCCCTGTAATCGTGTGTGTCGAGTGCCTCTTTTATATTTTCCCATCTTCTGGACTCCCATTCCAACTTAGACTCCGTGATAATGCTTTTTTAAAAGAGTCTAGCCCCTCTTATGCTCTCTACTGAGCCGGTTTTTACATCACTAGCCAGTGCACGTTTTGCCTCTCTGCATTGTTTGTTAAACCACTGCTCCTGGATTTTAGGTCGAGCCCTCCCATCGACTGGAGTTTAGACGTAATCAGCTAGAGTGGTAATTAAATTGGCGTGGATGATCTCCAGTGCCCGGAAATTCAAAGAATCGTTGGTGGCCGGGAGCTTAAAGGCCTCAGCAAAAGAGGAGGCGACTTGTTGGTAAAGCTATGCTACTTTCTCTGGTGCCAGCACGAACTTGGCCCACCTAATGCGTCTACCGCATTCCCCCGCAATGAGATTACAATTAGTATATAAGTTGGGCTCCCTCACTCCTGATTGACTACCGAGAGCAGTAGTTCGAGAGACAGGAAATTGTGGTCGCTGTCCACTCTCTGTATAACAGTAAAGGACTTGATTTTGGACCAAAATTCAACCTTAACCATGATGTAGTCAATGGTTGTGGATTTCCCGGCTCTGTTATAGGTAAATTTCCCCGGCACATCGGGAGGGAATCTGCCGTTACAGGCTCTAAGGGAGTGGGAAACTAAAAGCTTGTTGATCTGCAATGCTAGTGGAGTCAGACGCTTAGCTGCATATGACGAACACTCCTGTATGTGCCATATAGCGTCCTCCTCCACTGTTACAGACGGTATACCCGCCACGGGTTCGAAGTGGCAATTGAAATCACCACCCAGTACCCTGTGGGTGGGAGCAGAGTATGCTGAGAGGAGTTCGTCAAGCGCCTCAATCAATGTAGACCCCCACGAAAGGGAACTAGAGCGCTGATAAATATTAAAAACCACTGCTGTCGTACCATCTAAAAATTTTAGGACAATACCCAGAATGTCCGGGGAGAAAGTACCTATCACCTTCACAGAGCACCCCAAATGGGTGGCCACCCATATGCACAAGCCTCCCGAGGGTCTACCCCTGGGTCCCTGTAAGGCTAGGGTGTGATAAGATGCGAAACCCACCCTAGAGGGAGCGGTTGTCATCCAAGTTTCTTGAAACAAACACACGTCGTATAAGTCCACCAACTCCCCCCATTCTGGGTCTGCTAACTTAGCACTCATCCCTGCCACATTCCAAGATCCTATGAGTGACGTACGGGGTGTTGCCCTGTACGGTCAGCTAAGGTTGGAGATAGACTACTGACACAGGGAGTACCTTCACTAAATGCCATCCCGATGTCTACCCCTTGTTTGCAAGACATTGGCTGTATCAGTGATAGCGTCAACGGTGAATCCTCTTGTGGGGTCCAACCGATGCTCGTGATTACCACCCCTGCACGCCTCACACCCTCAATTTCCACCCGGCTCCCCACTGGAGTAAGATCTATATCCAAGTGCCCAAGTGGGAGGGTTAGTCAATCTACATTGTTCAGGGCATTAAATCTATTCTCCACCGGACTACTATATTCCGTCCGGGAGAAAAATCTGTTTACACTGGGGAACCTTGCCTGTGGATAAAAATGCCCCAGGGGAAGGGGAGTAATTGAGCCCTATTGACAGGGGCCACCCCATGCTAAAATGTGATTAACCACACCCGGGTCCCTAAAATTAATGATCACACAGTCTCCTACCCAATCTTTAGGTTTGTTCCCGATCCAACTTACTCTTCTAGCAAAAAGGATTTCCCCCTGGCCCGAGTTCATTAGTGGTCTGCATTTGTTCAGCCAAAAAATAGTTTTATTCTTTAGCTCGGGAAACGTTTCTCCGAGCTCTCCAGAAAGCGATGGGACTCCAGATAGGACCACCACGTACGGGGAAGCTTCAGGGGGAAGCTGGATACAGGGTAAAGGTTGTTGGGTAGCTTTAAACGGAAGGGAAGAGGTAGAGTTATGGGGCGTCGCCCCCCGGTTTAGCAGCTGATTACTAGGCCCTGCTAGAATTGGTGATGGAATACGAGGGCTGGAACTCTCACTGGTCGGGAGACTGCTTGGAAGGATACGGATAGCGGGGCAGGGAAAGGTAGGGGCAGTGGAACAGTTGATCGTTGACGATTGTCCCCACCCTTGTGCCCGATTATCTTGGCGTGATACTGCAGCTTGACTAAGGCCTTGAGTTGGCTGTTTAATACTGCCTGCAGCCAACATCGAGGAAGTACTAGTTTTCAGCGTTGTTGGCTGTGGGCTTACGCCACTCCTGTTGTTTAACATGGATACAACTTTGTCAATTCTGCTCATCACGCTTTAGCACTGCGAGTTAATGAGTCTTTCCATGTGAGCTTGCAAGTCAATTATTAAGTGGGTGGCCCAGAGCGGGGGAGCTAAGATGGAGAAGGAAGGCCCCGCGTCTGCCTGAGGAATATTGGGAGCGGGTATGTTCCGCCTGACAGCTTTTTTTTTAGGGTTAGGCTTCCTTTTTTTAGGACAGTACTTAGGTGCCTTAGTAGCCCCCCGGGAACCCAAAGAAGGGGGTTGATTAGTACATGGGCCAGCGTCCAACTCAATCGGCACACAGGGAAGCTCCACAAAGGAGGACGCGAGCAGCGAGTCAGGAGAGTTGGCTGTTGCTAAGGAATCATTTGCAAGTGTAGTGGGATGAGATAAGATGGGTACCAGGGGATGAGGCATGGCTGGAGTCAAAGATAGGCGTCTTTCGGTATTTTCTAAAGCTGTAGCTACAACCCCTATTGTCTTTTGCAACATTTTATCTATTGCAGTAAGGGTCATGAGTTGGGTAGTTGAGGCGACCTTTTGCCGAGTATTAGGGCGAGTAGTAGGGGGATTGCTCTTGCCCATTACTCTCGTCAATGGGTGCTCTCCAGGTGATGCAGGGGCAAAACGAAAATTTATAAAATAGACTTATTAAAGTAAAGGTTTAAAAAGCCTACTATAAAGCTAGCATTTAAAAATTGGCCCAGGTGACTATTACTGGCTGACTATGGTTAAAAATAGAATAAAATAAAGAAACATTAAATACCACAGTTCAGAGATGTCCAAGTCAGGTGGAGCCTCGACCAACCAAGGGATGAGGCCCAGCCCGGCCTTCCTCGGCCCCTGATGGCCACAGGCGGCCCGCCCTTTGCCCGGGCTTAGCCCGGCGCCGCCCGCGCGCGCCAGCGGTGTGGGAGGCGTTCCGGTCTTTTACAAGCGCCTCCGGGCGCTTGCGGTGGCGTCACGGGTGCGCCCTGACCCCCGGTGCACCTGGGTGTTGTAGTCCTCGGCCGTTGCCCTCACGGCGCTCGGAGGACGCGGACCTTGAAAGCCGTTGCCCTCACGGCTGGAACTGCGGCAAGGTGAGGTGAGTGCTGGCCTGCCAAAAGGTTTTCCCCCCTTTGTAGGAAATGCTTTCAGTTTTAAAGCTTTATTTCCATCCAGATGGTGTTCTGGAGTACCACACTTTTGTCATAAATACAGAATGTTAGTGCTCTAGTTCTTCATTGGAACACAGTGGTAAAGCTGAAGTAGAACACGGTGGAATCAACTAGTGGGCTGCTGCTGCTGTTGGAAGTACAATTCACACAGAATAGCAGACTTCTCACATTGCTGAGGAAGACTATGTGGGCTTGTACAAAATGTGTTCTCATTTTTGCTTCTGGAACACGCTCCATAACACCTATGAGAAAATCATGAGAAAACTGTTTTCTACATTGTTCATAAAAATTCAGCAGAGGATTAGCATTTTTGCAGTGTAAGACCACCTTAGAACACACCCTAATTCCTAAAATTAATAAAGTGAAACCAACAAACAATTTACATTGTGTGATTACCCTTCCTAAGTGATTATTTTTGTGAACAAAGCAAAACCAAAGGGAATGATGGACGGAGTGTTGAACATTGCAAGCACTCACCCAACAGTCAACTGATCTGGGTTTAAACCATCATCATTCTTTAGCTCACTCCACCACCCCAGTTCAGACATGGCCTTATGCAAATCAGTCTGACCCTGTGCCTCATGGGAACAGTCCAGCCTGATGTGTCAAGCCATGTCTTCCCTGGACCGGAAACAAGCATCCTGGGACTGGTTTCAGGCTAATCAGCCGTCATCAGCCAGGCTAGCTTGAATCCAGTGGCAAAGTGAGCAAGGGACCCACGTCTGGACATACCCTGCCAGCTTAGGGCGAACAAAGCAAAACCAAAGGGGATGATGGACAGAGTGTTGAACATTGCAAGCACTCACCCCCAGTCAACTGATCTGGGTTCATTCCATCATCATTCTTTAGCTCACTCCACCACCCCAGTTCAGACAAGGCCTTATGCAAATCAGTCTGATCCTGTACCTCATGGGAACAGTCCAGCCCGAACTGCCAAGCCATGTCTTCCCCGGACCGGAAACAAGCATCCTGTGACCGGTTTCTGGCTAATCAGCCGTCATCTGCCAGGCCAGCTTGAATCCAGTGGCAAAGTGAGCAAGGGACCCACGTCTGGACATACCCTGCCAGCTTAGGGCGAACAAAGCAAAACCAAAGGGGATGATGGACAGAGTGTTGAACATTGCAAGCACTCAACCCCAGTCAACTGATCTGGGTTTAATCCATCATCATTCTTTAGCTCACTCCGCCACCCCAGTTCAATCAATAAATCAATCAAGGCATTTTCAGAGCACACTATTTACCTGTGAGGGTCTCAAGGCGCTAAAGGGCGGGGGCAGCTATTGGTCAAGCAGCCAGGTCTTGAGACATCTCCTGAAGGTCAACAGGTCCTGGGTCTGCTGCAGATGGGCAGGGAGGGTGTTCTATGTCTTTGTGGAGAATGTATGATGTTACAAGGCATACATTTTTTTTCGATTCGAATAATCTTTATTTCGATCACAAGATCATAAAAGATATACATTACATTCTGTATGAAATTTAAAAATGTATTAAACAACATTAGTGATCAAAATAAAACTAAAAGTGGGAAATTTACCAGGGATTTAAAATCATCTTAAATTTTCAAAGCATTTACACAAGCATTTTTACACAACGACTTTGAGTGTACCATATAGAGGTTAAAAATTTGGATAGTGCAAAAACTACAGTAGGGGACAAGTCGGTCTTTAGGACTCTGTAAGCGGGTAAAAAAGTTCTGAATCCAAGATTCCTGAGCAAGGGGACTAGCCAGTATTTCCTGCTCCTCTCGTAGCCCCTGCAAAAGAAGACAACATGGACGTCGTTCTCCTTCGGGTGTGCACATACCGGGCAAGTTTCTGAGGAGGAGCGAGAAGACCAGGATGCTGTAAATGACGCTAGGGGAAGAGTTCCATATCTCCATTGGAGAAATAATTTCCTAGTCAGTTGTGGGGTAATGGCATCTAAGACACTTTCGAGTTGATAGGAGCCTTTTGTTTTTGTGAACTGGTTGGCCAATGATCCGTCCCGGGTACCTTCTGTAGCTCTAAAGAGCATGTGTTCATAATAAGCTCTCGCCAGTACCTTTTTCGGGATCTTTGGACAGGTGTTTAATGGGTCCAGCCATAGTTCAGGGAGTCCGATTGCCTCCAGCGTTCCCTTGATGTATATGAGCCATGGAATTCTTTTGGCGTTGGGTAACTCTAAAAATTCCTGCAACTCAGCTCTGTAATTTGAAAGGTCTGGACTACTCCATAGACGCCGCCAGAATGTCAAAGGCTTGAGACTCAGCTCCTCCGTTATTGGTCGAATGCCCAAATCCAGTCTGAGCGGGAGTAATGGAGTACTCTGCGGAAGAGCAACTATCTGTCTCAGGAATTTGTTCTCAGTTGTTAATAATTTGGATGATGGAATGTGACCCCACAATTCACCCCCATATGTGACACCCCCCCGGGCTTGGGCTTTGTAAATATGGATAATGGGGCTAAGTGGCCGGTAGGGGGATTTGTTCACCAGTCTCATAGTGCCACCCGCCAACTGTGCCAGTTTGATGTTCACTTTCGACTGGTGGGACGACCACGTTAAGTTTTCATTAAGGGTGATCCCCAAATATTCAATTATGTGTACCCGTTCCAATTGGACTGTTCCCAACCTAGGTGGTGCACGGTTATGGGGCTTGGGATTGAGAATCATATATTTAGTCTTTTGTGGGTTGATTTCAAGTCCCTGGTCTAGACAGAACTGTAAGAACCCCTCCAAAACACGTTGAATGCCCATAGGAGATTTGGACAGCAGCAGAGTGTCATCTGCAAATATTATTGCAGGCACCCTGCTGCCAGTCAGTTTTGGGGCATCAGTATTGGGGATCCTGGTCAGGTGGGCAACTACCCCGTTCACAAAGAGGCAGAACAGGGTCGGTGTGAGCACGCAACCCTGTCTTACCCCTCTGCGAACGGGGAACCTTTCGGTTAACTTGCCACCTCTGCCACACCTAACACAGGCATAGTTGTTATGATGCAATCTCATCAGGATAGCCAAAATATCTCCAGGGACATTCAACTCCTCCATGACTTTCCATAGTTTTGCTCTCGGTACCAAATCAAAGGCGGCACGCAAGTCTACAAAGACTGTATACAAGGTACCGCCCTCGATTACAGCTGTTCTCCAATATAGGAGGTTCAGCCTAAAAATTTGATCTATTGTGGACACCCCCTGTCTGAGTCCCGCCTGATAGGGGGTCAGGACACCCGCCTCCTCTACCCAATCCTGTAACCGGTCCAAAATCAGTCTCCCAAAGAGCTTTTGGGATATGTCAATAAGACTGATTGGACGATAGTTGGCTGGGAGCAGAGGGGACCCCTTTTTATAAATTGGAACCACCTCTGCACCCAGCCAAGTATGCGGGACCTCCATACCCTCCAGAATAGCATTAAATATCAATGTGAGGCATGGGGCCCATATCCCTGGTTCCTGCCTAAATAGGTCCCCAGGTACCCCATCCAGACCAGGTGCTTTCCCTGCGGACAGCCCAGCTATAGCCACCCTCACCTCCTTTTCTGTGAAACGGTCACCAATTGGACCTCGAACTGTCATACTGTTTGGAGTGTTGGGAGACCCTTCTTCTGTTGAGTACAGTGACTCAAAATGACTCTGCCATAAGCTAGGAGCTATATTAGGCTCAATTGCTAGGGATAAGTCTTCTGTGCCGTTGGAGACTAAACGCCAGAATTTGCGCAAAAATTGATGGTTAGGGATTTTGAGAGGTTTTCCCAGTATTCTTGATCCCATTCGGCCCTCGCATCCACCAAGAGCTTTCTATAGGATCTTCTCCTGTCTTGAATTTCCTCCCTGCTTTTACCTCCCTTAATAGCAAGTAGCAGTTTGGCCTTAGATTCCCTACAGGTAGCATTATACCAGGTCTTCTTGGCTGGGGGTCCTATTCTTTTCCCAGGCTTTGAAAACAGATCTAGCTCCAGGGTACTGATTAGATCTGCATGTGTCTGAGCAAGCTTTTCTCTATTGGCTACACCTTCCACCTCCTTCCCTATCTGAAACGCCTTCTCCAAGAACGGGATGATCCTTGCGTATAGTTTTGGTATTCTGTCTTCGCTAGTGGCCAATTTCTCCCACCTGACTTTTCTCCTGTTGTTTTCTAATAGGAGTCCTGACTTGACTTTATCCATGCCAGGCGAGATATCCTCATTCCCTGGTGAGATATAAGAAAGTTCCAGGGCATTGTGGTCACTGTCCCTTTTCTCAATGACTTTAAAGTCAACTACTTGTGACCACATTGCTAATTTGACAAGGATATAATCTAGTCTCGATTCTCTAGTGGTTTTGTTGTAGGTACAGATACTTGGTGTGTCCGATTTACAACGACCATTGCAGGCCCTTAAACCTTAGTTTAGAGTGAGGGCAGCTATCTGCAAGGCCAGGGGGGTCCAGGCTCTGGGGGGAGGCGCCACCGTCACAGGAACCAGCCAACGTGAGTCTTCCTCGAAGGAGGGGCCATCACGTAGGCCTGATAGTGGTTCATACTGTGAGTTTAAATCACCTCCCACCAGGCATGGAAGTTCCCAGGGAATACCATCAAGGAACACGGAGAGTTGCTCTATGGTGCTAGATTCTTTTGACGTGGGTACCGGCCTTGAGTATATATTTACGACTACCAGTTTCGAGGAATTTGGCCACTCTAGTAGGATTGCCAGAATATCGTCGGAATCAGTTTCCAAACAGGTAGCCTGGCAGCCTAGATCCTTTGCTACCCATGTCGCGAGTCCTCCCGATGGCCTGCCCCCCCCCCCACTTAGCGGGTTTAGAAAAGGCTGCATATCCCTGGAATAAGAGTTCCTCACGCGCCCAGGTCTCCTGAAAAAGTAAAATATTTTTTGATCCAATAAAAGACACCCAGTCTGTGGAGTCAATTTTACTGGCTAATCCTGCGACATTCCATGAAATCATAGTTAGTGGGAATGGTTTGGTAGTAGATGGGCCTATGTTGGTGGTATTAACAACACTAATCTCCTAGGTGTCTATCTGAATTGGGGGTGAATGGGCCAGAGCCAATCTTTGATTAGTATGGATCACAATTGGGTCCTCTAAGATAGGCTCTGGAGCTAGATTTGGTTCCAATGCATTTTGCACCCTTGTGTGTGATGTGGGTACCGGGAGCGAACTATTCCCCATCTGTTCTGATGCGGGCAAATCACCACCCTCATTATCCAAGTGTCAATCCACCATTTCTAAGCTGCTATATCTATTGTAAGTGGGGAAATGGGCTGGATAATGCATTCTATGGGGCCCTGGAATTCCTTTCGCAAATCCTCCCCCGCCGCCCCTCCTCCTTGAGATTGTTTCCCAACCTCCCTCCTCCCCATATGGTAGAAAGTGGTCTGTGGGTCTTCCCCTGTAATTGAGTGGAGCACTTCTCTCCCTGCGGCAATTTTCCCAGCCATCCAACAACTCTTGGTGGTGCCCCCATCTCTGATCCTCCAAGTTGTATAGGCTTGATGGGTAGAAGAATGAGAGGGGGAGGGGTTGGATGTTGCTGCCCAGGTCATCAGGGGCCCAGGCACAGATGTAAGCAGCGGTGCCTGGCTCTCTGAAGGTGACCAAAACACAGTCTCCCCTTAATGATTTTCTAGAATATCCCACCCACGTGGCCTGCCTGACCATAGAAATGTCACTGGTTATTCCTCTCGGAAGCGGTCTGTATGTGGATAACCAGCTGATAACCTTATTCCTGAGTGAGGATGTTGATTCAGATGTCAGGGGTTTTAGTTCCGGAACCCCTGCCAAGACTAAGGTATAAGGGGCAGCCTCTGGGGGAAGATTGACAGGTTTTGGTTTGCGGGTATTGTTGGATTTCTCTCCCATAAGTGTTGAATCTCCCTTGGTGTTAGTCTGGGTAGGAGCAGTATCTTTAGGCGGGGGGATGGTAATGGGAGTGACAGTTAGTGTTTGTGGAGTTAATGGAGGAGCGTTGTTGGTATTGAGGTTAGGCGGGGGTTGGAGTGTCTTATTAGGGATGGCTATTGGGTTGTGGGAGTCAGTGGAGGTTAACTTATTCTTTACAACTGTTATGGATTCGTTACCCTTTTTAGCCTTTGGATCGGGGCCCCCTTTCACTACTTTAGCTCCATTAAGATCAAGTTTCTTCGAATTGGCTAGTTGCACAGTGGATTTTTCGATATTAACTAGCCTTGCTTCGATCTTGATTAATCGGGCTTCAAGGGGGCTCAGTAGCGACCTGAGAAGTGTACCAATATCCTCCAGTGTGATGTCATCGCTGGAGTTATCCACTAGAGTCATGTTTGTGGCCGGTGGTGGTACCGTTGTACTATGGATTATGGGGGTAGTTGTTGTACCCTGCTTCTCTAAATTGATGACTGTAGTGCCTCCCTTCGCCCCTTTTCCCCTTGGTGGTTTAGATTTTGGGGACTTTAGCCTGTTAGCTTCTTTAGTTTCTTTATTTTGACACCCCCTCTTTTTTTGTATGGCACCTTCCCTGACCCCCCCTATCTCTATCGGGGCTAGACTCTTTGTCATTAACTACCACTGTTTTCGGCTCGAGAGTTGGGAGAAAAATTCCTGGTGAGGTATGGGGCAATTGGGTGTTTGGGAGAGCCATTAGACTCATGTCCTCAATTTCACTGGGAGCCTCGATTGTAAAATCGGGATTATTAGTAGTTGCGTTAGGTGATTGTTGTATTACCTGGTCGGTCAATTCGTTGATTATGAGTTCAGGCCTCCCCTCCGGAGTTCTGGCTTGAGCCATTGGCCCCATTGAAGATCTTCTAACCCAGTCAATTTCCTGGGAAATTCTTCTTTCCATAACCTCAATTTCCACAATCAGAAGAGATCCGGCTTTGACGAAGTAATTGTCAATGGGGCCCTTTGCGGCTGCGGCCGCAGCTAGTGTCGATTTGCTTCTGGTTTCTCTAGTGCTCATTGCTCCGTGAATTGGGAAACCAGATGTAGCAATAAAAAGGGGGGGGCCGGACCGGACTCTCCCGTACTCGAACGGCCTCAAACGGCCCGCTCTTTGCCCGGTCTTCGCCCCGAGCTTCGTCCCGCGTCGCGGTGGCGATTGCGCCTGTAAAGTACGAGGAGGCTGGGGGCGTGGCCGCCGGGGGAAGAGGCACCAGCTGTGTGGAATAGAGGATGCTGGTCCTCGCAGTCCCCCGGTAGGCTCCACGCACTGAGTTCTCAACCAAGGGCTCGACCTGGGCCGTTCTCTACTGGGAGCGAGTGTGCTCTCCGCCGACTGCGGAGCCGCTCACACCAGGTGAAAACAGCCTCAGGGAGTAGATGAGCGGCACCCGCGAAGCGGGTGTCGCGAAAGGTGGCGGAAGAGCTGGCAGCCTCAAAGTGCAGGCAGAAGTCTGGATCTATCCTCGTGGCAGAAGGTGATTTCCTGAATAAGGCACCCGAGCAGCCGGTGTTCCCAAAGGCAGTTATTGCTGGAGGCTGGGGGCGTGGCCGCCGGGGGAAGAGGCACCAGCTGTGTGGAATAGAGGATGCTGGTCCTCGCAGTCCCCCGGTAGGCTCCACGCACTGAGTTCTCAACCAAGGGCTCGACCTGGGCCGTTCTCTACTGGGAGCGAGTGTGCTCTCCGCCGACTGCGGAGTCGCTCACACCAGGTGAAAACGGCCTCAGGGAGCAGATGAGCGGCACCCGCGAAGCGGGTGTCGCGAAAGGTGGCGGAAGAGCTGGCAGCCTCAAAGTGCAGGCAGAAGTCTGGATCTATCCTCGTGGCAGAAGGTGATTTCCTGAATAAGGCACCCGAGCAGCCGGTGTTCCCAAAGGCAGTTATTGCTGGAGGCTGGGGGCGTGGCCGCCGGGGGAAGAGGCACCAGCTGTGTGGAATAGAGGATGCTGGTCCTCGCAGTCCCCCGGTAGGCTCCACGCACTGAGTTCTCAACCAAGGGCTCGACCTGGGCCGTTCTCTACTGGGAGCGAGTGTGCTCTCCGCCGACTGCGGAGCCGCTCACACCAGGTGAAAACAGCCTCAGGGAGCAGATGAGCGGCACCCGCGAAGCGGGTGTCGCGAAAGGTGGCGGAAGAGCTGGCAGCCTCAAAGTGCAGGCAGAAGTCTGGATCTATCCTCGTGGCAGAAGGTGATTTCCTGAATAAGGCACCCCTTTACATCGTGGTACATTACATCACGGTTTTTGCGTTGGAGGCGCTGGACTTAGGAGTAGTATAATTGACTATTTCAACTCCAGTTTACATACAGTAGGGAAGGTGTTGGATAGTAAATTATACTATTCCTTGTCCCATCCAGCGCAAGTCTTTGTAACGACTTGCGTTGTGAAAACTGTGATGTAATAGCATCGTGATGTAATCCCCGCGTTGTTAACGATGTTTCCCCTTTGTGGCGAGGTAGGAGAAGGATCTGCCACCGGTGGTCGTTCGGTGAATGCGTGGGACAGTGGCGAGGGCGAGGTCGGCAGAGCGGAGCTGGCGGTTCTGGGTGTAGAAGGATAGTCGTTCGTTGAGGTATGCTGGTCCGGCGTTGTGGAGTGCTTTGTGAGCGTGGGTGAGGAGTTTGAAGGTGATCCTCCTGTTGATCGAGAGCCAATGCAGATCTCTTAGGTGGTTGGTGATGTGGCTGTAGTGGGGGAGTCCAAGGGTGAGGCGTGCGGAGGCGTGCTGTATGCGTTGCAGACATTTCTGGAGTGTGGTCGTGGTTCCTGCGTAGAGGGCGTTGCCGTAGTCCAGCCTGCTGCTGATGAGTGCTTGGGTGACCATTCTCCTGGTTTTATCCATATGTAGACTTTGCAGAGCATTCAGAGGGTGTTGAAGCAGGAGAAGGAGACGCGTTGACTTGCTGGGTCATAGAGCGCGTTGAGTCTAGAATGAACCCCAGATTGCGTGCGTGGTTAGTGGGTGTCGGGCAACTCCCAGAGAGGTAGGCCATCAGGAGTAGTCCCATGCGGAGGTGGTGGATCCGAGGATGAGGACCTCCGTCTTGTCTGAGTTCAGTTTTACTCGGCTGGACGTCATCCAATCTGCGACGGCCTTCATTCCCTCGTGGAGGTTGGATTTGGCGATGGCCGGGTCTTTGGTGAGGGAGAGCATCAGCTGCGTGTCGTTGGCTTATGAGACGATGTTTAGGTGGTGCGCTCTGATGATGTTTGTGAGTGGTGCCATGTAGATGTTGAAAAGGGTCGGGCTGAGGGATGAACCTTGGGGTACGCCGCAGGTGATCGTGGTGGCTTCGGATCGGAATGGGGGAGGTGAACTGTCTGGGTTCTGCCGTGAGGAAGGAGGTAATCCAGCCCAGGGTTTTTCCATGGATCCCTGGGTTGTGGAGACGTGTGCGTAGGGTGTGGTGTCAGACAGTATCGAAGGCGGCCGAGAGGTCCAGGTGGATGAGTGCTGCGGTTTCGCCCTTGTCCAGTATGGTACTGATGTCGTCAATGGCGGGTATTAGGGTGGTCTCGGTGCTGTGGTTGCTGCGGAAGCCGGATTGGGAGGAGCCCAGTGTGATGTTCTCCACCAGGAAGAGGGTCTGTTGTCTGTTGGTGGTCTTCTCTGTGACTTTGGCCAGGAACTGGAGCAGGGAGATGCATAGGAAGTTCTTGAGGTGCTTTGGGTCCGCCTTGGATTTCTTGAGGAGGGCGTTGATCTCAGCGTGTTTCCAGCCCTCTGGGAAGGTGGCGGTCTCCAAGGAACTGTTGATTATCTTTAGGAGTTGGGGTGCGATGATGGAGCTTGCCTTGTTGAAGATCTGGTGGGGACAGGGGTCGGAAGGTAAGCCGGAGTGGATGGTGTTCATGATTTTGACGGTGTCTTCGTCGTTGTTCCAGGAGAGCAAAAGGTTGGAGAGTTTCGAGGTAGTAGAGTCTGGGGTGTTGTCGTTGTCTGTCATCGGCTCCTGAGTGTTGAAGCTGTTGTGGATGTCTGGAATCTCGCGGTGGAAGAAGGTAGCCAGAGAGTCGCAGAGTTCTTGTGACGATGGGTCGTCGCTGGAGCTGGGGGTGGCGAGTTCTTTCACGATGTTGAAGAGCTCTTTGCTGTTGTGTGCGTTGTTGTCGATGCGTTCTTTGAAGGAGTTTCTTTTGGCAGATCGAATGAGTTGGTGGTGTTTGCGTCTTGCTTTTGTGAGGGCTGCGTGGTTGTCCTGTCCTTGTGCCATTGCT
Organism: Lissotriton vulgaris; assembly: GCF_964263255.1. Taxonomy (NCBI): domain Eukaryota; kingdom Metazoa; phylum Chordata; class Amphibia; order Caudata; family Salamandridae; genus Lissotriton; species Lissotriton vulgaris. The sequence goes on along the minus strand of NC_141687.1, from coordinate 953,242,540 downwards.
TCTCGAGTGTTCTGCAGGTGTGCTTGGAATTTTCGAGGTTGGCGTTGAACCAGGTGGCTCTTGAGTCGGTGCGCCTGTTAGAGGGTTTCTTGATTGGGGCAAGGGTGTAGGCGCAGTCGTTGATCCATTGTCTGAAGTTGTGGGCTTCTGCGTCGGTCTCGGCGGGTTCGGGCGGAGGGGCTCGGGCGACAGGGGTGATGAGCTGGGCTTCTGTGACTTTCTTCCAGTTGGGGTGTGGGTTGTGTTGTGGTTGGTTGTGTGCAGTGGGTTTTTCGAAGGTGAAGTGGATGCAGTGGTGGTCTGTTCAGTGGAGTTCGGTGTGGTGGCTGAAGGTGACGTGGTGGCTGGCAGAGAAGATGGGATCTAGAGTGTGTCCAGCCGAGTGGGTGGGTGTCATGACGAGTTGTTTGAGTCCGAGGTTGTCAATCAGTGTTGTGGAGTTCTTGTCGTTCTCATTCTTGATGTGGAAGTTCAAGTCTCTGAGGAGGATGTAGTCTGTGGAGGCGATGGCGTGCGTGCTGATGAGGTCGGCGATGGATTTGCTGAACTGTGGTCGAGGTCCCAGGGTTCTGTAGATGAGGGTTCCTCTGAGGGTGGTGTCGTTATTGACGTGGATCTGGAAGTGTAGGTGTTCGACCATGCTGAGGCATCTCCGTTGCTTGTTGAGATACTGATGGTGTTCCTGTGAATGGTGCCGATTCCTCCTCCAGGTTTGTTGTTGTTCCGGTCTCTGCGTGTGATCTTGTAGCCATCCGGGATGGCTATAGCTATGTCCGGTGCCGAAGAGGTGTTCATCCAGGTCTCCGTCAGAAAGGCTACGTCCGGGGTGTAGGAGTCTAGCAGGTCCCAGAGTTTAACGGCGTGCTTGTGTACTGAGCGGGTGTTGAGCAGCATGCAGCTGAGACGGTGTGGCTTGCGGTGCTGGGGTGGGCATGAAAAGCTGGTGTGGGCTGGCTGGTGTAGCTGCAGTTTCGGCAGGTGAAGGATCCGTGGGTGAGCTTCGGGGTGGCCTGGAAGCAGGTGGAGGTCGTCCAGCGTTGAGTGTGTAGAGGGTGTTGGGGTCATAGCGGCGTCGGGTCCTGTGGAGGTCACGGGGGCCAGGGGATCTGGCGCTGGCCGCGGTCCAGGTACGGACAGCTGTAGACGGGCTTGCCCTTGGCGTGCTTCTGGCGTACCAGCGGCGCGCCGGCGGCGCAACCGTACGAGCAGCTGGGAGGCGGGAGCAGGGCAGGCAGGATAGCGGCGGAAAACGGCGGGAAAGAGTGCAGGGAGAACAGAGCGAAACAATGGTACAGAGGCAGTCAGGGAGTAGTAACAGAAGGCAGTACCAGACAATAACCCAGCAAGTAACCAGGGCAGCACCAGAAAAAAACAGTGATCAGCGCGGTGATCGGCGCTCAGGGAGAGAAGACCAGGGCAGGCTCGAACCCTGCACAGGAGGGCACCGCTGAGCTGCTGGGGAGCTGAGGGAGAGTGAGATCCTTGGACCAAGGTCTGAGGACTCACGCGTGCTCCGCCACAGCAGTCGATATTAGAAGGGGAGGGGAGGGACGAGCAGCTGGGAGGCGGGAGGGGTCAGAGGATAGCAGTGGAAAATGGCGGGAAAAGTGTGCAGGGGGAGCAGAGCAAAACAAAGGTACAGAGGCAGTCAGGGAGTAATAACAGAAAGCAGTACCAGACATGGCCTTTAGCATTTGTCACCCTGAGTGGGACGGGTATGCCCAGATGTGGATCCCGTGCTGTCCATGCCACTTGAGTCAAGCTATCCTGGCTGATGAGGGCTGAAAATCCGCAACCGGTCCTAGGATGCTTGTTTCCAGTCCAGGGAGGACCTGGCTAAGCAGTTTGGGCTGGGCTGTTCCCATTGGGCACAGGGTCAAGACTGATTTGCATATGGCTGGGTCCAAATTGGAATGGCATGGTGAACAAAAAAACGATGGATTTAGGCCCAGATCTCTGCATTCTGCCCATCAATTGCTCTTTTTGTGAACCTCAAATTCAGTTTTCACTATAATGCATTTCAGTGGGGCTTATGTCCCTGAGTCCTGTAATGGCTGCCAGAACATGATGTGTATGTTGTGGCCGGCCAATCAGGGTTGACCAATCCCTTTTAAATTGACCAGTCACAGCATATTTGGAAACCAACGGTCCTGATAGCCCTGCTACCAATCCCACACTGTACACGGCCTAAGGCTGTGTACAACAATGGGTTGGCTGGCTGCTGGGGTTAGAGAGAGGACCTAGTCGGCCATATGTAAGATAATAAAATATTTCAAAAACCCCTTGAAATTCAGAGGGAAAAACAAAGTGATGTTATAGTTAGGTGAAAATGTCAGTTTAAATGTAACATTGTAAACTTACAACTATTTAATTCAATGGGTATAATTATTTCAAGCAACTATAAATCATGCCCTCGTCAAGCACTACTTATGGGCTCACATATTACAACACATATGTCAAACACTCATGACGTTCTATGACATTATTGTCACAGAACGTGATGTCATCAGTGATGTCATTTGAGATGTCATCAGTGATGTCACTGACCATGTCATGAGTGATGTAATATGTCATCAGCAGTGCATTGCGGGGGCGCGAGTTATTGTTTGCAGAACTAACTATAACGGAGGAATTTCTATGGTTTTGTAAGAGTGAAATGTCCAGCTAACTATAACACCCCTGAAACCTATGTTTTTTTCAGTGAATTTCTAAGGTTTTTTAAATGCTAATTTCTAACTATAACGTGCTTGAAACCTATGTTTTTTCAGTGAAATTCAAAGGTTTTTTAAATGCTAATTTCTAACTATAATGTGCCTGAAACCTTTGTTTTTTTTTCAGTGAATTTCAAAGGTTTTTCAAATGCTAGCTTCTAACTATACCTACAGAGGTAGGACATATGAAGAAAGAAGAACAATGCACAGAAAGAAGCAAAAGAAATGCAGAAAGAAGCAACAGAAGTCCACAAAGACGAAGACAAGTGCAGGAAGAAGCAAGACATGTGTAGAAAGAACCAACAAAGGAGCAAAAATCGTCCTGTACCTACAAGTTTTTCAGACGGGTACTGGTGTTAACTGACTCTGACTAACCAGGCCTGGAGCCAGTGCTATGCTAAAAGACACTTAGAATACAGTGAAAACACCTACAAACACTAGGGAACACTTGCGTTGGGGTACCCCTGGGATTAGCATGACCTCCTCTGTAAGGCCCTAGTACATAATAGGGCAGGGGAATTATTTAAAACTTCCTCTTAAAACGCGCCACGGGCGCGTTTGAACAGTGGTGAAGGGAGGGGGGCTTGAGGTAACTTGTGTGCAAACACGCCCTGTGGCTGTTTTAAGCTGGGAGATTAAGTCTTCTTGAATCCTGAGGGTCCCTGGGGTCCAACGAGTCCACTAGGTACCTCCAGTAAGCGCCACAGAGCTGTGTTGCAGAGAGGTGTAGAAAGGGGCATGGCCTGGACCACCTCTCTGCAACGCAGGCCTGTGGCGCTTACTGGAGGTACCTGGTGGCCTAGTTGGCCCCCAGGGACTATCAGGATTGAAGGGGACTTAATTCCTCAACTTAGAAACGCGCCACAAGACGTGTTTGCACACATCACCTCAGGCCCCGCCCCACCCTTTACCACTGTGCAAAAGCGCCCTGTGGCACATTTTAAGTTGGAGGATTAAGTCCCCTTGAATCCTGGGAGTTCCTGGGGTCCAACAGCCCACCATGTACCTCCAGTAAGCACTACAGAGCTGCGTTGCAGAGAGGTGGTCAATATCTATACCCCATTTTACATCTCTTTGCAATGCAACTCTGTGGCACTTATTGAACGTACCTGGTGGGTTAGTAGGCCATGCCCACCACCGTGCAAATGCACCCCCTGGTGTGTTGAAAATTGGGGGATTAAGTCCCCTTCAGTCCTGAGGGTCTCTGGGGGCCAACAAGCCCACCACTTACCTCCAGTAAGCGCCACTGGGCTGCGTTGCAGAGTGGTGTAAAAAGGGGCATGGCCTGTGCCACCTCTCTGCAACACAGCGCAGTGAAGCTTACTGGAGGTAAGTGGTGGGCTAGTTGGCCCCCAGGGATACTCAGGATTGAAGAGGAATTAATTCCCCAACTTAAAACGTGCCTTAGGGCGTGTTTGCACATGTCACCTCAGGCCTGCCCCCTCCCTGCAACACTCAGCAAACGAGCTTGTGGCGCATTTTAAGTTGGAAAATGAATTCCTCTTCAATCCTGAGCATCCCTGGGGGCCAGCTAGCCCACGAGGTACCTCCAGTATGCGCCAGGGAGCTGTGTTGCAGTGATTCGTTTAGAGGCCACGCCCCTTTTTACACCTCTCTGCAACGCAGCTCTGTGGCGCTTACTGGAGGGACCTGGTGGACTAGTTAGACCCAAGGGACCCTCAGGATTGAAGCGGAATTAATCCCCCAACTTAAAACACGCTACAGGGTGTGTTTGCACACATGCCACCTCAGGCCCTGCCCCCTCCCTTCACCACTGTGCAAATGATCCCCCTGGCGCGTTTTAAGTTGGGGGATTAAGTCCCCTTGAATCCTAAGGGTCTCTGGGCTCCAACTAGCCCACCAGGTTCCTCCAGTAGGCGCCACAGAGCTGCGTTGTAGAGAGGTGTCAAAGGGGGCGTGGCCTCTGAACACCTCTCTGCAACGCAGCTACCTGGCGCATACTGGAGGTACCTGGTGGGCTAGTTGGCCCCCAGGGACCCTCAGTATTCAAGGGGAATTAATTCCCCAACTTTAAATGAGCCAGGGGGCGCGTTTGCTGAGTGTTGCAGGGAGAGGGTGGGGCCTAGCCGCGATACCGACTTCTTTTTTTTGTTTTTAAGAAGGGGGGCTGTGTGGCCCCCCTTCTCTTGCTTTTTTTGTGCCCTGGGGACCCCATATCCAAGGGCCTGGCCCCCTTTTTAAAAAAAAAAATGTAAATGGGAGGGGGCCGCGTGGGCCCCCCTCCCGTGGCCAATCCCGGCCTGGGGACCCCATCCCCTGAGGCATGGCCACACATATTGTGTTTTTATAGGAAGGGGGGCTGCATGCCCCCCCCCCCCCCCCCCATCTCCTAAGGCCTCCATTGGCCCCAGGGACCCCATCCCCCGGTGCCTGCCTCTTTATTTAATTAATTATTTGGTTTGGAGGGGGGCCACGTGGCCTCACCTCCTGGGCCACTTCTGGCCCCGGGAACCCCATCCCCTAGGGCCTGGCCATCTTTTTTATTTATTTTTTGTTAGGGGGCCGAGTGGCCCCCCTCCACAGGCCAAATATGGCCCCAGGGACACCATCCCCCGGGCCCTCGCCTCTCCTTTTTTTTTTTTAATATACAGGGGAGGGAGGCTGCTTGGCCCCCCTCCCGGGCCACTTCTAGCCCCGGGGACCGCATGCCCCCACGGTCCCTGTCGGCTCTCCGCCTACTGCGGGAGCCGGCATTGCTTTTCTACATGGGGAGCTGCTGACATGCAACTCCCCGTGTGGAAAAGCAATGTTGTTTGGATTTTGGAAGAGAGAGCAGGTTTCCTGCTCTCTCTTCCAAAATCCAAACCACCGTTTGCTATGGCAGGGCGGCAGCCGCGAGGGGGGTGGGCACCTCGGGACACTGCAGGAGCTGGCCCTGGGGGTTGGCGGTCCACAGGGCCATCACAGGCTCCAGGAGGGGAGCCGTGTGGCCCCCCTCCCAATATTGGCAAAGCCCCAGGGAGGTGGTGGTCCCCAGGGCTCGGGAGTCTGTAACGGACCCTCAAATTTGCATAGTTGGTGCCCCAGGGAGGTGGTGGTCCCCCCCACACAGGTAGTTTATTTTTTTTAAAACAAGCCCGGGGCTGCGGGGGTCCATGTGCCTCCGACAAATATTTTAGAAAAGCTCCGGGGGTGGCGGTCTTCGGGGCTTGGGGGAGGCTTGGAGCCCCCCCCACCCATTTAAAAGACAAGCCCCGGGGTGTGGCGGTCCCCGAGGCTGCGGGGGGGCTGTGAGCCCCCCGCAAACATTTATGAAAAGCCGAGGGGTGGCGGCCCCTGGGACTGGGAGGCCCCTTTGGGCCCCCCATTACAATATAAACTTTGCCCTCGGGACTTGGCCCATATGGGTGCTAAATAATAATGAAGCGCGGGAGTCCATGCTTCATTTTTTTTTCTTCACGGCAGGGTCCGCGGATCTGGCTCGTATTTCGTTGCTTTTTTTAAAAAATGCCTTTTTGGGCCCTGGGGGTCCTTGTGGGACCCCCTGAGCAGGCCTAGGGGGTCAGGGTGTTTCTACCCTGCCCCCTTTTCTTGTTTTGCGAGCTTCTTTTACTGCTTTCTTGTGCCTCGGTTCTACCGAGGCACAAGATGGCTGCCAACACTTCCTGGTTTGAAGTGTTGACAGCCAATTAGAATGCAGCTCATGATCGGCAGAGTGTGCGGATCCTCTGTGCCTCTATATATCGAAACTTTTATTTCTTGCTTTTCTCAGCAACTACAGAACGGATTTACTCCATTTAAAAAAAATAAGGTCTCTTTCTGAACCAAGGGCAACCTTTTTGCAAAATTTGGTGTAATTCCGTGCAGCAGTTCGGGCTGTAGCCATGTCTAAAGTTTCCTATGGGAATTAACATGGAGAAACACGTTTTGAGACCCCTCTTTTTTCTCGACCTCGCTTGCCAAATCACCCTGAAACTTTCAAGATAGGAGCTGACCGAAGCGCCCCACTAGTTTTTAAAATTTTGCTAAGATTCGTCAACCGGCGCCAAAGTTATTGGGAAAAGAATAAACGCTTTTTGAATAGAAACACGGTCCTAACCATAACTACCTACTGACCGCCAGTAGGTAATATATATATGTATATATATATATATATTAACACACAAGTTTGCCTGCTGGTGGAAGAGGACGACACCACAGGTAGGTATTAGCCAAACATCGTTTATTCACATGAGAAGCAGCAACACAGCCTCTCCATCCGCTGAATTGACAAAGTCCTTCCCAACGCGTTTCATCATTGACTTCCTCAGGGGAGTTGGACTGAAAGAAGACGTCAGGCAAGTTTAGGCGGCATCTATTAAACTTCACGAACCCGCCCCATAGGCGTGGCCTTCACTGAGGCCTTCTGGTTACAGTAGTTCCGACCATAAATCCCGAGTGGGTAGCCTGTACGTTTTCTTGAAAATAAAGTTAATGGTCACCAAGTGGGTAGAGGCATGGAAAAGGCTGCAAAATGCCCCCGCTTTGCTTTTTGAGTGAAGGAAACCGGCACCCGTGCTAAAGGTGAATCCGCCGTCAGCGCTTTCACTGGAATGCTGGAACAGCATTGGGTCCTCTTCCGCGGCTCAGGCTGGCCGCTACAAACTAACACACAAGTTTGCCTGCTGGTGGAAGAGGACGACACCACAGGTAGGTATTAGCCAAACATCGTTTATTCACATGAGAAGCAGCAACACAGCCTCTCCATCCGCTGAATTGACAAAGTCCTTCCCAACGCGTTTCATCATTGACTTCCTCAGGGGAGTTGGACTGAAAGAAGACGTCAGGCAAGTTTAGGCGGCATCTATTAAACTTCACGAACCCGCCCCATAGGCGTGGCCTTCACTGAGGCCTTCTGGTTACAGTAGTTCCGACCATAAATCCCGAGTGGGTAGCCTGTACGTTTTCTTGAAAATAAAGTTAATGTTCACCAAGTGGGTAGAGGCATGGAAAAGGCTGCAAAATGCCACCGCTTTGCTTTTTGAGTGAAGGAAACCGGCACCCGTGCCAAAGGTGAATCCGCCGTCAGCGCTTTCACTGGAATGCTGGAACAGCATCGGGTCCTCTTCCGCGGCTCAGGCTGGCCGCTACAAACTAACACACAAGTTTGCCTGCTGGTGGAAGAGGACGACACCACAGGTAGATATTAGCCAAACATCGTTTATTCACATGAGAAGCAGCAACACAGCCTCTCCATCCGCTGAATTGACAAAGTCCTTCCCAACGCGTTTCATCATTGACTTCCTCAGGGGAGTTGGACTGAAAGAAGACGTCAGGCAAGTTTAGGCGGCATCTATTAAACTTCACGAACCCGCCCCATAGGCGTGGCCTTCACTGAGGCCTTCTGGTTACAGTAGTTCCGACCATAAATCCCGAGTGGGTAGCCTGTACGTTTTCTTGAAAATAAAGTTAATGTTCACCAAGTGGGTAGAGGCATGGAAAAGGCTGCAAAATGCCACCGCTTTGATTTTTGAGTGAAGGAAACCGGCTTAATGAAGGATTAAGATGCCGGTGCAATGTTCCACTGATGCGCCGCAACCCACTTGGTATTCATCTGCATATTGAGTTGGCGAAGAGGCACAGCAACCCACTGAGGGAACACCACGGCACTACGAGTTCCAGAAGGCCAAGGAGTGGCCACGCCCACATGGGCGGGGGACAATGATTCAAAAGACAGTGCGTGAAATGCTGCTATCTGCCTCCCCGCTGCATTGAAGCCACAGCCCATGAGGAAGTGCTCCACCAGCACGAAACGCGTCGGGCAGGACTCGGGCAGGACTCTTTGGAAATTTCTGTGTGGCTGCCAGTTGTCATTTCATGCGGTACCTTCATTAAAGATCTTGATAGCAAATACTTACCTGTTCGTAGGCTCTATCCTTCGCAGGCAACTTTGTGTATGTGATATATATATATATATATATATATATATATATATATATATATATATATATATATATATATATATATATATATATATATATATATATATATATATATATATATATATATATATATATATATATATATATATATATATATATATATATATATATATATATATATATTGGCACACCACCCAAGAGGCCTGGTCCATGCTTCGCAAGAAACTATGTAAATAAATATGTACCCAAAGACTTTAGGCACAAGCACCATAGGTTGAAATGCGTATTGGCATAATGCAATACAAAGGTATTCAGATACTGCTTGGGCGAAGTCTATACTTCTAGGCGCTGTGGCAGTGGAGGTAGGAGAGGGTACAGTCTCCAAAGAGAGCAAATGGGAAATCAGAGCGGTGTGAGGATGAGTTGTCAAAGCCCAGGGTGCCTGCAGTTACGTTATGCTATATTATATTCATATTTTGTGTATTTAATTTAGTTTGTTTTGCTTTTAGCACGTTTAGTCTATATGACAACTATGATTTTCAAATGTTTATAAACAGAATACAATTTGAACACTTTTTATTTGTGGCGTTACAATATACGGAAAATATGTAAGACAGTGCAATTGGCACATCAAACCACCAGGTGTCGCCCTTAGGCTGATCAAAGATTTAAAGACCCTTCTTTTCTTCCAACTTTTCGAAGTCAGTTTTGCCAACAAAAAAGCGATGTTGCTCAGTGCGGTTGTGTCAGAGTGAATGGGTGTGAGGCTGTAATTAACCGAAGTAGTTGGGATAATCTGACATTGATGCGGGCGCGTTGTCACGTAAGCAGTTATTGCAAGGAAAGCAAGCGTGCCGCCAATCTGGGACGGCTGGTGTGTGTGTGTCGAGATCAATGTCGAGTCAATTCCACAAATCACCTTGTGTAGAAAACACCAGGAAGTGGATGTAAACAACAAGCTTCTGCTGGAAGGGGTGGGGTTGGGTTGGGGGGAGCAGACAGAGCTACGATGGAGGAGGGGGGAAGGGGCGGGGAGAAAGAGTTCAGAAAATAAGCATGTATTGCTGAAAGCATCCGGTCTCTTCAGCCAAAAAGCACATCAACTCAAGAACTGTTTTTATGGCATAATAATAATTCCAGGCGAAACCGAATATATTGCATATAACTTCAAAACCCCGAGAGAGTATTATTTACATGTGCATTGAGCGCAGTCCCACGAACAGTGTAATATACTGTAACTCAGTAACTGTACTAATGATTATTCATCCCATGGGTTGAAGTCCATATAATTCACTTAGATTATATTATTCCAGCAAATTACAAAAAATGACTAGGGGTGGGCAAAACTCAGAATTTGACTCTGCCTAATTTCGCTGAGTTACATAAAAACTCTGTGAGAGTCCGCAAAGTTCTGCCAATTGGCGGGAATAGGCACTTTGCACTTCTCGCGGTGATTTAGCTTCAATAGTGTGTTTTGCAGTGCGCCAGAGGGCGCAGCTACTCAGTTGCTTTTGCTGCAGCTTGTGTAGGTTTTCTACTTGCGTGGCAACCTTCTGCCCATAAACGGTTGCGACCGCCAGTGTTAGAATAATCTCACTGGATGTCCTCAAAGCTACGGAAAGTCGCGATAAGGCAGCGCTTTAACCCGTTGCATGCTTATGACGGAACCACGCCGTCATGAGTCACAGGCGGTGTGTGCTCATGATGGCGTGGTTCCGTCATGCAGCTGCCGCTCCGCCCACGCAGCATTAATTCCTCGCCCGTGCGGGCGAATTAATGAGCGAGCGGGGCCGTGACGGAACCACCCCGTCATGAGTGACGGAACCACCCCGTCATGAGCACACGCTGCCCGTGACTCATGACGGCGGGGTTCCATCATGAGCACCGCAGCGCCGCGCTCACCCCGTAGCCCCCCCATGCTGCGGCGAAATTCGCACCGCGGCGAAGGGGTTAAGTGGGCCGGGTCTCCCCAGTGCTGAGCATGAGCAGTTTTTTAAAGGGGGCCTCGAAACTGTCTCTATCGGGCTCTGTTTTTTGACCAGGCATCGGCGTTCCGTTTTTTTCTGACTGCGACAGCAGGCACATCGATGTGCGCATGCTCATATTGCTCACTTCTCACTAGTGGAGAAGTTACGGCATGATGTCATGCCAGGTGAGCCGTGTAGGGGAAGGGAATCTTTTAAAGAGAGTCATTTTCTCTTGGGATTTCCCTCCTCTTTTTGAAACTCAGGAGCAGCAACGTTGTTTTGGTGTCTTCGGGGCCTGAAGTGGAAGCCTTTTTCGATATTATATACAAGCCATAGTTGCTGTTTATTTATCTTATGCAACTAACAACCATTGGCAAAGCCAATAGTCCTGACTTAGGGTGACCAACCGTCCGTAAATTTCACGGACAGTCCGTAATTTCTGCCGTCTGTCTGTCAAGGATTCTTTAACGGACGCCATTTGTCCGTAATTTTAACCGGGCACCCGGTCGCACCCCCCTGAAGCCGGCACAGCTTCCACCCACCTCCCTTCGTGACTCCAATGCTGTTGAGGTCGGTGTAACAGACTCCGAGGCAGTACCAAAGCTCAGATACCTAGCAGCATTGGAGAGGAACAGCGGGATGGCAACCCTCACACCTTCAGCCCTCGATGAGCTGTTAAGAGGTGCTTGAAGGTGACTGAGAGGGAGGGGCTGCAGCTTCATGAGCAGAGGCATCTACTCAGATGCAAACAGTCCTGAATGCGCCATGTCTCTGCAATTTAGAGGGGCCTCACACATTCCCTTTCTGCCCAGGGCCCCACAGATCCTAGAACCGGCCCTGATTACACCGAGGCAGCAGGTAGTTCTTTTCGCAGAGTGTAATTACTGTCACTAAATTGTAACCAAACCTCGGTTTTTCAAACATGCAGTCTATAATGTAATGAAAGAAAGAAATGGCACAATCGCACCCACACTGATTAACAAAGTATGGAGGACAATCAGTTAAATCAGTTCTCTTGGAGTATCTCCTTTAAGCACTGTACATCACAGTGGGGGATGGCAAAACTAACATTTTGGAAAGAGAGTCTGTCTTCTCCTTGTCTTGTCCAGGAGGGGGTGAGGAGTCCTACCCCACGCTGGAAGAGACCAAGATGATACTAGAATACTGCATGCCCACCCCTGTGCCCACCCTGGTGGATCCTGTTCTCCCTCCTGTGATGGCTCCTGCCCCCCGTGGTGGCTCATGTCCCCCCATGTGGTGGCTCCTAACCCCCCCACCCCGCCTGTGATGGCTCCTGTCCCCCTCGTGTGGTGAATCCTGTCTCTGCCCTGGGTGGCTCTGTCCCAGTCCTGGAATGGCTCCTGCAGCGAGGGTGAAGTTCTTGATGGGCCTCATCTCAAAAAGGCTCAGCTCAAAAATGAATATGAACTGGCGGGCGAGTGAGTCAGTGAAGGGATGGCGGATGGCTGGATGATTTAGTGAAAGGGTGAATGGATGAATGAAAGACTAAATATATGGATAATGAGAGGATGGATGAATTGATGAGTGAGTGGAAGGATGGAAGAGAGAAAAGGTAAATAGCTGGATGTATGGGTGGAAGGGTAGCTGGATGGGTAAAAGGGTGGCTCGATGAGTGAAAGGATGGATGAGTGAAAAGGTGGATGATGAGTGAGTGAGTAGGTGGACGGATAAGTGAAATGATGGATGGATTGATGAATTGATAAGTGCAAGGGTGAATGGATGGACGGATGAGTGAAAGGGTGGATGTAAGGATGGATGCGTGAGTGAAATGGAGGGTAGATGGACAAAAGGATGAATAGATGAGTGAAGGAGTGAAAGGATAAATGGATGAGAGAAAGGATGGATGAGTGATAGGGTCAATGGATGGATTCATGAGTGGATGAGTAGATGGATGGGTGGGTGGGTGGATGGATGGAAGGAAGGACGGAAGGAAGGATTGCTAAGTGAAAGGGTCGATGGAGAGAGAAAGGGAGGATGGATGGATGACTGAAAGAGTGGATGGGTGGAAGGATGAGTGACTGGGTGGATGGATGAGTAAGTGAAAGGATGGCTGGATGGGTGAAAGGGTAAATGGCTGGATGGGTGAGTGAATGGATGGATGGGTAGAAGAGTGGATGGATGAGTGTACAGATGGATAGGGTGAAAGGGTGGATGGATGGATATTCGATTGATGAGTGAAAGGATGGATGAAGGGATGGATGAGTGAAATGATAGATGGAAGGATACATGATGGATAGGTTTGCAAATGGTTGAATATGTTTGGATATGGCTGGGCTTACTTCTATACTATTGCGCGACCTCTGATGTGTCTGTAAAACTGATCCAATTGTCCCGAAGTTTTGTCCTAAATTTTGACCTCCTGTCCTGAATTTGTGTCCTGAATTTTGACCCTATGTCCTGAATTTATACACTCACCGTCCTGAATTTGCACCAGTGCCAGTTGGTCACCCTATCCTGACTTGTGTTGGTATAATGTTACTTGTTGTATCATATATCCGGATGCAATGACAGAAACAGCTAAATACAAGTTGGGTGGCAGGCTATGCTAAGCACAGATTTTGAGCTTGTGTGTTTTTAAGCCATGCTCTTCATTGTATTGCCCACGCCCCTTTGAGAGACCCCCCAGTTTTTCATCCCACTTAAAGCCCTGCCAAAGGAATGCCAAATCTCGATCACGCTCGCCAACTTACCATTCTAGAGCCATGCACAAGAGAAAATGTCACCACCCAGTAATTGGTGGAATTTAGCTAGAACTCGGGAATCGCCAAAATTCCACCAAATTCCACGGGCGGAACTGAATATTCTGCCCACCCCTAAACAGAACTCCTTCTATGACACTGCAATCATGATATGTAGGTTTTGCGGCCACCTCGCAATTAGAACGGCCGGACATGTACTGCATCTGATATAGTAATACATGTGTTTATCCTGCCCCCTGTTGTAACGCGGCCTACTGCGGGCTGCAGATATCAGCACACAGGGCCCACTTCCCGTTTAATTTCAGGTCCGCCTGCAGCTACTGCCGGCTCCTTTTCATATTCTACCAATTCCCCCAGCTCCGAGCTCTTTGATATCCAGATTTAATTAGCACCGCTCATTAAATGCACTTCCAGTCCTCCCCCCTTTAATATTGTGCTTCCACCTGTCTGCCCAGCTATTTATTCTGAATATCCCCGTGCAGTGTGAAGCAAGGGGCTGAGCACGCGGCCCGGGTCAGGCAGCCTGCCGTGCGGGCCTCAGGTCCTCAAACTCGCGGATCCTCGCACATGAGGTGGAGCACCGGAAGTTCAGCGACCATCAGATATACACACGGTGCACTACACCGGAAGTTACATACGTGTCGTGAAGACCACCACGGTGCGCGTGGCGTAGCGTGATGCACGTGGCTTCAAAGCCTGCAGACCCTCAGAGAGCACCGGAAGTACACCGACCGTCGGATGTATACATGGGGCAGTACCCCGGAAGTAAAGAGACCATCCTCAATGAAATCGTTATCCTCAAAGTCGCAGACTTTGAGAGATCCTTATGGGGTTATAAAAGGTGAGCAGGCCCCCTGATGTGTAGGCCCCCAAAGGTACAAACCCACTCAGAGATACCTTCAGGGGTGCACGTTGGGCGGGGCCTGAGAGGTGCCCTCGCCGTAAAGGGTGCAGACCTTCAGAGGTACACATGGGTCGTAGCCTCTGCAGTAAATAGACCTCCAAAGGTACATATATGCCTACAGATGCATATATTCCAGGGGGGTACACTCCCTCAAAGGCGGCGACCCTCAGAGGTACAAATGGGAAGATTCTGAAAAGTACACTGGGGTCAGAGATACAACCTCTAAAGAGTGCCTGCCCTCAGAGAACCACATGCATCACAGCCTCAGAATGCAAGGACCCTCAAATGTACATATTCCCTCGAGGGGTGCAGACCAGAGCTTCAGAAATGCACACGTACTAACTCACAAAAGTGCAGAACCTCGAGATCCAAAGCTCAACATGTGCAGTTTCGAAGGTGCAAACCCCTAAATGTATGACACTGGAAGATTTAGACCATCGGAGGTACACAGGCCCTCAGATTTACAGACTCCTAGGGTGCGGCTCCTTTAAGGGGCAGACCCTCAGGGTAAAACCCCGCCTCAGGCGAAGATAGAAGCACAGACCCTAAATGATGCAAAAAACCATAGAGGCACAAACTCTCAAAGGTGTATCATCCCACCACAGACCACCTTCGTCTCCCGGGATGGGAGTTGATGGAGCGCGTGGTTCCAAGTAATTCTATCACTGGGATTTATTTTATACAGACGCTCGGATGCCTGGTGTTGTCTCTCGGTCGTCATGTCTGCATTTTAAACTTCCCTTTCACATTTTTGTCTGTTTATAGGGAAATAGTTTTAAAACGTTTTACTATATTTTTGAAAGACAGCGCGTTTTTACACCATTGTACACGTCGGTTCACGGTAAGTACAGATGCACACGCACGCCAGGCGACATGACATTTCACTTTTTTTGTTTACATTTCACTTTCGTCAGTTTCTGTTTCAAACGCCCCGCAGGATTAGAGAAAGGGGGCGGTCTGGTGCGGCGAGGGGACGAGACACACAGCTCCTCTTCCCCGCTCGCGGCGCTACTCGTGAGGAATTCACTCAGGTATTTGCCATTAAAAGGGGTTTAAGGCAGGGAGCGGCGGCCACAGAGCGGCTGGCCGGACGGTCGGACTGCGCACGCTTTCAGGGACAGAGGTTTCAGCCCGGGGATTAGCCCTGGTCACCAGCACATGGCTGCTGGTGACTTATTCCAGGTTTATTGTGCTTCACTGTGTTTTATCACGACCCGTCCAGGCATCGAATGAAGGACGAGCCAACGGGAAGAGAGATCGGTCTCCAGCCTGTGTCGGAATCCTCAAGATCATGGCGCCAGGCACCGAACCCAACAGCGCCGCGAGGGCTTCCTGCGCAGCGCTATGCAAATGTTTGTGAACTAGCATGACGTGCACAGAGCACCAATACAAAGAGTAATACACAGCCTCTTCTACCGCCAAGCCCAGGAACACATTGCGTGATGGAGGACGTTTTATTATGGCCGGCTGCGTCCGGGGGATGCGCTCTGCCAGGCCAAGAAATGCACCGACTCAAAGGGGACAGAGCAGCACAACGTAAAATATGGATAGAAACTAGCGTGCACTAACTCGACATATCTCTGTGTTAATGCATGTTTTTAAACTGACAGTAGAGCTCAATTAAAAAAAATGTAGGGGCAGATTTACAAGCCGCTTGTGCCACTTCTGCGTCACTTTTAACATGTGAAAAGTGACGCAAAAGTGGCTTGTAAATAAGCCCCGCAGGTTTTCCTTGTTATGACCCAGAACAGACATGTTCCAGTAACAGCAGAGCTCGGAAACACAAAGAGGCCGTAACTGTCTGGTGTTGGGAGCTTCCTGTCTGCAAAACATGCATTAACTCGGAGATGTTTCTAGTCAGTGTTTGCGTTCAAAGCGCCAAAAGAAGCGCAAGGGGCCTTTGCGCAGAAAACGCCATCTTGATAAGCCTCTTTCGTCACTTAGTCTATAAAAAACGAAGTAAGGTGGTGGGGTTACATTTTTCAGCATTTGGTTTTCCTGTTCCCACGTGCCAGGCCTGCAGGTGAAAGCTGCACTTTGCCCTCCCAGTTCGCAGAGTTTGCGGGAGCGGGTCGAGCGGGGGCGCTGTGCCTCTCAAGCCGCCCCTCCCTTTCAGAGAGAGTCGGCCCTGGCTGGGGCAGTGCACCCGGGGCAGGATAAAGGCCCGGATGTGTGCACGTGCATTAACTGTGTTTGTCCTGTCACTGGCGTTACCGTACGCAGAGTTCTGGAGACTGCAGGGCACAGAGTGCTGAGGTGCCCGGCTGTGTGTGTGAGGGGGAGGGTTGGGGGGTGTCTGCAAGACTTTCTCTTTCAGAGAAGATTTACTACACTGCCGCGACCTTTCACCCCAGGCAGACAGAGAGCCCCGGGTGTGCACACAGGTATTGATATTGAGCTCTTCCCCTGGTCTTACTGTACTGAGAGTCTGAGGCACCAGCCCTGGTGGGAGGGGGCTGCCCCCTCCCACACACACACACACATTCCAGGGAGAGGCATCCCTGGCTGCTACTGTCCACCCGCGGCAGAGAGCCCCGGGTGGGTGCATTTTTGTGAATAATATTATTGTGTGCTCTGTCCATGAGATTGCTGGAGTGAGGGCACAAAGTGGCGAGACAGTGGGCAGGGTTGTGTGTATGTGTGTGGGGGAGGGGGGCTGTCAGGGTGCCCCCGGACCTGCCCTGCGGCACACGGGGTGCCTTATGGAAATGCTGTGATTAACCCCGGATAAAGTGCGGGGAGCCCCTGGCAGGGCGGGATTGGCACTGCCGAGCTGGACGCAGCGCTCAAGGCGCCCTCCAGTTACTCACCGCGGGGCTCTGCACCCCCACCCCCTCGGTGGTTGCCTCCCTCCCTCCCCGGGACACGAGGCTGTGATTTACCGTCAGCGTTTCAGCGACACTTTCCAGGACGACCGGGTTCAAACACCACATTGAGTGAGTAGAAATAGAAGGTTGTTATTTTCTTAATGTGTGTTTTTATATATTCAGTGTTAACATATCTTTGCATATCTTAGATCAGGCTGCTGATAATGCAATAATTCGGGTCTAATTCTGGTAAATTCGTTCCCGACTGTGTCTATCTATCTGTCTGTCTTATGTCTATCTGTATGTCTGTCGTTTGCCTGTCTGTCCGTCTGTCGTATGCCTGTCTGTCTGTCTGAGTGCCTGGCCATTGGGGATCTCCGTGGGAATCTTATGAGGTGGGGTAGAGTGTGTCCCCACAACTTTACCCGTAAGCTGCCCTCTTCTGGGGGAAGCGGGCAGTGTGGACTCCAAAGCGCCCAGATGCACGGAGCACCCTGTGTCTCTAAAGGCGGACGCTGCGTAGGAAAACAAACCCGGGAAGTGGACATTAAATCCGCATTTTAACTATGTATTGATGTTTATTGCGCAGAAAAGACGCGCACTTCTCCTTACAAAGAAGGCACTTCTGCCTTGAAATGACAAGTAAGTTCCAACTTTGAACACATACACCTTTCATCCTTGGACTGCAAGCATCGCACAGAAACACACCTTTTATCCTTGCACTGCAACATCGCCCGAAAACACACCTTTCATCCTTGCACACAACATCGCCCCAAAACACACCTTTCACCCTTGCACTGCAACATCACCCTAAAACGCACTTTCATTCTTGCCCTGCAACATCGCACCAAAAACACCTTTTATCCGTACACTGTAACAGCGTCCCTAAACACACCTTTCATCCTTGCACACAACATCGCCCCAAACCCCACCTTTCCTCCTTGCACTGCAAGTATTGCACAAAAACACACCTTTCATCCTTGCACTGCAAGTATTGCACAAAACACACCTTTCATCTTTGCACTGCAACATCGCCCCAAAACACACCTTTCATCCTTGCACTGCAAGCATCGCACCAAAAAACACCTTTTATCCGTGCACTGCAACAGCGTCCCAAAACACACCTTTCAGACTTGCACTGCAAGCATTGCACAAAAACACATCTTTCTACTGTAAAAATGCCAGTTTCTCTTGAAAATGCGCCTTTTCCATTGGGGAATGCACACGCATTGTTTCAAAAATATACAATTCTCGGCTTTGAAAATGCGCATTTTCCCTTCAAAGAAGCACATTTTTTAATTTACAAATACGCATTGGAAGCTTTATATTTTGAATCAAAATGTTTATTTTTTTTTATTTAGAGGGTAGTCCCTGATCTGTTTTAACATTACAATTAGGAATTTAACTTTTTGAGTTTAGAGTTTGTTTCGGTGTTATACCAGTTATACTGTTATTGTGGTTTTTTCTTGGGGGGGGGGGGGGGGGGGGGCTTTTCAAAAGCCGTTTCCGTCCGGTGTCCCAGCACAGTAATTACTCGCCATGCTCGGGGGTGCGCCTCGAAGTGTCCCTCACTATGCAGTGCACGAGCACGTGTCTTTTTTATTGTGCCGTTTCCTCTCTTCTGTTATTTTTATAAACATTGGCTTTCTTATTTTAAGTGTTTTCCCCGCGGCTTCACAGAGAGCTTCTAAGTAAATTTACGATCCAGGGAGCTGGAGGCGAAATTCCATTTTTTCCCGTATCCAGGAGACACGTAAACTTTGTCTGAATGCAATTACTCCATTGTTTCAAAGTCGCGTTTTCAAAAGTGTGCCTCGACAAACATTTTAAAATAAGAATTGTTTGAAAAATTTGGTGCAAGGGAGGCTGGGAATGGAAAAGGGTTGTAAGTGTGAAATGAAAAGAGCTGGTTGAGGAAGGTTGAGGCGGAAGCCTCGCTAACATGTCCGCGCCGCGTGGACACCTCTGTATCGCATGGGTGGGGTGTGACGAAGTGCGCCCCGGGGGGAGCGTGTCCTCTCTTCACCGACCTGATTTTTTTTTTTTAACTTTTTTTGTGGAGGAGTGGAACAATTGGGGGCTGGGAAATTCTCAACATCTCCAGAAAGGAAATCCCAAGACAGGCTTTGCCTTGGGTTTTTTGTCACCCTTCAGCAGACGGGCTGCTCCGAGGTTCGCGGTTCTCCGCGATTCCGCAACAGTCGGTTTCAGGTGCAGCCGGCACTTGCTTGTTCAGGCTGCCGCAAAGACACACAATAAAGTATATTTCTTACCGATACAATTACCTGGCTCCAAAAATGAAGGGAAACGCGCCGTGTGACAACAGCGTGCTTTTATAAAATAAAAGTGTTTTCTTCAGTTATAGAGATAGACAGTCGAAAATGCTTAGTTTATGGGCGTTTACGCACATATATGACCAAAAGTGTGTCTTTAGTAGATACATCATATGTAAAATGTGTGTGCATGTATACATAGAGGTAAGTATGTGCCTATATGCACACGTAGTGTGTATGTGCAATGATGTGTATTTACACACATATATCTAAACGTGTGTGTGTGTTTAAACGCGTGCATGTTTGTGATTAGCATACCACTCATCTCAAGCAAGAAAGGTGTCGCATTCGAAGAAAGAGTGACTCACAGGTCACTCACCCCGTCCCGTCGGACTCACCCATCCCTTCATTTTATCTAGCAGTATTTTTTTCGATTTGTAAAGCGCTTTGGAGTAACCGAAAAGCGCTACGTACTGCTACATAATAAAATTAATATATGTGTATCGGTACCGGTATATGTAAGTATGTGAGCCTGAATATATGTTTATGGCCGTATGTATTCTGTATGTAGATGTGGGTATCTATATATACTCACACAGGCGTATAAATAAATCTACTGTGTATAAACGCGCATGTGTCTATCCAGTTATTTGCATATTTGAATGTGGGTATGTATGAAAACCAACATGCAATCATACATGTAAACATACATACCATAAGTGAATATATTCGCGTGTTTATATATATGCATGGTTTTGCATATGTGTAAATATTCAAAGGGCATTCTTTCTCTTTATTGTGTGCTTAAAGGGGTGCCTGGTGCCAGTAAATAAAATCTTTCCTTGTGCCTCCCCCCTCCTACACTACTGCCCCCGCCCGCCACCCTACCCACCCCCAATTACCCCTCCAACTATATGGTTCACAAAGGGCTGGAAGGCAGCCAGGCGTGCGCTGTCTCTTTAAGGCGCGCTCCCGCGCCTCCTGCGCGTCCCCGGCGCTATAAGTGGAGCGCATGGAGGCGGAGTGTCCTCAGAGGCAGACGGCTGTGGCACAGGCACCGTCTGCAGCCCTCGAAGCACAGGCAGGGTCTGAGAGGCTGGCACCGAGAGCCCTGGAGCGACGACCCCCGGGCACTACTCCCTGGCACTGAGACCCCTGGCACCCCCCGGCACTGGCCCGTGGCACAGCAAACAACGGTGGCAGAATCACCTGGGGTTTACATTCACCTCCCCTGGCACACCCCTGTAGAAAAGACCCCCTTGACTCCCTGGCACACCTCCTCCCCGGGGCACTGGAGCCCTGGCATAGCCCCCTGCCCCCAGGCGCAGAGTAACCTCGGGGCACTGACTCACTTCCCCGGTACTCTTGTCTCTGCACTAAATACCCTAGCACTGCCCCCCTCCTGCACTTTCAGCCCCGGCACTGACCCTGGGCTCGCACTGACCCTCTGCCCCGGAACACCCCCTCCTCCCCCCGGCACTGGGCACCCACGGATCTGCGTCTTGGCACTGCATGGACCGGGGCTTCTGGGGGCAGAACTGAGATTTTTCGCTCGCCGCTTTGGTGTATTCTTGTTTTTTTGCACGGCTCCTCGTCCTCCGCACAGATGCTGGTGCACACGTACTCGGCCATGGTGAGTGAGAGCGGGTTGGGATGCCGTGAGGGCACGGCGGTTCTGTGGTGAGGGCACGGCGCGGTGCGTGTGTCTGTGGTGAGGGCACGGCGGTGCGTGTGCCTGTGGTGGGGGCACGGCGGTGCGTGTGCCTGTGGTGGGGGGGCTTCGCTGGTTTATAATGTTTGCACGTACTTTTGGGGACTGACAGTCCCATTCTGCAGATGGATGTCTGTGTGTGTGGGGGAGGTGAGGGCTGCAGAGGTGTGGGGGTGTTCGGGGGTCGCTTCCCTGATTTGGGGGTGTCGACTGATGTTTCTCGTCGCTATAGCCGGGGGAGGGGTGCAGAGAGTCCTGAAGTCACAATTTGATACCCGAACTCCAGAACCTCCGGGCACTGCCTGCAGCGAGACAGGGGGTGGAGGTCACTGCAACCCCCCCCCCCCCCACCCACCCACACACACACACAGACAAAAATAGCACGTCTCCCGGGTGAGGGTGCCTGCCTGCCAGTCTCCCGAGCTCCAGGCAGCGATCTTTTACCTCCAGCTTGCTTTGTCCGTCTTCCCTCTCTTCCTATAACTGCCTCTTCGGGTAACAGCCCGCCTCAAGCCGCTATGTGCACTGCTACATGCCCTGCATGTTGTCTGCTCGGCGCCCGTGCCATCTCTGCCACTGTGCCCTGGTGCACGGGCTCCCACACGGTGATTACCTGAGGCTGCAGGCACGACTGGCGGGGTTCTAAGTGGCACAGACAACGGGTGACTTTTCACTACGAATTGCAGGTGAATGTTGGTGACTGGGGCGCGGAGGGGGGGGAGGGGGTCACCGTGGCAAGCAGATGTCTGCTCAACACTTCTTACACACATGTAGGGGGTCGTGAGCTCAGCTATTTACAAGCGCGGGTCATTTAGGCGCTGGGAGCAGCCCTCCACCTTTACGTCTTCAAATTACGTATGTGCTTGCAAGAGAGATGTGTTTTACACGAGGCGCGTATCTGCCACTTTACTCCCTCCCCATAGGGGGCTTTATGTGACGTGTGTTCTGTATCAGCTATCCACGTATACGCTGACAGACATCTCTTGGGCGGGTTATTTCTATAGCGTCTGAGCGTCCACGCCCACTTCAAGGCGCTTAAATCCGTGTTTAGTCAGTGGTCTAATGCGTCCACAGCAGGGGCCTGTGTTCCCATGGTCACAGGTTCAAATTCCGGCTGGTCCACTCAGCCTTTCATCTATCTGGGGTCGATAAAATGAGTACCATTGAGTTGGGTAACAATAAGCATCTGTTATTCAGCGCCAGGACAAGATACCTATGGGTGAAAGTGCTCACATTCACGTTACCTTATGTTATGTTAAATGGCAGACGCCTTGTGAATGAGGCGATTGCAGGCGCTTGCCCCCAGGTGTGTGTTTACCGACGAGAACGCTGTTTATTGATGATCGGGGTGGGTGTTTGTAGGATGTGTGCGGTGTGCAGAGGACACACGTGATTTTGAAAGTAGAAGTGATTATCGCTGGCCGGTGACACACAACCTCCAGGCGGTGTGTTTACAATTGAATTACAGTGCAGCGCCTTACCCGTGTTTACAGGCGCTATGACCGTTTAATTGTGGCCCGTGGGTATGGAAACGGATTAAGGGTGTTTGCGGGCCATGAAAAGCACCCTGGTGCCATGTTCGAGTATAGACAGTATGAATCTGTAGGGCTGACCCGTAATTGTGAATAGATAATCAGCAGCTGTGTGTGGATGGATACTAGTAGATCTATTGACCCTGTAACGATATGCCATGACCCATACATACGTGCCTATATGGATGGCGTGAGAACTTTTGACGACCCAGAGGGGGTGCGCAGAGAATACAAGGTTTCACAAAAAACACACGCACCAAACACACACGCACGAATACACATGACGCAAAACCCACACATCGTATGAGTAAACGTCACACATACCACACAAAGCTCACATAAAACATACAAATCACAAACATGCACAACACATCCACGCGACACACGGCGTTCATGGAGGGTGTTTTGAATATTAGTCATCTATACGCGCGGATACCGCTTTGATTTGATTGGATTTAGGCCTTCGAGGCGCTTGGGAGTGACTCCCTTCCACATAACCAATGGAGACATTACATGTTTTGGAAAACACAGGGTGGCATTAATTACACACTGACTTGAAAGGCAGCCGTCCGAATCACACCCATGTAGCAGCTCACGTTGAGAGCCAACAGTTTGTGGGACCACTTCGATCGATCACTTGTGTGCGAGTATTGATTATCGACGCCTGCCTGAGTGCGTGTGGATGACCCAACGTGTCTGAATGTATTGCTACGAACCTGTTAATAGAGGGGAAAGGGAAATATTGATTCTCCACGTCTTCCTGAGATATTATTGGCGATCTTCGTTTATTGATAACCCCTGCACCGAGTCTGTGGGATTATTGATGATATGTGACAGTATGATTGGCTACTGATGCCCTGTACCTGTTTGAGAAAGTATTGATAAGCGATTCTATAAGTAGTATTTCGATAGGCCCTGATACCAGAGATTAATAGTGATATGCACTTGCCCTAGTTTATCGATAACCCCCGATAGCAGAGATTATGTATGATATACACCTGCGCAAGTTTAATACCCCCTTTTGTACCAAGTTTATCGATAAGCACCTAATACGAGTGGTTATTGATGGTCTGTACCTGTCTGAATGGGTATTGATCATCTAGATGCCGTGTATATAAGATGATTATTGGCGACCTATACCTATGGTTGTTTATCGATAAGCCCCTTAAACGAGTTCATTGTTGGTGACCCGGGCCTGAGTTAGTTCAGGGCTAAACCACTGGTACGAGTGGCTATTGATCATCTACACCTGCGTTAGTGCATCGATAGCCCCCCCCCATACTAGTGGTCATTGATGACGTGTACCTAAGATTATCGATAGCCCCCCAATACTAGTGGTGGTTATTGATGAAGTATACCTACCTTGGGTTATCAACAGGCCCAAAATACTAGTAGTTATTGATGAGAGTAGCTACTTTTGTTTATCAATAGGCCCCATTCTATTGGTTATTGACGAGTGTAGCTGTTTTTGTTTATCGATAGGCCCATAAAAAGCGCTTCAACGCCTCGTCAAGGGTTGTACGCGCTAAATATATATGCAATTACAATACAAATATACTGGTTATTGGTGAGTGTTGCTACTTTTGTTTATCAATAGGCCCCATACTATTGGTTATTGATGAGTGTAGCTACTTTTGCTTATTAATAGGCGCCTTACTATTGGGTATTGATGATGTGTACCCACCTTAGTTTATCAATTGGCCCCTCATACTATAGGTTATTGATGACGTGTACCTACCATAGTTTATCAATAGCACCCTCTCCACACTAGTGATTATTGATGATCCACACATGCGTTGGTTTGTCTCTAGGACCCCAAACTAGTGGTTATTGATGGCGTGATTATCAACAGGCCCCATACTAGTAGTTATCGATGAGTGTAGCTACTTTTGTTTATCAATAGGCCCCATTCTATTGGTTATTGATGACGAGTACCTACCTTAGTGTATCGATAGGCCCCATAGCAGTGGTTATTGATGACGTGTACCTTCCTGATGACCTACACCTGCCTGGGTCTCCACCTGTCTGTGTTTCTTGCTGCTCCAGAGTGTTGTTACCTGCCTCTGACTGTGCTCTCTCCCCTCCAGGACCGCCCTGATGGACTGAACAGCTCTTCCTCCGGGAGCCGGCTCTCCCAGCTCTCCTCCCTGAACCAGGCCGGCTACTCGTCTGCGCCGCCGCTCTGCCACACCCCGGCCTCGGACTTCCAGCCGCCGTACTTCCCGCCCCCCTACCCGCAGCCCTCCTTGTCCTACTCCCAGAGCCAGGAGTCCGGCTACCCCCACCTGACCGACCCCTACTCGGGCCTGGGGCCCCTGCACCAGCAGCAGCAGGCCTGGCACTCCCAGCGCGCCCGCCAGGAAGAGGGGGTGCTGCTGTCCCAGACGCACCGCGCCCTGGGACTGGACCCCCGCCGGGACTACGGCGCGGTGCCCCGCCTGCTGCACGGCCTGGGGGACGGGGGCCACGGGCTGACGGAGGGGCACCTGAGCCTGCATGGCCTGGGCCACCACAGCATCGAGGACATCCAGGTGGGTCTCAGCGCTGCGAGCCTTCTCTCGGCGCTACAGCTGTTCAGAACGCGCTCACCCCGCCGAGGGGCAATGGTCTTTTGTGTCTCCAAACCCATGCTCACAGAGCCTGCATGTGCATAGCGCTACCGGCCTCTTCTGCGCGCTGCATGTGCATAGCGCTACCGGCCCTTCTGCGCGCAGCATGTGCATAGCGCTACCGGCCGCTTCTGCGCGCTGCATGTGCATAACGCTACCGGCCGCTTCTGCGTGCTGCATGTGCATAGCGCTACCGGCCGCTTCTGCGCGCTAAAAGTGCTTGAAGTAGTCCCCTCTGTCTTCGGATCACACTATGCGTCACTGTCACTTGCATTTAAGCTAAATCTCCAGTAACCGTCAAGCTCGTACCCGTACAGCCCTCTTATTCCAGAAGTGGAGGTAATTAACCTACCCTTTCTTCCACCCCATTTGTGGTACATAGGCCCTATGTTTTCAGCTTGATCGGACAGGGCCCAAGCCCGGTAGAAGCACGCGGCACTTAGAAGCAAACACTGCTCAGGTCCTCCCTACTTGAACAAGTAGATCATAATGACAGCATAGGACGTGCCCCGCAGAAACGAAAATAAATGAATGTAAGGCAACATAGCGTATTGTAATGTGGGACAATGCACTTTAAAATGCTCCGACATAATAGTAACCCTTTAAAGCGACAACAATGGCCATCCGCCCTAATAAATAGCAACAAGTCATAACTTGCAGCCAAAGTGATATCAATAAGTAACAGCAATCCCAGCACGGCCGCCGCTGGCGTTTGATTCTGCTCGCCTTTCCTGACGCATCGCCACAGCTGGCAGGACACCGCCGGCCCACGGCAGTCGCATTTATCGCGACCGTAATTACAGGTAATCTTGAGATCTGTTTCGATCAGAAACCAAAAAGGCAACACTACACCTCGTTGTGCTCTTAACCTTTACCCGCGACAACTGAGCGCTTTAAAATAAAAGAATTCAAATGCTAAAATCTGCCCTTGTTTGTGGTTTCATGTTTGTCCACGGACGAAAAATCCAACGGCAAATTTAACTGCTAATTGTTTCTAAAATATTTGTCACTTTTTGTGTTTAGATCTGCAAGGCGGGTGGCGCGCTTTGTTAAATACATATTCTTATTTTCGTCTCCTTAATGTTCACATTGAATTGCTTTTTAAAGGCTTTATAAACTAAAAGATAAAAACTCTCCCCCTTGAGCCATAGCTTTGAGCTCGTGCGTCCTATCCCTTCCTTTTTAGTAGACGCGTGTTACATTATTTTGCACGTCCAAGAAATGGACACGGGAAAGAGTTTTAAAATAATCTGAAGGACCAATTCTACTACCCGCTGTTCAAAAACATTTGCGTGTTCTTTGCTAATTAAATTACATGAAACGCGTCATCATTACCTACAATTACAATTTGCGAAATGAAGACAATTTTTACACACGCGCACACATTGTGTATATATATGTATATATATATATAGAGAGAGAGATAGATATAGCTATATATATATTTATGACTCTGATATTTATGTTGGGAGTTGGTGTCGTTTTCGCTTAAATACCAGTTCATTATTTATATTTTCTTATAGCAATTATTTCACAATCCATGCACAACGAATTATAATTAAAACAATTGTTTTTAAATTAGGATTCACGCAGGACTGGGCAGGTCCCAACAAGGAGCATTCCCAATAAACCCGATGTTATGCCTCGTCCTATCCAGACCAGACAGGCGCGCCCGATAGTAAATTCCTTATTTTACCGAACCGGCGACAGGGAACACGCCTCCAGTTCTTAGGAAATGCAATTTTTTATTGTAAATATATTTGAACCAATTTTGTCGTGGACGTACACTGTACCAATACCATAACCCCCCCCCCCCCCCCCCTCCACTCCCCCCTCCACACCCACCCCGCCCCTTTCGTATCTGAAAATATGATTTTCCATTTTATTCTCCGCTGTTGAGATGTTGGCGCGTTCCTTTTCAAGATGTCGGCCTGTAATCCACACCGTGGGTTCCAAGTAGAATTTGTGAACATTTCTTACTGTACCTTTTCATTTACTATTTCTTGTTCGTTTCTGTGTAAAAACTTAAAACGTAGCAACAGTTATACAAAGGATATTTTCAGAATATATGTTCTTGGCGTGTTTGTGCGCGTTCCTTAAATGGTAGCACGTGTGTACTCGTGCTTGCACGTAAGAGTTAGTATATATGTATGCAGTAAACACTTCTATAGCTTTAGTGTGTGCGTGCTGTATATATGTTTTATGGGGAGCTGTGTGCTTGTATAATTTGCATACGTGTGTGTTTAGCGTATGTTTGCGCGGTACTGATGGTGTGTGCGTTTTCGCACAAGTGTGAGTCGAATGGGTGTGTTCTGCGCATTTCTAGACGTGAACTTCTATTTATGTGCGTTTGTCTGCTTGATTTGTGTGTGCGCATACGTTTGCTATTGTCGTCTAAGGTGTGTTTGGAGCCATGCCACCGCCCTAGGGTGGTTTGTCTGTCTTTTGCATGGCTTTGGGAGCAGTGGGCCTGTTTCCCTAAACATCCCCCCCCCCTCCCCCGCACATCTGTTACGCAAGCCCCTGTTTAGCCTCACAGCGCGCTCCAAGCTATTGTTAACCCGCTGCCGTATACAAATAGTGAACAGACAAGCATTCCACATACTGTCACTAGCAACACCCATGTTACCACACAAACATGGCGTACAATTACCGCTTTACAGACAAACCACGTATTACCGCATCACACAATTCCCAGCGACAACAGGTCACTTGGAACCCGAGCAGAGCACCCATCACCCTGCACCCGGAGTCCTCACGTGGAGAAGCTAGAACCAGGGCAGAGCATCTGAGGCACCCAACTGCGCATGCGTAAACAGAGAATCTGGAGTGGGAGGGAAGTTGCAGCCGGTGAATCCAGAACATAGCGCCTTGATTAAGAGCACCTTGAGGCGAAACAAGGCCAGGACTGAGCATTTGTGCCAGACAGCAGAGCACACGCATACAGCACCCGAATAGCAGAGCACACAAATCAAAAAGCTTAACAACAAGACGTTTAGAACTGTAACACGGTACCTAGGAGCAGAGTATCTAGACCCGAGAGCACAGCACTTAAAAAAAAGAACACACGAAAGCCACCTGGATGGTAAGATCAGAACAGCAGAGCCAGCACTGACTCAAGACTCAGAGTACCCAGAAACACGGCTTGCAGAGTATCCACTGGAACGGATCATGGCACCTGGCACCATAACATATAGGAACATTAGAGCCAATAATAGCGCAAGATCAGGGAATCACAACACACAAGAAACCTAGAAGCACACATAGCTTAAGATCGAAGCGCTTAGACGCAGAGCACACATGGCGCCTAGAGCCAATAACATATCAAAAGATCAGGGCGCGAGAGCGGAGCATTCTGAATTAAGGACGTAGAGCCAAGAAGCAGGGCATTTAGAGGCATAGCTCCTCGGACAACACCTAGAACAAGAGACGCCAGACCTCCAGAGCAGTCTCGGGACCTAGAAGCCGAACTTTTTGTGCGTGCCATGTTTTCTGTGTGCGTGGTACCTTTTTTTGCATTTGTGTTTTGCGCTGGTTGCATCTGTAAACGTTTCTTTTATATGGAAGTGTGTGTATGAACTTGCCTGATTTATGTCTTGTATTGAAATCGTGTGTTTTGATACGTTGTGCTCTCGTACAGGCCAGCGTGTGTGTTCCTGGTTGTGTGCGCGTGCATTAGCGGCTGCAGCCCCCCCCCCGCGTGTTCCCAGCGCTTGTTCTAAAGCGCCCTTGTTTGTTCCTGGTGCCCCTGCAGGTGGTGGAGGACAGCTCGGGGATGAGCCTTCTGGACCAGTCTGTCATCAAGAAAGGTAAGAATCTGGTGTTCTTCTCTGGTCTGTGTTGTTGTGTGCACCCCACCCCCACAGTGCTGTGCTACTTGTCTCCCTCCCCGTCAGCGCCGTGCCGTGCGTGACCCCGCAGGCGCTGTGCGTGACCCCGCAGGCGCTGTGCGTAACTTCGCAAGCGTTTGTTGGGGTGTGCGTGACCCCGCGGGCGCTGTGCGTGACCCCGCAGGCGCTGTGCATAACTTCGCAAGCGTTTGTTGGGGCGTGCGTGACCCCGCGGGCGCTGTGTTGTACGTGACCCTTCAGTGTTGTGCTATGTGTAGTTGTGCCAGTGCTGCGCTGTATGCGAACTGCTTAGTGCCGTGGTGCATGTGACTTGTCAAGTGCTGTGTGTCCGCAGCATCTGCTGCGCTGTATGTGACCCCAAAACATTTACGAGCTGTATGGCCACACCGAGTCTATGTCACTTCGTAAATGGGGCCTCCAGTGCGGTCCTAGTCGTGACCCACACCTGCACGTGCTGTGTATGAACATCTCCAAGACTGTGTTATTTGCTAAATGTGACCACACTAGTGTTGTGCTACAGACAGTGACCTCGTGTGAGCAGTGTTGTGCTGTACTTGAACTCACCAGTGCGGTGTCAGACTCGTACAGGACCCCGCCCCTCTATTAGCATAGATCACCTCTCCACTGGCGCTATCACGCACAGGCCTGCCCTGCTAGTCCCGTCCTGCCTTCATTATCTCCTCAGTTCAGTCAGTAAAGATGGGTGCGTGTTTACACTTGGAGTGATCACCGGTGTATCTGTGGTTGTTCCAGAGCCCTGGAGGACCGGTCTGTCCGGATTATTAGCGATCATTTTCAGAACAGCTCGGTGTAGTGCCTGACGCTGCCTGACTGCCCCTCAGCGAGCTAGGCCTTGTTAGAAATCTCCCACTGCCTACTCCACAGGCCTGACTGACTCCACGGGCCGTTAGCCCGTCACTCACAGCCAAACCTGCAGTCTTTCAACTCAAGCTTGTGTCAGAGACAGGAGCCGAGGGTTCCCGATAGAGACTCCGACCCGGAGCTGGGGACCGGCTGTGTGAGGAGGCCACCACCTCTACGGCACAGAGCCACTTACCGACACCTAGGAGCCCGCGTGCCCCTGTGGAGCGGCCATTGTGGCCTCTAAGCGCGCGCATCTTAACTTCCTGCGAGGCGCAATCCTGCGATATGTGATGCCAGGGCCTAAGTGGCTTCTCTGAACGTCGCGTATATCTCTGTATCTGCGTAGAAGAACACGCATACGTACATACACGCACGTGTGATTTATCTACAGAAATACAAGAGTGCAGAGGTGGATAGAAAATGTCTGTCTGTCTGTGTGAGGGACTTCTATAGCACAAACCTAGGTGGGGAAAAAACAAAGCATTCTTTGGCTGGGAGCCTCCTCAAGAACATGTACAGGTCTGGACGTTTTTGTAACTCGAACAAAGTCTCGTCTTGGCCCCGATCTTTGGCACTCTGCTAATGGGAGGAGGTCCCAATTTTCCTAAATCTATGCACAAGTATAATTACTCTCTCAAATTCGCAGATTTCCTCGTGAGTGCTAATATTTCATCGCAAGTGGAAGTAATGCTTTGGGAATGCCAATATTTCCTTCTACAATTAACCCGAAACTTATGCGCTGTGAGTGACTCTCATGCCAACAGTTTCTCGCAAATGACATTTCCGCGAGAAATCCAACATAGTCATTACATGTGCCAATATTTCTGTGCGAGTGCCTCTATGTCTATGCACATGCCAATATTTCCTCCTGAGAGTGAATTTATCCTGAAAACGGTTTTGATTTTTTTCTCGTCTGTTTACTTTAAATCAGTTTTGTTTGTGACTTTAAAACTGGTTGAATGTTCGTGGGCATTTTTTCTCTCTAATGTAAAATGGGGCATGGGCTCTGCTTTTAATGTGAAAAGCCACAAGCAGAAAGTTTTGCTGAACTATGGGCTGGGTTTGAAGTGCGGGGGAGGACGAGTTGGGAACAATCTTCCTATTCATTTTTGATTTTACAAAAACATTAGCCATACTTTTTGTTAAAACAAAAACCGGTTCCTGAACGATTAATGCCGAAATGAGGTACTTCTGATTGAAAGGGAATTCAGTGGCTTTCCTGTGTTGGGAAGACAAGGGAGAGGCAGACAGAGAAAGAAGTGACCAGGGTGCCTGTTACCTGACAGAAGTGTAAATGTGTGCAATTGGTTAATCAACAAATCTAAACATTGCTTCAATTAAATCCAGTATATAGCTTTAATGGAGTCTTTTGAGGCTTCACGGTGACCAAGATTTCTTCTTTTTGAGAGGTAATGCATGGGTGTTACCAGCCGAGTCCTGGAGTGTGTCTTTCCAATAAAAACGTATAAAAAACGCTTGCACTAGATGCATTCTAGTTATGTATTACTAAAATTCTATATTTTAAAAGGACTTGCTTTATCTTAAGCAGGAAATCCCTTTGCACATATTGCAGGCTGTTTTACCTTAAGTGTAATTATAGTGTTCATTACGTTTTTGAGACAACAACTTCCCAAATTTGAAGGCCCCTGGTAGGGATGATGCACACCGATTTCAGCCGCAGACACCAGAGAGAGGAAACCACAGTGCATGTTGGATACAGAGACATAAAAAAGGGCTTTTGCAGAAGTAAGTGTCCTGAGAGTTGCATCACATTGACTACTGTATAACCATTGTGGCAGAAACAGTGGGTGAAGGAAGAAGAAAACAACAATGTGTAATAAGTGATTGAGACATAGAAACAGCGTAACATCAGCTCTCAGTGCAGTTCCCGGCCTGTATGAATGAGAGTGTAGATGGAGAAAAAAGAATGATGCCTCATGGACAGACAACTGCATTCCAAGGACAGAACTACAGCTTTGGAGTGTTTGCTGTGTAGAGACATACAAACACACAGGCTCTGATAACGAGTTGGTCGGTATATTCTGACCTGTGCATAAACCTCTGTTTATGCACAGGTCAGAATTACAAATTGGTAGGTATTCAATGCATCCGATAATTACCAGATGCGTTAAATACCTCAATCCGTTAAGATTTGGTAGGTCAAACGTGACGAAATGTAATGGGAGATAAGCATACAGTATTTACTGAATTATGCAGATTTTGGTGTGTTAAACATGACAACATTTGCATGTTATTCCCCATCAACTCGTAATAGGTGTTATTTATCACACCCAATAAACAATGTGCTCCATGGTATCATTATGTATCACGTACGATAAATGGAACCTAAGCTCGTAATCAGAGCCACAGAATCTTCTACAACACATTGTTTCTCCATGTAAATCACTAGGTTGTATATTTGAAGGTGGAAATATGTTCTTCTTGTACCCATTACTGATATACTTTACTTTGGCGTAGTAATGTGTGCATCCTGGAGGAGGCCTATATTTAGACTCTAAATCAATTTAAGGGGGACCCCTGCTAGTGTGACTGATATAAGACAACATTCATCTATGGCATCCCTACCATTGGTCAAGGTTCTCTCACCTTCATATGAAAGCCCTCACTATGTTCAATGGTGAGTACTGCAGTGTGTAGTGTGGACTTTTTGGGTGGCATGCATTTGTGGACAGAATGATAAGTTGTTTTTAAGTGTACATCTTTACGAATGTTTCAATGCAAGGGCATGGTGGTCAGATCAGGCAGTGGGCAGAGGTTTGTGGCTGTTATTCCTGCCTGGGTAGAGGTGAAACTATATATGCACACAAACGTATACATTTACACTGAAAATCATACCTCGAGAATCATTAAGATTCTAACACCTTAAAAGTAATTCAATTAACCATATAAGACAACTAGGCAACATTAATTTTGTCACCCATATCCCTATACCCAATTGCATACGTGGTGGCTGGTTGGGGTGGAAAATTGTGATGAAGTGCTGGGAAGTTAAAGTTACTTCATTAATTTAACAGGTGAATTTTCAAGACTTTTGAAAGTTTGCACCCTTGATGTCACTTTATATGAGTACATTTGAAGCACTTTAACCTGCTATACCCTCATTTTGTTTTATAGAGAACTGGTGCCTACTTTTGTTTTTAGTTCCTATCACTACCCACCATCTGATACAGGTGTTATTTGATGTGGACAAGTTGAAAACTGAAGAGCAGGATTCAATTTTATCACTTAATGGTCATAAATAAGAGCCTATTTCTGTTTTCAGAATCCGGCTAAATTCAGTTGAGTCGTTTCGGAGTCATGATTGAGCAATCAAGTCTTATATGTGATTTCATTTAAATAATTGAAAAGGACATTTGAGGCACCATCCCCGCACAACGTTTGATCCTGGAAAGTTTAATGTAGATGAATTGATTTGTTGTCAATGGCATATTTATTAAGAAAAATACTGATAATCAAGACTTTATCAGCAGACAAAATATTAATAGCACTTATGGTATTGTCAATAGGGTTGTAAATTGTAAATGCAATAGCCTTTCTTATTATTCTGGAAAGGATAATAATATCAGTTACATATTATTAGCTGTAGTTTTTGTGTAACATATTTATCTTCATCTCTTGCTTCTTCGATTTTGTTTTCTTCCTACTCAAGACTTTCTTCTACCAACTTGTTCTTTAGCTTTCTCTATATTTGCTCTTTGTCACATGGGACAGCGACCCCAAATTACACTTATTTTTTTTTACTTTCAGCTTACGCAAACATATTTCACTAAAATGTATTTCTTTGAAAAAGTAGTCAGTTCTGAAACAAAGTCAAAATGTGGGTGCGTCTTGTTGTTCTCCAAATTTACACTGTTCTCCTTGGGAAAAAGAGGTGATTTTTCTTTATTTAAAAGAACTTTCAGGAAAATTCATGCCACCTTCTAATGAGCTAGAATAGAGGACTGTTGGGATTTTTTTATATTGGACCTCAAAAATGAATCTAAGATGTACCTAGGAAAACAGACCTATGTATGTGATTATTAACAACCGAGCAACACATGATTGTGTTAAAAAATTCAAAACATATTTTAAAAGCCGAACTCTCCCTCTCATCTGGTGGAGGTCTTAGTTGGGTGATGCTATTTAGAGTACAAACAGATCAGTTCATGTTACTTGATCCCTGTTAATACTATGATTATTGTTATTATTATTGTAATTATCATATCTTAAGCTAAATAAAATAACAGTGCTCTTAGTCAGGTCAGAAAACTAAACTCATTACATAAACATTCCAGTTATTTATTTATTTAAATAGTTTAACTATTTTTGTCACTTTAGCTCCGAGTTTATACAGATTTATTTTTACATTTCATTTTTAAAAAGCAGGTGCTTTTTTGGAGATTTTTTCCAAAAGATTCCTCTTTGACAGTGAAATTACATAACGTTTTTTTTTTCTTCAAAACCACTGCTCTGTTTCATTAAAAAATAATTACAGAAATAATGGGCGTTTTTTCTGTCGCTTACATTTTAGCACCCTCAGTGTGCTCTTCAACAGTTTCCCCCAAGTTTTTAAGCTTTCCTGTGTATTTTATGACAACACAACTTCATTTCAAACATCCAAATATATTTTATTGTGTTTTGCGCATCCCGCTTTGCTTTACACCGTATGCAGCCCATGGGCTAACCACCAGCAGGCTATAAATTCATCCATGCACGGATACAACTTTCCACAACAGTACATTGTACATATTTCTCAAACATTGGTTTCCTGAGCTCACTGGAGACCCCTTTGCCCCCTGAGCCTTTGAAAGGACCCCCTCCTCCCAATCATCTTGCTCCAATGACGTGCCTGCCTCAGGCCCGGGGACATCCTGCATGTGGGAATCATATTTTAGGGAGTCCTGGGCACTAAATATTTCAGGAGGGAGCTGACGTTTTGCCATTTAAGTTATGCATGATGCATTGTAAACAATGGCTGCCATACTTCAGCTGTTGCTTTTCTTCTTCACTGTTGACCTAACGCCTAATAGGATCCATGCATTTGTTCACCAGGCCCTGTTGAGAAGCCCGAGGGGGCAATTGTATTGATTTATGGACAGCTTTAAAACACATGATGTATTTATGCAAATACATCTCTGGCTGTATCTGCCGGAGTAGCAACTGAACAGCAATATCCTTTCTTCATTTTTTTTTCTTTTACATTCAAGTCATGGCTTTCTCAGGCATCAAAACCGCAGCTGGGAGAATAAAAGCTTTTACATTCAGCAGGCATAAGGCCCATACCTTCTCTTAAAAACATTTTTTTTCTGTTATAAACAGACGTAAGTAATATGCAGAAAAAATGTAGATCCACTCATCTTTTCACGTCAAATGTTGTGTAGCAACAAACATCAGTTTATCACTATCATAACTTCTCGTTTTACAAGTTCACTTTGTTACAAATGTTTACTTGCATGTTACTAAAGCGCATTGCAAACTTGAGCAATACTCTTGTTTGACACGCTAAAGCTATCCCACCCCAAAACAAAATTCTCAAAAAACTACTGACATATTTGATTTGAGTCAAACCCTTTGTCAGCCCGGAGGTCTCAAAATTAGCTCTTAACCTCATAGTTTAGATATACATTTAGTGTGATGGTAGTGCCTAAAAGTGGTTGGGCCCTTAAGAAGTGCTACCTAAGGATGAACATTCATTTAAAGCCTCCTGTGCTTTAAAGTGGCAATGCTTCAGGAAGCGAGGAAGGGCATTAAATGATGGACAGGTATAATTTCTATGTACTCCAAAATGTTACTTTGTTTTTTTTTTTAAAACATTTTTTTAATGTTTGAAATAACAAAAATACAAAAGATTAAACAATAGTCAGCAGGCATATCTCTCATATCACCCATGTATGCCTAGTAGGTAATGACAAAATGTTCGTTTTTTTAAAGCTTAGAATTCAGGGTAACATCTAGGCAAAGCAGTTACTTATCAGGGGCAGCACACATACTTTGTTCTGTGCAGATGGAAAACATGCAAATTAAAACCTCTTATAGTGAATATAAAATGATAATGCTTTCCATGCTAGAAGAAAGAAAAGAAGTCTGATGTCATTTTCCATGTTAAAATAAACCCAAGATGAATATTTTGGTGATAGGCAGAGCCTGTGTTATGTATTTAAAGTGTAGTTGACAAAAGAAGTGTTAGAACAAAGTATGAAAAAAATAAGAAATACTTTGTTATAGAGCTTGTAGGACCATTTATTTTTTACATTTGTAAACACTATAAATAGGTGGAGTTCCTACTAATTGCTGTATTCAACATATCGACCTTGAAAGGATTAAAGGAGTTCACTTTGCTGAGGTATTTCATTTGTTACCTAAAAATCATATTAGGTGCTAGTGGTGAACACTTAACTCACTCTGCCATCTTGAAAGGGTTAAAGAATTTCTTATGTTATATGTGCTTCTTGTAAAGTGTTATCTATCACTGTAAAAAGCCCTCTGGCACTGACAATGCCCACATATATGTAACACATCATAAAAAAGTGCAGTGTTGAAGATTGAACAGAAAATGGGTTTGCAGTGATTTGTGGAGGTTAAAAGGGTTTTTAATAACAACATCGTAATGTTTCACCAAGACGGACAGAGAAATTGTGAAAAAAATTGCATCTTTGTATCGTGAAAGTGTAACAATTTACTATAATTGTTAGGAATATTTGGGGCATTGAGAGTCTTAAGCAAGACAGCTCACAGGAATCTTAAAGTTACCTGTACAAGGGAACTAAACGTGTTATTTTTAGTTGTGAATCTGCCAACCGGAGAACTCTTGCTGGCCCATTTGGGCTGTAATAAGGATGGCAGGCTCCTGCATTTTTAAAATATGAATTCATGACATTTGCTTTATTACAGATTACCAGTTAAAATGAAAATATATATAGTTAAATCACCTGTGTCCTAGGAGAAATCTTTCCCCTAGAGACTTGCACATCCAGTGAGACATATTTCAGTAAACTCAGCTTTGTAAGACTGGTTTATGTTTATAAATAGAAATTCAAATCTCTCTTGAAAGCTCTTTATACAGCGTCAACTTCAAGTGTAAATGCTCAAACAAAATCTCTAGAAAATGCTTTTAGTCACTTGTAAGAAAGTAGATTAAATCTGTGACACGAGTTGTTTTTCTTCAGTATACTTTATTTTAAGTCACTTATATCTTCTCTTCGATGATTGTAAAGAAGGCATAAAAATATGTTATTTTGTACTGTCCTGAAGAGGCCTAAATATATAAACAAATACACCATGTAAGACCACTTTAACATAATAGATAAATCATATATTTACCCCGCTTACAAAATAATAAGTTTGTTGTAAAACCTATTAACACAGTTAAACCTCCCTATGTCTGCAAGTATTTAATAAGTGGCCAGCCTGGAATTTGATAAATAGTAAGTGTATAGAGGGGTCCCCGTGAGAAGGAATTATTTATACACAACCAATAAAAATTTCAAGGAGACTAAGATAGTATTCAAAAGGAAAAAGATGTTGTCATTTATTCAACAACACAAGATAACAATTTTAAGGCAATGTTTGCAATCATTTAGAAGTGAAACGAGAAATCGAAAAAATGAAAAGGCCCCGAGAAGGGGAAGAGGGAAGGGAGTGTGCTCAAAGGCTGTGTGAAAGATTATAAAGATAGTACACAGACTTAAACATAATGTACATATATCCCAAAATCAACAAGGAAATAAAAATTATTCCAAAAAACCAAAACGGCCTACATCAATTAAGGCAAGCATTGGGCAAATATTTCAAAAGAGGGGGGGCATTCCACGGTCACATGTATAAATCAATCAAATACAGGGAATGTGCCGGATGTCCCAAAGTGAAGAGGTGTCGACGTTTCGACCCCTGTTTGTAGGATAAATTCAGTCCTTTGCCGGGGTCTTCATCAGGACCGTTGTAGTGGGGGAAGGGACGAAGAGGGGCCGTCCTATCTATATTGGGTCCGTTCAATACTTTACGAACTGGAGGGCTGAGTGCAGAAGGACCGATCGACTTCGTGTCGTCACAATCAGGTCTCAGAAATCAGGGCGCGAGGCAGCAGAGCGTCTTGCTGCAGTCGTGACTCCAACCTCTGTTAACCGCTACGCGAAGCAGCAGGGCTTCTCGCTGTGGGTAAATCATCAACCCACAGCGAGAAGCCCTGCTGCTTCGCGTAGCGGTTAACAGAGGTTGGAGTCACGACTGCAGCAAGACGCTCTGCTGCCTCGCGCCCTGATTTCTGAGACCTGATTGTGACGACACAAAGTCGATCGGTCCTTCTGCACTCAGCCCTCCAGTTCGTAAAGTATTGAACGGAGCCAATATAGATAGGACGGCCCCTCTTCGTCCCTTCCCCCACTACAACGGTCCTGATGAAGACCCCGGCAAAGGACTGAATTTATCCTACAAACAGGGGTCGAAACGTCGACACCTCTTCACTTTGGGACATCCGGCACATTCCCTGTATTTGATTGATTTATACATGTGACCGTGGAATGCCCCCCCTCTTTTGAAATATTTGCCCAATGCTTGCCTTAATTGATGTAGGCCGTTTTGGTTTTTTGGAATAATTTTTATTTCCTTGTTGATTTTGGGATATATGTACATTATGTTTAAGTCTGTGTACTATCTTTATAATCTTTCACACAGCCTTTGAGCACACTCCCTTCCCTCTTCCCCTTCTCGGGGCCTTTTCATTTTTTCGATTTCTCGTTTCACTTCTAAATGATTGCAAACATTGCCTTAAAATTGTTATCTTGTGTTGTTGAATAAATGACAACATCTTTTTCCTTTTGAATACTATCTTAGTCTCCTTGAAATTTTTATTGGTTGTGTATAAATAATTCCTTCTCACGGGGACCCCTCTATACACTTACTACTTAACGCCCAGGTCCCCGCGATTGCATAGGTTCTACCCCCCTTCATAATGAATGGAATTTGATAAAAGCATGCCTTTTCAAGACTTTTAGGGTTTGAAAGTCAATCTTTGGTTGCAGACACTCTGTGCGATGTGAGGAACCGTTGACCCAGGCATAAAATATTCTTTTAAACTGTCTTGGGACACGGGATCCCATTGTAAATCAAACCCACCTTTCGTGGCTCAAGACAAGCTTAACATTTCATAAGCCAGGAACAATCCTTCAGAAATCAGGCCCACCCTCTTTAGGCTACAATCCTTACTTTAGTGCACTATACAGGGAAATATGTAATGCCTTGCTTGAAAGGGACATGACTCCTCATGGTCAATTGATTTTTTTTACTTTTTTTGCTGCCATTTAACTGAGCTTCAGATTAACTAACAAACAGGATAAACAGTGGCCATTTCACTCAGTGTTACGTAAACTAACAGGACCAATGGAATGTTGTGGATAGTGCATCATTCGTTGCGCAGTAAAGGCGCATCTGAAAACCTCCCCAACCCTCCATGACTTCAACCACCCTACTCTGCAGAGGGAGCCTACATTGCAAACTTATGTCACCGGAATCAAGATGGCTCGGCCAGCATCAGGTAAAATCTAGGCAGTATGGCAGTGCCCGCACAACGAAGTTCAGATGTAGTAAGGCAGAAAGAGCGGGCACGGACCTGTGGGAAGAACTTCTACCACCCACCATCATGAAGCCCCCTAGCATTGAGTGATCGAACTCGAAGCAGGGCAAGCCAGCGACACTCAGTGGAAGGAAGGCAGTGTCAGTCAGGGATACATAACACACAGAAGAGTAGACCAAGTCTGGAGGTGGTGTGTGTCTGAACAAGCGACTATGAAGCAATTGGATATAAATGTAGATGAAACCAGAGGCTGTTCGGTCACAGAGGTTTGAATAAATCCCATCAGCCCACCCAGTTGGTGGAAATTCATCATATGGGAATTGATAAGTATTCAAACCCTCTCCCGACCATTTAGTGCCAGGATAATAGTGTTAATAAAGTGCAGTGCTCAAATAATCATGGTGAATAAAATTGACTACTAAGACTTAAGAAATTTACAAATAGAGGTCTAGGTGTCAAAGGTTTAAAAACACGCCGAGTAGTTGAAAATGGATACTACTCTGTGGCGCTAAGCAAGATGGTCGACATGTTTCAGCCTGTAGGGGAACTACCCCGGCTTTCTTCAGGACCTTTCATATAAAATTGCTACTGCAACTGACAGTGATCTGTGATATGAGGAACAGTAAAAAAATTGTGCTTATGAGAAGTCACATATCTACCAGGAACTTTGCACTCCAATGTTCGCTGGA
The DNA here is from genome assembly GCF_964263255.1 of Lissotriton vulgaris. Lineage (NCBI taxonomy): Eukaryota > Metazoa > Chordata > Amphibia > Caudata > Salamandridae > Lissotriton > Lissotriton vulgaris. The sequence goes on along the minus strand of NC_141687.1, from coordinate 953,202,452 downwards.
GGAAGGGAGACAAGACTTCTTCCTATCGAGAGACAAAAGATAATACAATAAAACAGGACAAAGTCACCTACATATATCCGCATGAATACACATACACCGCTCAGATCAACACACATGCGTGAACAGTTTATATTCCGCATTACTGAAACAAGAAGCATAATAGCTTCATCACACAGAGGCATTTCCTCATAGTGATACTCACCCAGCTTTGTGTGGGTGACGACCTCACCTCACCCGGCAACCGCTCGGGAGAATGAGGCCCCGCTCTATAGTGTAGACAAAGGACATAGTGATTGATCGTCATCTTCCATGCCCAGCCAAATTGCTCTACACAAAAACCCAACAAACGTGTGATGGAAACCCAAGTATCAGACCACAAAGTTATCTACACAGAGGTTAGCACTGAGACAATTGGAGGCTCCAAATACCAAAAGGTTTAGAGATGTTTCAAAAACGCCATATAGGCACTACTAAATACCACTAGATTGTCACCTATCAAACACAGTGGAGGCATTCAATGAATGACACCAGGTTTTAGATGTAGATGTGATCTTAGTTTAAGACCCACAGTCTTTAGACATATTATAGACAATATTGATACAGAGCCCTACTGGTCTGGATTAGCCCATCATTTAGAGTACATGTCAGGTACCCCACATTGGAGTGTGAGGGCAGTCTAAGCTGGTAACAATTATAGTAACTGCCAAGTGTGGACACAGTTAACGCAGCAAAAGCATCCTGCTTCTTACCTGTCCGTCGGTACCCCTTGTATTAACTGAGCGGAAGTGGAGGTGTTTCTCATTCCGCCCGCCTTCTCTTTGTAGAAGGACAGTGATTGGTTAATTGGTCACATGGGGACTGATTTCGCGCTAAACCTTCAAAATGGCAAGCTGTACCTCTCCAGAATTTGTGTCCTGAGGAGAGTATTTGAGAAAACGCCACTGCGCTGAGTCAAGAGACCGATGTGGGTCCTGACGTGTGTAACTGCGCATGCGCTCAGCGGTAACCGCTGTTCACTAGCGTATGCGTACTAGACGTGGGGCCGCAATACCGTAAACGCTATGATTATTTGCAAAGCCCCTGTTTTTTTAAAAGGGGCCTGACGAAAAGAGGCCAGTCTGTGTTATCAACTTGGTTATATCCTGGTCAGTGGTGACTCTCTGGATGCTAGTTCCCTTTCCAAGTGGCAGCTTCATGAGGGCTTTCTTGCTTACCCTATACTGGTGAGTGGCCCTTTGTATTGCACCTTCTCATTTTCTTTTCTTAAAGCTTCTATTCTGCTAGCTTCATTCCACTCTGATGCTGCTTGAGGAGCAGGTCTGGTGCATTGAGGCTGCAAGGCTAGAGAACATGTTTTCAGTGTGAGATTTGCTTTTTTGAGTGGTGTGGCGTGCAATCTTTGGGTTAGAGTGCATGGTAAAAGTTGGGGTACTAATAACCTTTGAGCGCTTTATTGCAGGTCAGTAATGGCTGTTATCTGCCCCCATACCAATATGGGCCATGGCCCTTCGGGTTGGACACATAATGAGTTGGTTACTGTCAGAATTGCGGGTGACAGTGTTTAATTATCATTTGACTAGTAGAGCAAGCTAGGGGTGCTAGGAGGAAAGAAGAGCATCTCAGTTGTTCTAATTCTCTCACCCAGTGGGTGTGCACGCTCCTGATCAGTTTCCTATCTCTATATTTCTCTCAGTCTCTTGCTACCTTTCACACTCTGTCTCTATCACTCCGCCTCTTTACTTTCTCCCACTCTGTTTCTACCTCGCTCATTCTTTCTCTGTGTCTCTGTTTGCCAGTCTACCTCTATGTTACCTGGCTTCCTTTCTGTGTCTATTTCCATTAATCTCGCCCATATCTGTTTCTCCCCCTTTTTCTATCCCTCACTCTCTTATATCAACCAGAACTAGATCAGTAGGGCGGGCTTTCTCCTACATCGCTTCTAAGGCGGGGAGGACCACCTACTTCACACAGCAGTCCCCTCCTCTCTTCTTGAATTCTGCAAGAAGCTGAAGGCCTGACTATTCAACCAACCAGCCTGCCCTGGGCAAGGCTAGGCACACACACCTACTCAGTGCCAAGATACCCTCCCCATGTGATAGTGTGATGTACAAATTATGTAAGGTAACATGACATATAACATACAACATAACACATATAATTAACATAACGTCCCTCTGCATTTCCTTCACCCTTTCTTTCTTTTCTTTGGTCCTGGCTGAGAGCAGCAGCATCAAAAGTAAGAAGTGGTCAGACACAAGCGGAGGGCGCCCAGCAGCAAGCAGGCAAAGACAACTCTCCTCTCTGTAAGCTGCTTCATACCCTTGAATATGCATCTCATTTTCCGGCCTATAATCTCTTTTTATAGCTGTGAAACTCTATTGCTCATCTTTTAGAGAGACACTCAAAGGCGCTTGACCCATAAATAGTGGAAACAATTTATCTGGAGGCATCCCAAAATGTTCTCCTGTTTTCTATGCCTGTAACAAACGTCTGCCCTGGAAGGCAAGCCCCGATCCTTCGCACAGCTCAAGGATGTAAAATATTTTCCCAATAAACCGTTCAGAGCGACATTATTAGATCATTTGTAACTAGGCAGATTTATTCGGCTGCAGGAGAACTTCCATGAATATTTAAACTTCGCCCTCAGCTCTTCGGTGTTTACTACAAAGGAGGCGGCACATATTTCTGAATATATTTGTATGAGATTATGTGGCAAGCCACCCAGACCCATGCATGTGTGTGCATCACACATGTATGTAACCAGTCCTATTTTCAAAAGCAGATAAGTAAAATTGCCTTGTCTCAGGCAAGGACATATCTGTCTCCCTCTGATGGAGTCATTGATACACTCGCCTGATGCCCACTTGCATGCCTCTTGGCACACTTGAGTGCCCGCGAGGTCACAATGGACCTACATCAGTGGTACTCGTTTGATACACCTTGGAAGAATGGGCTGGGCTGGGCATGCCAGGATGTGACCCTCTGCCCCTTGGGTAACGCTCAGATCGCTCCAGGGAGCACACACCTCACTGAGCTATTTTACTGAATACCGAAATTAGATGTTTTTTTTTTAATTTTAGCGGTGATTCTACTGTGTAGAGTGGGAATTGCTGTTACGAGGTATTATTCACTTTGTATTTAGTGTATCTTGTGTGCATGACTGAAGAAACATGCCTAGTTATTCCGGCACCTCTGGTGGCATCTTCTGCTCGTCGTTGGGTTTTCTGGTACGCAGTAGAGCATTGTTGGCTATAATGAGGCTCCGATCGCAGGGGGCCGGCGAGAGAACGGACTCTGGGGGGCCCTGTCCGTGAACACTCCCGTCCTTTGCAAGTGTCCGCTCACGGGTTTCTGTTCTGTTAGTTCCCAGTGCGGTGGCGGGGGTCGGGCGCTATATGTTGTTGACAACGGCCTGTTTGTAGCTTTCGGCAGAGCTTTCACCGCGGTAGGTGCACGGAGACCCAGATAAACAGGGCACATTTAGGGAACAACTGAGTACAAGTAATGGGCCTGCGGTGGACATGGTGTTCCCGGCGCATTGTTGACTGACATCTGGTGGACATCCCTCCCTTATGGGAAGCCCGGGACAACGGGGCCAGCCCCAGCCCCCGAAACTGTCATCCTGCGGCTCCTCCCTCAGACATCCCAGAGAGACCGGGCAGAGCTCTGTCCGTCGTCTTCTGACATGCCCCTGGCATGCTTCCAGTCTGTCCCCAGGCCTCGTAGGGCGGAGACAGCAAGGGCCTGACTGAAGACGTCACACTGGCACCCTAGCATTGGCTCTAGATGACTGGCAGCCTAGGACACGGTGCAGAGCCCTGGCAGTCGAAGACCAGGTGTAGAGCTTGGCAACCTAGGACCAGGTGTAGCTTGGGACCAGCTCTAGAGCCCTGGCAGCCTAGGACCAGGTATAGAGACCTGGCAGCCTAGGACCAGGAGTAGAGCGCTGGCAACTTAGGACCAAGTGTAGCTTAGGACCAGATATAGAGCCCTGCCAGCCTAGGACCAGGTGCATAGCCCTGACAGCCGAGGACCAGGTATAGATCCCTGGCAGCCTAAGACCAGGTGTAGAGACATGGCAACATAGGACCAAGTGTAGCTTAGGACCTGGTGTAGAGCACCGCTAGCCTAGGACCAGCTCTAGAGCCCTGGCAGCCTAGGACCAGTTCTAGAGCCCTGGCAGCCTAGGACATGGTGTATCTTAGGACAAGGTTTAGAGCTCTGGCAGCCTAGGACCAGGTCTAGACCTCTGGCAGCCTAGGACCAGGTGTAGAGTCCTGGCAGCCTATGACCAGGTGTAGAGTCCGGGCAGCCTAGGACCAGGTGTAGAGCCCTGGCAAACAAAGAGCCGTGGCAGCCTAGGACCAGGTCTAGAGCCCTGGCAGCCTAGATCTGGTGCAGAGCCCTGGCATCCTGGGACCAGGTGAAGAGCCCTTGCAGCCTAGGGCCCGGTGTAGAGCCCTGGCAGCCTAGGACCAGGTGTAGAGCACTGGCAGCCTAGGACCAGGTGTAGAGCCCAGGCAGCCTAGAACCAGGCCTAGAGCCCTGCCAGGATAGGACCAGGCCTAGAGCCCTGGCAGCATAGGACCAGGCCTAGAGCCCTGGCAGCCTAGGACCAGGTGTAGAGCCCTAACAGTCTAAGACCAGGTATAGATCCCTGGCAGGCTAGGACCAGGTGCAGAGCCCTGGCAGCCTAGGACCAGGTGTAGAGCCCTGGCAGCCTAGGACCAGGCGTAGAGCCCTGGCAGCCTATGACCAGGTGTAGAGCCCAGGCAGCCTAGAACCAGGTCTAGAGCCCTGCCAGCCTAGGGCCAGGCCTAGAGCCCTGGCAGCATAGGACCAGGCCTAGAGCCCTGGCAGCCTAGGACCAGGTGCAGAGCCCTGACAGTCTAAGACCAGGTATAGATCCCTGGCAGGCTAGGACCAGGTGTAGAGCCCTGGCAGCCTAGGACCAGGTGTAGAGCCCTGGCAGCCTAGGACCAGGTGTAGAGCCCAGGCAGCCTAGAACCAGGTCTAGAGCCCTGCCAGCCTAGGACCAGGCCTAGAGCCCTGCCAGCCTAGGACCAGGCCTAGAGCCATGGCAGCATAGGACCAGGCCTAGAGCCCAGGCAGCCTAGGACCAGGTGCAGAGCCCTGACAGTCTAAGACCAGGTATAGATCCCTGGCAGGCTAGGACCAGGTGCAGAGCCCTGGCAGCCTAGGACCAGGTGTAGGGCCCTGGCAGCCTAGGACCAGGTGCAGAGCCCTGGCAGCCTAGGACCAGGTGTAGGGCCCTGGCAGCCTAGGACCGGTGTAGAGCCCTGGCAGCCTAGGAACAGATGTAGAGCCCTGGCAGCCTAGGACCAGGTGTAGAGCCCTGGCAACCTAGAGCCGTGGCAGCCTAGGGTTACATGTGGGGCACTAATAGGCTAGACAGTGGCCTCCTGGGATTTGAGCTATTCACTTATACCCTTGTAAGGGGGCGCTCCGCAAGCCTCAACGCCTCTATTCTCCCTTGCTTCCGAGTGTCCCCTAACTTCACCTCCTTGTGGTTATCCCCCCAGCTCCTGGCTTTGCAGATAAGTGTATCGATTAGTGACAGAGCAGGGAAGGTCGAGCTGACCTTGTAGTCTGCCTGTCCATATTACTGTGAACACATAATGCTGGGGCAGGGGAAAGACTGACAGCAGGACACAGGTACAGAGGGTCAGTCACACATTACGTATTTGCAGTGTCAGTGAGAGCACAAATGGAGCATCAGAAGATCCAGCAAGAAGATGTGGCTACAGGGTACCCTGTGCTATCCAAAAATACTATATCGCATAGCATATATATCCGTATGTGTGGTACTGCCTTGGTGCCAATGTGTGCTACTGTGTCAGACTGGCTGGCTGCCTGGCAACGGGGAGGAGCACCGAGGTAGAATCATACATGGCGTATCTGCACTCTTGATGCCCACAGCTTGGCTTATGGAGAAGAAATTCACATGGGTAATGTTTATTAGGACATTGGAATGTTGGGAGCTCCATTGAAACCAATAGAGTTCTCTGGGCTTCTAATGTCTGGTAGAAGCCCGGAGCTCCAACATTCCAAAAAACAAAGCTGCAAACAAAGGCTTCATGAGCTCGAGGGGATTTCAATTCCCTCAGGCTCCGTGAAGCGTTAGTTTTGCAAAATAGAACATTCTGCTCTAGACGGGCAGAATGTTCTAATAGCCTTAGAACCCTCCGTAGCGGGTTCTAATGGCCATTAAAGGCCTGCTCTCTTATTAAATGCTGGAACAGGCCTTTACTGGCCGGTAGAGCCCGCTACGGAGAGCTCTAAGGCTATAAGAGTGAAGGCTGAGACCTTAAAGCACCAGATCGTGAGAGCAAACTGTGCCACAAGAACCTCAACATCACGTAAAGTTAGTCAGACCCCATCGAACGTGAAGAGACACTGACCAGCATACCACACCCCAATGACAAAAACAGCAGCACAACATGCATCTCCGCTTACTCATGCGTGGAGGTAAGTTACAAGATCATTCCTCCATGGAGGCTTCCATGATGGTAAACCACAGCTATAAGTCAGCAGTCAGGATGAAGGAACTATAAAACACAACCATGAAAGCCTCATATAATAACAGCAAGAAGTGTCCACTAAACTAAAAGACTCCGGATTAGGCAGTATAGTTAAACTAGGGGTACAAGCACACAGAGAGGGTGACATTGAGGGTCATGAGACCTAATCCCCAGAGGAGAAGCCTTCATTTTGGCTCAACCCATCACCAGGCCACCAAAGAGCCATTGGAAATATGTTATATGAAAACATTATAACATGACATAACATAATGTAACATAGACGGTCTGCCTAGGGTGGGGTAGAGTGTCAGTATGATGAATGTAATGTCCTCAGCCTGCCTGGGGCCAATGATGTGGCATGTGACCATGTTTCACCCTGCTTTCGTTGACTTTGGTGGGCCATTTCCGGGGCCGGGTCTTACAGGACCGCCCTCCGTACTTCCTGTGCAGAATAGTCAGGGGCAGATGCTACTATTCAAAATATGGTACAACATTCAGCAGCCTGTGAGAAGGTTTGTCACTGGGTGGCAGACCCTTCTTCCATGCCTAATTCAATCTTACTTAGTTATGGCACTGGTGATTCGTAGTGGGTCAGGTGCATATGGGATAATCAAAGCAGAGATTAGTGATCATTTTATGCTGGCTATAGTTTGGTTACTCGCCCATTCCATCTTCTGACTTTGGCAGTCGGTGCGTCACTTTCATAGGAATCAATCGCTGCGCCGAAGAACGACAAATACTGGTATTGTGGTATTGTTTTCATTGACCTTTGTTGAATGAAATGTGACTCTGTTCCATATGGTTTCGAACCAGTAATCTGCAGCATGGGAAATTTTGTCTGCAGCATGTACATTAACTCACTGAGCTTTCATAGTGAATTAGAACAGAATCATCTAAGGTTAAAACCCATAGATTTTACTTGGTTGTCTAGAAACCTATACTTATGTTGGCTGCTAAATCACTTTTTCCACGCCCACTGTGCGTTTTGTGCTATTATCGGCTTCCCTTTACTACAGGGAGTCAATAACGCTTTGATATTTACTGCAAGCGCTGGGATTTGATATTGGCATGTGTACCTTCTGTTTGTTATAATAGTACATATCGCAGGGATGCTTATTGCATGGAGTCATTATGAAGCATCCTGGCCCTCACTCCTTTTCATACAGAGCCACCGATAGACGCAGGATAACACACAAAAAGAGCAGAACTCTGCTCCTCACAAACAATGTTATACACAGCACACTGGGCACAGAAGACAGACCCATAGTCTTCCTTCCATTGCCCTCCCATGGAGTGACGTACTACTTGTATGCAAATGAGCTTCAGTGCATAGGCAGGGAGACAACGTGCTCTGCAATACAATACAATGTAGTATTTACTTCAAGTAGCGAATATAGCAATGGTGCAGTTGAGTCAGGGAGTGAATATTGCGTTCTTATGGTTACTCAGGGAAGTCGATATAAAATGGATATGTTTACTACAGGGAGTGAGTACAACATGGGAAAGCTTACATATGGAATGAATGTTAGATTGGTATGTTTACTCCTGGGAGTGAAAAATGAAAATAACATTTGTATGCGTACCTTAAGTAATTTACATAAAGTAACCATGTATACTACATGGAATGAATGTAATATTGCAATGCTTACTACATGGAAGGATATGACATTGTCATGCTTAGTACAAGGAAAGACTGTCACATAGAGCTAGTTTAAAACACTCTAATGTGAGAATCAAAAAGACACGTTTACTACAGGAATGTTATAGGCATATGCCTTAAATCGAGGGATTACTCGAGGAAGAGATTGTTGTGCTGTGAAGCTATTAACACAGATTGCACACGTTCACTCACTCTCACACATGCTTGCACACACAGGCTCTCTCTCACACACACTCTCACACACACACACACACACACAGTCTCTCGCTCTCTCACACACACTTTCTCGCTCACACACACACACACACACATTCTCTCTCCCACACACACACACACACACATTCTCTCTCTCTCACACACACACACACACACATTCTCCCCCTCTCACACTCTCTATCTCTCTTTTACACTTGTTGTGTACAAACAGTGCACTTTGGCACAGTGCTGCTCATGTGGACATCCGCGGGGGGTGCCACTACTGTGAGGGGGCAGATGAAAATGTGTGGCCTCTTCTCTGAGATACATGTTGAGTACTGCTGATGGTGACGTTTATATTGTAGTTAAGAGCTCAGCATCTATTTACTGTAAATGGTAAATATTGTATCACACAATTAACTCCACGTCTACTACTATACATGAAGTATTGTATTCTGTTGTCAGAAACACGCCTGTAGATGTTTTGCCAAGTTCAGTGTCATTGTGTTTTTGTTTTGCTATTATTTTGTATAGTGCCTCTTAGACTGGCGTTGGGTTCAGGCACTTTAGATAGGCACAGTCAGTATTACACCATGAAACTAGTGCTCATTTCATGTCCGTGAAAGGCTGAGTGGACCTCTAGCGAGGATCCCGCCCTGCTGCTGGGTAAGGGGACCAGGGTTCACTGGTCCCCATCTCATGGCCCTGAGCGGCCACCAGATCTGGAGGACTCCACTGGAATGATTTGTCCAGACTTGGAGCACATCTGGACTGCTGTGCCCTGCTTTTGGAGAGGGGGGAGGAGAAGATAGGCAGCAGTGAATCAATAATCAAACATGAAAGAAAGGAGAGAGGATGTGAGTGAGCCTGAAGGCTGTACCCACCCAGGTCGCGAGGCAGCATTCTTGCTGGGGCGTACATGAAACACGGAAGTTGTGATGTATGACTTAGTGGCTGGAGGCCTAGGTCTTGTTAGAACAGTGGCAGCTGGCATCTATGGGGAGTGGGCAAAAGTGTGGTGGGTAAAAAATAAAAAACACTTAACTGCGACCCGTCCGACTCCGATCCCTTCGTCACTGCACGTCTTCCTCTTGCAGTGCGAGCCCTTGAGAAGTTGCTTAACCAATCATGGTGCTGCTTTCATTCTGTGAGAGCAGCACCCTTATTCGGGGGAGTGGCCTCACTCGCTGCTCCCAAAGGACACTGGAGCCCTGCACTTGTTTTAAGACAGCTGGGTTAGAGGTTTCAATGCACATGTGTGGCTGGCCGTCGCATGATGTTTGGCCAAAAAGACATGTGCACTTTGAAATGTGTTGAAGCAGCCCACCCTCATCCCAGCTGCTGTCATCCAGCAGCGACACGCAGGACGGGGTTATAGTGAAAAATAAAATGGTGATAAACCAACTTTATTACCATTTTATTTTTGAATTCTGGAGCATGGAGAGACATTTTAACCAGTGGAGCAACGCTCCGCTGCTCAAAGGAGCCGCCCTTGTGATAGAAACCAATCTAACAGAAAGTGCTTGAATGAACAGACCATTATAACGCTTATGCTGAGAAACAAACATTGAGACATGACCGGGTTAAGAAATAGAGTGCAGCAGGAGCAAGAAAACGGGTTGGGAATGTTTGCCACTGATGATGTACAACCCATGGCATTGTGGATACTTGCTTTGCAATGATGCTTCAAACCCACGGGCAATGTTTTACTGGCATCACCCTGACCTGTAAACATTTGGGCAGTGCAACTTCTTGCATATTAATGGTGGTGCACATACAATGGCAAATTGGCAGTTGGCATGACAAGGCGGTTTGTTGTAGAGCAAGAGTGTTTTCCATACTGGGGCAATGTAGAAAATGTGTCAATGGCACCGCGTAGATCCTGGTTAATGGCCCTTAATCTAACCTAAAGGATAACTCCAAATCAAGAGCATCCAACATACTTCAGGTACGGTGGGTCAGAGCCATGCCAGATTAAATGATAGTCATATAAGATACATTTACATTGAATAAAGCTCAAAGGAACTCATTTGCATGGGCACTGGTGTCCTAAAAATGCAGCATGGATTCCTACTCCTGGACCTACACTTACACTCCAGATTGATCTGGAAATCCATTCCTGCTTTACCATATGAAGTCCTTTATCATTTTTTTATGGCGTCGTACATGTATTTATTTGATTCCTGACGTGATCGGTTTCTGTAAACGTTAAAAAATGTATCAAACTGAAAAAGAAAGTTTGGAAGCACTCTACATGGGTCAACTGGGATGCTCTTGCGAGGGACCAGGAGAAAGTTGTCCAGATTCACCCGAGCACTCACTGCTGCATCAGGCATTATGTGTTTGACGACAGCAATTTGTATCACTGAGGTGGCGTATAGCAATCTATCTTGAAAAAATATTCAATAACATTCGTAAAGATGACCTATTATTCCATTTCAATATAGTTATGTTATTATTGAATTAACGCCAAAAAAACAGAACCAAGCCTAGCAGTACAATGACTATGTTCCGTGTTCTAGACGTTTCACACGCAACAGAACTTGGTTCCAGGTTGTGTCAAGTTGCACTCACAAAGATAGCATTAGAATTATTTAATAATTAACTCATAAAGTAAGAAATCTTTGGTGGGCTTCCACTGAGCTAATACTTGCTTACCTGTGACGTCATCAGACAAGATCTGGCGCTGAGCAAATGACGTTCTAAGGCATGGACGAAATGAGCAATTGTGCAGGTCCCCCAACTTCTAAAAGCCCCAGGGAAAGTGAGCTTTTTTCTCTTTTCTATCTATTTCTATAGCTCAACCTTTTAACATATAATTCAATATTGTATGCAGGGAAGCTGGATTTATGCAATTGTGCAGCCAGTGACGATCTTCACATAATAGTAGATTTGCCAAATAATGCATCGTCTGCTGCATAATCTGCAACTATAACAACAACAACAAAATTCTAGCTCAAATGGTTAAAACAAAAAATGTAGTGATACATGTTGACGAGCAGGTGAACGCCCGTTGCAAAGGTTGACTGGCCACCTTTCTGTAGCTTATTGCTATATGTAGGTGTTAGATTGGTACTAATGAAGTGCAACTAATGCCCAGGCAGCATTTACAAGTTAAAATATGACAAAAAATGAAAAAAATACTATCACAAAATGTGCCTCATGAACTACCTATTCTTTCCACATAGTTTACTAAACCCCGCCGCATAATTTGGCCCTCCCCTGCCGCATTATTCCAGGGGCCCTGACTGTATGGTATCAAGGTTCTTCAATGAGCGGGAAATGGGTAAAATACATTTAAAGTTGTTGCAGGGGCCCTAAAAGGCCTAAAGACAACACTGGCCACATCCAAATGCTTGTTTTGAATCCTAAATTTAGTAATGTGTGTAAGTATGTGCATGGTATTTCTACAGCTCAAAACACAGCCAAAAGGCAGCAGAGCATTAACATATCCACAGGTTTTCGCAACACAAGTCTGAGGCCTTCTCCAGAGTACCAAGGGAATGTGGAGTGTTTCCTTTTGATCAAGGCACAGCAATGTTCATGTGCCTCATAAAATATTTATTGTCGGTGGCGAGGAGTGGGTAAAGTGGGAGGGATTTTTTTGGGGGTCATAATGAAGCTCTCAGACACTTTTCTCCCCATACACAACAGTAGTCATTTCACGAAAAAGAATGGAGCATGCCACACTGTCTCTGTGGAAAAAATGTTTTTTTTAGTATTAAAATGAATCACAGAACCAGGCCTGGCCACAATTATTTTTGCTGCTTTAATTAGCAGACAGCAGGCATTTCTGAAAGGCCGCAGAGTTGGACATGCCTGTAAAAGCCCGTCTGTCGTCCCATTACACGGTAAATTTGCTATTTTTTGTGATTTTAAGTCATTTTGGAAGTAAATGGGGCAACTATTTATGAGGGTAACTGCAGCCGCTCCCCTGCGCACATGCTCTTTTCAAAGTGGGGGGAAGCTGTGAAGCACGGGGTCCACTCATGGCGGAGATGTAATTTTTTTCTCCAAAGTTATAGTTTTGTGGAAAATATAGATCCAGCTTACAGCTGGCCTAAATTTATAGCACTGGAAAAGAAGCATACTTACCGTCAGACTTGTCTGCAAAACCATTATAAAGTGTAAAATGCTCCCATACATCTTTCTTTGGAATCTACAAACACGGTGCTAGGGCCCAGAATTAAAGGTGCGCACCTTTTATTTGCTTCTTTTTTTAACACTATGCAGGACGAGGCAAAGAACTCAAAATAGAGTCAGGGACAACAGGCTAGTGCCTTTACTTTATTTGTGCACCGGCACTTACTTTTCGAGACATATTTTTCCTTAACAGACCCACAGCAATAGACAGAAATAATAGAAAAATGAGAAAGGAGGAGTAGAAATACAGGGAAACAGTTTCCAAAGGGAGTAAGAAGTGATGAAAAAGAACCCGCTAGAGTGACACAGGAGGTGTAGGTGGCGGAAGAAAGAGGCAAGAGGAGGAATCAAGACTAGGCAACCCGATTGTGCCCATGTTCGGATTGGTAAGGTGGGCAGTCAGGCAATGGGTAGTTCCTGAGTTGCAGCTGTGGACTGTTTTTGGGCGGTGTGTTGGCTAATTTGTGATCTATCTGTTTGGTTCTGCAGCCGCCAGCAGCCCATGGGGGCCTGAGATGCTTTTCTGGAGGCCTGTTGCTGGGGTAGATTGGCCTTTGTTAGAACCATTTCCCTCACGGGGTCCAGCGGTGTCATTTCTAGTGCTGTGCCGACCCGGCCCATAGGTATAAGAAGCGGACTTGGGTTGGCTTAGGGTACATTCATGTCAGATTTGGATTTGCGGCTCTGCGGATCCAATTTACAATCAGGACTGGAATTCCCAGAATGAAAAGAATAAACCAAAACTGGATGAGCTATTCACGCACTGGCCAGGAAAACTAGACGGGAAGTGCCACGCAGAAGTAGGATGCTCTCTACCTTGGTCTAGAGTAGACTAATAGAAGCGTATGGTGCTGCAGTAACTCCTGGATAATAGTAATTTAAAAACAAATTAAGTGTAAGGACCTGTGGTCTTTTTTTGTGTTCAATATCTTTATAATAAAATGCAATACATCAGGGTAAAGTGATTATTAAATAATTAAAAGAACAAATTTAGGAGAATATATACATCAATATAGCATCCATGTCAGAAGAATAACGAGATCACAAATAATACAAAATCAAACTATACGGGGGGCGTGGCTAGCAGCCGATCATGGCTGCAGCATAGAAGGGGAGCTCCGTGAGTGAGGCGGCCTCCTCCATAAATCCGCATTATTATCCGGCACACAGCAACCTCGGAGGGAAGGTCCCGAGGCCCGGGACCGGGTGGAGCCGACGGAAAGTACTCCGGTACACGATCGGGACCGGGTAACATTCAAGCCGAGTTGCATCCGGCTGCGGCCTCAGAGACGACTGGAAGCACCGAGCTGTGGTGGTTCCTGTGGGCCGGGCGGAAGTGGTAGCGGCCCGGGAGGGAGACACCGGGAGTCCTACGGCAGCAGTTATAGTGAAGCAGTTGGACACCTTACAATTGGATGGCCTAGTCGAGGCCTCTAGCATCGCAGGGGCAAACGTCGGAGCAGAGGGAGTGCACGATCCAAGTGCCACTACTGGACTGCGGGGCGGTGTATCACGCTAAGCGGCACATTTGAACAACCGTATCACCCGCCCACGGGGAAAATCGTCCGTTCCAGAGGGGGGACATAACGGCGCCCGTTGGGGGAAAGATAAGTGCACAGCAGCGGCCTGTGGAATGTGAGTAGGGGTTGCGGTTCGGCAGTAGTGAAATATCGGCAGACACCATTCGCCGCAGCCGGAGCGAGAAAGTGGCGGGAGACTCCTGCGCGTCGTCTGAACTGGGGACATGATCCGCAAGTGAGGTGGCTTGGGAACTCACGAAGGAGCAAAGGCGGCGATAGTGAGGCTTGCACCTTGCCCAAGGGGAGCAACTGGGGCGGTTACCCATAGTCTTGCACTCGCACGCTCTACAGCCGGGGTCTGCCAAGACAAGGAGAGGAGGTTATCCGAGCTTTGGAACGCTCAACTTGCGGCTGCCTGAGGCTGTGGGCGCTGCGGACGTGCTGGCCGAGAGGACACTAACTGGCAGCGCACTGCAGATTCCGGGGGGATCATTAACTTCCCCCATATTACTCAGCAGTAGGAGTCTGTGTGGTGGTCCGGCTGCAGCAGGGCCTTGACGGTGGGAAAATGGCGGGCCAAGGCGGTCAGAGCAACTCGACACAGGCAAGACTGGACAAGTCCGCGTACGACAAGCATAATCCTCCCCACGCAGAGCCACAAACGTCTACTGGGAAAACACCGGAAGGGGAAGGATCCAAAAAAGTAACGCTAGAAGATGTCATGAAGGCATTAACGCAGGTAAAAGCTACAGTGGGATCGATCTCCACAGATGTCACCCTCTTGCGCGCAGACTTCCACAAAATGACCGAACGTGTGAAGGTGGTTGAGGTGGTCACAAAATCCTTGGTGGAGGACGTCTCGGAGCTGCAAATAGTGGTGGAACGTGTGGAGGCCGAAAACAAATCACTTAAGGAGAAGCTGGACGATCAGGAGGGACGCTCGAGGAGGAACAACGTCAGAATTCTTGGGGTTCCGGGATCTGAAGGCACCCGAGCGACGGACCTCTATGTGGAAGAGTTGATTAAGAAGAGGCTCCAACCCAAGGGCCTTTTAAACTTCTTCTCGGTGGAAAGGGCGCACAGAGTCCCTGGTGGGAGGCCAAAGCCAGGTGCAGTTCCGAGACCAATACTGGCAAGGCTCTTCAACTTCCGGGACGCCATCCTACAGGCGGCGAGGGTGTCGCCACCAATCCAGATTCAGAACTCCACGGTCGCCTTCTTTCCGGATTACACAGCCGAAGTCTCCCGCCGACGAAGAACTTTCCTGGATGTTAAAAAGGCGTTAAGGGCGAAGGAATTATCTTATTCAATGTTGTTTCCGGCCAGGCTGCGGGTAGTTGCGGACAATAAAACATGGTTCTTTGATACGACGGATGCAGCCCAAGACTGGCTGGAGGGATGGAGACAGGTCAGTCTGCCTCGTCGCACGAACAGGATTAACCAGGGCCAGCGAGATGACGACCACGCGGGATCACAGGCATCAGGACGAGATAATGATGCAGACCGGTCACCAGCGCAGGAGGAGTTTGATGCTGATCGCGGAGCGGGATCATGAACATCCGGTGCCCGTAAGAGGGTTGATTACTGCGGACACTGAGGGTCGGATTGCCACTGGACACTGGACTGAGGGACTCCGAAGAGTGCTAGAGGGGCCGCCTACTCCGGGGGGCCTTTCACCCCAGCAAGCAAGTACTCTCGTTTTGGGACGGGTAAAGCACTCTGCTAAGTTAGGGGGCGGGGGGGGGGGGTTCAATGTCCGTTCAGCAGGGAGGCAGGGAGGGGGGGGCACGGGGGAATAGTTCTTGTTTTTCAGGTTACACACATAGTAGCAAGACGTGACACTGAGCACACACACTACCCAGATTTTTGGGGCGAACAGAATACACTGGTGGGGGGAGAATTCTGGCGCAGGCGTGGTCACAACTATAGGGATGTACGACTCCCAATCTACTGCACCTGAGGGTGAGGCGCAGAAGGCGCCAGTGACACCCCTCCGACTGATGACCTGGAATGTGAGAGGGCTAGGGGACAAAATCAAGAAGGGATTGGGTACTACAGGCTGTGAAAAGACAGGGACCTGCATTGGTTCTCTTGCAGGAAGCACACTTCACGGGAGGGGCGTGCCAGGCATTAGACAGGAGGGGTTATAAAATGGTAGTGCACTCTGAATTCACATCGGGCTCACGGGGGACGGGTATCCTGGTTAAAAAGTCTTCCCCGTTCCTTGGACTAGAGCGGAGAGTAGTGTGGAGCTCGGCTGGGCTTGTCCGTCGGGTTATTCTATCAGGCACATCCCGCGAGCCACTGGGAGAGGCGGTGGAGTGGGATTTATTTTTAATGACTCACTAACACTCTCATATCTTGAAGTTAAACCGGTCATGGGCTTTGAGCTCATGGGCTTTTCTCTGAAAGATCAGAGTGGAACATTGGCTGCGGGGTTATTTTGTTATCGTCCTCCTGCCAGTGAGACATCATCTCTTCAAGATCTGATAGATCTGGTCTATGACCTATCTAACTCTCATGCCAGGTTTTTAATCTTGGGCGACTTTAACTTGTGGCCCGGTGGTCCTTATGATCTTGCATATCGGGAACTCTGTCAAGCATGCAATAATCTTCATTTCCTGCAGCTTGTGTCCGCCTCTACTCATGCAAAAGGTCACACTCTGGATATGATTTTTGCGGTTGAATCGCTAGTCTCGATTCAGGAGGTAGCGGCTCAATGCTGGACAGATCATGCATTGATCCATTTTTCCATCTTTCTACCAGCAGGTTCGCTGAGTAATAGCGTTCCGGGCAGGCCTAAACTTAGCAGTCAATGGTCTCGGCTATTGAAGGGCTCTAACTTACCCACGTTACTGCCTGGGGTCTTCTCCTTGGGTTAGAATGTGGAGGAAAGCTACTCCACTCTCTGCCAGCATATCCTTGAGTCGCTTGACAAGGTGATCCCACTGCGCAGGGTGAAAGACAAGCCGTTAAAAGCCACTCCCTGGTTTTCTAGTGATCTGCTCCAGCAAAGACTTTGCTGTAAACAGGCGGAACGGGTCTGGAAAAGGCACTATCTGGAAGCAGATAAACTGCTTTATAAAAAATCCCTCCAGGACTACAAGGTACAGATTAGGGCGGCTAAAGCCAAGTTCCTAGAGGACACCTTGGCTAAAGCAGGTAATGAGTCCCAAACCCTATTCAAATTAGTCAAGAACCTCTCCAATCCTGCCTGCGCTTCATCTACCATCCCGGCTTCTCAGGAGCTATGTGACTCTCTAGCCTTGGCGTTTGAGGATAAAATAAAAATTATCCTGAACGGACTCTCGGCCTCCAATCTGACCAACCTCCTCGCCCCCTGTTCTGTGGAACCAGTCAGTATAGCATCTCGGGAGGCTCTTGAGAAGGAAGCAGTACAGCCTCGGCTGACCTGCTTTCCCACTTCTTCTCTGGAGGATTTCTGCCTACTGGCTAACAGCGTTTCATCTGGCTCCCCTTTAGACCCACTGCCACATAAGTTCTGGAAGCTGTTTCAGGGGGAGCTCTTTCCACAGCTCCATTCCATCTGCTGCCAGTCCCTTGCCACGGCCACGGTCCCTGATAGCTGGAAACTGGCAGTGGTTACTCCTCTGCTAAAGAAGGCCACCTTGGACCCGTTGTGCCCGGCCAATTATAGGCCCATTTCGCTTTTGCCTTTCTCAATAAAAATCTTAGAGAAATTGGTCACTAGGGTCCTGTCCAGCTTCCTTGAAACCAACGATCTTTTGGACGTGGCCCAGTTTGGATTCAGGCCGGCCCATGGAATGGAGTCTGCTTTGGTGGCCGTTCTGGACGACCTGCGCTCGCGTGTCGACATGGGAGGAGCAGCATTTCTGGTGCTGCTCGACATGTCGGCTGCGTTCGATACGGTTGACCATGCGGTGTTACTGGGCAGGCTCCGGGAGTCCGGGGTGACCGGCTTGGCCCTGGACTGGCTGGCCTCATACCTCTGTAACAGGCAGCAATCTGTGGCCCTGCCGCCTTCTCGATCAGCTGTAAAAGATGTAAATCAGGGTGTACCGCAGGGCTCCGCAATCAGCCCGATTCTTTTTAATTTATATCTTCGCCCTCTAATAAGTTTGATTAAGTCATTTGGCATCTCTGTCATCAATTATGCTGATGACACTCAACGTATTTTTTTATTGAGGGCAGAGAAGCGGTTTCCATGGAATCCTTTCACCGTTGCATGACTGTAACGGCGGACTGGTTGCGTCAGAATTCGCTCCAGTTCAACGGAGCAAAGACCGAAGTTCTCCATTGCTCACTGGACCGAATGCCCCGTCCTTTACCCGAGGGGTTCTGGCCTTTTTCTACTCTAGGCACCGTAGTGGCGGCAGAATCCGCCCGCAACCTAGGCGTCCTGTTCGGGCCTAGCCTCCAGCTGGATGCCTTCGTCAATAAAACCACGGCGACCTGCATGATACTACTCCGCATGTTACGGAAAATTCTTCCGTTACTCCCCCCCGCGGCAAGGACGGAAGCAGTGCGTAGTATCATCTTCAGTAGATTAGACTACTGCAACGCACTGCTTCTGGGGTCTCCCAACACCCTGGTCGCGAAGCTGCAACAGGTGCAGAATATGGCAGCTAAACTGGCCCTTTCACGTCCGCGGTCTGCCTCTTCCTCTCTTGCGCTCTCGGATCTTCACTGGCTCCCCGTCCAAAAACGGATCTGCTTTAAATCTTCTTGTCTGGTTTTCAGAGCTCTGCACAGGTTGGGTCCAGTGATGTTGCAAGACCTATTCTCCTGGTACTCTACCGCACGACCTTTGAGATCTTCTTCGGCATTCCTGGTTATAGTCCCCAGGATAAAAAAGGTGAGGATGGGCGGCCGCTCTTTCAGCTTTGCGGCCGCCAAACTATGGAATTCCTTACCGATGTCCCTAAGGTGCAAACAGGACCTTTTGTCTTTTAAAAAGGATCTCAAAAGTCATCTCTTTCCGAGAGCAGCGTAGTGTCAACATCTTGTAGGTAATGTTTATGGTCAAAGCGCCAGGATACCCTCTGGGTGACAGATGCGCTCTATAAGTGTGCCTACAATTACAATTACAAGTACAATTGTCCTGCATACTAAAGTCGATGAGCAGGGTTGTTTCGCAGCGATTCAGGGACAATGGGAGGGGAGGCTCCTGAACGTGGTGTCTGTCTACATTCCGCCGGCACTCCACTCGGTTACGTTGCCAGCATTGGGTGACTTTCTTCTGACTCTGCCGGCGGGAGATGTAATTATTGGGGGTGACTTCAACGCAACAGTAGACGCTTTAGCAGACAGGTTTCCGGCCGAAGCGCCCGGACCCTCCTGCTTCCGGAGATTCGTGGAGGCTCTGGGGCTAACAGATATATGGAGGCACACACACCCCACCGCAAAGCAGTACACTTACCATTCAACAGTACACAACAGTTTATCGCGTATAGACTATTTCCTGGCGTTGGGGAACGGCCTACAGCAAGTCGATAATATAGAAATCTGACCACTCCCCATTACTCTTTACTCTCTCCACCCAGGAGAAATCACGTAGAAGGATATATCCCGTCTATGCAACGTACCTCAGGGTCCCTAAAATTAAAAAAGAACTCAAAGCAGTGACTAAACACTACTTCGACGAAAACGCGACATCGGTAACCTCTCCCACTATTCTCTGGGAGGCGTACAAGATGGTACTAAGGGGACAGGCCGTAACGTCCATTACGGTATACAAACGCGAGCGACAACGGGAGTTGCATGATTTAGAGCTAGCATTACACGCAGCAAACACGGCCCATATGGCGGACCCTGCACCAGACACATCCCACACCCTAACCACACATCAACAGCAGCACAGCTAGCATCTGAAACAACAGACAGTTGACAACATTGCAGCGACCACACATAGGGTATACGATATAGGGGATAAGGCGGGGAAAATGTTGGCTTGGTTGGACAAGAGAGGGGGTAGCACCAAGGGAATACAGCAGTTGTACAATGAGGAAGGGATACTTAAACACGCCCGGAGGAAATAGTGCAAGCCTTTGCAGAACATTTTGAGGCAGTCCACACCCCAGATAGGGAAGTGACGGCGGAAGCAGCACCAGCTTCACGTAGCCACTTAGTGACACGAACGCTGACACTGGAGGCGGCCAGGAAGCTAGAAGTAGATATCACGGCAGAGGAGGTCCAACTAGCTATGCATGCGGTGCAGTCAGGGAAGGCACTGAGACCCAACGGCATCCCAATAGAATGTTATAAAATTAGAATGGTATAAAATTATGTCTGAAACGCTTAGTGGGCCCCTATTGGCAATGTACACCGAAAGCCTATCGAAGGCCGAACTCCCACTAGACCAACGGACCGCGACAATTGTGGCGATCCCCAAACCCGGGAAACCACCGGCGGACTGTGGATCTTATCGCCCAATCTCTCTTCTTAATGCGGAAGCAAATATTTTGGCAAAACTCTTAGCCAATAGGATGATTTCCCACCTCCTGCAACTAATCCATCCAGACCAGTCAGGCTTTATGCCCCACAGGAACACTACCCGTCACCGGGGACCCGACGGTCTTCTATGAGAAGAATTTGAAACCACCTCTAGAACGTTTAAAACATGACGTACAACATTGGGCGACATTGCCCTTGACGCTGCTGGGCAGAGCGGACCTATACAAAATGATGGCGCTGCCAAGATTCCTATACGCGCTTGATAATGCACCGTATCCGGTACCACCAAGATATTTCAGGCAGGTGTCAGCTTTGGTGTCCAACCTACTATGGAGCAATCGCCCTGCACGTATTGCACACGCTAAAATGAATAGGAGTGGGTATGAAGGGGGGATTGCACTGCCGAACCTACAATTGTACTACTGGGCGGCACAGATAAAGACAATTAATCAATGGATACCAGCACCCCAGGATGACCCTGCGTATAGGGCTGATAGGGCACAACTAGGCACTAACAGTATGCTCGCAGCCCTATATGAAAAAAGACTGGCAATGAAGATGGTGGTACCCACAAAACACTCGACCACGCTATGGCATACAGCGCAGGCTAAACTAGGGTGAATGTGTAGAATCAACAAACTCACCCCACTATGGGATACCAAAGCCTTAGGTCGACTGAGACAAAGTAAGGGCTTCACACAATGGGACAACATCGGCATATTATCGGTAGGAGACCTATGGGACAAAGGAACGGTCGTTCCCTTTACCTAGCTGCAACAACAATATGAATTAGGGGCGACTGAATCTTATAGATACGTACAGATTAGGCATTCCCTGCTGACAGCAATACCAGCAGACACAGATGTTCCGGAGGCATCCCCTCTTGAGGACTGCCTTCTCACGGATTACATGCAACAGCGCGACACATCCCTTACATACTGAAAATTGATTAACAACCTACCGGACCCTACATTGAAATTGAGAGAGAAATGGGGAGCTGAGATAGGAGAGATGGATGATTCGGAATGGAACGAGGTGCTGGCATCTCCAAAAGAGGTGGTCATCTCGGCTAAGTTCCGTCTAGTGCAGCTCAAAATCTTGCACCGGGTGTATTACACGAGAACCACTCTACACAAAATACAACGGGCCCAACACCCCTACTGTCTTCCCGGTGTAGGGAGAAGGGAACATTTCTACATACTATGTGGGACTGCCCCCTTATAACCGAATACTGGAGACAAGTAATGCATACCATCTCCCAGGCGTTGGAGGTGTCCCTTGTACCTGAGCCCCGCAAATGCCTACTGAACATATGGGAACCGAACGACCTTACTAGACACGGTCAGATCTGGGCTACAGTAGGCATACTGATAGCGAAGGGAGACATAGCTCAGAAATGGGGTGCGGCAGAACCTCCCACGTTAGCACAGTGATGCAAGAATATGGATGGGGTGATGATTACAGAAAGGGCGGTTTATGCAGCGAGGGCGAGCCCACGCAGGTGGAACAATATCTGGACCATATGGAATGTGTTTAGGGGAAGATATGTGAACCACTGCAAGAAGACGAACTGTCAGACTCATAGGAGTGAGATGACGAGGAGTGAGGCCGGGTGGGATGGGGTAGGTATGTTTAGAGTTCTGAACTAAAACTAGAGAAAGTTAGATTTCTACTCGACTAACTATGTTATGCGAAACCTGTCTGACTAAGCCAGTGCTATACTCTGATTGTCATGATTGCTAAACTGTATGTTTTCAGCTAAATTAGGTACTACTTGAACTTCGGCTCCATTGCATGCAATACGCGGTACCGGATTGGCCAGACCACTATTGTGCCCTAAATGACATGCTTGCTACACTGTATGTTGAACGTGTTGTTTTTTTTATTTAATAAAATGTTTTTAAAAAATAAATCAAAGTATACAATTTAAAAAATAGTTCATATTAAATTAATAACAAGAAATTAGCTGTATTGCACATAATCCAAAAGATATCAGAAGGGGAAGAAAAAGAAGAAAGAAAGAAAGAAGGAAGAACAGGAAAAGAAGGAGGAGAGAGAGAGGGGTCTGGATAATAGTTATGTGTGGTTCACCAGTGTGAACTAACCAATGTAAAAGGGTGAGTGTTGGCAACGTTTGCGTTTTTTTTTTTTATCTCAGGGAAGTTAAGAAAAACAAAAGTTACGCATCAATATGTCCTTGGAAGATCTTTACAACTAGTATGATAAAAGGTCACAAGTTCAGTTCAGTACCCCATACTGCCATGGTTATACTAATGTTAACTCCATCCACACGTATCAAGTCCTACGTGCAGACGATGGCAATTCTCAGGCTTTTTGGGAAAAAAACATTTCTGCTGGGACTTTGATACTGTATCAGAAGGGTTAAAAGGAGCGTCTATTACTTCTCCCTCCCTGATTATGGCTCCCCTAATTGAAATATTTTTCATGTTTTTCTGCTCATCTTCTAACGGTGAATTTGGAAGCACTGGCTGCAGTAATGAAAGACTCACAGCAAACTATCCAAATACTGGTCAGGCAGAGGAATTGAGTTCATGTGCTTTAAGCCACATCCTCAATGACATAGACAATGCTTCTTGAAAATGATTCTGTTAACACTTTTTTTGGCCATGCCACTTTTGTAAGACAATCCCCACCCCCTCAACTCCATCTTTTCATACCACTTAAAACATTAAAGCAGCATTTTGCAAAAAAAGGCACAATCTGTGAGTATGGGACCTTTTTAGCGGTGCCCTGGCCAATTTTTTCCCCAATCGAATTTTGATCATGCCTGGGAATATCAAATCCAAGATAACAATATTATTCTTAACTCCACATCTCTGTACCTTGAATCAATCAAAATATCCCTCTCTCTTTCTCTCTCTCTATATATATACACACCAAGGGGTGTATTTTTGTAGTTAATTATGGAAAATATATCAAAACTTACTTTTTGATGTTTTGATCTATATTATTGTAACAATATTATGTCCTGTGGATATTCAGGATTTCGATATTTGGAGGCGAACCCAGGCAGCATTTGTTATGTGTCCACCTCCGCATTTAGCAGCAGCTTCGGTGGGGTTCCTACAAAAAAATTGGGCACCTGCATTTCATTATTTTTTTAGAAATTAAGCCTTTTTTTAACGCTACGAATGCAGCCATTGCGCTTTGTCACATTCTTTTGGTGTTACCGCCACATTAGAGTGCTTCGACCATTATGTGAATGTAACATGGTTTTAGCAAAATGTATTGCTTTCTGAGGAGCCAAGGCCGAGGAGTTGTCTCTCTGTCTGACACCCTCTGTTCCCATTAATGTTCCCTGTGCAAGAAAAAATACTCCTCTAATGGAAAACACTCTTTGGCGTCCTGACATGCAAATTGGAGTCCTGCTGGTGTTTGTTTACCAATTCATTATAATAAATTGTACCTAGAGGACACATGCATGAGGTACATTAGGAACAGCGTCATTCCTGTGAATTATCGGTTGAATCCTCAGGCCTTTTCCCAGATGCTGAAGTTGTAGGTGGTCCACAAGCTGTACGAGAGCGGTTTCCTCATGACCAGGATGCTGGGTCTGAGGACACAGCTCTTGACTCTCCAGGAGAGCTTGTTGGGGCACTTGAGCTTGGCTTAAGGAAAGTGGGGTCCAGATTCACTAAATCCTGTGCTGAGCAGCACTGTGTGAAAACACACTGAGCTGCGTTGTGCTAAAGGCAGGAAGCTGTGCAGCACTGCATTTATGGAAACTCAGTGTCTTTGATGTCATTGGCCGGACTCGTGCCAAAAAAGCTCTGCTAAACAGTTGCGCCGTGGTATAGAGCAACTGCATATATATATATATATATATATATATATATATATATATATATATATATATATATATATATATATATATATATATATATATATATATATATATATATATATATATATATATATATATATATATATATATATAGCTTGAATGAGATTTCTTTTTCAGGTACACTCTCCAGTACAAATTTCTACATGCAAACAAGCCTTTTAAGGGAAAGCGAGTAAAATGTGCATTTTTGCTAAAGTTAGAAATTACGCATGGAAATATTACTCAATATCCAGCTTTCCCGTTGTTTGCGCCTAGTTTTATTTGATGCTAGGATTGCATGCAAAGCCAGCTCACGTTATTTAGTGTGATCTGGCTTAGCAAGCTATCTGAGTTTTTTTGCGGTTTCCGCTCAGTTCCGCCCACTTTGCATAGATTATGGTAGATTTTGTATTATGCGATTCAATGCTGCTTCATCACAGCACTTGTTAACTTGGTAAAAAACAAAATCTTTTGCATGGCAAATCAGATCCACACTGTTGTTCACTCCGCTTTTCTTCATGTTTTACACAACGCAGCTGCTAGATTACTTACTCGCACACCTAGGTACGAATCCATCTCTGCCCAAATCCAAGCCTTGCACTGGCTGCCAGTGAGGAAACGCACCCAATTCAAGGCCTTGTGCTTGGTTTTCAAAGCCCTTCATGGAACAGGGCCTGAATTCCTTAAGCGACTCACCCATTGGTACATCCCGACTAGAACATTACGATCTTCTGACGCTAAATTGGTTACAGTACCTAGGGTGAAGAAGGCCAACTGGGGGGGGGGGCAGAAGTTTCACAGTTAACGCAGCAAGGGCCTGGAATGCGCTTCCTCTTTCTTTAAGAAGCATGACCAACCTCCTTGCATTTAGGAAGACACTAAAAACTTGGCTTTTCACAAATTGATCCAAATTGATGTGCAACTCTCTCTGTCTGGCTTGATTCTTCTATAGGCCTTCTCCCAGCGCCAGGACACCTTTTTGGTAACAGTTGCGCTTTACAAGTATAGTAATAACATAACATGTACCAACCCTATGGTGTCTAAGTTGAGCAAGAGATAGTATAACCAATTCATTATCACACATAAAATCAATTTCAGGGACCAAAAAGGGTTATTATTTTTAACAGGCCTAATTCTAGAATATAAGTGCAGTAAGAGTGATGAAGTGTAATGGCAGATGGAGGCCTCTAGGCCTCACTGATCTAGAGAGTGTCCTAGAAATATCTTTAAGGGTAGGCATCTATTTGCGACGTGGACCACAGTACAATTTGTTTAAATGGTTCTTCCAGACTAAAATGGGCCCCTGATATCCCATCAGAGGGTGCACCAAGGCAAGCTACAGAGCATACTGGGTGCGGAGTGGGTTTATAATCTCAGAGGTCGCAAGGTTCAAGGCGGTGGAGAAGGTCCGTCCTGCTGTCTTTGTGCTACCTTTAGAAGTTCCTTGTGAAGTAAATCATAGTGTTTTTTTTTAATTAAACCGTGTAAAATTTAGTCTGATGGGGTAATAGAGGCACCTAGTACCTCATGGTTAGAGTTGGTTGTCCTTTGAATAGGTTTTGGGTAAATAAAATGTTAAATCAGTATCTCTCTCTCGCATCTAGGAGGTTTTGGGTGTTCCCCTGGATAAAGGTTCACAATCAGTATGTAATTCTGAAACAGAAACTGGTCTTTCTTAGTGCGCTATGTATAAAGTTTGATGACTTTTGCTAACATGCTAGAATTTCATGCTGCATAAAACAAAAACTGACCTCTGTGATCTTATGCCTAATAGATTGTGGTAGGGAATATCTATGGAACCCAAAATACCAACAGGTCACATTATCATGACCAGAATATCAAGGAACAAAATATCAAAGAGGTAAGTGCATAGAGGAGGTATGAATTTACTATTCTTAACTTCACATTTACATACCTTGAAGATATAAATCACCAAAGTATGTATGTTTGGAGGTAGGTATGGAAAATCCATACAAACTTACCTTTCAATGTTTTGTCCCTCAATATTCTGGTCACTATATTGCGACCTGTCAATATTCTGTCTTCAATAGTCCCAGCCTGATTGCCACCACTGAGTGCATCAGGGCTCATCAGAGGTGGTTGGGAAAAACACAGAAATGCCATATTTGCCAGAAAATGTGGTTCCTTCAGGGTCCAAGGTCAATGGACTGCAAAACAAAGTCCAAGGTCATAAGAAGTTTGTTCCTTGAAATCAGAGCTCATGGATTTCCTGGGTCATCATAATACAGAGGGCCAATCTGTCACTTACAGCACTGCTTTGGGCCTGTATGAGTGTAAAACTCCAAATCCCCCCAATCCATTGACAAAACCTAGGCCAAGGGACTTTTATGATCACCACGTCAGCACAATAATCTCCTAGTCAAAATCTGAGGCAAGTAAGCTTGCATTTAGAAGTTGTCATGAGAAGAGGTGGTGACCATAACTGGACTTTTCTCAGAAGATTTTAAATCTAACTATGAGGTCTGTCAACAGATGTTTTATCAGTAAATTAATGTGTATGATATATATATATATATGTAAATATATATATATATATACACACACATATATACATACACACATATGACTAAAACACACTATCTAAAAATATTTTAAAATTCTTAAATGTGTGTTCCAGTGTTTGAGTCTTTGGTAATTTCAAAATGAAACGTGTAAAATGCCAAGATGTCTTCAAGCATTGACCTGATTGCAATTTATATATGTATTTTATAGAGTGCGCAATTACCCCCAGGTGCCATGATGCTGAATAGAACAGTAAATCATCAAGCAGCTCTTGCCAAGACAAATAACTGTTAATGTAAAAAGAGTGTGTTTTTTATCTGTTCCCTAATCCAAACAGATTGGTCTTAGATTGAAGCAAAAGCAAAAGCTCATTCCATCTAGTCAGGTATGCATATGAACGACAGGTATGCACAGGAGCGACTGCCTGCCATATCTTGGATACTCTAGGAACTGGAAAGTAAAATGCTGATCCAGAGCGTAGCAAACTAGATGGACAGTGTTGATGAAAGAGCTGATGGATGAACAAAGGGATTAGATTGTTGAAAGCCTTGAAAGAAATACATCGCTCTTAAACAGCTTCAAATCGTTTTTCACTAGCAACTAGCCAAGCTGCACTGCTTTTGGTGATCTAAACAGCAGCGGCCAAGACACGTACACGTGGTGAGGCGGGTCCCACCCTGCCCCGCCCCCCCCTGCTCTTACTTGTGCCTGTCGCTGCTGGATCTAAAGACATTGGACACAGTAGGCCTGATGGCCCTGATAAAGGGCATCAAAGTAGTTCAGACAAGCTACTACTATGGCTTGAATAATCGCAAAGTGGGATGAGTTTGGTTGGTAAGGAAGAATTTTCCTTCAGTTGAAAATAACAAGGAGATATAAGTGCGTCGGTTTGAGTTTGACAAGAGAGGGTGAAGTCAAACACCACAAGATGTGTCAATATCAGGGCGTTCTGGGGATTGACCAAGGGAATATGGCCCTCAGTCAGAGAGCCAAGAGGAGGTAGAACCGCCCAGAAACAAAACCTTAGTCTTATCTGAATTCATCCTCAAACAGTTATTAGACATCAGCGGCAGAAGCAGCCTGATCCAATCTAAGGATGTCCTGTGTGTCTGCACAACACATACAGGACACTTAATGTTTATAAAGGTGCAGCATATAGACTGAATAAAGTGAGGCTGCAGGATGATCCCTGTGGAACTCCACATTGAAGTAAGTGAGATGAAAAGGGATCAGCAGACGTAAAGCTGATTGACTATGCCCAGTTACGAATTATAGAAACCAGATCAGTACTTGGTTCTTTACTCCAACCTCAGCAAACCTAGTTAATTCAATGCAATGAAATGCTAAGTCTAAAGCCATAGATCGGTTCAATAAAATTAGAACTGCAGTCCCACCTTGATCTAATATCATTTGCAGTTCATTCTGGACTGCGATTAGTGATACATCTGTGCCTTGTTCAGAGTTGAAACCAGCCTGTGTCGGTTCTGAATGAGAATTAGAAGATATATTAGTACATTGGAATGTTGAGCGCTCAATTGAAAACAATGGAGTGCTCCGGGCTTTTAAAGGCCGAGAGAAGCCCAGAGTGGACATACCATTGAACTAATCAGAGACATCACCAGCTGATATAAGAGTGCTGGGCACAGACTGCCTGGGGAGCTGGACTTAACTGAATTTACCGATTTCGAAACGGAATCAGGATTCATACATGAGAACTCCAAAAGATTTGCATCAAGTGATTGTTTCTTCAACATTAAAGTGAGGGGTGTGTCCAAAAAGGAAGGAGAAAATTCGTAAATACCCTAGAATTTTTTATGAAATACTTGGCCAGTGACTCACAAAGTTCAGATGTTGGCAAGTTCTTGTTGTGAGAGCTGGATGGCTTAGAGAACTCATGAAGAATTTTAAACATTTCCATTGGCATATTTTTTAAGAATAACATTCAGAGCACAGTCCCCTAAATTGTGATTTATATCCTGGGCCTCACATAGAAGATCATTTTTTTAGAATTTTGAGCACAGCGTCCAGATTAGCCACATTCACAAATCACTCCAGAAAATGCCCATTTCAGTGAAGGTTGGTTTCTGACCTGTGGTGCTGCCTGACTTCCCAAATTTCTGGCCTAGGTTTATAGGAATCCTGGAGTAACATTTGATGAACACCTCTGAATTTGCATCTTCTGTTGCCTATAAAAAAACAGTATTCATCTGATGCCATGTGCCTTAATTTTGGCCGACAAGTTGAAAATGTCCTTAAGGGTGCATTTTCAATAACTAGAGACTGTCATACGGGTCGGAGAAACGCGGTCCCTCCCAGCAGCTCCGGCGGCGGGGTTCGGGAGGTCTCCCTCCATAGTTTGACTGATAATTACTCCCTCAATTGTCCCGCTGCTCATAGTCAAGACAATGTTAATGTTGATTATGATATTACAGCAGTCAAGTATGTAGTGTGATTACTGTATGACATGTATAATGAGGAAATCCAATAAAAAGGTTTAACAAAAAAACAAACAAAAAAATGCGTTTTCAATATTGATTATACTTTAACTTGTAATTGTGTGCATCCTGCATCCCGCCCAGTGCTGAGCACTGTAAATAAGAGATGTTTCTGCCCCTCTGTTTAATTGCACCTAGTTTTTTTTGTGCATATTTTATATAGCGCAAACTCGACCCGAAGGTATTGGAGCGCTTTACATGAGCACCGTATTTACATTACACATTCAGGCATGGGGAGATTAAGTGATTTGCCCAGTATCACAGGATGTGGACACGACCTTGAGGCTCGATCCCTGGTTTCCAGCACCAGCGTCGGGCGTTTATGCAATTATGGATTATTAAATGTGGAGTATATCTTGCCGAGATTTGAATTTCTGATTTTCATGCCAGTGTACATATCAGCAGTACGTATGAACACGTTGAGCATCGTACTCCTAATCTGTTACTCGGGAAATTGCAGGTGATATAACCTTGCTAGGTGTCTGCACCGCTACATCCACTTCTGTTTAAGCCCTCACTGACTTTCAGTTGCGCAGGGACAGTGGCACAGATCACACCCTGCGCATGCGCTGCCAACGCCGTGACGTAAAGTTCTAGGTCTCCCAGTCGACCAATAGATCTTTGACAGCGCTTTGTGAATTAAATAACAAATCGACCTTTCATTCGCAACAAGTGCCGACACGGCCTTGTTTTGCAGATTGTTGTCGCAGCTCTGCCAACAGCCAGAAGATGTGAGTCAATAACGGCCCCGAAGGGACCCTAATTGGCGCACTGGGCCAGGGATAATTAACCCGCGTCCTGTTCATCTCGTGCTCGTCCTTGCATCAGTCTTTTACCGCCGTGCGTGCAGCGACGTCAACATGGCTGCCTGCAGAGCACGTAAGGACGCACGAGACGAAAACCAGTTTCCTCACCACCAAGATAAATCTCCTTGTTTGAAATGATAACCGTAACTAGGATAACTTATTTGGCTGAGTACCCGTGAGAGCTCGCTAAAATGCTAATTTGCCACAAGGAGTGACCCTGTCAACTCCTAATGAGTAATCAGCTATGTGACACAGAGTAACGCTGCATGTGGCGCTATGTAACCACAAAGTGTGAGGAACTTAATGCATAAAGACAGTACAATGGATCACTGGGCGTATGGGCAGACATTGTGAAAAGCTTGGGGCACATCGTGAATGTGATGAGCTAAGGGCACAGTTTGAGGAGTGTGGGATATATACAGCGCAAGGATGTTCGAGGACAGATATACACTGTGATGAGCTTGGACTACTCAGAGTGAGGTTCTTGTGATAAGTTTGGAGCACACACAGACACCGTGAGGAGCTCGTGGCACACATACTGCCAGGATCTTGGCCACATTGTCAACGTGTGGATAACTCGGGGCTAAACTGGCGCTGCAAACAGCTTGGGAACTCAGTCGGACAGTTCTTGGAGCTTAGGATACATGAGTATACCTAGTGAGGACCTTGGGGCAAACAGAGAATGGATACGCTCATGGTCATGGACAGTGTGAAGAGTTTAAGGAGCGGACCAGGGGCATAGCTTCAGGGGTGTGTGTAGGGTGTTACACCTCCCCCCCCCAATAAATGTGTTTTGGGATAAATAGTTGAGTACAGGTGCTCTCAGTTGTGTATGCTTCACAAGGAATTGTTAGACACACAGTAAAAAACGCACACACACACACTATCTGTTTGGAAAGACTTAAAAAAAATCTTGGTTATTTCACAAAATAATGTGCTTTCTCTCACTTACTGCCCCTACCAATCCCCATTCCTTTCCTTTTCTGCTGCTGCTTAAGCCTCTCTTGTGCACCCTGCTTGTCATCTAATGTGTTTTAACATTATGATTGTTGGGAAATCTCACCCCCAACCCCAGACTTATTGACCAAGCTACGCCCCTGGTGAAGACTTTGTGAGGAACAAGGGTTATATGGGCAAAGAGCACAAGTATAGACAATGTGAGGGGCTTAAAGCGCACAGACCGCCAGTGGTAAGGTTTAACAGCTCAATATTTGAGTAGATTGGGGCACCTGCATAGTTGCTTTGAGGAGTTTGGGCCAATGAAATCGAATGCGAAGAGGATGAAGTGCATGGACAGACCAACATGGATAGACAGAGTGCGATCTTGGGGTACAGGGACGGAGTGTTTGATTAGCTGAAACACATGTACAGAGTGAGAGTAGCTGGGACACGTGAAGAAACCGTGTCAGACATTTAATGTGGTCCCACTGCCGTGGAGGAGTTACGCCTCCAGCCCTCAGCGTTGATAGATATTAAGGCAAATCGCCTGAAAGTACAAGATCATGTGATAGTATTCTAACAGAAACAAATGTGCAATTAAAACCATCCTGTAATAGCCGCCACGCTAATGCTGACGCAAAAGTAGAATCTGGTACTCCCACAAAAAAATTGCTAAATTGTGGATTACTCTGCAGAACTCTGCTTTACAAAAATATTTACAATTTTTAAGGCAAGCATTTCAAAAAATACATGGCTGTATTGTTCCTGCATGGGAGGATTAAAAGCTATGGGTGCATGCATATCATGTAGCTCGGTGGGTTGAGCAAGCACAGCTGAAACTATTCCATAACCTGCAGGTTGCAGGTTTTAATCCATCAGGGCCATCTCAAACTTTTGTCCTTCTGAAATTGATAAAATCAATGCTGATGAGTAATATATTAATATTTTTCACAGCAGCAACCAGAGACAATTGACAATTCTGTTTGTCGGGGAATGAATTGAAGTGTCATAATCTACAATATTAAGACTGTGACCCCTAGGTAACAGAATCATAGATGACAAAGGGCGTTATTTAGGGTTTGGTGGGGCCCTACCACCCACCAGTGGGGTGGAGAGGATGTCCTCCGCTACCCTGGCAGATGAACACCTGCCATATTTACAGATCTCTGACTGCCTGGCGACACCATCAGAGGACCCATGGCCACAATGTCTTATCTGAAGCACTGTAGACAGGGCCATTGAAATTATACGATTGTGCGGCGGCAGCGATTTCCACATAATTAGATTTGGCACATAATCTATCATCGGCTGCATAATGTGCAGATTTTAACAATAAAAAATATTTCTAGCTCAAACATTTCAAAAGTTACTAAAAATGCAGTCACAAGTGTCACAGCACCCTGTAAGGCCCTTTGCAAAACTGTACTTGTCACCTTTCTGTTGCTTATTACTGCATTTGAGTGTTAAACTGTTACTAATGAGTACTAACAAGGTGCAACCAATGTCCTGACAGTGTTAACAAGTGTAAAAATGACTACATACTGAAGTAATACTATCACAAAACAATACATAATTGGACCTGACTATAGCTTTACTAAGCATCTATCATCTTTCATGCCTCTGTTCGGCAAACCCAATTCAGGAGTTTATTTTTGAAAATCGAAAAACATAATCCTCTTACCACCCTTGCATGTCCTTTGCGGTCGTCAGAGGCAGCAAAGGACCCGCTGCAGCAACATGATGGTTCACCCAACTCTAAATAGAGCATGTTCACTGACTGCGCAGAAGGCGGTGTGCTCCTCCATGTTTGTGGCAGTGTTCCCTGTTCACCACAATCTAAATAAGGCCATAAGTCTGCAAAAATATTTTCCGGGTGGAAGGAGGAGGTGCACAAAATGTTCTCTCTCAGGGACTCAGACTTTACATTAACATGATGATTACAAACCAAATCATTGAAAATACTTTATAAAAATCAGTGTCACCTGGTAAACTCAGAAATATATGATTTCTGAAATGAAAAACGCGCTATTTCGAGATGGCTAAAAATAAACAAACTTTGCCGCCCCGAATTCAAGAAGCTGACAAAACTAAGGGGCTCATGCATCAAGGTTTGCGATTACCAAATAGCAGATTTTAAGGATTCGCTATGTGACTCCATTGCACACTTGCCCAGCCTACTCCCCTTGCTTCCTTCCCACCTGCTCCCTCCCTGCATTACCCCTCCACCTGCAATCTTTTTTTTTTGGAGTGTCTGTCAGACAACTGCTGCCAGGTCCCTCAGCCTAACAAAAGGTGTTTTTGCACTAGTCAAATTATTATTATTATTTTTGAACTGATCAGTCTTGGATCTGTAAATAAAAAAATAGCACCTGCATAATTTCGTAGGTTCATGCTGACACATGCTTGCACCTACGAAATGACATGGCTGCCAGAGCATTGGCTAAGTCAGTGGGTCCTAAAGGACAATTGGTTTTGCCGATGCTTGTTCTTATATTCTGACCTTCTGAACTAGAGCAAAAAGCATCTGCAAATAGAACGTGAAATGTAAGTGAAGTGAAATTATGAATGACTCCAGAGAGGTGATGCTACATAGTATTTAAGTTCTTGATTGTGGGACCAGGGAAACAGATTTTTAAAATCACTTCAAATTAGGGAATCCTGCTCAAATCACTTTATCAGACTCGGCCTCGCAGTATTCTCAACACGAATTTCGGTATGAATAACTAGAAACATACACTTACCCCAAATAGAAATATGACAATACACAGACCCATATTTCCTGATGAAATAAAATAAAATTAACCAATGCTGAATTTATCACCATCATTTCCTGGGGTGTTGAGCAGAAAGTGGGATCCTACAAAAAAAACTCCTGCATGAATAGATCCTAAAATTCACCCTTGGGGTGGATTTAGGCCATGCTGCTCCAGACTCTTTTGAGATTTTGTTCAAGGTTCTGATCTGAGAGGGTAGGTGCTGGTGCCTTATTGTGTGTGAATTGTAAAGTTGCTGCTGGAAAATTGGTAGATTTAATTAGACTTGATGGAAAGTAACGTTGGACTGCTAAGTAACAAGTCGCTGCTTCAAGATCTCAAAAAGCTGGACTACCATTGAAGATGTGGAAGTTTAGA
Organism: Lissotriton vulgaris; assembly: GCF_964263255.1. Taxonomy (NCBI): domain Eukaryota; kingdom Metazoa; phylum Chordata; class Amphibia; order Caudata; family Salamandridae; genus Lissotriton; species Lissotriton vulgaris. Next base: position 953,168,219 of record NC_141687.1, on the reverse strand, counting down.
ACAGGGCTGCCCGAGGTATTTCCAGAAGGGCTAGATCCATTCCAGGTTTTCAGGCCATCCACAAAAAAGGCCATCCAAAAAAAGGCCATCCAAAAAAAAGTATAGTGAGATCTGAATGACCTAATTTGTAATTTTCAGTGAACACCTTGAACATTTTAGCGCTGATTTAGACCTCTTGAAGCTGTGTTGGAAAAGAGCTTCAGTCTCAATGAGAAAGTTCTTCATCCCAGTCAGATATGGGAAAATGTTTTCTGGGTGGAAGGCCTTATTAGTTGTGCAGCTCTAGGGACCGCAATGCGCACCGGTATCCTAATGCAAGAGTTTGAAGAACTGCACGTGGTCTGATGCATTTTGCAGTGTCAAGTCTCACATTTGATGTATCAGATATGAAAGCCTCAGATGCAGATAAGGCCTCAAACTCAGCCTCCCTAATCGCTGTGTTATTATAACTCTGACATGTATAAACACAGGGCCTTCCAACTTCGAATCCAGCTGAAGCAACATCTTTTGTCAAAGGGTTTATTTCCTAACCGCAGCATTAGGAACTGTGCAGAAAAACCATCTTCTGTCATTCATGTAACGTGGCGAATTTCACCCAGATAAATAAAGGAAGAAAGAGATCATGTTAAAGCATAAAGTGCAATATTCTCTTTTTGCAAAAGTCTCGACAGTACCTAAGCACCTCCATACAGAAGTTTCGCCTTGCACGTAACTATGACTAGCATGCGTGGGCTGGAATTGGAATACTAAATTAAATGAATTAGTAAATTATCCCAGTCGTACAATATATTGGAAGTATGTTCAGGTGGTTTTAGGAATTAATTACAGGTGTTCATTTCTGCAGGGAAATGTTAGTTAGGTTTTGGCAGCCTATAGTTTGAAGTCTTGGTTTTTGCAAAAGGTATTATTGCAATCCGTTTTCATATGAAACTGGGAAACCTCCCCCGAAGTCCAAAGTCCTAACACCTGGCCTTGCAAGCTTGTAATGTTTTATTATGTGGGTTTTTTTCTCGAAAAGATGTGCAATAGGCATTCAAATTTTTAAGGTAACAAAAAAAGTAAAAATGCAGCTGTCTAAAGGTGGTATGCATATGTTTAAAAAAAATCCATCACAAAAATAAGTTTAATAACGAAATGAAAGCAGGGTCTACCAGCTGTGGCAATGAATTGGGCTACTTTTTAGATGGATGTGCACATGCGCGGAAGCAAAAGCAGTCACATTAAAGAGAGCCAATCGCTGAAGTGGGCTGAACTATTGCCCCTTGTTGTAAGCTGTAGTGGGCGGACGTAAAATGTGAATGCCACTTGAACTGACTAGTGGGTAAAGAGGACTGACCACAGTCCCTTTATGTATCTATGTATTTTTAATAGGACAGTTTGGAAACAGTCGATGCTAGGAAAAGAGCTAAAGCGTTTTTTAGGCCAAACCTGAAAAGATCCTTTCTTAAAAGTGAAGGCAACAGACTGGGCACGTTGACTTAAAAAACGATGTCCCATTCTTAGAGCTAGGTGTGTCTTCTGGTTCAGGTTTTCATTATTAAACACTGTTTTGCATATTTTGGCGTCTTGCTGGCAAGTTCCTGGTAGTATGAAAGAATGGCATCATCAACTGTCTACCTAGAGAAAACTTTAAAAATACCCAAAAATTCAACACAACCCTTTTGAAGTACTGCCTCACAATCTTAAGTGTTTAATGGAAAACAATGTTTTGGGACTTGATACAATTTTTCCGCGGCTGTATGACCATTATGAAAACTGGTAACACAAATCACAGGGGGCTACATACATTTTAGGTTACACTGAATGGTCAACAAACGTTGGGTCTTATTACGAGCCCCTTGCGCCACTTTTGCGTCACTTTTAACATGGGAAAAGTGACGCAAAAGTGGCGCAAGGTGCTTGTAAATCTGCCCTGTGATGTTTTTTATCTGTATTTTAGATGCATTTATGTAGTGCTTCATACCTTTGGCGATGCAAGCGGACGGGTGGTACACTCGTCCGTGAGAGCGCTGTATTTTAGAGAGTTTGTTAGTGCCTTCTAAATAAATAAATTACTGTGTATGTGTTAGGGAGCTCCAACATAACATTCCCCAGCTACAGTAATATGGGAGGGTCTAACTCTAAGATTTATTTGGGATATCTCAGACGTTGGCCCCTTTGATCAATTCACACCAAATTAAGCAAATCATGTATATTTTTCAGATATTCTGTCAGGCTGTGCTCTGACACGCCAGCTGAGCTGGGGCAGAATCAGTCAATTGATGGTTTCCATATTTAATTTTCATGCCTACGGACACTACTCTAGGAGGAATTCTTTTTTTTCACCCTGTTGCCAGGAAATGGACTAAAAAATCATCAAATAAAAGGAAATGTTATTTTTTTGTTAATGTAACATCTGTTCTTAGGGTGAGGGAAGAAAACCTGGTTTGCTTTTCCTCCTCCTCTTCCCTGGGGGCCTCGTTTTATGGGGAACGCAAATGTTTTTTTGTGCTGCATAATTAATTACAGGGGCTGAAATAAAGCAGAGACCGCCTCTCTGATGGAGACAGCAGCTTGTGTTTAGGAAGCTGTATTGTGATGCCTAGGATTTTATGTGATACGCCCCTACTACCGTCATCTTCACCGCCCCTCTCATCTTTGCCCCCAGGTTTACAAGCTAGGCTCTTGAGGGAGTGGCTGAACCAGTCTTTTTGGCATGGCCTAGAAACATAAACCAACAGCAGAAAACACTCCAGCCAAACCCCTACCCGCTCCTTATTCAGAAAGCAGAGACGAGTTCTAGCTTTACCTTCGCTTTTTCGCCGTACCCTCTACTGTTTTACCTTCATTCTGTACCATAGGTACGGGGATCATTTGTTACTTCCCCATTTCACTTTCCAGCACTCAACGGCCTCCCGGCCATCTCGCGAATACAGCCTGGTAGCCCGTTTCCCCCGCCTCATTAGCAAGTCCTGATCGAAATTTTGTATTTGTTCATGGCTTCCTCACCTTTTTGATAGCCAACATAAAATAGCATCCCCACTGTCCAAAATGGACTCTTCGCCCTGTAGTCCAACAGCATGATGCTCATAGTGATGTCATCAATCATTTAACAGGTAACTGGTGATGTCATCAGTGTTATTGTATGCAATTTTATCTGCGCCCTCTCATGTGAGATCATGAGCAGTGGATTGAGTGAGATCTTTTTTGCTTAGCTAGCCATAATTGGCTAATTTCAGTGTTTTTAGGTTTTGTATCGTAACCATAACATCACTTTAGCTTTGTTTTTTCTGCGAATTTCCGAGGTTATTTTAAACACAGGTTGATGTTTTAAGAGCAAATTGAAGCATAACATTCATTTAAATTGTACAGGGGAATAAAGGTAGACTGTAGGCTGTCCGGAAGCTATCTTTAGTTGGGGTTACTGGAGCAGAGAAGCAATATGACAAACGCAATATAAATATAGGTGCATAACTAGAGGAGGTGAACAAATTGAGGCCTAGTATAAAGGATTATGAGATAAGACTCATTGGGATCAGGGTCTCTAGACGCACCAGGTCTTCTTCCCCGGAGGGTATAGTACTTTAATACATTGAATGATGGTTCAGCAGGAGCAGCGAGAGCAAAATCATTACAAACAAACTTCCCTCAAAGTTAGACTTGGAAAAGAGTGGTCCAAATGGCATAGTGGAGAAGTGTGGCTCACTGGTTAGAGGAGGCAGACTCTGATGCAGAGGTCAGTCCCGGGACCAGGGTTCAATTCCTGACGCGGCAGGGTCTTGAGCTCAAAATGTCCATGGACTCGATAATTCTCGCCTCGGTGCCTACTCGAATCATGGGTTCACACTCTGCAACTCTGGGCAATAGCTTGCTTAATCTCCACTACGGCCCTACTGCGACGGGATGCCTGGTCTTCCCCTTGGGGATGCCCAGTAGGGGTTATCTCGCAGGGAAAGCCAGGACGGGTTCCCAAAGCAAGCGCTAAGAGACCTGTTGGTGATTTGGCGCTATATAAAATCGAAATTAACATAACATAACATACTTTATACCTGTAGAGTAGACCAATTCCCACCGCGAAATAGGAAATCCTAATTTAAAGGATCATGATTTTGCAGCGATCAATTTCTTTTAGTGGAAAAGTAGGCATGCCTCTAGAACTTTAGCACTTCAGAACTTTTAGGGAAGGGGTTAGAAAAATGTAGGTGGGTTAGGAGATGGGTGCGTGGTATGGGGACCAGGAGGCATGCAAACGTCTTGGAATCTCCCACAAATTCAGAACTCTGTGGGATTTACAAAATATGGTGCAGGTACTCTCTAAGTCTCCCACTGTATAAACACTAGCACATGTACAGCCACTAAATGTTGGTGTGTTAAGGGTGGGAAAACGGAAGAAATCTGTTTCACATTATATGGTTGCTTTGCAGAGAACACGATTTTCCCTGTAGAAAAAAACACAAAACATACAGTTCAGATACTCTGAACTGCCTATTGTTCAACAGATTTTATATGGTTAACAATGCACATTGCTTAAGATTAAGATCAGAGTTTCCAAGAGTACTCCTTGAAATCTAGGCCTTACATACATTTTGAGAAGTTTATGCCTTGGGGAATTTGTTCAGGAAGTTCAAGGATATTTTACATTTCTAGCAGGAGTATACGAATTTTAACTCACTTAGATTTACAATTTCCTTTAAAAACTAAACCCTAAATAGACAAGAATCATGTGTCATTACTACGTATGTATCATTATGTTTTTACTAGAGGTGTGCAAAGCTTTTCCTTTTCTGTGTAAGTCTCACAAATACTACAATTATTAAATGTAACTCGCAAAGTTCTTCATTATGTGGATTTTTACATGAACATTGTGACTTTCAAGCCCCTTCGAAGTTGCTTGAAAAAAACTTTGCAAACATCCACTCAATAGTTAAAATCACGCTGAAAATTGTGTTAAAGTGAACTTGTGTGAGAACAGCACAACCATTTTCTGCACCTACGAGCAGTTGTGAAGAAATATTGGAAGTTTGTGGGTAAAAAACTACATCAGGGGCTACATACTGCAAAAGCAGGAAGCTCAACGCAGTATACAGGTAGCTTTATGATAGTAATCTATGCAAGAATTGTTTCACATAATAAAAACTCCACAGAGCCCTAGTTTTGAAGTCAGATTGTAGAGGATTCTGCGTTGAAACAAGGAAGGTGTGAGCGCCCATCACTACATTGAATTACAGTTCACTGCTTGTTTTCCCTAAATTCACCCCATTCTCAACCTTTAATCCTTTACTATGTACAACCTAAGAGTCCCCCAATGAGCTACTTCTGAAAGAATAGAATCAGAGGGGTTTAAAGCACACTTAAAGCCCCAGCAGGTAATCACTATTTTTCACGAGAGGAGAGGTGGGGCATGGTGTGTGAAAATAACTTTTCTGTAGATTGGCAAGGCAAGGTTCACAATATGCCGGTGGCTTCCTTCAGGGCTCAGTAGGGTGCGGTAATTGCATGCTGCAGTGTTAATATAAATGTAGCTGATAGCTCTAGTCTTCTCTGAGGTGGTGACTGCTGTAAGAGGATGAGGTGAGCTTTGGACAGCAGGAAAGAGATTAGAGAAATCATAGGTAATTATGGGGTCAAATGGCAGCCGGAAAAGCTGGGGAGAGGAAGCAGAGAAGGTGAAAGATAAAGGGTGGAAGAGGTGTGGAGAAGAGATGGTGGTAATAGGTGAATCATTTCCCTAGCTTCTGGCTATTTTTATTGGCATAGTAGTACGTACAAGACCACAAATCTGTATTCTCGGCCCAGCTAGCTTTTCAATGTCGCTAACATTGATGGCAATCTCTTTGCCGTGGTGGCACTAGGATTTTAATTGAATTGGAAAGGGCTCACGGGAGTCAGCCTCCCAAATTATTTCCACCAAGCTCCTTATGTTTTTATTGTTGTTTTCAGGAGTTCAGAAATCAGCTCAAAAGCTACTTGCTCAGGCGGGCTTACTAGCTACATCTGTTGGTCTCTGCCTTCTTGCCCATTGTTTTATGCGTAGCCCAAGTTGATGTTAACATATAGACACAGTCACACAAGCAAAATAATATGGGCGCCCACATATATCTGCGGCAGGCTAACCTCTGAGCAGATCTGCAGAATTCACATATGTGCCAGAGCCTGCAGGTCTGTAGGGGCGGGGTAGGATCAGAAACTTGTGAGTCGAAGCGCAAAGATCCATACGTTCCTGACGTTCGGGCTTTGAGGCTGAAGGCAGGAGTGTCGCCTGCTTTTACTTTCTATTTCTGATTCTTTGTTGATTTTCATTCAGTAGATCCCAAGAATCGTTATGGAGAATGTTTTCCAGACTATTGCAAAACTCTTTCCTAACTTTCTCAAACGTTTTAAAGAAGGCGTCCCCAGTCCTTCCTTCGAAGCGTGTTTTTCGAAGTGCCTGTGTTCAGCTGGCGCTATCGGCTCCCTCCATCTGTTTGGAAACTTGTCCGTGAGTGTTCGCGGCCCAGAGCCCGGACGGCCCCGCTTGGAACAGTCGGGGCAGTGTGAGCTCCGCTGCGGGCCGGGGTAACCCTATCCAGGACGGACCACGGACCTGGACAGGCAGCAAAGTGCAGGCCAGCCCCAGACCTGGGTAAATGTTTGTTCTTGAAAATGAAAGCGCGGAACGTGTACTGGCGGCTCGGAGCCCTAATTACAGCGAGAGGAGATTTTTATCAGAATGCCGGAATCGGGGAAGGGAGAGCGGGAACGGATTAGCCACCTTTCTCAATATACTTTTTTCAAGAATGTTTTCCTTCTTGGCTATCCCATCCTTCCCTCCCTTCCCACCGCCTACTGATGGTATTTCCTCCCGTCTGCTCTTTATTCTGCTTTTCCCTTCCTGTGCTCATACCCTTTGTCTCTCGAGTTTGTTTTCCTTCTTTCCGCTCATCCTTCCTCCATTCTCTCCTTCGAGCTTCCCTATGATCACTTTCTTCCTTCCTTTCTTTCTCTCCTTCCTTCTACTTTGCCATCCCTTTATCTGCTCCCTTTCCTCCTTCCTACCTTCTTCATATTTCCACTTTTAACTTTTTCATTCCTCACGTTCTTCTTTTCCCCTTTTATCCTCACTAATATCTTCCTTTCCTTCCGTCTTCCCGTTCTACTTACCTCCTTCTCTCTCTACTCCACAGTCAGCCTTCCCTCCCTTCTTACTCTCCTCCTTTCACCGCCCTCCTTCTCGCTTTCTTTTTGTCATGGCTCTCTCTGAGTGAGAATGGATCCCTTGTAGTGCATGTGTTAGTGAGAGGAAGCGAGAGACAAGGGAAAGGTACAGTTAAGTATCTTCTGAGTTCTACAACCCTTTATTTTATTTCTTCTGTCCTGACGTGAGACTAACTCTAACCCAGGCCTACCGGCTTTACTGATGCACTAGATGAATGGAAAAAAAGTCCAGCTTTTTCCAGAGCCTGGTTTGCCGATGCTGCGACAGCACTTACAATACATTCCAGTCACACATTATGCCCAGGGCCAATGGAATTATGCGGCAGGAGAGGACCAAATTATGCATCAGTTTACTAAATCATATGGCAAAAAAGGTAAATTATGAGACCCTATGCAGCACATTTTGTGATAGTATTGCTTCATAATTTTGTATTTTTTTTTACATATTAACACTGTCTGGGCAAGAGTTTCAGCTCATTAATACCAGTTTGACTTTCAAATACAGTAATAAGCAACTGAAAGATGACCAGACAGCCTTTGTATAGGGCCTTCCACTGCATGACAACATAGGCTGCTGCGATTTTGTATAACCTTTGATCCGTTTGAGCTAGAAACAAATGTTTTTCCATTAAAATATGCAGATTATGCAGCAGATGATGGATCATGAGGCAAATACGGAAAATCCATAGCTATGCAGAAAGCACCGCAGCTGCAGAATTGCATAATTCAAGTGGCCCAGATTATACTATGCTTCCTGATGGGGCACATCCTCAAACATCAGATTGTGTCCATATTCAATCCAATTCGAACCTTTCTTACTCAACTAGATCTGATGCATAGATTTTTGAAGCAAAAAGATATTTTGTCTATTTGGGCACTCACTTTTCCTTACCATCAAGGACTTTTTCATGCCATTTGTTGCAATCCGGCTCCCTCTTATTGCTATAAGTGGTGTTGTTGTTAGGCAGCTGTCTGCAGTGGATTTAACGTAGCACCAGCCCTATGCACACCCCTCTAGAGCTAAAGTGTGGAGGAGAATGAGGTCTCTTTTCTCAGGCCTGAGCTGGGCTTCATATTATATTAACTCTAAACTGGTGCAAAAAACAGAGCAAACCCATGTTCTGTCATTTGCGATGGTTGCATGATGAAAGCATTGCAATGTACATGACATGTATTTCTTATGTTAGTTGTGTATTTTTGGAATCTCTAGGAGAGATTCAGGAGGTTCAGAGGGACCTGAGAACCAAGTGCCTGAGTTGTTGAACCACTCCAGAGCCAGTTAAATTCGACATAGATGATCCACAGACAGAGTGTGTAATATAAAAAGAAAAGCTATTGCATTAGATGTAAACTTGGTAAGGGAGGGTGTAAGGGATCCCACAGCCATGAACTGGTTGCACCATAACGTTTGAAGTTGAAAAACCTTGAATCAACCCAAAATTCACTTGATTCGACTGTGTTCAGTTCGTTTTTGCCTACTATATATATTTTTTTAAATCACTGCTTCGTTAATACACGGATAGACTATTTGTGCCTCGCAAGCACATACCCAAAAGTTTGGCAAGTATCCATTACGAGAGACCTGTTCCTTCCGATCCCTGAAACTGCTGTTTGCACAGAAATCAGAATTACAAGTTTTGTGGTAGTTACCACATGCCTCGCAATTTTACACAGGTGAAGTTCCGCAGATTTCACCTGCCAAATTTTACTGGGGGAAAATGCTCGGCAAATACCCGTGCATGTGAATTATGGTGGCGCAGCACCAAAATCCACATGTTATTCCTCAATTCAAAGGGCACAACTTGTAATAAGCGATAATTATCACACCTTTTAAATTCCGAAAAGCTGCAATACTTGAATGTTAGAGACTGCCCCATCCCCAGGCTTCGTGCACTAGATCACATGTTAGCGAAGTGTGGCCGGTTATAAATACTTCCATGAAATTCCCAACAATAAATATGTTAATGTATATAGCGCACACAATAAAGGAAATATTCATGTGGCGCTTGAATAATCAGTATTACGATTCTCCAATTCAGCGGTACTCCTTTTCTCTCATATGGATGACAAAAGGCTTGTACCTGTAGGTTACAGACAGATTCCCACAGCTCTGTCCTCTGAGCGATCACACTGACTTGTAAACAATATTTAAAACACGGGATCCGGGCACTTCTAGAAAGGCAGAAAGCATCAGCTCAGGCCACACACCCCCTCCAGGGCCCGTGAGCTTCACCACCAGCCTTTTCCTGAAAGAGAACTTGTTTTGCTGCAGTGGGAAGAAGGCTGTTACCTGCAGCAAAATGAGATTCCTCTAAGTTGCATAATTAATTTGCAAATTGCAGGTTTGCCCTTTAAAGGTGAGTAGAAGACAGTGAAGAAGGAAGGGGGAGGCGGGTTATCTAACCTCTAAAAGAAATTCTTGGCAGGACTCCACCGTTTTGTTTGGCTTTTGCTTGAAATGGTATTAATTCACAAAGGCTGTTTGTCATTCAGTCTTGGCCGGGGGCAGGTGTAGCGTTTTTAGTTGGCGCTTTCCCTTGGGGCGTGTCATCGCTCTTCGGTCTGTGACTCAACAGGAAGAATATGTGCGCAGCCGCACTCCAGCTCGCGCGGGATAAAAAAAAAAAAAAAAAAAGCCAGAGAGGAGAGACTCTGAATGCAAAAGAGTTTCTAAAATAGGCCTAGTTTAAAAAAAAGCACACGCTGTCCTGGTACGGGGACACCCAACCTTTCCCTGTATACTGGCAGGGCCGTCTTAACAGCATTATAGGCCCCTGGGCAAAGCGGTGCACTGGTCCCTACTTATACAACCACTCGCAGGAATAAAAATGTTTAACGGAAAAATAGTGTTACATTCTGGTCAGCATGGGGCCCCTATGCTCATGGGGCCCCCGGGCCACTGCCCACATGCCCATGCGTTAAGACAGCACTGAATACTGTTACCAAGCCTGGCTTTATTGCACCACCACATGAAAAAAAAGGCATTCAAAATGCAGCTTATGTGTGCTTCATGCACAAATGCTCTTTATAACATTAAAGCCTGACGTGTTTCCTTTTCAGTGTTGGAGAATAACATTTGGAAAAAGATTTGCTTTCTGTAGAGAATGGATATAGAAGATAGTGTGATGATTGAGTAGCTTTCAGGTATAAAATAGTCCCTCATCAATTCCAATGGAAGCCCTTACGGGAAGGCGGAATGATGGACCAAAGGGTTGTATGACACAACCATGCATTCTTTTTCCATGTGTTCCTTAACAACGCGGGCGGAACAACTAATGCGTCTGAACCACGCATTCCATTTACAATGCAAGTCGTTACAACGACTTGCCTCAGTGTGGGTGCTGGACTTTGGAATAGTATATATTACTATTCCAGCTCCAGTCACCGTAGCAGTAGGGAAAGCATTCGACTTTAAAGTCCAGCGCCCTTGACCTAACGCATGTTGTTGTAACGACTTGCGTTGTAAATGTAATGCGTGGTTCACACACATTTGTTATTCCTCCCGCGTTGCAAGGGAACACGTTTTTAGCGGTCGCTTTATTTGCCATTTCCCGGACCAAACAGCCAACTGCATGAGGTGAGAGAGTTATATTCCTCTGGGTGGAGCCAAAGGCCCACCCAGAGGAAACATTAGTAACAATGTGTCTTGCAGACAGATGCGCTGTAAAGCCATACCTAAAACGGAAGGGGACATATCTAATGAAAATCATAGTAAAAGTAATTGCACACCACTGTACACTACCCTGCATACGTTGAAGTGCTTTGTCCAAGAATAAAAACATAAGCAGAAACTTTGGCTATGTCAATTCTCATTGTGACATATTCACCTTTATGACTGATTGATTTCAGACAAGCCTGACCATAATTCACTCTGCTTCGTTCATTAATGGGAGACTGAAGGGTACCATTTCTGATCATTTGATCGTTGCACGAATCTATGAGCACCAAGGTTTCTTCTAGGAAAGAGCTGCCTAATTTTAGTCTATGAAGACAGATCCATGCCAGATATTCAGAAAATTTGCAAAGGATACATTTGCAAAAATATAATCCAAATGAGAATCATTTGCATAGTCTGTGGCATTCTGAAAAGCTGACACGGATCCAGTTATCATAAACCAAGGATGGATACTCCTGTTGTAGGAAATGCAGCTTGGTGAGGTTGAGTGTGCTTGAGATCTGGTTTCTTCACCTGTCTTTCCAGGACGAGCACCTGCTCATTTAGATTACTGCATTATAGGCATCCAGTTGGGGGGGAATCCTGAGGTCTAAGACTCTTCTCAAGGGTAGTTGTGGGAATGGAGCATGATTGGAATGGTATTGTGTTAGTTAATATAAATGCCAAGTTGTGTGTTCAAAGGCATGGTTAAGCATGGTGACTTGTGGTTGTGATCATGTGACGGGTGTTAATGGTTTGATGTTCCGCCTATGATCAACAGCTTATTATCGAAGAGTATTTTTGATGTCAGGTTATCAAATCTGCCTCTTGTCTTGAAGAACGCTGGTGTGTTTTGCGGCACTGGCCTGTGTAGTTCTAGTTTGTGATCATGTGAAAAGTTCCTGGGCTGAGGCTTCACCCACAATTCACTGATGTTGAGTAAAAGTTGAGGTCTGGATACAACATCCTGGCATACCATGGATGACCCTTTTAGGCCTTGTAGGATGTGGTTTGCGTGCATGGTTGAAATCTGGTTACCGCAACTCCAGTGTGCCATGAAGAACTTGAATCACTGAGGTAGTTTGACATGGTAGCTCTCCTGTTATGATTAGACCAGTCTATGTGCTGTCGGGCTCCTCCCCGTAACAGGTGCCTGTTGAGTACATCTGAGATGTCATTAAAAAATCCAGGGATTAAAAGAGTGTTATTTTTTTTAAATTGGCACATGGTGACCCTGTTGTGATCATGGGATTGGTCCCTGAGTGTTTGGGCCTCCGCTCCCGACCTGAAGTACTGTTACGGTATGGTGATTGGATCTCCATTGTACCACGATAAAGACACATGTTGTGTGGTTATTATAACATAAAAACCTCGGTTGTGGTCATCTAGTGAGTCCATGGTGGCAGAGAGTCCTAATACAATAGACCCCTGTCGAGGTGTGTGCACTTGAGATCTGGTTATCACACGGCTATCGTGTCATGGAGAAGGCTAGTTCATTGCTGTTTCTGGTGTTTGTTGTTCTATATATAAACACAAGAGAGAGTAAGGGAATTTGTTCACAGAAAACTGTGAACGGGGAGTACTCCTAGTCCCCTGGACTAACTATCAATAAACATAAGAGGAGTACCACCTAGAAAAGCTCGAGGAGCGATCTGAGTGGGAAGATTAGATAAGAAGAGAGTCCTTCTTGGATTATAATAAACCCCTCACTCACCAACCTGGTTGGTGACATGCTTCATCATCGGGGTCCACCCTGATAGCCGAATGCCATTAGGGTGTGCTTCGACACCTGAAATACAGTGGAGCGAGTTTTTTTGTGAATGGTGCAAAAAAAGTGTTAAAAATTGTACTGGTATGACTATTGTTAATAAAGTTTATTTCTAGACTACTGGACAATATTAAAATGTGTGAAGGATACAATTACAGTTTGTTATGACCATGTGTATCAATGTGTTGGAGGTCTACATGTTTCAACCCGCTGGTGGAAATTGCCGGGTTTTCTTCAGGACCAACGGGAAATGGGTGGTCAGAACACACTACCGCTCTGCCAGGCCTAGATTCCTTAAAAAACTACTGACAAAAATCTGGAGTAGAAAAGTCACTCAAACCCAGATGGGCGAGAGAGACAAAATGAAAGAGACTCCTGAATTAAGGTCTCAGGGCTTCACGGGGTGGAGGGGGAGTTGGCCTCTGGTAGGGACATATTAGTTTGCCAGAAAAGAGCGTAGCCGATTACCTACATGCCTCTCCTGAAGCCAGGTGTGATCATATGGACCTCGTGATACCTGGCTCCTACTAAGATTTTCTACTTGTTGTATGCGAGTACGTTGAGGCCTTCTTAATTGAGGTTACTAAAGCATGGCGGTGCATGGTAGGAATCAGGTAGAAAGTCCATGGTTGGTTCATGTTTGATGACAAGAAGAGTCCACTGTGTACTAAGGCTCTGCCTAGGACCTAGCGATTGTTGACAGTGATCATTGCACCTCTCAACTATCCCCCTTTCTCTCTCAACTAGTGCCCATCCCATCAAAGCACAACGGCAGCTCCATCTCAACCATGCACCTGAGCAAGGACAGCCTGATCGGAGGAGTGACCAACCCCAACGAGGTCTTCTGCTCTGTGCCCGGACGCCTTTCACTGCTCAGCTCCACCTCCAAGTACAAGGTGACCGTAGGGGAGGTGCAGAGGCGCCTGTCCCCGCCCGAGTGCCTCAACGCATCCCTGCTCGGAGGAGTGCTTCGACGGTGAGGGACCTTCTGATAAATATACCTGAAAATCGGTGAGGAAAGGTAGAGCTTGGTGATGTGCATCAAACCCTTGCCTCTTCCCTGCTAGAAGGCAGGGCAAGATGTACAGTTTCCTGACACTAAGGGCTGTTAACATTCAAAGCGATATGTAATATCAAAATAATTAGCTACATACAAATATATTCTGCGCCCAGTGCTGTTAAGACAAATGTGTGAGAGGTCGGTGGGTGTTCTGGTAATAGAAGACCAGAGGGCGTTATGGGTCGGGGGAAGTAATGAGCTACCATTTTTGGGTGAGCAGGTCAGGACTAGGCGATACATGGACAGAGTTATGCTGGAGTGTAATGTTTGAATATCAGGGAATATTACAGGCTGGGAGTACCTTGGTGGACTTGAAGGAAGGTTCCAGTAGAAAAGCAGAGGTAGTTACTTGGTGGAACTTTAGCACAGTTGTGTGTGGGAGAGGTCTCACCGTAGTGATACAAGGGATCATAAGTCATAATCCAGCAGGGAATGTTGGCATCTATCCATAGCTTAAAGTAATGCTATGTTGACCTTCAATGTGTTTTTTACACTCTTCCTTTCTTTTTCTTTTTCAGGGCAAAATCGAAAAATGGTGGCAGGTGTTTAAGAGAGCGGTTAGAAAAAATAGGGCTAAATCTACCGGCAGGACGACGCAAAGCCGCCAATGTGACGCTACTGACCTCACTGGTTGAAGGTAAGGCTCTTCCCGTGTGTCAGTCTCGAACATAATCCCAAAAGCTCAATAAAAAAAGATATGCTAACCAGGTATAAAGCAAGCAAAATTGTGCACTACACTAATATTTAAGGGGGAATATATAGTGTTTGCAAATTATATGTGGTGCTCCTAGGAAAGGATTGGTTACCATCCACAATCCAACACTGCCCTCCCAGAGAAAAGCAAAAATAAGTCAAATTACAAATACGAGCACTCCAATAATCATTTATACAATGGTGTGTAGTTAGTAGTCCACTTTAATCCATGATCAGGCCCGTGGAGTATAATCCAAATCTTCACATTCATTTTATATGGATGTCACTACAGTCGTTTCCGAAAGGAAGGAAATCCTAAAGCAATTGTTCACAGCGTCGAGCAGGTAGAAAGTCAAATTAGAAACAACAAGCCAACACATGTTGGCACCCTGCAGTGGTCACCAGTGAATCAATTGATCATTTCAAATATTTACAGGGCTTCGAAATTGCAACCCTTCAGTGCCAAGAAATAGGGACCCATTATTATTGTATACTGTGCCACCAAAACATTCAGTGGCGTTTGTGGCTTGTCTTCAAGAATTATAGTGGAAAGTGCTGCCGTTAATATAGGCACAATAGGGCGGTAACATATGTCAAAACCTTATAGGGTCTGAGTGTCTTTTTTGAAGGGTATATATGGACTCTCCTCCAGGGAATTTATCAGGAAATTAGCCGTAGTTGGGGTATTTTATGCACACTCGGCCATCAGCATTACTGAAAATCTTAGACTATTTAAACACTGCTCACAAGGGACTCTGGTTTTACTACTTCTTTGACTTTTCTATATTGCTGCATTCTTTGATTATAACGTGCATTTATCACACTACTGGGAGTATTAGCTTAAAGAAGCTGCCAAGAGGAACCGTACTAGAGTGTGATAGATGTTCTCGCTGCACAGGAATACTCGACCGCAGTGTACTACATTGAAAATGACTTTGTAAGTTTGCCTCACTGCAGACCAGGCCCTGGAATGACACAAGTGGGGACCCAAATTATGCAGCAGCTTTGACTCAATTAAGTGGCAGGAAATGCTATAATATGCATCACTGTGGAAATATTTCCCCCCTATTTATCATTTTAACACCCCCAGATGCAAGAGGGATCCTCACGCGTAGCAACATTCTGAGATTTCTTATGGAAGAAAAGTCTAAACCCTCACAGATCCCACTAAAATGATATTCACTAACATTGGGGATTTTGTCTTGTGTGAAAGCACAAGAACACCACTTATTAAATCTGCCCCTTCTTACTCCCTGAATAAGTTTGTGACATAACATGCAGTGTTGCTTGCAATCAGACGGAAAACAGCCTACGTGGGCACTCTTCATAACCTAAAAGGTGACTCTTTTAAGCTGCCTATCCCAGTTATATTTCAGAAGAGGTGTTTCGATTTGGTTTTAATATGTGCCCACATTATGTACTTCTAGAGGCACCTATCTTCTTCAGGAAACACTCTTGCACACCAATATTTCACATTAAATCTGCTTAAAGCAAGTGTCTCGATAGAAGGCACTGTAAGATTCAAGATATCGAACCTGAAAAAAAGAGAAATGCTGACATTTTTCTGACCCGAAATGCCCTCTTATATTATTTTCAAGACAAAGAAGGAATCATTCTCTCCACCCTGGTTGAATTACATTAATACGCTGGATACCCTATTGGGTGATAAGCCGCGCTTTATGAATCCCAATTGATTGATTGATACTTCAGCATTACTTTTAGTGCAGAAGCCCTCCCCTCTCATTCACGTGGAGGCATCAATGGAGCCAAGGGAAAGCTTTCTTCTCACAAGTACCACTATACTACCCGAGTACAGAAATCAGAACCAGAAGGCGATCAGTTAACATGTGCGGCCTGTGCCGCAGTGCTGCACATGTGTGGTGCATTTTTCTTAGTAACTTTTAAACCCAAACAAATGTGATACATTTTTTTCCATTAAACTCTACAAGAGGGTGGTGTGGTGTGTGCCATGGGTCAATATTTTAGCGGCAAACTCTGTTGTTGCAAAGTCGTACTTTTCCAGTGGCCATGAGTACAGTTTAGATCCTGGCACACCTTAGTGCAGTGTTGCTTTGACAACGACGCAGACTTGGCACCGCAGATGTACACGTTACTACAGGATTCTATGGGAATTCTCTGGCAATGTTACAATCTAACCTAATATTCCTTTCTTAAAGCTATACAATTGCCACATAATAGTTCACTATTGACTTGCCGATTCTGTACATTGGGCTGAATGCCATGATGTTGCTGTAGGCTTCGGTTATGTGGGCATGAGTTAGTTTTCTCTGCACTTGCGGGCTTTTACATTGGTAAGTAAACAACGGTGAGCTTTGCGCTGCGTTGCACCATGAGCGAGCGTACATTTCTCTGGCACTAGTGCTATTCTTTTGTCACACTAAGATGCCATATTTCTTTATTTATGCTGCGGAATTGATACCCTGCACTCCAGTATTTTCCATCTGCTGGTGTGAATTTCTGAGACTATTGTTCAGTTCTTTTGTCACTTTTCTGTGCCTGACATAGTAAAGTACAATACTTGGATGCAGATTTTGAGACTTTGCCAGCAGTATATTCGAGCATCCCTTCAAGAGCGCTGTGGAATGAGTAAACTGTATGTCCTTTATCTCTGTCCTGATGCTGACACTTTGGCACATCATTGCTACATTTCTTTGCTATATATCTAGCACACTACTGTGCAGTATTCGTTTACATCTTTTCTGAGCTTGCCAGATCATGGTGCACTATTAAATCGATGATCCTATAGCGTTTGCAAACGCAATGCAACATTTTGTGCACAAATCTGTGAATGTGGCTCATTGCAGTAAACCGTGCACATATGAACCTTGCAGAATTGTCACACTAGACCCGCAGTGTGCACTGTAATAATTGTGATTATGAGGCAAGGGTGGTAAATCCATAATTATGTTTGAAGGTTTTTTTATTGAATTAGCGCAGTTAATTAAAACCATAGCTATAAAATATCAACATTAGCGCAATTATCATATTAAAAAGCAAAAACTGGAAAAAACAATCAAGATTTGAAATCCTGTACATATATAAAAAAACAATCTTATCGGTGCCATTATAATCTCAATGCGGTGCAGGGTCTGAAGTAAAATAAATTAGTGCGGGAATACTAAATAAGGGGACGGAAAAAGTCTGTAATGAGTTTTTGGGGGGGAAGGACTGGAAGCACGGGGGCCGGAGGGGGTAAAAAAAGGTTGTCCAAAAGTCTCACGAATTTACCAATCCTTATAAGTACTTGAGTGTCTGAGGAAGTAAAGCACAGGGCTGATACTTCCCAACATGATCTAATGCCCCATTTTAGATATAAGGGTTTTAAAAGTAGTCTTCAGGGGGCGTCCAGGGCAGGACAGCAGCACAGAAGATGCAGCCATGATTCGGACTGGTAGTTGCACAGTCTGCATGCCCCCTCCTCACTTGTTGGAGCCCATCGGTTAAAGGCAGTTGAACGCAGACCTAGAAGACGCATAAACATTATATTCTTCCAAGCCACTGCATTTAAGTTATCTAGGAGATATAATTGAGGTGCTCCAAGGAGGTAAGAATTGTTCAGGGGGAGCAAGATTGTTGATGTTTTTAAAGCCTGGAAGTCAATCCGATAGGAGATTTGTTTGACCTGCTTATTGATAAATCATTACTAACACAGTCTGGAAAAAGGTTATCAATCTCTAGCGATTTTATAGCCTTTTTTACTTGATGATTCCATGGATTTCCAGGACTAGCAAAAGTTCTTTTAGCCGGGCTTTTAAAGTGTTATCTGCGGCTTTTAATGTCCTTATAAAGTATTTCAGGGTATCAGCCTCACAACAAACAGATTGTCTTTGACGGCCCAGCTCCAGTCGTAGTCTTGCCCTATGAATAAAATTTGGAAGATGGAAGATTTTTTTATAAATGGAAACTTGGGCGAGGTCGAGACTAGCAGAGCATGCGCCAGGGAAGGCCTGATGTCCATAGTTTAAGGCGGGGAGAAGAGTTGCTTTAATCACCTTCAGGATGGGTTCTGCAGAAGGACTACTCAGGGACTGATTGAGTCGGATCAAGGAGTATGTTATAGCTCCTGCTTTCTTTTTCAAGGCGGCTAGGTGGGCTGCTGGTCTAGAGGACTCGCTGAACCAGACACCCAGGTAAATTTATTTTGTCGTTGTCTTGATCTTTGCAGGCCCAATGTACCACCTTAAACTCTTCTTGTTCTTACAACCGCTGAATATCAAAACCTTAGTCTTTTCCTGATTGATTATTAAGGTATTGGCAATATTATATTTATGGAGCCTGCTTAACACTCTTTGGAGACCCGAATTTGCCTGGTCCATTATTACAATATCGTCGGCATATTGTAAAATGTGCAAGTTCCTTTTTGCAGAGCCCAATTTTGGCGGGAGGAGATTACTTTTCTCCAAAAATGTTCCCAGGTCAGCAGTATAGAGATTGAACAAGAGGGGAGCAAGAACGTAACCTTGCTTTAGTCCGTCTCCGGTAACAATTTTTGCAGAAACTGTCTTTGGGCCAGTTTTAATTCGCACCCATGTGTTCTTGTGCAAAGAGATAAGGGCTCCTAGCAGGCTCTGAGGAATCCCCCAATTATCTAGTTTCCTCCATAAGGTGTGGCGAGACACTTTATCAAAGGCGGCGCTGTAGTCTATAAAGCAGCAATAGAGAGGAAGATGTTTTTTTGTGCTGCATGTTGGCTCAGAATAGCTAGAGTCATGATGTTATCTATTGTGGAGGCCGAGGATCGGAACCCTGTTTGGAAGTATGGTAGAATGTTGTTTTCTGATACCCATTTTTCTAGTGACCTAAGAAGACACCGGGCGTATACCTTGGCCTCAAGATCTAATAGGGCAATGAGTCGGTAATTGGCTGGTACCAAGGGATCTCCTTTCTTAAAAATTGGGCATAGGATCGAGCCCAGCCATGAGTCTGGTAGCCGATGGGTCGTGAACACGTTGTTATACAGGGGGACCAAAAGCTTGGCCCACTCTTCCAGAGCACATTTGAATACCACTGCTTAAAGAGCACTATGGGGTTGGCCCAATCTCATTCCTCATTCTTATATTAGCACTGTGACAGTGACACAGCCTGGTATGGGATCCCTGCCCCAGTGCTGTGGTTTTTGGCACACTACAGTGCATTATATTAACACAGCTATGCAAGTTACACACATCAAGCACTGCCCCCTGATGCCAGTCTATGAATTCATGTACCTATAATGGGCACACTATCACACAGGGCAGGGGAGAGATGCTGCGACTTTGACACACTTTATTTGTGTACAATTACTGGGAATATGGCATATAAAACAAGCCACATTGCCTATAAATTAGAGTACAGCACATTTTCATCTTATAACCTGGTGGACTTGGTACAGTACAGCAACCCTGTGGTATTACTATGGGTTCAAACTTTAGTGCATAATTCTTACACTGTAAAGTTGGGTTTATGACACATAATACATCATTATACATACGTGACAATGCTGTGTATTAGACACATGATCGTGCAGTATATGTACCTGGGAATGCTGCAGTGAATTTTTCTTATTATAGTCTAGTACATGGTGTTCTGGTGCTGCTCTTAATTTGAGATGGTGTTGTGCAGTATATTCACATGGCGATGCTCCAGATTTGCCTCGCGATCGTGCAGAACATTCACATGATGTTGCTGTTGATTTGTCATGCTACACTGTAGCATGACCATCTACGAGGTGTTGCAGTGTTGCTGTCAACTTGGCACACAACAGTTGAAATAATGTGCATGATGTTGTTGAGTGGCTGTAAATGTTGCTGCAGTACTGTATATTTACGTGGTGTTGCATTGTTGTCGATTTGGCATGCTCGCGGTGCATGGTACTATTCACACTTTGTGTGCACGGTATGGTAGAGTGCAGTGTATTTACAGTATTGTGGTCTTGGCGATTTGGCATTCTCCAGTGCAGTGTATGTACATGTGTTGTGGTCTTGCTGTCGATTTGCAATGCTACAATGCAGTGTATTTACGGTATTGTGGTCTTGTCGATTTACCATGCTACAATGCAGCGTATTTACATGTGTTGTGGTCTTGCTGTCGATTTGCAATGCTACAATGCAGTGTATTTACGGTATTGTGGTCTTGTCGATTTACCATGCTACAATGCAGCGTATTTACATGTGTTGTGGTCTTGGTGTCGATTTGCAATGCTACAATGCAGTGTATTTACACGTGTTGTGGTCTTACTGTCGATTTACCATGCTACAGTGCAGTGTATTTACACGTGTTGTGGTCTTGTCAGTTTGGCATGCTACAGTGCAGTGTATTTATACGTGTTGTGGTTTTGTCAGTTTGGCATGCTAAAGTGCAGTGTAGTTACACGTGTTGTGGTCTTGTCGGTTTGGCATGCTACAGTGCAGTGTATTTACACGTGTTGTGGTCTTGTCAATTTGGCATGCTACGGTGCAGTGTATTTACATGTGTTGTGGTCTTTCTGTTGATTTGCAATGCTACATACAGTCCAGTGTATTTACATGTGTTGTGGTCTTGCTGTCGATTTGCAATGCTACAGTGCAGTATATTAACACGATGTTGTGATTTGGCATGTTACAGTACAGTGTGTTTACGCGTGTTGTAGTCTTGCTGTCGGTTTGCAGTGAAATAGTGCAGTATATTTACACGACGTTGTGATTTGGCATGCTACTGTGCAGTGTATTCGCACGAGTTGTGGTCTTGCTGTCGATTTGCTGTGATACAGTGCAGTATATTTACACGATGCTGTGATTTGCAGTGATAGAGTGCAGTGTATTTACACGATGTTGTGATTTGCACTGATACAGTGCAGTGTATTTACACGATGTTGTGATTTGGCAAGCTACAGTGCAGTGTATTCACATGGCGTTAGGTAGTCGCTGTTCATTTGTCACTCTACAATGCAGTGTGTTTACATAGTGCTACACTGGTGCTGTTGATCTCGCACGCTGCAGTGCAGTATTTTCACACAGTGATGCAGCCGTGAATTGTTCACATTATAGTGCAGTATATTCCTTGGATGGTGATGTGGGGTTGACACTATATTGTGGTACATTACCATGATGATTCCATTTATTCAACATTATGGAGCTGTACACTCATATGTGATGCTGTGGATATGATAGTATAGTGCAGTATATTTATCTGGTGGTGCTGTTGATTTGACCCCAGGGTGCAGAATATTTATAGCTGAAGCTGTCCATTTGACAGTCGTGCACAGTATGCTTATGCAGTGATGCTGTTAATTGGAAACTATGCTGCAGTATGTTTATACAGGTTGATTGTTGATTGAATGCATTGTTAAGGTATATTTATATATTAATGCTGTTGATTTGATATTATGGTGCACTCTATTTATATGCTGAGGCTGTTGCTTTGATATGCGTGTACAGTATTTATAAGGTAACACTATGTGCATTTATACAGTTTTGTTGTTGATTTATGCCGGGTCTGGTGGTTCAGTGGACTAATGCTTCCACTGTGTGGTTACAGGTTCAAATCCCGGAGGGTCCACTCAGCCTTTCATCCAAGGTCGATAAAATGAGTACCATTGAGTTGGGTAACAATAAACATCTGTTATTCAGCGCCAAGAGACCCCGTTATTATTTAATGCTGGTGGGTAATATTTATAGGTGATGATTTCTATTTCATAGCATAGTGCAGTTTGTGCATCTGATGATGATGTTTCTGTGACAGGCGTTTACGGCATATTTATGAAGTAACACTACCCTTTTGATGCAGTGCACGTATATACAGTTACAGTACAGTTCTATAGTGATACTATCGTGCAGTATATTTATGCAGCTGCTGGGCGGTTCTATGGAGATACCACCAATACTATTGGGCACTGTCTGCATACTGTGACGTCGTTACTTGGATACTGGGGTGCAGTGTATATCTTCCCCGGAAGGGGGTATCGCGGGATACGTCATGACGTCACGTCGCCTCTTATGTTTACAGCGTGCCTGTGGATGTTGGGCTGCACCCCTGGCCCCCAGAGTGTCGTCCTCACAATGCAGTGTTTCAGTGGCCCCCCTCCTGCAGGGAAGGGTCCTCCCTCGGGGTGCGGTGACCCCTCAGCCCCCCTGCCTCGCCGGGCTCATTGTGCTCGTGACTGAGGCGGCCCCGGCAGCTGCTGCCGTCTCAATATGAACCCACCGCCTTTGTCCGCAGTCCATGAAAAGCGGGCGCCATAGAGGACAGCCCGTGCTCTGGGGAGGGGGCACCCCGGCGCTGTCTGAGACCCCTGCTTGATGGATGGACCACCAGTGAGAGCTCAGGCCGCCCAACAATGCGTCTTCAGGGTGGAGGCTGACAGGCCTATAAAGGAAAGGATAACATGTCCCAACACCCGCCTCCACCCAAGCCTGACATTCCACTGACTCGGCCCCAGGCCGCCCGGCTACTGCCCCACTACCCTCAGCTACGCCTCGTGTCCCGCCCACCATAACATGGCAAACCCCAAACCTCCACCAAAGAAAGATACCAAAGTACAGCATCCTGTATCTGTTTTGTTATGGGTGCAGGCAGTGGTCATTGGTATGCGGTTGGTAAAATAGGGTGAGTTCATCACCAAACACTGGCAAAGCCAACAGGTCTGACTTGCATTTTCAGTCAAGACTAAAATATAGTTTAAAAGGCGTCTGCAGTGAAAAAAACTAAAGTGAAAAACGTGCTTCCTCGCTGTATAAATTGCATCTATGAGATAAAGGATGTAATTTGTGAAGATTCAATATTGGTGTAAAATAGCCGAGTGTGCTTTGCAATGGAAGATACACCCAACAGCCAATAACCTGAGGTGAAAGAGCGATACTCCTCTGCAGCAGTACCAATCAACGGCAGGCACTGAAGAAAGCGGGCACCAGCTGCTTATTCACGGAGCTGTCTGGGGGGTGCGGCGTGGAGTGTCCGCGTTGCCTTTGATCTCTTCAAGCACTATGAAACTCGGTACGTGTTCTCTAAAGCCATTAGCAAACCACGGTATCTCCTCTTTGCATGTTCTTACAGACTCTTCCAAACATTTAGGCGCAGCTCCTGGTCCAGTTCATAAACGTCACTCCGGCTGCTGTCGATAAGGATAGATGGCCGAATCTGATTGGCTCATCAATATAACGTTGAGGGGTTGATGTAAGATGACTGTCCCTAATTCTCCGTGGAGCCAGACACGCCCGTCATTAAAGCCTAAATTGGAAAATACCCCCACCGAGCGCCGAGAGGCCCATGGTACTGCCTTCAAGGGATGCAGGTGAGACGGGAGCCTCTTGTGTTCGAGATCTATCTCCAGGCGCCTCGAAGCAGGCAGGGCACACATTCCAGCCTACATGGCCCTCCCTATTTTGTACTAATCTCCGTCACTAACTCGTCCCCAATCTTGCTTCTGCAATTACTTATCTGCGAGTTACCTGCAATTACCGGGAAACTCCCGGTTACTCCACGTAATAAGAGGAATAGGGATAATTACATAGCAACGCAGATCGCGAGCAAATGCCAACATGCAAGATACTGCCACAGAACAGCATCGGGGACTTGTACTGTCGACTCCCTGCTCCTCGAACGAGAGAGAAGGAGCACCTGTCCAGGGCCGGCAGCGGTTCCTCGGGCCGGCCATCTCGCCTCGTCGCCAGAGGTCCTGCCTGTTCGCTTTACTGAGTCCGGGCCTCCGGCTGCGGGTTCCAGCACACACAGGACGGTTCTGTTCCGTAAGACAGGTATCAGTTCGACTAAGGCACTTACTCAAAAGCTATGCCTATGGAGGGGTTTTACGGGAATACAGAGAGTCCGAGATACAGAACACGCCAAAACATACATTTCTATTTACTGCATAAAAAAGCTGCATGAAGGTGAACTCGGCCCAGCAAGAAACTTAAAGGTGTGAATGGGAAGCATTATTGTGAACCTGTGGTGTCAGAGTCGATGCAGCTCAACACTTTTTTAAATAGTGTGCATAGGGGACTATACAATGACTATTTAAATTTCGCCATAGGTTTTAATAAGAATTGAATAATACAGATGTTCTATCTTTGTAAATTCGGCCTATCTTCTATCATTCTGCCCCGTGAGCAATTGACAACTGGCGTTTGAATTGTGGCCTCTCAGCTGAATAAATAAAAAAAACGAATTCTGGTGAGAATTCAGATTTATTCCGAGAGATAGAAATATTTAGGAAAAGGCCAAAAGGTTAAAAATACCCAGGGGCTAGAACTCACTCCTTTTGGGGTTTCCACGTCGAAGGACAATTTGTGTGAAAATAGACTAGCTAATGCCGCATATCAATGCAAACACACACAGTTATAAATGTGTAAGTTTCCCGCCAGTAAATATGTCTCTTCTTTTGGGCGGGCTGAGTCAGCGGAGGTGTCAGGGCGGCCCTCCATGTTTTGTGTCTGCGTTGTGTACACTGTAAATACTGCCTTGTCTGTGCACGTGCCACACCAGCCGTTTACCGGTCGCCAGGCTGCCTCGTGCTTGCTGTTACTGAGTAAAGATTAATTCTTTAGGGAACCTTTCCTTAGCTGAGAACAGGGCAGGGTTTCTACAGTGTGAACAGTAACGCCCTTGGCAGTGACAGGAGGACACGTAGGCACAAAGCCATCGACTTCCCAGGTGAGGGGGTTATTATTATTATTATTATGTTTGCACTTGTAAAGCGCGCTGCTACCCGGAGGTTTCCTGGCGCTGTGCAACGCTGGGGAACCCGTCCAGGCTTTCCCTGTGGGATGGTCCCTGCTGGGAGTCTCCAAGGTGGAGCCAGGCATCCCCGGCGTTGGGGGGGCCGTTGTGGAGATTAGGCAAGCTAATGCCCAGAGTTGCCGAGTGGGACCCCTGATTAGAGTAGGCACCGAAGCGAGAATTATCGAGTCCGCTGACCCAAGTCCACGACCCTGCCGCGTCGGGAATTGAACCCTGGTCCCGGCCGACGTCTGCCGCCTCTAACCAGTGAGCCACACCACTCCACTAACCAGTGAGCCACACCACTCCACTTATGCATGTGCACCCCGAATACTCCAGGTCTAATCCTGGCTTTCCTATTAGAGGACATCCTTTGATCTCGGCTAGATCCCCGCATCCCCTACCTCCTATCATGTGGCACACTTATCATTAACAAAACACACTATCTAATGGAGGGTCTGAGGGCAGGTTTAACGACTCAAGACTGAACACATGCCCTTATACAACTTATAACAACAAAGAGTGTACAGGAGTCGCCGCTCAACGTTTATACTCTAGACCCATCAACCAGTGACTATACGAAGTAGACTGTGTATTCAGGTGTAAGAAACATTAGACTACACATATATACGGCATGCAGCATGGGTAGGAATTTTCCATCAGTTGCCGTTCTGTACCACCATTTTTACATCATGTGGGTTCTCCTTACCCAGGAGTTAGTATACAAGTTCAGTCACACTTAAACAGGTGTGAGTGTTGGGGAGACCAATGTAAAAGAGTTTGTGTGGTGGTTTCGAGATATGGTGTTTTTCTAAGTAAAAAGTTATACACCTGAGGGAAAGCAGTGCAGTGAGTGTATAGTGATAAGTGAGTAAAATTGGGTGATACTGAGTAGAAAAGTGGTTTATTAGTATCTCTCAGACCCCAAGATTAAAAACAAGTGAAAGGTAGATTTGACAGAATATCTACCAGCAGGAGGTCAACATGTTTCTGCATACCATCGGAAGAGTTTCCTTATGCATTCGTCAGGACCTAGATGGTGCTACTGCTTACAAATTATTAAGTGAAGTTAAAAAGGGAAAATTTCACCTGAGAATCTCCACCACAGTCCAAAACTTGTGGGGATGGCGCCTCACCTCACCTGGCAGCAGCTCAGGTAGAATAGGAGCACCGCTCTCTCCGTCGGTGTCTCCAAGCGTCCCTCTGGGCTGTTCTGGGGAGGCCGGGAGAACCCACATGATGTAAAAATGGTGGTACAGAACGGCAACTGATGGAAAATTCCTACCCATGCTGCATGCCGTATATATGTGTAGTCTAATGTTTCTTACACCTGAATACACAGTCTACTTCGTATAGTCACTGGTTGATGGGTCTAGAGTATAAACGTTGAGCGGCGACTCCTGTACACTCTTTGTTGTTATAAACACTTATCATTAAACCAGTGCTTCAAACGGGCCGGTACTGTCCGGTGCAGAGTACTGGCACTTATTTATTTTAAGAGGGAGAGTACCAGCACTTCTCGAGAGAAATTCAATACTTTTAATTGTAGAGTACCAGCACTTCTGAGAAACAAGCAGGTACTCTGTTACAGAGTACATGCACTTCTATTTTTCCATTTCAAGCACTGAGTTAAACCAGTACTTACTGTGCATAAGCATTCTGCACAACATCGTTAGTAAGGCGGAGGGAGTACCTGTCACAAAATGGAAAGCAAAAGGACAATGCTATTCCCAAGACTTTGTAGTACCTTGAATTTTGTTGGTACACTTTAGACTGATGAACTGTAAGAAAAAGGGATGGGAATGATTTGTAGGAAGATAACCATTGTGAAATGTCCCCAGGTCAGTAGCCATGAGAAGAGACATGGTGGTCTTTTGAGTACCTATGTGAAATGAGTGGACACTTTAAGTTAGGCCCAGTGGGACATGGCTCTCTTAAAGGTGAATGTGGACCTGTATTGATGGTTCAACGAAGATCTCTATTAAAACGGGAGTTCCTTGAACAGGGAATTAGGTTGTGCAGGCCTGCTCTGGTGGAGTCCATGGACCCATGCAACACAATGTCGAACATTAGACGGACTCAGTTATTGAATATTTTTGAAAGGATGATCAATGAACAGGTTATGCAATGAGTAATCTGGAAAGGGCTCCCAAATCCATTTTTAAAATGCGATAAATCAGAAACCTTTTAGGCAAATTTAACATGCACAGATAATCGGCAAGGACGGGCTGCTAGGGATTGCAATAATCAGCTGCTCCCTATCCCGCTTTGCGCAGATAACTACTTTGTCTATTCTGGTATTTTTAATGATGTAAAGTTTTGCACATCAGCACTTTTATAGTGGGACTCATAGCCCAGCCGGCACTGTATACATACCTACCTCGGTCCTGCTATTATGCACCTTAATAATTTATATCAATAGACTTAAGGGAACCTGAGCCGTCTGTATGACAATTGTGCATTTTTAGATATCATGGAAAAGATCAACCCCTGTTTAGCCACTTTTTCCAATGTAGTTTCGTATTTGGCATCTCAACTAAAATACCCAGGAAGGAAAGTTGAAGCAAGCGAAGGGCTTGTGGCACGATGCCCAGGCGCAGTATTAGTTGTATGATGAATCTCCTTTTCATTCATTTTGTATGTATTTTTAAACATCATGAACTGTGTGATTTTGTTCATGGTTTTAATTGACTAATAAACTAATTCTTTCCTCCGCAAATATGGAGGTATATACTACCATGATACTGAGTGAACCGATAAAAAACTGTGCTCTATTAGATCAACTTTATCCTAGAAGATGGCACCTTTGGAACAGGGTGGATTCCATGAGTCTTGTTGGTGGAGCTCTATATCAGGGAAGAACAATTAACTATATGGCAGGACCCAGAGGGCACGAATCCAGGGACAGTTGCACCCTAGCCTGCTATTATTCAACATGAAACATTACTGAACAAAACATCAGTCAATAATACCAAAGATGGCCTCTATCCAACTTTAATCATTATGGAAAACAGACACACACAGCCAAACACAGAGCCCACAGACCCCCTTGGCTCCCGTGACAGAGAATCTCATAACCATAAAAAGCAAAATGATTCCAAAAGGGCTCCGGGACCTTACAAACAGTGGAAAAGTGCTACGGAAATACCTGTACTGTAATACATTTTTGTACTTAGGACACATTTAATCTAGACAAAGCTAGCTGTTTTGTAGATAAATTAATCCTGGGTACAAAGCTGTCACCGGAAACATCCACCCACCAGAAGGACTGTGCAACGACTTAGAACTTCTTCTGCAACAAAATTGCAACAATATACCACAACTCCTCCCCACCCCCATAACCAGACCCCCCTGGCCCTCCCCAGAAGTCTCGAAGTGACGGAGGAAACCACAACAACCATGAAGACCCCTACGGGGCCCCGGCGGACCCCTGCTCCCACCATGCATTCGATAAAGAAGCAAACCCTATTATTGAGGCCCTCACCTTTATCCTCAACACCTCCATCAGTACAGCAACCTTCACAGAACCACGGCAACACGCAGCTGTCAACGCTCTCCTAAAAAAATCCTCGGATAACCCAACTAAACTCATCAATTACCAACCAATATTGCTACTTCTTTGTACCATTTGCAAAACACCAGCCTCTCAACACCATACAGTCAAGATTCAGACCCACTCACAGTACAGAAACTGCCCTCATAGCAGCAATTGATGACATCAGAATGATTCTCGACAGAGGAAAGCCACAGCCCTCATACCTGTAGACCTATCAGCAGCTTTCGATACAGTTTCTGACCCCATCCGAATCCAACGACTCCATAAAGCAGACATTCAGGGAAACGCAATCAAAAGGATCTGCTCCTCCTTACTCGAAGAACCTAAACCATGAACATTCTCCCCTAATTCTCGAAAGCACTATATCTTATTTGTGGAGTCCCTCAGGAGAACTCATCAGCCCAATACTCTTCAACATTTATATGACCCCCCTGGCCTACGTCATACAAGCTCATATCATAAAAATCCTTATTTTCACTGACAATACACAAGTGATACTGTCCCTCTTAGTCAAAACATCCAACACCAGGAACAAGTTCACAACATGCATTACAGAAGTAGTCCTCTGGATGAAATCCAATTGCCTCAAATTGAACTTGTACAAGTCAGAAGTAGTAGTCTTTGGGAAGAATACCTCGACATGGGACTCCACCCGGTGGCTCACAGACCTTGGACCAACAACCACACTGTTCTTGCGCGTGAGAAACCTCAGAATCATCATAGACAACGAACTGGACATGACTGCCCAAGACAATGCAGTGCTCTCGTCCTGCTTCAAAACACTAAGGATACTGAAAAAAATCTTCAAGTGGCTAGAGGACAACAACCGGAAAACAATCACCCAAGCCCTTATCAACAGCAGACTAGACTATTGAAACAGACTGTTTGCAGGGATAACCAACCGGTTCACAAGAAGACTACAGACCATCAAAAACAACGCAGCAGATTAGTCCTCAATCTCCCAATTCAAGCCCACATCCCAACACACCTTAGGGAACTCCAATGGCTCCTGATACACAAGCACTCACAATTTAAGTCCCTCATCCATACTTACAAAGATCTCCACAACACTGGCCCTTCCTACCTGAAAAGCTGCATTCACTTCCACCAAACTTCCAGACACCTCCACTCTGCTGGCCTCTCACTAGCATACACACAAGCATACACAAAAGCAGAGCAGGGGGCTGCGCTTTCTTGTACCTGACCCCTAAATCCTGGATTGGCCTCCACCAACACATCAGGGTCTCCTCTCTTCTTGACTTTTGCAAGACACTGAAGACCTGAGTTTTCGAATAAACCACAAGGGATGGCCTCACACCTGCTATAGAGCATCTGGATACCCCCATGGGTGATTAGCACACTATAAAAACACACATAACATTATAATGCTTTTTACTAACCATGTATGTTTCTATTTATTTATCCTTTCCTCCAAAATGCCCAAGGATTTAAATATAAGCATACTGCTCCTTTCTAATCCGTGAGATTTTGTTTCTTTTTTTTCTTAATGTGACCCATATGTGGAACTGGAGGCAGAGTGACCATCTTTGGTAAGGACACAATTCCCTGTAGGTTTGGGAATCAGAGGTGAACATTACATAGATTTTTTCTAAGTGTGATGCACTAGGAGTTCTTACTTGGTGCCTGTTGTTGAATAACTCTGGATAGAGCAATTGCTACCACTGGATTTCATGCAGCGGTGATGCAGTGTTCACAGTGCTTGTTGTCTTTGCTCTTTCAGGGGAAGCTGTACATCTGGCCCGGGATTTTGGTTATGTGTGTGAGACAGAGTTTCCTGCAAAGGCTGCAGCAGAATACCTGTGCCGGCAACACTCGGACCCGACAGAGCTCCACAGTCGGAAAAACATGCTTCTGGCCACCAAGTGAGTGCTAACGGGGAAACTACAATGCATGGGGTACTGAGAAACAGATTCACTAATGTCGAACAGACAGATGCCCAGCATCCAAGCGGCTCCATCTACTAGAACCCCAAGCCTTGGTTCAGACATCTAGTCAATGTGTGAACACTTTGGCTTGATGTTGGAGTGCTCTTAAGCACACCAATATTCAAACCCAACCAGTTGTTAGAGGACCCTGTCTGTCTGAGCCCCTTTGTAAAAGAAGTTGTTGTGCCCCTATTTTCAGGTCTGGGTTTGAGAGCATGGTGGTCTAAACAGACCTTTTGTTTCAAATATACATCTAGTGAGTTGTGGATCGTCCGTTTTCAACCATTGGCTTTCTTTGACCAGCCTCTTTCACTCATTGGCTTGATACTATGTCAATCACATGTTGGCTCAGCCCAGAAGGACACTTCTCTTTCACCTAATACTATTGGCTGTATCTTTCTGTCTAGAATGGACTGCCTATATTGCAATCCACGAGGGGCTCTTTTACATCTCCTTGCCTCTCTTTTGGCTTCTCATTGACATGTTCTTTATGCAAGCATACAAAGGCATGCACAAATGCGCACTAGTTAATGCCTGATTAATATGCATTAGTATATGAAACTCAGAACTATTGGCTTGTTGCCAGTGCTTGTTTAGTATAGAAGTCCATTTTGCCATACCCATGGCTGGTTTCCTTATCGAAAATACCAACAGAGAGGTTAATATTTTGTACATTGTGAAATCTTTTAATGAACTTGTACAAGTAGTGCAGAAATGATATAGTTCACTCACATACGTGACAACACAGCTTCACTCTTACATTGTGTGCAGCTCAGAGGAAGACGTTATGCTTTAACAGACCCACTTCTGCATCACAAGCTATAAGGCACTGTGTGAAAATAAAAAAAAGGCAGCAGAAAAAAATATTTGTGAAGAAAGTAATAAGGAGGAAAATTAAGAATTTGTATTTTGAGTACTCATGAACAAAGTGAAAAGCATTAAACATTGGGTATTTGTCTTGTTAATTATTCGTCTTGCTAATCTTTTCAGCAGTGCAGGACCAGATATGGCAATTACAAGCTTTGAGAAATGCTTAGCTTGAGGATTGGGTTAGAGCTATGTTTGCGGTTACAGTTGGGGTTAAAGTAGGGCATGGGGATTGATTTGGGCTCCATTCATTTAGGTTTAGAGTTTGGTTTGTTTTACAGGTTATCGTTAGGTTTAGGACTCTGGGTGCTTTTAGCATTAGGGCCTGAGATTGGGTTAGAGTATGTAGGATTACATGGTGTTCTAAAAGCTGTGTTTATGGTCAGAAAAGGGGGTGGTGATGAACAGAGTGTCTGAATTAAGCAGACCACTCTTACCCAGTCCAAAGATCAGGGCTTGATCCATCACCGTTATTTATCTCACTGCCCCATCCCAGCTCAGAACCTGGCTATATGCAAATCAGTCTGTCCCTGGCCCAGTGCATCATGGGAACAGGGCAGACTAAACTACCAAGCCAATTCTTCACCAGAAAGGAGACAAGCTACCGGGGACCGGTTTCTGGCATTTCAGCCGTCTTCGGCCCGGCTTGCTTGAATCCTGATGGAGCAGTGAGAAAGGGACTCATGTCTGAGTATACCCTGCCACACCTATAGTGGCCAAAAACGATTCAGAAAAGGGGGTGGTGATGAACAGAGTGTCTGAATTAAGAAGACCACTCTTACCCAGTCCAAAGATCAGGGCTTGATCCATCACCGTTATTTATCTCACTGCCCCATCCCAGCTCAGAACCTGGCTATATGCAAACCAGTCTGTCCCTGGCCCAGTGCATCATGGGAACAGGGCAGACTAAACTACCAAGCCAATTCTTCACCAGAAAGGAGACAGGCTACCGGGGACCGGTTTCTGGCATTTCAGCCGTCTTCGGCCCGGCTTGCTTGAATCCTGATGGAGCAGTGAGAAAGGGACTCATGTCTGAGTATACCCTGCCACACCTATAGTGGCCAAAAACGATTCAGAAAAGGGGGTGGTGATGAACAGAGTGTCTGAATTAAGCAGACCACTCTTACCCAGTCCGAAGATCAGGGCTTGATCCATCACCGTTATTTATCTCACTGCCCCATCCCAGCTCAGAACCTGGCTATATGCAAATCAGTCTGTCCCTGGCCCAGTGCATCATGGGAACAGGGTAGACTAAACTACCAAGCCAATTCTTCACCAGAAAGGAGACAAGCTACCGGGGACCGGTTTCTGGCATTTCAGCCGTCTTCGGCCCGGCTTGCTTGAATCCTGATGGAGCAGTGAGAAAGGGACTCATGTCTGAGTATACCCTGCCACACCTATAGTGGCCAAAAACGATTCAGAAAAGGGGGTGGTGATGAACAGAGTGTCTGAATTAAGCAGACCACTCTTACCCAGTCCAAAGATCAGGGCTTGATCCATCACCGTTATTTATCTCACTGCCCCATCCCAGCTCAGAACCTGGCTATATGCAAATCAGTCTGTCCCTGGCCCAGTGCATCATGGGAACAGGGCAGACTAAACTACCAAGCCAATTCTTCACCAGAAAGGAGACAAGCTACCGGGGACCGGTTTCTGGCATTTCAGCCGTCTTCGGCCCGGCTTGCTTGAATCCTGATGGAGCAGTGAGAAAGGGACTCATGTCTGAGTATACCCTGCCACACCTATAGTGGCCAAAAACGATTCAGAAAAGGGGGTGGTGATGAACAAAGTGTCTGAATTAAGCAGACCACTCTTACCCAGTCCAAAGATCAGGGCTTGATCCATCACCGTTATTTATCTCACTGCCCCATCCCAGCTCAGAACCTGGCTATATGCAAATCAGTCTGTCCCTGGCCCAGTGCATCATGGGAACAGGGCAGACTAAACTACCAAGCCAATTCTTCACCAGAAAGGAGACAAGCTACCGGGGACCGGTTTCTGGCATTTCAGCCGTCTTCGGCCCGGCTTGCTTGAATCCTGATGGAGTGTTTATGGTCAGGCACTGGGTTGAAACCAGTGTGAGGTTTACGACTGAGTTTAGGCTAAATGTTTGGGGTTAGGGTTTGTATAAGTGTAAGGGTTAGCAATAGGGATGTTGAGGGGAGATTGTTTTCATTCTAGTGTTCCTCTTGCTGGTTTCTCCATAAGAGTTCATACAGTGGCAAATGCTTTTTTCTTAATAATTGTTACTTCATAATGTCTTCTTTATTATACTACTATGAATAGAAAGTCCTTTTCAGACGTTACCAGCACTGTCATTCGATGGTGTACACCAAGGGGCTTATTTACATGCCCCTTGCTCCACTTTTGCGTCATTTTCCCCTTGTTAAAAATGACGCAAAGTGGCACAAGGGGCTTGTAAATAAGCCCTCAAGTAAATAATATTCAGTACCATGTGATGTAAGACAGCTCACTTCAGATCCCAAGTTGACAATAACTTCTGGGTAGGAATGTGCATAATTCATGTAATTCCCTTAAGCATAACCATGTAGAATTACTGCAAAATTATGCATAATTACACGAGGAGCATAATCCGGCATTTAGCGCTGTTTTCTCAGTGCAAAATGCACCCTTGCGTCATAAATTAACAAGAGGATGCATTTTGCACTAAGAAATTGGCACAAAATCCTACAGAACTCTAATATCCGCAGCCAGCAACCGCTCACTAAGTGTGTTGTTCCTGTGCTCCTGTGGGAGGATTTTTGCCCCAAATTACTCTTAATTACGCAAACGAGTGTAATTGAGTCATGTCTGTAATTTTGTGTCACAGGAGTAACATTAAATTACCGAAATTGCTCTTCTTACTCCGGCATAGTTGACATTTCACCCAGGCCTACTTATAGTGTGAAGTGAAGTGTTGAGTGTAGATGTGTATAGGACACATGAGCTAAGTAGCAAACATTCCAATCTCACAGACCTGTCCAGGATAAAACAGAGGCATGAAGTGCTCGCTCATCGTCAAATCTTTGTTCCACCACTTGGTTTCCCTGTCTTAGATTCTAGTCCCTCACATCCGCTTCACACGGGCACTCGTCACCTATCGCCTCTGCTTTCCTTCTAGTCAATGGGTCTCTCTGCCGCACAGAGAGCAAGGTGACTTCTCCCTGAACATCCAGCTTGAACACTGATGTATTTTTGGCAATCTAGGAAGGTTTCTCTGCCATTCAGTGGAACCTCCTATCTCACTACTTGTACCAATTCCTTTACTACCACCATAGGTAAAGATGTATAAAAGTGACAGGTTCACACCTAGGTTTAAAGTTAACACTTCTCCCCTTTCTTCCATTTTCAGGCAGATTCTGAAGGAGTTTGCTGACATGTTGGCCCAGGATCGCTCTCCGTTGGGCAACAGCCGCCCGTCGCTCATCCTGGAGCCCGGCGTCCAGAGCTGTTTGACCCACTTCAGCCTCATCACACACGGCTTTGGCGGGCCAGCCCTGTGCGCTGCCCTGACCGCCTTTCAGAACTACTTGATGGAGTCGATTAAGGGGCTGGACAAAATGTTCATGAATGGCAACGGCCATGCAGGCGGGGACTCAAAACCCTCAGAGAAAGACGTAAAACACCGGAAATAAAGGGGCACATGAGAGACACACACCCCTTTTGCAGGGATCAAGGGAGAGCTGCAGCCCCATCCCAGTCCTAGCAGGAGAGGCCTGAAGCCTGCCGAGGACTGGAACAGAAATAAGATGACGCTACTAAAACTAACCGCAGAAGGCTCCCAACGCAGCGGTACAAGTTTCATGGACCATGTGGATGAAACCAAAACTATGTGGACGAAAAGGATTTTGAAGCACCTCATTCCACCAAGAAAGACACAGATTTAGGGTATATACAACCTTCTAAACAAGAGAAAATGGAGGACAAGGACTCTTCATCAGTTCAACCATGAAACATAAATACAGAAGCCTCATTGTATCCTTCTCACCGGAGAGAAACATGTAGTGCAGGACATTTAACAACCACCACCCCCCCAAAATGTACTTTAAAAATGGTGTTACTTTCAGTTTTGAGAAGCATCTTGTTCGCAGAAAGACATGTCTTTTGCTGTGTCAATATGTACAAATTTGGAAGGGGAGTTACAGTAGCTGGGAAATCAATACGCCTTGCCACGGATACTAGCCATAACAGGCATTGCTAGTTTTTGTCTCAAATTTAACTTCTTAAAAATTGGAATCCATTTTGTACTTTTTTTGTTATCATAAACTTAAATTTCTCAATTGTTCAAAATGTTTAGATTTCAGAGCTCCTTCGCAAAAGTGCAACTGAAAAATAGCAGACACTGCTTGCTCCAAAAATCTGTTGTATTAAGATCACCCTGCATTGATAATCACTACCAACAGAAGTATAAAAGGTTAACATTTAATGCTGAAAAAGGACAACGTCGTTCCCTGCACACTCTCTAGATAGAGCCCCTTCATGGCCTCGAGGTATGCCCTTTCTTGCTTCTTATGTCTCCAAACGTGGATAGTGATGTATTTCATCTTGCTGAGCCCCAAGGGGAAATGTTTTTTTGCGACTACTGAACAGGGCCCAAAAAAAGTCTCAAAAAAATAATAAGAACAAGTATTCAGATTTTACAATAAATGTAAAAACAGAGAAGTCAAAGTCAGCATATGTAATATGTCTGTACTGTAAAATTATTACAGAAAAACTACAAGATGCCCTGCTTTACCGTGCAGTGTGGGTCTGTGCCGTAATGGCTCAGGTATAAAAAAAAATGCTTTATAACAAGTCATAACTGGGTGGAGAGAGAGGTTTTTCTACATACAGATTTTGAAGGGCAGAAATGCTTTGGGCCAGTGTACATAGGTAGAGTGGCGAATTGTGGGGGAGGCGAGGGACCACAGGAGCGATTGCCCCAGGTACAAAATTCTTAGGGAGCACAAAAAATTTTAAAACAAAAATTCATACTAATAATTTTTTTCTTTTAAAGTTTTGCGGCAGGAAGTGTAAATGTTCACAGGTTAGGGAGCAGAATACTTGCCTTGCCCCGGGTGCTGGCATCCCACACTGCACCGTTACACAGGTACAAGGAAATTGAAAAAGTGATCTCAAAGCCCATGCTTGTGAGATATCTATACTCATTGGCCCTTGATATTAAGATTTATTTTTTTTACCCCATGCGTAATATACATTCTATGTTACGGGTGCATTAAGCAATCGCCCTTCTATCTCCAAAAACCTCAACAAATATGTCTTATTTTCTTGGCAGACTTTCCATAAATTCTCCTCCCAGCTCCAATATGGTGATAACCTATGAGACAAGGCCATGTCACTCAGTTTTTAACATCATTTTCTCTTCCCCATGTTCAAGGTCAGAGTACGTAACAAGGAGGGTGGTTTGGGAATCAATTTTTTTTAAGACATTGAAGGTACTTTGCTTACATAACATCACCCTGGACGCCTCGATCTGTCAAACTATGAGAAAAAAGATTGCGCTGCGAAAAGCACATCGAACTTGAACCAGGCCAGATGGAAACTGTTGAAAATTTGTATATATTTATTTATGTGTAATTAAATTGCAAACGTTTTATCATGTTCGGTGCACGTTATTTATATTGAATTAAGTTGGCTTTATTAATATTATTATTTTTTTGTTTGAAATATGTATGTTTTTTGAACTACTGCAACATTAGGGACAGGGAGCGGTCCCCGAAAGGCCCTGGTGTAAGAGGATGGGATTGACAAAGAACAGGCTTTGGGTGCCTGCCACCTTTTGCTAAACCCACTAATGTTGTACAAACACCACACGTGTCAAACTTGTCCTAATAAATCTTTTTATTTCAAATGCACCTTTTTGATGTTCTTTTCAGCAAGGTTTCACCTTTGTTTTCTACAAATCTACTGAAAGGGTCAAGGATTGTGACATACATAAGTGCTTACTGTGACTGTATGTACCTAGCCTTTGTACGTGTACAAATACCAACACACCACCCCATTGCATGTGCTCTTTATGCTTAGGTTTCCATAGACCTACAATTTACGCACATTGCATAGTGCATGTGGTTATGCACCACAGGTTTGGCCGTGCCTAAAACTGCACTTTTTCAGGAGTGAGGAGGCTGCATAGCATTGTAAGGAATGAAACTCAGGGACTTATCACCCAAAGGTACAACTTTAACCTGGCCACATCTGGACTGTTACCCACCACTAGTAACCTACTTTGACTGACTTGTTGTCTCTTCTTCAGGACCTCACTGACATCGGTGGCTCTGAAGAGTCAACATACACAGCTGTTGTTGTGGGTCAAACACAGCTGGTTTACCAATCCCGCTCCAAGAAGACTATTGAAAATGATGGAAAATATTATCATTCCAAGATGGCCACTGTTTCTGCAGCTAGCTCACAGCTTCTGTCTAAGCTGGCATTTCAGTACCTGCATTGAGAGCTGCTGATGCAAACTTCGTGCATCTTCTCATTGGAGGAGGGATATATGCACATTCTGATGTAGAGGAGGAAAGAATGGGAGGTGAACCCGGTAGCATTGACGTTGGCCACTTGGGTGCAAGTATAGTTCATGACTACAAAATATTCATCTGCCCTAAAGTGTTCCAAGCTATAACTGAGATCACGTGTATTACCAGTTCTATAACAGTGGATCTTCTCGATAAAACAGACATCTTCAGTGCTAAGTAGGAGGTGGAGAAAGCTGTGCTTAATTCATGCGGGTGGTTGCAGCCCTTACATTTTGACTTATTCTTCATTGAGGGAGAGAGAGAGAGAGAGAGGGTGAGAGAGAGCGAGAGAGAGAGAGAGGGGGGGAGAGAGAGAGAGAGAGGGTGAGAGAGAGCGAGAGAGAGAGAGAGAGAGGGGGGAGAGAGAGAGAGAGAAAAACGAAGGGAGAAGAGAAATAACGCAATGAAAAAGCAAAAACTCGAGTATTAAAAGAAGCTGCAAGAGTGAAATAAAGAGGCAGGAAGTGTAGGGCGAAGAAAGAGGTTGGTATTGGGCAACCCGGGCATGTGGCAGGCCGAATAACAGATTAGATGCTGGGACATAGAACTGGCACTAGGAGAAGAGGGTGATGAGACTGCAGGGGGGCGTGAGAACAAGTAATTTAATGTTCTATAAGTTGGCAAATCTTTTGCTTTTCTCCCTGACTCATACATGCATGTACTGCTATGAGAATAGTACTTCTCACCTACTCAGGGAAACATGGATTTTAAAAAATTCATGCGTTTACCGTGGCCATGTAGCTTTGAAAACCTGTAACATTTTCCAATAGGCATTAAAAAGCCTTTGCAACAGAGACAAATATTTGTAATTATATATTAGTGCAGCTATTTCAAACACCGCCTCGGTGACAACAAACCTTTCAACAGCATATGCTTTGTTTTCCAAATTATGAATAAAACATTAGTGCACAACAGCTATTTCAAGTTAGCGAAGGGCGAAATTTAAATTTCACACATGAAGTTTTGCAGCCTGAGCAAACAATACAATTCACAAAGGTTTTGAAGTTTTGGAAATTTTGCAAAACTTCAACTGCATATGAAAATTCTTGCAAAAAGGTTTGCTGACAGGTTTTTCCACCGAAACATTTTTTAAACATAATTCTCCAGCTTGCATTTTTTTAAATTCTATTCGCATTTCATAACCTTTAGCAAGCTTGCTTTGCAAATAAAACTTCCCAACAACCCATATTCAAAAGTCTTCGGTCTACTTGATAGCATTTTTAGCCAGTTAAAATAAAAGCTTAATGTTGACAGGGCACATCACCTTACAGGTTTTCTTCAAATTTTTTCTTATTAAAATGCATGGTCAGATATCCTCTTTGCAGCCTGAGGGGTGAGAATGACCAAGTACATTTACATATAATATGGGCAAGCTCCCATCTTCACATTTGCTAAGAAACCCCCATCAAGGCAAGTTATAGACGCATTAAAATATTTTTATCTCAAAGTTTGGGTGGTGTGTGGTGAGCTCAAGGCTTAACTAAAGGGAGGTGCTTACTGTACAAGGATTCAACAAACCAAACAAGCATTGGAAAAACCCAAGAGGTCTGGCTTTCATTTAAAAGGCCTGCTACAGCGTAAAAGCAAAACAAAACATGATTGCTTTCTTTATGCAATTCGTCTATGAGATACAGTATTTAATGTCTTATGAGGTAGTGTGATTTTAAGATTAAAACAGTCTTTCATGCAATGCCATGCAAGTACTTCATAGGGCACTGAAATATAAACCAAACAGCCAATAGCAAGGGTAGAGAAAAAAACTTCAGGTGGGTGGAGCCAAAGCCTACTCTATGTCTATTTTTTTTTGTAATTGTTGACAATTGGTGAAGATACAGCTGCACTGTCAAGCCAGGTTTAAAAAACAGTATTGTGAAATGAATACATGTTATAAGAACCAAGCTATGTTCATAAAAAGGGGAAATATTGATCAAGAACCCCAAAAAATTCTATAGAAAGTAAAGATGTAAACTTGGAGGAAACAAAATATGTCCATTTCAAGTGTAGCAAGGAATGATAATTAACAAGGAAGTGTATGGAAAAAGATATTACCCAAGTGTGAAATGTCTCCAAAATGATAAAGGTGTCCAGCTGTCATTATCTGACCTTTTAAGAAGGATGGAGACCAGAAGGAAGTGACATGTGATTGAATAGAACTTGGTAGTTTACCCAACTGAACAAAGTATCGTCAAGGATAAAACCGCTTTGATGGAGTGATTTGCTCTCCACCCATGGCGCCCTAGGTAGGATAAGTGATTCAGTAGCTTGCAGTGCAGAGTTTATGAAAATGAAAAGGCTCTATTCGCGTTGAAGCGCTTGCGAAGGCTGAGATGGTTGCATTTTTCTCAGGCAAGAACTGGAGCTTTGTCTGGCCGTCTTATGGGTATCTTGAAGTTCTAGGGCAGAGCATCATTACGCACTGTAGATGTTCGGTGACCTTTGAGTATAACTCCCAAGAATACAACAAAGAGCGCTTGTCCTACTTCGCTTCAGCAAGTAAGGCGGGATCTATCTTATGAGCACAACTAGCACGTCACTGGCCTCGGGGTGTCAATGGTGTGCCTCTAATCCTATCGGGACACAGTGATGCCCAGAGCTTAGAGCAGTCGGGTCCTATGCTTTAGGAGTCTGAGTACGGTAAGAATATCATGGTCAGAATATCATATGACATATATATCCTGTCCTAAATATTGCTTGCAAAATTGTTTCCCCATGGAGTTAATAATAGAAAACCTACACTCAATGGGCAATATTTTGGAAACGCTATTTAGGGCAAAATATTTGTGTCGGACTAAATTTTGGCATGCAATATTCTGACATACAATCCTCTGACGAGCTCTGCTTCTTCTGATCTCCCTGGACTCCACAGCAACTGGACCACCCTGCTTTTTGGCAACTGGGCTTCGAGCAGCAGCCAAGCAGGGCGCCGGCAGCCAGCAGAACCCTGTACAGATCAGGAAACTGGCTTCCCCAGTTCATGCTGATATGGGTCAGAGAGGACACTGGGGAGCTGCTGAATAGTTCCTGCCGGCTTCCTGGACAAGGAATGCAGAATCTCTTTTCATGCAAGGTCGCTGCAGCGTTCCTGTGGACCCAACCTAGCATTTTATGAGGAAAATCCCAAGTTTGTTGGTACCATTAGCAAAGCACCCTCTGCCTCTTATTACAAAGTGATGTCAAACCATATGTCGGGAGACATATGGTTTGAGGTTACAGAGGCGGCCGGCACAGGTAAGCGTGGTGAGGTGGGGCAGGGCGCAGCAGGGGCGGGGGAGCTGACAGACGACGGAATAGGTGTTATTTATTTATTTAATTATACCTATTCTGTCGACTTCCCCCGCTCCCACCCTGCTCCGCCTCACCGCCTTTACCTGTGCCAGCTGCCGCTGTGAGGCTGCCTACTTCTCCTCAGACCTAAAGTGGCAGAGGTCTCTACTTTATAGAACAACCTATCTAGGTCCTTCACACTCTCTGCCTTTCTCCCTCCCTTGCTTCTC
This sequence comes from Lissotriton vulgaris, assembly GCF_964263255.1. Taxonomy (NCBI): domain Eukaryota; kingdom Metazoa; phylum Chordata; class Amphibia; order Caudata; family Salamandridae; genus Lissotriton; species Lissotriton vulgaris. The sequence goes on along the minus strand of NC_141687.1, from coordinate 953,126,797 downwards.
TTCTTCCTCAAAGGAAAGGTGCCTGGTGAATTAGAGCAGGGGGAGGTCCCCACCCGCTGGGCTTCAAAAGGTGCCACACACTTAAAACACACAATTGGCAAAGAAAAGCATCTGTAGTAAAAAAAAAAGCAACAAGGCAGTCCTGTAGCCCACAAGGGCAAAGAAGAGGCACAGATCATAGTGCCAATATTGGCAAAATTCACCATCCACCCATGCAGCAATCTCATAGAAGAATAACCAGACAAGACACCTTTTTGTGGAGAAACATTGCTGTAAGTTTATTAGCATTACAAAGATGCCAAGATTGGTGGGTTAGCTTACGGGCGATCCCAAGGCAGGCAGCCCCTCGCCGCCTGCCACCTGATGAGCCAAATTACACCGGTGCCCTGCCCAATGGTGTTTCCCATATTTTGGGGGAGGGTAGACCCCTCCCACCGGTGGGCCAACAGCCCACTACTTCTATTCACACCCCATAGGGGGGTGGAGCCTGCCAGGCAAACCCTGGTTGCTCAGGTCCACAACCGCCCGTAGGGCTAACGGGGCTCCATCGCTCCTCAAGGGTCCAACCGTAGGACCTCCCTGTGGATATTTGGCCTTTGCACCCTTGTTGTGCTCCTACAGAGGGTACCCATATGTACCTTACAGCCTCTGAATCGCCCTGTAACTCGGCCATAGCTCTGGGTGTGGCCACCGTTACCCTAGAGCCCCCCACCAAACTATCACTCCCTACTTACACCCTGCTGTCCCTAAAGCCTCCGCTAGATCCAGTAAGAATAAGTCCATCCCCACTTTGGACAGATGTACCCCATCGTCCTCCCAACACCCCGTGGTATTAGTGCAGTAAACCATGACGGATGAAACCAAACCCCCTTTGTTCTGTGAATTTCCTCATGGAGCTATTGACCTTCCTGCACGAGACCTCCATGGCTTTCCTTGATCGTGCCCCTTGCCACACTAGTCGGGGTGTTATCTCAGACCACCATATCTCACAGGGCCCAGCTGACTGCCCAACTTGCACAAGTTGACAGTCTTATCATGGAGTAGTGCCTTCCTCCCCACAGATGCCAGGTCATTCCCTCCCAGGTGTATCACCAACACATTCGGAGGGGAAATCCTCCCCCCCCCCCCCAGTCTCTGCTGCAGCTTCTTCAGCAAGCAGGTCCAACGCATGCCTGGATATCCTAGCCAGATAATGTCTGTGGCCGTAAAACCATGTCTCCATTTCCTGTTCTTGGCCCACCGTGCCACGTGCCAATCGCAAAACGCCCGAGTGGCCAATCACCCAGACCATAGTCCCTGGCAATTAAAGAGATGAAAGTTTGCAAACTTTTATTGACTCACTTCACATCTACATATTAAATGTACATATTGCACTTCACCACAAACCACCGGCATCAGTTGGCGCAACATTGTTCTTTATGTCCATCATGTGTTCATGTCAAATGTAATATTGCCTCACTGCACATCTTTAATAATTATGTACATATTACACCACCCTGCACGCCACTGGCAACAGTTGCCTCAAATTGTCCTTGATGTCCCAACACTTGTCACTATCGACTCTTACTCTTATGCGAAATGAGTGGCTGCAAAAACGTTTACCTTCTATCTTGTTTCCTGACAACACCAAACAAGCCTGCATGATGCTCTGTACTTGGTCTTAGTGAGGGGGGTACCATCTGCATGTATCAATAGGTAACGATCAGTTGCTGGGCGCAGCGCCAGGTAGGCAGCGAACAGACGCACTGGGCAACACCTGGCCGTTTCAAGCTAGTACAGTACATCATCCTCCCCTCCCCTGCTTGGTCCGTTTTTGACCTCCTTAACACCATTGTGAGGGCGTCTCCCACCAGACTAGAATCCTGCCTGCTCAATGCAACCCCAGACTTGTCCAGCTTGGACTTCGCCACCAACTCGCCTACTCTGAGGGCCCCAAAAAAGGCCGGCTGAAAGTGTCCGAGAACAATGCCGCTTCAAAATTTGAATTTGTAGCCTTGTGCACCCAGTCCAGCATCCCTTGCAGTGTTTCAAAATCAATAGGGGACCTCGTGTCTGGCATTCTTGGTTCGCACCTGGCCAAGCCCTTAAGCGCTGCCCTGGGAGGTGGGAAGAAGCACTGCCGATGCCTTCCACCGCTCCCGAGGCCAGGCTACACACATTTCCTTTCAAATGCGTATAGTGCTCTAGGTGGTTGCTCTCTGTGCCTGATCCCCACCCTAACACAACATATTATACATCTTCGAGGGCCTCAATCAACACAGGCCACCCCTGTGGGAAAATCCAGACTGCTTGATCCACGCACTCGCTGCGGCAGGCGATGGGGGGCAGGAGGGGAAAAAAGAATCTTTAGCCTCACCGCGCTAGCCGATGCCCCCCCACCACAACCCGTAATGGGCTGCACATCGCTAGGAACAAGGCAGGCAGTGTCCCTGTGACCCCCTAAACCCTATTACATCCCCGGGCCCAAGGCCTACCCCTACCCCAGTCCAACACATACTGGGGGCACGATGAACTAGGAGGGCCTCTCACAACATTAATTCATAACCTGAAGCACCGGAGCCGAACACGGGGGGTGAAGCCACAAATGGAATGGAAAGACGATTTATAAAGTGCGGTAGTTACCCTAAGGCGTCCTAGCGCTGACAGACCCTATGAGCAGGCAGAGTGGGCTAGGCCTAGATGGGGGCTGAGAAGAGCAATGTCTTTAGTGTTTTCTGAAAGGCCAGCAGATTAGGTTCTGCACGTAGATGGAAGGGAAGGGAGTTCCACAACCTGGAAGCTTTGTACGAAAATGCACTGCCTCCGCATCTGGCTTTCCTGATCCTGGGGATCGTCAATAAAGATGAAGTGGATGACCTAAGGTTCCTGGCCAGGAGGTATGAGGATGCCAGGGACCGGTTAATGGGAGGGCCCGTTTCCCAGATTGCCCGGTGCACAGTGCACAGAGATTTGAATTCAATTCTTCGTCGGACTGGCAGCCAGTGTAGGCTCCTCAGTCCATCTCTGACTGATGTTCGACGGGGAATTTGGAGCAGAGTCCGAGCTGCACAGTTCTGTACAATCTGCAGTGTATTCAAGGTTGACTGGGGGGAGCCCAGATACAAAGCATTGCCGAAATCCTGCCTGGATAGGATAAGTCCCTGGATCATGATCTTTCTGGCCTCAAATGGTAGTACGGGAAGATCTTCCGTAGGGACCGTAGCAAACCAAAGCAGATTGCTGACAATTTTGAGGCTTGGGTGTTAAAGTTGAGGGCTTTATCGAGCCAGATCCCCAAGCTTTTGATTTCGTCTTTGTGCATCGGGGGCGGGCCTAGGGAGGGAGGCCAAAGACCTTTGAGGGCTAAAGCAGAAGGGTTGCCCAGGAGCATTAGCTCGGTCTTATCACTGTTTAATTTCAGATGTGACATGTTCATCCAGTTGGATACCTCCTCCTGGCATGATATCAAACTGGTTGAGGGACACCACCAGCTGGGTGTCGTCCGCATAGGTAACAATTCGTATTCCATATGGACGGACGACACCCGCTAGTGGTATCATGTAAACATTAAACAGTGTAGGGCTTAATGCGGAGCCCTGAGGGACACCGCAGACCAAAGGTTTACTAGGAGAAGTATAGTCGCCCTCAAATACTTGGAAGGATTGGCCAGAAAGGAAGGATTCTAGCCAGGATTTGGCCTTGCCCGATACTCCGATGTTAGATAGTCGCGTTAATAGTGTACTATGGTGGACAGTGTCAAAAGCGGCACTTATGTCAAGGAGGATTATGGCCGCTGAACCCCCCTGTGCACGAAAGGAGGGCCCCCCCCCCGACCCAAAACCAAACCATAATTCGCGGGCCTCGAAGAAATCGGGCCCGCACGGAAGGCTGAAACACCAAGCAGCACACCTGAGGTCTCAAAGCTGCCGGAATACAACCACGTAACGCAAAACCCCACTTACTGGGGTTCGGCCGCGCGGCCAAATGGCAGTAGGAAGAGAGGGGGGGGGGGCTTGCCCAGAAGGCTAACACACCATGCAAAGCAAAACAGAAGATAACAAAGCTGATTAAATGCATCATCCAACGTAAAAACCCCCACTACCTGAAGCAGGGCCGAGCGGCCACGAAGCAGTGGAAGAGGAGAGGGGGAGGGGGTGTTCATACAGCGCGGTGCACCAGACTAACCTCGTGGTCCCGGCCCGCGGTAATCGTCAAACGGCGTCAGGGTTTGTGAAGAAAGTACAAAGACGGCGCTCAGTGGGCAGGGAAAGGTATGTATACCTCCTCCCCGCCCACCTCTGACCGGAAGTGACACGGCCATCCGGACCCCAGAGGGTCCGAAACACTAGAAGGCTCCTTCCTGGGCCCTCATGTGGCACTAAAGCGGCCGCCCTGTTAGCTGGTCCCCTGCGTGGACCACGGGCAGCGGCAGAGGTGGAGGCGACTGAATGATGTCAGCACGGCCTGCTCCTCTCCAGTTACAGGACCCTCTATATACTTATTCTCACCACATGGGGGTACTCAGTAACATCCAGGACCGCTGGGAGACTGCAATAGGTGCTGCCCGCCGACACTTCATCTTGACATAGTAAGACTTTTCTTTACAGCCAGTACTGGGGAGGGACCACGTGCAGCTCCGTAGCCAGCGAGCCACGCTCTCTCGCCCCTTTTTTGACTCCTTCGAGTCAGCATTTCTTCTGGCCACCGCTAATATTTCTTTCCTTCATTCTCGCCCTCAGTGTGTGACTACAGATGGGCGCCCCTCCCGGGTCCTGCTAAAAGCTACAAGTAACAAGTGTAATTATGAAGTTTTTGCAGATAATTATTTACGTACTTAATTAAAGCCACCAAACTTATGTGACGTTTTGCTATGGCCTCAGCGGCACATCTACATAACGATGTGTTCCTGTCAACACCTAGCACTTAGTATTTAACAGTATAGCTAAAGGCACACACGGCACCTTACTTGGCCTCACCAATTATTATTATTATTATTACATTTGTACAGCGCGCAGCTACCCGAAGGTTTCCCGGCGCTAGAGAACGCAGAAGGATGAGAGGCTAGGCAACAGAAGTGGTAGGGGGACTACTGATTGAAGAGCCAGGTTTTTAAGTCTTTACGGAATTTAAGATAGTGTTGTTCAGTACGTAAGTGAGTGGAGAGAGAGTTCCAGAGTGAGGGAGCTAGATAGGAAAAGGAGCGTCCCCCCATTCTGGCTCGTCTGATCCTAGGGACTTGAAATTTGTGTTGATTGGAGGATCGAAGAAGGCGGGGGGGCGATAGTGGTGTACTAAGGCCTTTAGATAATGGGGTGCTACACGGAGTTCATTTTATGCATGTAGCATAGGGCTTTAAATTTGACATGATTGTCAATTCGGAGCCAATGAAGGTCACGTAGTGAGGCTGAGGTAGCAGTTTTATTGGGAAGTTTGCAGAGCAATCTAGCAGCAGAGTTTTGTATGACCTGTAGCTTGCGCAGCACTTCCTTGCTTGCTCCCAAGTACAGAACATTACCATAATCCAATCTGGATGTTATGAGGGCTTGGATTACAGTTTTTTGGGTGGACAAAGGGAGCATCCAGAGAATTTTCCTAAGTCATTTAAGAAAGGCAAAGCAGGTGGAGGCTACTTTGACCACTTGTTGCTTCATTGTCAGTAGGTCATCGACAATGACACCAAGATTGCGGGCAGATTGGGCTGGGAGCTGGGAGCTGGGGGGGGGGACCCATCTGCGACGGCCAATGGGGGGGGGGGGGCCCAGAGGGTTTTATTGTTACCGAAAAGGAGTTCAGTTTTTCGACCATTAAGTTTTAATTTATTGGCATGCATCTAGTCAGCAATGTTCATTAGTCCAGATCGGAGCACTGATGTATTGGAAGTTGTTTTAGAAGAAAGTGAAAAGATGAGCTCAGTGTCATCTGCGTAGGAGTATATAGTGAGCCCAGCTTGCTCAGCTATCGTAGCCAGAGGGCTAACGTATATGTTAAAGAGCAAGGGGCTCAGTATGAAGCCTTGGGGGACTCCATACTGTGATACATGAGTTTTGGAATTGGCAGTAGGGGAAAAAACTTGGAAGGTCCTGTTCAATAGGAAGCTGGATAGCCACTTGAGTGCTAGGCTAGTGATACCACAGGAATGGAGGGTGTTTAGGAGGATAGTATGGGAAACAGTGTCGAACACAGCACTTAGATCCAATCCTTTACTTTTGTTGTTGTGGTGTACCAGCATGCTACAAGGACGCCACAACTAGCAGAATGATGCATGCCAAATGAGCACAGTGTACCTGTACAGCATGCATTTACCGTCAACCATCAGGTTGATACTATTGATCAACTCATATCTGTTCCTATCCACCATAGACATCTCAAAATACAGTGGCACATTCATACTGCTATTAAGACTGCATTTCATGTTACTTGTGATTTGTCTCTTTATCTTTTCTCTATACAGGTTTTGGCCAGTGGGTCCATAAGTACACAGACACCACTCATCCTACAACACACCTTAGCATGTGTGTTGATAATCACAATACACATGGCTGATTTTTGCCACTCCCTCACTTCACTTACCTGGTCCTGATGAAAGCCTCCCACCTTTTCATGAAGCTGAAACATGTAGACCAATTACTGTGACAACCCGGATCTTGTTTCCAAAGTTGTCCTCTTTTTTTAACTTTGTCCTGGGCCGCTGAGAATAACGTTTTATTCAGTAAGGAACCCCAAGAGATAATTCTAACATGCACCACTTCCTTCACCAATATACAAGACCAGCTCCGTTGTAATCAGGTGTTGTAGCACAACTGGGTGGCATTTGGCTACCCAGTTGGGACCCCAATGATGAATCATGCCACCAACTAGGTTTGTGGGTGATGGGTCTTTTAATAAACCTAAGGGTTTTCTGGCTCTCATTAAATCAAAATCCGAGTGAGTCGCAATTTCTAGTGGGTCCGTCCACTTTGATTGTTTGAACTGGTACTCAGACAATAGGTTACGTACATTTAATGGTCCCAATTTTTAGCTTTTTACCAATTTTTACAAATGCAGACAAACATGTTTTTTTCCTGTCTGTTTATTTTTTTAAATGAATTTATTTGCAGCAGCAGCAGGTCTTTTTTGAGTGAGTTTGCATTCAATCGGTCATGATTGCCAGATATACAGAATGGCAACAATAGGGGCCAAAAATGGATTACATTTTCTCAAATGACAGTGAAAGTGCATAAGTGTTTGTTTTACAATGCCATTTATTCCACCGATATGCAGGGCTGCTTATACTTCAAACACCAGACAGTAATCCACGTGAGAGTGCACATTTTTTTGCTTAAAAATATTGAAGTATACCCATAGCAACTTTGGGGGAGATTACAAAAAATTCACACAGCGCAGCCCCCTGTGAGGCTGCGATACGTTGCGCGACAGGGAGGTAGCAGGAGAGCGCCATATCTTAAGAGATATGGCTCTCTCCCCCTCTTTCCCTTGCGCTGATGCGGATTACAGCAGCTGTGTGCCAAGCACACACCGTAGCACCATAGCGCCAGGGCGTGTGCATTAGTTTAGCATAGGTTTTGTACAGGAAGGGCACCCTTCCTGTACAAAATACGATGCACAGACACATTGCACAGTTTTTCCCACTTTGTATGCGTGCTGCACAGTGCAGCACTCATGCCAAGTAGGAAAAGCAAGGAGAAATTAAAGCATTTCTCCTTCCGTGCGCCTACGTGGAAAGGGCGCCGTTTTCTCACGCTAAACCTACTCTACTCCATTTAGTAAAATGGGCTTAGTGTGAGAAAACGTGGGTGGTTGCATAGGAACACCCATGCTCCACGCTAGGCACGCCCCCAGGACACAAAGTAATGCGCAGCAGCGCTAAGCGCTGCTTCGCGTTACTTTTCCGTTATTTCCAGCGCAAAACAAATTTAGCGCTGGAAAGTAAATAGGGAAAAAAAAAGTTGCGCCGATTTGCATCACTTTTGTCACGCAAACATGGCACAAAATCTTAGTAAATCTCTCCATTCATCTTTTCCGGGCTAGAAAAATAAACATGGATTGACACTAGCGTGATGAAAAACCCCAAATATGGATAAATACAGATGGACATGGAAAGAAATAGATGTCATGAAGCCAGAGACCTACTTGTAATATACATCATGTGCAGATGCTTTTTTTCTTTTTACATCACTCATTTTCATAATTTCAGGTAATTTAGAGCTTTTCAATTTCAGGGTCGGAGCCAAAAGTCTGCTCTGATCCCTGTGGGAATAGCCATAGCACATCGGGTAATTTTCACCTTGATGTGGTTTCCTGGGTGTAACTATTCCGACAAGAAGATCCCAGAGAAGGTATTTAATATTCATTTGTTGCCTGCAGCCGAAAGTACATTGAACTTGGCTGGCTGAACAAAGTAACCATTTTAATCTCCATCAAAATTAAAATTTTAAAGTAAAATGTTCACAGACTAATTCCAGATCTGCAGGCTTCTCAAAAGGATACATCTGATGAGAAGGATCAGATTAGGACCAACCAAATGCAAATGACCTTGTGTGGGAAGCGCTACCTGCAAAGTCACACCTGGACCAGCCCAGGAGAACTGTTGAGTGCGTTAACTAGCCCAAGCAGTGGGGCTCTTATTCTTCCAGGCACTACAGCATGCTGTAGGTTCAGAGGACAAAAGTCAAAGCGTTTGCTGATCCTAAAATGATATAATTATAGTGAAAGGAGGAGTTCTCGTCAGAAAGCAGAAACCGCGGCCACCTAGGAATCAAGGGGGTCAAGAATGTACCACCTGGGCTGCCCAAGCCTGATTGCAGGGCATCTTCTCTCTGATGTAGGGAGAAAGAAACCTCTGGTAGAGGTGGTTGAATTCCTAGGCTTCCTCCTAAGAAGAGAGCCTGCAGAGCAGTGCCGGCCGCCACAGGTGAGACCGGTGAGGCAGGTGGAAGTTGACAGATGACGGGATAGGTAATATTAAATAAAAATGGAATGAAACCACTTACCTCACGCTTGCCAACTTGACAATGCGGCGAGCGCAAGGGAAGTGCTTCTATTTTATTTTTAATTTAATATTACCTATTCCGTCGTCTGTCGACCCACACACCCCACCCCGCCCCACCGCTCTTGCCTGTACCGGATACCACTGCTGCAGATATGAACCAGGCACTGACGCAGAGTCCGGTGCCTGTTAGCATGAGGACATGCACCCAACTCTACCAGCCGTCACTGTGAAGTCTTTAGAAGAGGCATCTGTTTAGGCCTCAGCTGCTCCACCAAAGAATCAAGGATTCTAATTCTGCATAGTCTGCCATTTACAATTATTCATAAGCAATATTCACTTGTAGCAGAGAAGGGTTTGGCAAAGAAAGAAGCACACATATGCAAAATTTATAAGAAAGATTTCTTATATTTCAACTCATGAAAAGTGTCCATATTTACAACAGCAACACATATACAAAAAGTTATATGTACAGTGTAAAGTGCAGTGCGTCCCAAGTGATTTCGTGAACAAAAACAAAACAAACACAAATAATAAATGATCTATACAGTTTTGCGTTATGGGTATTAACACAGGGAAAAGACCAAGCAATATGATACAATAATTGCTATCAGTGACTATATGAAATCATAAATCACTGTGCTAAAACAGTGGAACTCCACTGTTTACCAAACAGCCGACCGGGAAAGTGTGATCGAGCGATTCCGCGTCCGAAGAGCAGGTATTACCCTGCCTCTCCAACTGCAACCTGAGTGCCACCCGTCTCCATTACCACGAGCAATCACAGTGTGCCCGGCTGGGTACACTGTAAGTCCGATTTAATTCATTTTATCACGCATGGGTTGCGTTAAGTTGAGACACTACGAGATGTCCCTCACTGTTTAGTCCTGACGAGACCTCCATCAAGCAGGTCGAAACGCCGTCGACGCTATAGGGAAGGAACCCTTTTAGCACAGTGATTTATGATTTCATATAGTCACTGATAGCAATTATTGTATCATATTGCTTGGTCTTTTCCCTGTGTTAATACCCATAACGCAAAACTGTATAGATCATTTATTATTTGTGTTTGTTTTGTTTTTGTTCACGAAATCACTTGGGACGCACTGCACTTTACACTGTACATATAACTTTTTGTATATGTGTTGCTGTTGTAAATATGGACACTTTTCATGAGTTGAAATATAAGAAATCTTTCTTATAAATTTTGCATATGTGTGCTTCTTTCTTTGCCAAACCCTTCTCTGCTACAAGTGAATATTGCTTATTTAAGCTGTTTAGCATTGTATACTCTATAAATTGGTATGCCACAGGAACCATTGTTCTTTGGATATACACTTTGCCCTGGTTCCGCTGTGAGTAGGGTTCCCTTGTTTCCCCTTTTCGCATTTACAATTATTCAACAGATCCCCCGATTCCCCCCACCCTTCAGTTTCTGCACACAGTTCGCATTGCCTTCCATCACAAACTCATTTGCACACCTAACCTAAACAACTTCAACATGAAATCCTCCTGTCCTTGTGGCTATTATCCTCAGAGACCCAGCAAATAGCAGTGCCCCAAAATTACTGTCCTTGAAATTTTCCTTCCGTTTCCCAACAAATTTCAAAAAGATGTTATAGTGTGCTATTTTGTAAAGCGCACTATTACTGGCGAGGACATTCTGATGCTGAGGAGGAGTGTGTGTCTAGCTTTGCCTATGGTAGGTTGGTTAATTGAAAAGGCAGGTCTTGAGCTTCATGTGGAAATCACGAATAGAGGCCGAGATTCTTATGTGGAGTGGGAGGCCATTCTGCGCCTTAGGAGCTATGTAAGAGAAAGCCTGCCCTGCTGATCTGGGCCTGTGTATGTGTGGGATGTGTGCGAGCAGCAGTCTTGGGGAGTGGAGGTGCCTGTGCGGTTGGTGGAAGGAGATATGACTGTTCAGGTATGGGGGCCCTATGTTGTCTAGTGCCTTGAATGTGTATGAGAGGAATTTGAAATGAGCAGGGTTGTGTATCAGGAGTCAGTGAAGCTGCCTGAAATGTGGTGTGATTTAAGTTCTGTGTGGGAGGTTGAGGACGAGTCTGGCTGCCGAGTTCTGAATGGTCTGACGTTGATCCCAGCGTAGAGGGTGTTTCTGTAGTCCAACTCGTTGGTGACTACAGTTTTTCTAGTATTTGAAGATCTTCCTCAGCATCTTCTGTGTGTGGAAGCAGGCTGCAGTGATGGTACTGACTTATGCGGTGATGTCAAGTTTCTTGCTGATGAAACACCTGAGATTCTTGGTGCAAGGTGTGGGTCTGAGTTAGGCCGGCACCAGGTAGAGTCCCATGGTGAGGTGTTCTTGCCGAAGATCACTACCTCTGTCTTGATACTGAGCTTGAGACAGTTGGCTTTCATCCACTTAGCGACGTAAGTCATGCAGGTGGTGAATTTCTTTCTTGTGTTGGGGGGTCTTGCCTGAAAGAGAGAGTATGAATTGCGTGTTGTTGGCATAGTAGAGGATGTTGATGTTGTGTGAACGAATGAGGCATGTATGTATTGAAGCCAACAGGGCTGAGCAATCAACCTTGAGGCACTCCACAGATGAGTTTGCTGGTTTCCAATGAGAAGGGTGGCAGGCTGACAGCTTGTGTTCTATTCAGTGCAGAACGGGTACTTGCATGTCACTCTTCCTCAGGCTCCTGATGAGGATGGAGTGTGAGACTGTGTCAAATGCTGCAGAGAGGTCTAGGACATTGAGGACTGCTGTGTCTCCTTTGTCAATAATTATGAGGATGTCGTCAGTGGCAGCCATGAGTGCTGTTTCTGTTCTGTGGTTGAGCCTAAATCCATTCTGCGTGGTGTTCAGGAGTTGATGGTTGCTGAGGTGGTCTGTAAGGCGTTGGTTGATTATTCATTAGTCATTGTAACATCAAACGTCATTACAATGTTTTAATAAACTATATATTACTGACTGTATAACTATGAGTCCCTTCTCTCATCTTTCTGGTCAATCTCACCTGTTTCATTTGTACAAATGTCTGGCAATCCAAGTCCTATAAGTTCTTATCCAGTGTTTCTTCTTTCTGAAGCGTGTAATAAAACAAATATCTCTTATCCTTTGCATCAATTCTGAACTTGGATGGAGGAAGAAGTGTGTACGGTATGCTTTTTTTTGCAGTTTCACTGCATTCGATGTCTTGTGTTTGCTCTCCATATCTAAGTTGCCCCTTCAATGTCTTGTGTTTTTGCTCTCCATATCTAGGTTACCCTAAAATGTCTTGTGTTTGCTATCCATATCTAGGTTAGCCCTCCAGGGTAGAAGGATATTTTTTCTGTTACCTTTATATGTTATTTTGCTTTGATGCTGCTACATTGATAAAATATTGTTTATTGGATCTTTACCTTTGTAGTGAACCTTTATCATTCTCATGGAAGGACCAGGCAGCTGATGCGGAGTCGCTGGTCTATGTACTCTTTCGACTTGGATCCCTGTCATGGGCTCTTAGTATTTAAAGAGTGATGGTAGAAAGCTTTTCTGGAACGCTTCCACAGGAAGTATCTCGGTGCACTTACACAGGACAAATAGTTCCACAGTATTTCTTTGCCATCCGACCACCAAGTCCACGACTTTCGTTTCATATTTCTTAACTAAATTTTTATTTGCAGATTTGCGTGGAGTGTATCATTGTGCCACATTCTAGATCTGGTCCCAGATGTAATAATATTTTATATTGATGTGTCACTTTTTTTTGCACAGCCCTGGCCCAAAATCTATTTTGAAATTTACATAGCCCGATTTGTGTGACTTTGTTAAAAAAAAAAGAAAGTTATGCATCCAAGCACATAGCTCTGTATTGCGTTATTTGCATCTGGGAGGCATTTCATGGGGCACTATGGGCATTCCTATGCATCTACCAGTGTATTTTTATGCAAACCTGTATTTACTAAAAGTCAGTAAAAATGGGGTGGCGCCAATTGGTGCGCCTACCGAAGACTGTCGTACAGAGGAGAAATATCTTTATTTCTCCTCATTACTTCCTCTTTGCATGTGTGCTGCATTCTGCAGCACACATGCAAAGAGGAAATAGCCACAAGGGATAGTTTTTTGCAGAAAGCTATCACTTCCTGCACAAAAACTATTCTGACTACAATGGAGGCACACTTGTGTCATGGAGCAAGGGAGCCTGCATTGGCACTACGCAGCCACGAGTGTGCCAGCACAGGGAGAGAGCAGTACTGTGTCATATCTTTGTAAATATGGTGCAGTTCTGCTCTCGCCGTTTTACACAAAACAGCGAAGCAACTTCCCTCGATACACTGCGTTGTGTGAACTATTAGTGAATATTCCCCCTGATATCTTTCTCTTTGTCTCCATCCTATTGTTAGAAAGTTTGTCCATGCCTTACTTCAGAAGAGGTATATACGTGGCCAGGTAGTCCATTTTCTCAGCGATCTGCTTGTATCCATTTATGATAAACTGCGGCAGATAAATGTTAAATGTGGTGTCTGTGCATTTAGCATGCCAGTTTCTGCCATTTTATCAGCTTCTGTTGATCCAATGCACCATTTTTACTAAAACTTGATCGCGTTACATGTTCGAACTTACTTCGCCGAGAACTTCGGCATCTGGTGTGTGTGACTGGAAAATAGTGCCTAAGCTCTTTAAACTGCATAGTGATGCTTCTGCTAGAATTGAGTCAGTGGTTGCACCTCTATAAAATGGCGGCAAGTAGATATCCCCCTTCACTGTACTATAGGTAAAGTCTTATGTGTCTGACTCTGCAAGTTCTGGGGACCCTATAAAACATCTCTGCCATGTAGAAATGTCACCAAGTATACAGTGTGCTCAGAAGCGGCTTCTATCTGCATCATGATGGAAGAAAGCAATGGTCTTCTTAGGTCAACCAGAGAGGCGTGATCAGCCACTAGTCCAAGCATTAAACCAATACTCAAACGTCTCTGCCCCAGTAGAGACGTTTTAAGGCATGGGCAAAGTGGGCTCTTGCCCAAGGGCCCAGTCTTTTAGGGGGCCGCCTACCAAAATGTTCTCAGCTATTCACCTGATCTATCTGTCTTATTCAGACAGTCTTAACATGGATACCTACTAAAACTTAACTGTACATTTCTTTTAATTTATGTCTTTAGTAAGGAGAGGCAGGGTGATGTGGGTTTTTATCACATACATGTTGCAGATACATGTTTTTAGCCCCATGTAACATCCATTAAAAGTTTTATTCAGAGCTAAACAATGTCTCACTCATGAGTAGTGGGAGGGGACTATAGAGATTCTTTCTAATAATACAACTCAGCTGCGGTTGTACCATAATTTTGAAGTCTCAAATAGTACAGGTTTGCCCGCTGGTACATATATTCAGAACTTTTTTATTAGTTGGACAAAGTACTAGTACCCGGGTACAGCGCGCACAATTCACTGGAGGCAACCTTCCTTGTTTTAAACACTCTTTATAGAAACATACATTTTAGTTTTCAATATACTTTTTCAATAAAGAACATAAAGATAAGCATCTATACATAGATTGAGTTTTCCAAATTGTACAAAAGCAAATGCATTTTTACAAACATATAATGAAATGTATCATGGAATTCAATGAATGAGGTTTACAGATATTCCAAATATCAACAGCTTGTTTGTGATGGAGCCCAATGCATTTCGGGACTTTGCCAGTCCCTTCATCAGGGGAAAATAAGATATACATTTCAGTATGCCGATACTTCTCAGAAAGTTCAATAACTGTCGATGTTACCATGTAAAAACCTATATCCTAAATTATCAGGCTGAACTCTCTGTGTGATAGTTCCCAGCATAAACAAAAAAGACCTCCACCTCACCCAAGTGCGAAACAACTAATTTTCATAATGTGTGCCACGCCCATCACTGAAAACACGTGGTCAACTGGATGGTACCATGTGTGGGTCCTAAAATGATGCCCAGCTCAGGAATCTGGGTATCTTGGTCACGTAGAACTTGTGCGGTAGTTGTGCCACACGATCAGTGGTGTTATGAGTTTGACCCTGTCGACTTATAGGGTATGACTGATGAAGTAGTAATTTGGCAGTGTAGGGGAACACTTGCCTCCTTCGTTCTCCCGGTCCAGCATTCACCGATCTGAGTGTTTAGTCCATCCTTCTATCTTGTCACTTGGAATTAGTAGCGTACAGTTTTGATGCATGCATCATCATGAGGTGGACTAGGAGTCTAGCATGGTATTTGTAACATCTTATAGGGAATTGACCAGGCAGTTATCGCGGGGTTGAATTTTCTACTTGTGAAATCTGTATTGTTGGAGGAAGGTTTCCCCCTTCAAGATGGTGGCTGAGTTCATATCATTTTTTCGAGTCATTTTGTAATAGCCCGTCTTTCATGTTCAGAATGATTGGTATTTAGAAAGTTGGAGGGGACGGAGAAGTAACGTGGCATTTTGACGAAAAGGAGCAGACAAGTGATATTGGGGACAGTGTTTGTTAAGTGGTTGGATAAGAGGCACAGACTTTGGAGCATATGGTTTATGCACGTGAGGGAATCTTTTTTCTCACAGATTGCGCGGTTGCTTTATAATTTGGTGGAACAACATTTACGACAGTTGATCTCAGAGAATTCTAATAACGTGAAGCTCACCGGCATCATTCGGGTGAGCATGGCTACATAATGTAGATCTGTCTGGATTTGTTTTTCCTTTTACAGTAGGATTATATTGGCTTTTGTATGTTTCCCACCAGATTCCTGAGCTGTGCATCATTTTAGGACCCACACAAAGTACCACCCAGTTGACCACGTGTTTTCAGTGATATACGTGGCACACACTATGAAAATGAGTTGTTTCGCACTTGGGTGAGGTGGAGGTCTTTTGTGTTTATGCTTGGAACTATCACACAGAGAGTTCAGGCTGATAATTTGGGATATCGGTTTTTACATGGTAACATCGACAGTTATTGAACGTTCGGAGACGTATCCGCATACTGAAATGTATATCTTTCTTATTGTTTCAGATTTTCTCCTGACAAAGGGACTGGCAATGTCCAGAAATACATTGGGCTCCATCACAAACAAGCTGTTGATATTTGGAATATCTGTAAACCTCATAAATTGAATGCCATGATACATTGCGTTATATGTTTGTAAAAATGCATTTGCTTTTGTACAATTTGGAAAACTCAATCTATGTATAGATCTTTATATATCTTTATGTTCTTTATTGAAAAAGTATATTGAAAACTAAAATGTATGTTTCTATAAAGAGTGTTTAAAACAAGGACGGTTGCCTTCAGTGAATTGTGCGCAGCATACCCGGGTACTAGTACTTGGTTTAACTAATTTGAAGCTTACACACGAACTGACAGCGTGTGTCTCGCTGCTGCACCAGTATCAGATAAAATGTCAATTGACAAGCAGGACAAAATTGCTTAAATAGGAGTGCACTCCATTACCTATAACTCATTCTGAACTTTTTGGGCACATATTAATTAGCCCTTTGGCTGGGTTTGCATTAACTTTGTAACTCAAACCCAGCACATAGCATTGTGGCAGTATTTACTTTCAATGCAAATCGGATTTGTATTGAAAATTTGGAGTCATAGTAATGCAAAGTACTACTATGCAATATTTGTGCTTCTTTGTGTCAAGGGGTCGTATCAGGAGTGGTTTCAGGGGCGTCCCATGCAGCCACCAATTGGGTTTGACAAACATTATTATCTACTAACAATTTTAGACAGAGATTTGCACCAAAACCATACACGTCCCCAGAGCAGGCGTAATTTAAGTGAAATGTATTATTTCCCCATACTTACCAAACCGTGCATGTGAGCTGCATTTTACAGCACGGATACAAAGTAGGAAAAGCATTAAAGCATACTTTTTGTGCTTGGAGTGATCACTCCAAGTAAAATCCTATGCTTGACAGAACACCTGCATCCTTGCTCTATGGTGCAAAGGTGTTGAGTTGGCGAATGGCAGCATAAAGAGCCAGAGCTGAGCAGGAGAAAACCACCACATCTTAGGAGATATAGTGCTATTTTTAACTTTTCCCTTGATGCAATCTGGCACCACAACTTTGGTTGGTTGTGAATGTGCAGAAAATGCATGATAAATTATAAGTTCTTCTGAACAGGGGCTCCAAAAAACACTTGGCCCAGGGCCCTCAAAAGTCTTAAGCTATCCTTGTGTCCCTGTACTCGAGGGATCCCTTCGCATTGGTGAAGCAATGTTAGAACTGTCCATGAGTTTCAGGCAAAGGCAATGCTGAAAAAAAAATGAAATTAATTTTCTCACATCTATCACAGCAATTTAGCGCCAGTTCAGTGATGTGTACCTGGAGCATAGTTTATTCTACTCTGCAGACCCTAAGGGTAGGGTCTCTCCACTTCACTTTCACAGGTCTAACATGCTCTCTTTCTTCATGTTAGTAACATCTTTCAAAATGGCTACCGCTTTAACATTGTCTGGGGAATCATGTGTTACTGTGTCATTCCAAAGGCTCAAGCACACATGAGACCCTGGAAATTCGCTTACACCGCCCTGAGCATGTTGGGCGGAGGCAGTCCAGAACAATTGGGATCCACAGCTCCATGCAGGTACAGCATTCGGTGGGCATGGTACCTAGCCAGCCAGGCTCCGCCTGGGCCTGAATTTCTGGTGTTTACTTCTCAATCACTTACAGAAGGGACACTCACGAAAGGGTCACCCCACGGCACAAGGTCAGGCTGTGTTTCCCGCTGTCACTTAGAACATCACACAGCCGTCTCTTCAGAAACTGAAAATCCCTCACTTTCCACTCCAACTAGCCACACCCTCTGGGGAAACAGGCTCCCTTCTAGGCTCCCGCTGTCCCCTCACCTGTGCGTTGAGCAGAAGATCGGCGTTTAGGTGGGCTACTCAGATCTCCAATAGAGATGAGGGACACTTTGGTGTGAATTGTAGTGGCTGTGTATCTTCTCAGGAGGAAGATTTGTGGCAGCATGGTGGAGCTGCAAGAAAGGAGACAACTTAGAGCCACAGAAAGACTCTGGAGAAACAACCCCTCTGCTAGCCTTCTCGAACAACTCAGAGCAGCTCTGAGAAATTACAAAAAACACATCCACAATGAGAACAACAACTTCTTCAGTATACCTGATTGCCTTGCCTCAACGTTGGCCAAGTCACGTCACTTATAAAAAAACAGTCCTTGACCAAATAGTCCTGAACAACTTCAGACCCGTCTCCAATCTCCCCCTCCTATCCAAAATCCTGGAGAAATGCGTCCTCTCACAGCTGACTCAACACATGGACAACATCAACCTTCTTGACCCCCACCAATTGGGGTTCAGAAAAGGTTTCAGTACTGAGACGGTGATCCACAACATCACAGACAACATCCACCAATCACTAGACCCCAGGCAATGCTGCCTTCTCATTCTCCTCGACCTATCGGTAGCCTTTGACACAGTAGATCACCCACTTCTCATCAGGGCCATACAAGAAAGGGTTGGTGCCGATGAAATGGTCCTCCGATGGTTCACCTCTTTCATCCAGAACCGCTCGCAAAAGATCTGGCCCCCCTCTGCAGACACGAAATCAAATAGCGCAATGGCTCGGATATGATCGATCGTACCCTTGCCAGGAATGAAACCGTGTTGCCAGGGGGAAACCAGATGTTCAATCACCCCCCCGAGCCGATTAGCCAAAATCTTTGCATAGAGTTTAGAATCAGAGTTGATCAGGGAGATGGGTCGGTACGACGCTGGGTTCTCAACAGGTTTGTTTTTTTTGTGAAAAATTATTAGATCTGTTTCTTTCCAAGAATCTGGAGTTATTTGTATGCCTGTAAAGAGGTCTAACAGAAAGGGCATTATAACTGAACCTAAAATTTTATATAATTCCAAAGGAATTTTATCTGGGCCGGCTGCTTTTCCTGAGGCCAGACCTGCCAATGCTAGCTGTAACTCGGTTATAGTAATTTGTTTCTCCAAATCAAGTTTCGATAGATTATCTAATGTAATTATTGAGTCTATATCATCAATAAATTGATTTATTGCATTGCTAACTTCGAGTTCAGTTTGTGAATTATCATCGGAGTAGAGGTCTTGATAATATTGCCGGAACCCTTCAATTATTTCCTGAGGTTCAGTATATTGGATATTATTTATACTTATACACGGTATCGCATTGTACGAGGCCTTCTGACGGGTGCACAAGATATAATTGAACCTCCGATTGTGGCAGTCCCTAAGAAGAACAAATCAAAGATCTGCATTTTTGTGGACATGAGGATCCCAAACACCGCAATCACAAGGGAACAACACCCGGGGCCCCACTTAAACAACATGATCAGCTGCCTCACTGGGGCCTGCCGGTTCTCGAAGCTGGACCTGTGCAAAGGGTATCATCAACTAGACTGAACCACCAATCCAGGTACATCACAATGTTTTCCACGCACCTGGGCCTGTTCAGATACAAGCGATTGAGTTTTGGAATCTCTTTGGTAGTGGATATATTCCAGGAGACAATAAGACAAGTGATAAGACCAATACGGAACAGCCTGAACTACAGCGATGATATTCTGGTACTTGGAAAAACAGACAAAGAACATGATGCAGCTCTATGTCAAGTGTGCACACAACTGGAGCGAGCAGGCCTAACCCTAAACAAAGAGAAATGTGAGCTGAGAAGAGGGGAACTAGTGTTCTTCGGTCATATCTTCTCCAAGCAAGGGATGAGGCCAGACCCCAGCAAAGTTGAAACACTGAAGAACGCAAATGCGCCGATGGACGTTGCAGAAGTACGATCATTTCTAGGCCTCGCCAGCTATTGTGCGCGATACATACAAGACTTCGCCACAGTGAGCATACCACTAAGAGAACTAACAAAACAAGGACAGAAATGTATCTGGTCTCAGGAAGGCAACAAGACATTCGAAGAAATAAGAAGAGCAGTGGTCACTATGGAGCATCTAGTCTACTTTGACCCCCTACTGTGCACTGAACTGACTGTCGACGCCAGCCCGATAGGGTTAAGAGCCATACTAGCGCAGATCCTGCCAGGAAGAGACTCACAAAGGAAGATTGTTGCTTATGCGAGTAAAGGCTTAATAGACATTGAAGGGGCATACTCGCAACCAGAAAAAGAGAGCCTAGCAGTGTATGGGCGTGTGAACACTACCACATGTTTGTCTACAGGAAGCCATTCACCATCATAACTGACCACAAGGCGCTAGTAACAATCTATGGCAGCCCGTCAGCCAAAATGCCACCCAGGATTGAACGCTAGGGCATAAGGCTGATGGATTATGACTTCACGATTGTGCACAAACCAGGAAAAGAACACAACCCGGCAGACTACATTTTGGAACACCCACTACCTCTGGTACAGGAGACGACATCGATGGCAGACAGAAGAATACCTCAATTTCGTATTGAAACGAAACACCCTGGCGCCAATAACGCTAACAGAGCTAGCAAGAGAGACCAAGAAAGACGCCACGATGCAAACGGCCATGGGGATAATGAGAAGGCAGAGATGGAGGCACGTCAACAATAACTGCACCTGGGGAACAGGAGTATGCAAAGAAGAATTGCTAGCTCTCAAGAAGATCCATGAGGAACTGTCAGAAACATACACCGGGATCATAATGAGAGGCACAAGAATAGTGATACCCAGCTCACTCAGGAAGCAACTGGTAAACCTGGCTCATGAGTGTCACCGAGGCATAGTAGCAATGAAAAAACTGATAAGGGAAAAAGTGTGGTTCCCTGGCCTAGATTGAATGGTAGAAGACACAATAACGACCTGCCACCTCTGTCAAGTAACAGGATCACCCGCCAGAAATGAACCTTTACAAATGTCGGCACTTCCAAGAGTGGTGTGGACAATGCTAGCAGCTGATTTCTTTGGGCCCCTGGACACAGGCAACTACCTGCTTGTGGTCATCGACGAATACTCACGGTTTCCAATAGTACGCCACGTCACAGCGACATCAGCAACAGCGACACTACCAATATTGGATGACATATTTGCAGCATGGGGTTCACCAGAAACACTAAAAACAGACAATTGTCCTCCATTCTCAGGGGAAGATTTCCGCAGATTCATGACCTACCTGGGGATAAACCACCAGAAGATAACTCTGCTGTGGCCGCAAGCAAATGGAATGGTAGGGAGATTCATGGGAAACATCAAAAAGGCTGTTCAGAGGGCAAGGCTGGTGCAAATATCACTTGGTCAAGCTCTGTGCCAAGTTCTACGAGACTACAGAAACACACCTCATAACTCCACAGGAAGATGCCCAGCAGAGCTAGTACTGGGAAGAACAAGCAGAACGAAGCTACCACAAATAGATGCAACCATGGCACCGTATCGTAGCAACATTGCAGAAAAAGACAAAGAGGCAAAAGAAAAAATGAAAAGATATGCAGACGGCAAGCAACACGCCAGCGTGCCAGACCTAAAAGAAGGAGACACGGTGATAGTGTGCCAGAGGCAACAAAGGAAATCTGACAGCTTGTTCTTCAAAGACCCGTTACTAGTGACTGAAATAAAGGGACACAATAAAGATACGGGTTACGCACTCCTCTATTTGGTTCCAAACTGAATGATTGTGGTGTGCACCAGGGATATCACCCCCGACGTTAGAAGTGTAGCAATCAAACTTCTGTCTGTGGCACTTAACGTAAGTCTTGTATTCACACTCACTCAGAGCTCACACCATTTCAAGATGGCCGCTATTCATAGAGTCCTCTTTCTATGTTGTTGCACGGGTGATTTTTACTTCCGTATATACGATTGAACTCACCGCACTTGAGAGCGAAGGGAGTAGGAGGTAGACGCGTGTGTCTAAACTACTTCACCAGTATGTTTGAATAGGATTGCATGTGAGCGGGTTTTCATGGTTTATTCCTGGTTACGCTATACTTCGTTAGCTTTCATACGCAACTACGTTTTCTTAGATGGTTGAGTCACCAGCACTATGGGTTATACTTTACCGGATATACGCATTTGATTCTATTTCATTAATCACCTTTTCCTTAACTTATGCACGGCGGTGAACACGTTGAATGAGAACTACTTTCCGCAACTTTTCCGCAACTTGGGATATAAGGATTGTTCGTTAGCAAATTCTTCACTCTTACTATATTGATGAAGTTTTTCAATGTTATTAGACATTTTCGGAGGACCATATACATAGAATGTTTATCTTATTTACAGAATACCACTGATGAAGGACAGACCGTCCGAAATGATTTGGGTTGTGATGTACCTCCATGTGTTGTATCAACTTTAAAAAATGAACTTTGTGGATTATAATCATCTGAGAAAATAATCTGCTTTCATGTGAAAACAACATGAAATAAAGGAAAAAGGAATTCAATATATACTTCTTGTAGAGAATTCATTGAAAGTTATGGAATAACTGTGAGAACCATGTTCTAGGAGGTTCTGACCAAGGAGCTGACACTTACGTTAAGTGCCACAAACAGAAGTTTGAAATAAAGGGACCCCATGATCACGACATAGTCAGAACATCAGCGGATAACATGGAACAGTTCACATTTCAAAGAACTAAAAGAGCAAAAAAGGGAAGACCAGGACAAAGGAACAGCAGAACAATAAGAGCAAGGGCCAGCAGAAGAACAACAGACGGAAGGAACCCCGAGAAGAGTTTGCAGATGTCCAAAAAGACTAATAGAAGAAATGTGATGATGAGAGGCACACCGACCGGTGCCAAGGCAGACTTTGCATCTATGTCTATCTTTATCTACACATCTGTGTTTCACTTTTCTTGTCACATATTTGTGACAAAGGGGGGAGATGTAGTGACCTGATGGCAGGGCACTAGGACCCTGCAGGACACGAGTGGGCACTAAGGGGACCGGATACCACATTCGGTCAAGGGTGTGGGAGCGGGCCTTCACGAAGGGGATATTGCAGTGGGCACTTTCTTTCTTTGCACTGCTGGCTTTCCTGTCTTGACAAACAGACAGATTAGAGCAGAAGGTCAACACCTCAGTCACTCTAATTGAATATTTAAGAACACTAAGTGGTCCTGGAACCCTCACAGACTATGCGTCTGATGTGAAAGGGCTTCAAGTGAACACACCGGAAATGTGCAGCATGGCTTTAGAGAGACATATTCTGCTTGCCACTGTTTGATCTTTAATTCCACTACAAAAATAATCTGACTGAGGGTGGGGGAGGGATATATTGTTTACTTTGTTCCCCCTCTCCAAAATATGGGGCGGATCAATCCACGGTTCCTAAGATCATGGGAAGTAGGACCATTCCAGTCTCACCCCTCTACCCTGTGCTGCCACTACTGGAGGCCTAACAGAGCTCCAGTAATGACACTCCATTCTGAGCTGCTGCACCCCAACTGTTCGAATACTTGCATGGCCGGACTGGCCACTGTGTCACTCTGGCATTTCCATGGTACGCTGGAGGCTACATAGCTGCTTTCAGGGTTGCCATCACCCACACCTGCCCCAATACTAGTGCAGCCTCCTAAAATGAGGGGATGGTGCAAATATTTTTGCTTTGCAGACTGGCCATAAACATGGAGTCCCACTCATAGCTCTTCCAATACACCTCTACAATAACCTACACTGAGGCCTGAAATTATAGCACAGGCCACAGGCAGCTGCCAAAGCCCTGAGAACCGCCTCAGAGCAAGACCTGAAATAAATCCAGCGAGCAATGGTGGAAGTGGCTAAACCTCTTGTTGGGAAACAGCTGTTGCATCTTCAGGTGCTTCTGACTGAAAGGGAAGGGGTTTCTTCTTCAGTGAAGACAAGGGAGAGGCCGACAGAAGAATGCGTTACACCTTATATGCATTTACCTGAAGGTGAGAGGCCAACAAAATATTTGCAGAACAATTCATTCTTTTTAGCCACATCTCTGGTCCCACACCCAACCCAGCGGGCTCCGCCCCCATTGCACTCATCATAGTTCCCATACTTTTTTATGGTCTTCCATGAACCTTGGTCGCGAGACCCACACAGCATTGCCAGTGCACCTAGCTCATAACTGCATACCTATTTCTGCCACCCCTTCTCTTCCGCATTATGCACATCCAGGCTGGGATATTCGTGCATTTCAACTCGGACAAGGCAGAAACACAATGAAATGTAGGAAGGTGTCAATCAAGATATTCTGAAGGGCCGTTCTCTGCAGAGACGTTCTCCCAAATAGACAAAGCCAGTGTCAGAAAAACACCTACCCTCCCGTTAAAGGGGTTCACCTTCTACTGTTCAACTGCGACAAGCTGGTGCACGCAGGGCGGGTGCGACATTAGTGTCGTGGGAGGCCGTTGACTTACGGCATCCACACAAGACTAAACAAGAGGACACCAGGCTGCAATCAATGGCCTCAAACAAGTTCTAGTCCTTGGGTAAGGGCAGCTCTTAAATGGCAGACTCATCCGAAAAATATATTTTTGTCTGAAGTATCAAAATATTTGCACTGGTGCCCAGAGAGCCTTGCAAGATGAGCGTCTGGTGACCTCTGACAGGGCTGCCCTCCCTCACGCACACTTCTGATTGCCTTGGGTGAGTTCAACAATAGTCTCTTTTCACCCTAACTAAAGGCATTTGCAATGGGAGAGAAAGGCTGAGATGTTTGGGTGGGAGAAGTTCAAATACACCTGTGAAGGGCAGGCTTGAGAGCCAATAGAAAAGGCTGCACTGAGGGGCACATTCAGCAGTGTGCCTGTGCCATTCCAGAGTCATGGGCCATACATGCAGGCATGGAGGTCACAGACGCGACCCCTGCCGCCCTTAAGGTAAAGTTACACACCTGTAACACTAAAACCAACGCATAGCAACCGTCCTTGTATTCAGACTTTAGATCGCCGTGTCATTGGTTCCTAGTTACAGGGGTCTTGGGGCCCAGGCGTCACCAATAATAATATATGTTAACTGCGCAGGCCTGGCTCAATGGCTAGTTTATCTTCCCAGACTACATTGATTCCTGGAATCTGCCTTTTTTTAATGCGGGAGAGATTTGCCCGTGTAGAGCCTGCTAGAAGGGAGCAGTGGCAGCCCCCAGGTTGAACTGCGTTCCTCACACACCATAGCAGAAGCAGTAAAGCATTCTCATTTTGAAGGCAGAACATTTGTTTTACTTGATGAAAACACCCCTTTTTTAGGTGTACAGAGACAGTGAACACTCCACCCCCTTTGTTATACAGTGATACTATTTTGAGTCATTCAGATGTTCAATTTACCCACAAAAAATGGAAAAAAATGCAGATGATTTTCGGTTGGTAAAAGACATTTTTTTCAGATTTCCACTTGTGAGGCTCTATAGTGTATTGTGTGTAGTGTTTACGTGAACAATAACAGAGCAGGGTCATAAACCTCAGATATCCCTGCCTGTAAACTGCACTCCTTTCTATAAGGGGGGCTTGGGGGAGGGAGCCGACCGAAGGGAGGTCTCCTCCCCCGGGCGGTTTGGGAGGGCTGCGAGGGGTTATTTCCAGAAGTTGCCAGAATGTTCTAGTTTTGGGCTGGTCTAGCAGGACCAGCCAGCCCAAGTATAAATTCCACCTTTCCCGCTATCCGCCACCATTTTAGGTTTGGTGACCTGGTGGCTAGGTGCTTTAACTTTTTGTGAGAATATCTTGTGTGTGTGCGTTTCTTTTTCATTCTTTGCCTGTAGAGATATACTTTGAGCGTAGTAATGGAAGACGCACGAGTTCTGGAGGCGATGCGCTTATTGGCTGATGCCGGTCGATTGGACTTGCTCGCGGGAGGTGGACAGGATAGGCCGCACCGCCAGGCCTCTGCTGGCGTAGTGGCCGCAGTCATGGCGTGTTCGTCGCCAAAGAGGAGACGGCCGAGTCAGGTAAGCGAGAGGGGCCGCTCCCGGTCCCGGAAGCCGGTCCCGCAAAGGTCGTCCCGGGGGGAGTCAGGTGCTTCGGAGGCTCCGGTGGCCCCGGGCATGTTCAGTGGGGGGACGGGTGTTCCTTCTGGTACCGAAGACTTTCCGTTAAAGGCGGGACGGGGTCAGGGGTCGAAGAAAGGGGGCAAGAGTGGACGGGGAGGTAGCAAGAAACGCTCCGCCTCGGACCCGCTTCTTGAGCGGCGGGGACAGTCTGATGACGGTGTTCCCGTGCGCGGAGGTCATAGGAGCTCGGTGTAATTTATGTTGCAGGACTCCGTCCGGGACCAGGTTGCCCTGGGGGCCCAGGAGGACAGTTTGGTTGTTGGTGAAACTCAGTTCGCCCCTGACGATGGTCAGCGATTGTTAACTCCTTTAGGTCATTTTCCGCTCAATGTTCGAGTTGGGGAAGGTCATGTGGGGGGATTGGTGGGATCCAGTACTGTTTTATCGTCTGGTGTACAGGTGGTGGCTCCAGAGGCTGACGCGGGAGCTGTTGATTTTGGAGGCAATGTGGGGAGTCCGTTATTGTTTTCTACCCCGGGATCGGCGGTTGGTGAGGTGGTTTCTGGGGGCGGTGGATCGCGAGGTGAGGGTGAATGGGCCCAAATGGGCGCCAATGTTTCGTTTGTTGGTGCGATGTCTGGTGTGGATCAGGGTGAAGGTTTACGAGCTGAAGGTAGGGGTGTTCCATGTTTGAGGGGTGGCCCATTTCAATCGGGATTACAGAATCGTCAGATTGCTTTTGGTGTGGGTCCTGCGGTTGTTGGTACGACCGGAATGGGTATGGGTGGTTTTCCGGCTCCTGGGGCCATGAATGCGGCGGGGTTTAGCTTCCAGGGCACTTTGTTGGGCCCCGATAGAGGTTTTGGTCAGGTGAGTGGCGGGCCTATACAAGGACCCAGGAGTACAGCTCCGCACTTATCTGGGGCCTCTGGGGGTCCGTTTTTCATGTGTGGTTCGCCAGGCTGGGAACATTTTGGCGCGGCGGGCCTGGCACATCGTACTTTTCAGAGGGATTTAGCAGGCCAGGACTCAGCCCCTAGAGCTGTTAGTCGCGCTTCCTTTTCGGCACTTGATAATTTGGATCATAGTGACGACGACGAGGTGGTAGGCGGTTCTCCGATTCCGGTGGTTCCATTGAGGCATGACGCGCGAGGCCGTTCTTTGGAGAGAGGTCAGAGGGGGGTTGTCGATTCGACTCGAAGGGAGATGGTGTATGGTTGGTCTGTGGATGGTAGGAACCCTAGCACACCAGTCCAAACTTTTTCTTTTCAGGATGAGGTTAGGCGCGGCGTTCCAGACTTGGCAGGGCGCAGTCCAGTCCATTTTCGCCAAGGGGAAGTGAGGAGAGTGCCTAGCGCGGCCCTCTCTGTTCCACCGAGGGAACCCGACGCGGCCAGCACACGAGGGTCTGGCGTGATCCCGCTGGCCCCAACGAGTAGCAGGTATAGGTGGCAGGCCTTGCCGGCGGCTATGGATCAACAGAGTCAGCGCCCAGGGAGGTACAGGCGTGTACAGTCTGCTCCCCCACATGGAGTTTCGAAATCTTTAAAATGTACTGTGGTTGATACCGGGTTAGGTAAGACCCGTGGTGATATGATGCATACTAGTGTGGACTCAGTGGTGTTGGACTATGACGAAGAGAGTCCCGAAGAAGGTGAACTGCGGGATCTTGAGGGGGGGGTGCCTTCTCATTCCTCTCATAGTGTTTTACAGGCTCCAGTGGTCCAGAGGCAACTGCAAGGGAGAAGAGAGCGCGGCCCATCGGGTAGGGCACCTCGGAGACCGGATGCATTGTCTTCGGCGCCACGGGCGGAGCCATCGAGAGCTGTCTCTCTGTTACAAGGTGAGAAAACGGTCCCACAGGCCAAACCTATGATGGTGTCAGTGGGTACCGGTGGTGACCTTGATGTGGTCATTACGGATGGCCGGTTGGTTAAAGGTCGTTATGTCAAAGACACTGCAGTGGGTACTGACGATATGTTTTTGCAAAGTACAGGGGACTGTGGTATAGCTGGTGCTTCCAGCAAAGTTACACAACAAGGGGACAGTGGTGTTATAGCTGGTGCTTCCAGCAAAGTTACTCATCAAGGGGACAGTGGTGTTATAGCTGGTGCTTCCAGCAAAGTTCCTTATCAAGGGGACAGTGGTGTTATAGCTGGTGCTTCCAGCAACGTTAAAGACAAAGTAGACAGTGGAGTTATGGCTGGTGCTTCCAGCAAACTTACAGTAACGATGGACAGTGGTGTTATGGCTGGTGCTTCCAGCAAGATTTCAGACAAATCGGACAGTAGTGTTATAGCTGGTGCTTCCAGCACTGTTAAAGAGCCTGTGGCTAGTAAAGAGCTAAAAATCAAAAAATTACCATATATGGGGGTGACGAAGCCTCTGGGTGCCCACTTGATGCTTAGTACTAAAGAAAGAATTTGGAATGGTGAGTATGTGGAGCTCCTGAAGCTTCTCCATCGAGAGGTCCGGTCTAAGGAGGGCTCTAAAGAGGAAGAATTTGAGTTGGCTAAACGCCCGAAGGTCCCTTTAAATATTGAAAATTGGACGGCTGCGTTTTTGATTTATGCCAGTGTGTACTGTGAAAAGTTCCCTGAGCGCAGCGTTTCCATGTTTAAGTACATGGATGTGATTCGTAAAGCTCAGATTACCGGGGGTGGTTTTGCCTGGTCTCAATACGACGAGGAATTTAGGGCCAGGATGGCGTGGGACCCTGAGGCGAAATGGGGTGAACTTGATAATGATTTATGGCAACACACAATGGGGTCATCAGCTGGGGGGAAGACTGTGTTCACGGCCAGTGGTTTACCTCTAGTGTACCGGCCCTTTCAGGGGAAGCCCACCCGGGGAGGGGTGGGGTCCAGCTCTAACACCCACTCAGAGTCAGGTTTCTGTTGGGAATTCAATAGGGGTTCCTGTATTAGGGAATACTGTAAATTCAGGCATGAGTGTTCAGGCTGCGGGAGGAAACACCCGTTATCTAAATGTTGGGACAACGAGCCTTCGGGCAGCCACCAGGGGAAACAGTCAGGTTCAGGTACTTCCAATTCAAGGGGTCGGGGATCCAGAGGTAATAAGGGTTCTGGGGCCAAAGGCTCGTACTCCGGTTAAACTGGACAAGCTACGGATTGCCTTACAGGGTTATGACGACGAGTCTGCAAAAATCAAGTTATTAGATGGTTTTCAGTTTGGTTTCCGACTGGGTTACCTAGGGTCCAGGGAGCGGAGGTGGTCTGCCAATTTAAAATCGGCTTTGGAACATCCCGCAGTTGTACAAAACAAACTTACTAAGGAAGTTCAGGAGGGTAGGATGGCTGGCCCGTTCACAGAGTGGCCGTTACTCAATTTGATTGTCTCTCCAGTCGGAGTCGTTCCTAAGAAAGAGGCAGGTCAGTTCAGACTCATTCAACATCTCTCATGGCCGGAGGGATCCTCAGTTAACGATTTTATTGCCCCGGAGGATGTGTCGGTATCATACTCTTCTGTGGATGTGGCCATGTCACTAGTTGTGACAGCGGGGGCAGCCGCTGAAATGGCCAAGTGTGACATAAAATCTGCTTTCCGACTGTTGCCGGTACACCCTGACGATTGGTGCCTTCTTGGTATCCAATTCGGTGGTCAATGGTATGTGGACAAGGCTCTACCTATGGGCTGTTCAATCTCATGTGCGCTGTTTGAATGTTTTAGCACTTTCTTACAGTGGTATTTTTCGAAGCAGACTGGGCATTCCCTGGTGACACATTACCTTGATGACTTTTTCTTTGTTGGATCCCCGGGCTCCGCGGAGTGCCAGGCAGCTCTGGACACATTCCATGGGCTCATGGAGGATCTAGGAGTTCCTTTAGCTCCGGAAAAGACAGTGGGCCCCAGTACGGTCCTTTCCTTCTTGGGTATTGAAATTGATTCTGTGCTGATGTCTGCTCGCTTGCCTGAGGATAAAAGGAGCAACATGGTGCAACTACTAGAGACAATGTTGGCCAAAAGGAAAGTTTTGGTAAAAGAAATCCAAGTGCTATTGGGTCATTTGAATTTCGCTTGTAGGGTGGTGAGAGCAGGTAGGACTTTTTGTAGGAGACTAGGTAGGGCTTTATCAGGACACCACTTGCCTCATCATCGTGTGCGCCTGTCTGCTGGTGTAAAGGAAGATTTGAGAATGTGGAAGTTCTTTTTGACCTCTTTCAATGGTGTTCCCTTGGTCAGGGATGTGGATTTCCAGTGGGACGTACAGATGTTCTCTGACGCGGCTGGTAGTGATGGTTTTGGCCTTTTCTGGAACGGCAGATGGTGTGCGGAACGTTGGCCGGATGAATGGTTGAATGGTGGTCGCAGCATCACCTTCTTGGAATTGTTCCCTCTTTTGGTGGCCTTGACACTGTGGGGGGAGGAATTGGCACACAAGAAGGTTTTGTTTCGTGTGGATAACATGGCTGTTGTGGAGATTGTGAACCGACAGTCTGCCAGAGACAAACAGGTTTTGAAATTAATGAGAGTTTTCGTTCTGGGTTGTTTGAAACACGACATTCATTTTCGTGCTTTACACATTCCTGGCGTGGACAATGACATTGCGGATGCTTTGTCTCGTTCGCAGTGGGGGAGATTCCGTGGACTGGCGAGGGAGGCAGACAGATCCCCGACTCGGATGCCGACTCATCTGTGGCGTGTAGGAGAAGTAGGGTCGTACAATTGGTGGTAGGTTCTTTATCGGTGTCCACACGTACGGCCTATTCCTTGGCCTGGAGGGACTTCTTGGCTTCTGGAGCTGTCAGACGGGAGGATCCGTCGCAGCGGTCAGAGGATGTTGTTAATTTTATACTAGACCTCATGGATAAGGGCCTCACTAAAGTGACTATAGCGGGGAAACTAGCGGGTATTGCTTTTATGGGACAGTTATTATGGGGTTACACCCCGTCAGCCGGGGAAATAGGCAGGAGAATGCTTGAGGGATGGGCCAGGGAACAGGGTCATGTTGTTCGATCTCGGGCTCCACTATCCTGGCAAATACTGGCTAGGTTAATTACAGTCTTACCTTTGGTATGTTCAGATGATTTTGAGGCGTGTGTTTTTTCCATGCTCATGGCGTTTATGTTTTTTGGAGCTTTTAGGGTCTCTGAGTTGTTGGGGACCAAGCAGAAGGGTGGGTTACACTGGAGGGATGTTTTTTGTTATGACGAAGGTGTTCATGTTTGGCTATCCAGCTCCAAAACTGATCAAACGGGTAAAGGTAAAGGGGTTTGGTTACAAGCGCGCGTCCCAAAGCTCACTTGCCCTTTAGTGCTGGCGCGGCGCTGGCGTTCATTGTGCGGGGGTGGGGATGAGGCCCTCGTATTTCAACACATTAATGGTTTACCTGTCACATCTTATCAGTTACGGATGGTTCTCCGTAAAGCCCTGCAGCACATTGGGCTGGATAGTAGTTTATATGGTACTCATTCTTTTCGTATAGGTGCAGCCACGGAGGCCTTTCACAGAGGTTGGACGGAGACGGATATTATGAGGTTGGGGCGCTGGTCTTCTAATTGTTTCAGGCGCTATGTGCGGAGCCCGGCAGAAGACGCGCAGGCGTTCTCAGCCTAGACATGTGTTCTAATTGTGTTTTCTCTTTCAGGATCCGTTGCTGGACCTCGATCGCCAGTGGTCACGGTCTGGATAGTGGGGCATTCCTTCGTTAAATGGGCCAGAGTCCAGGCGGCACGGAGCTACTTTGGAGAACAACTCGGCTTTAATGATCGGATGTTTAATATTGTATGGAAGGGTAAAGGTGGGATGCTCTGGAGAGAGTTAATCCCTTGTTTAAACAATAACATGGTGGGCGGTTTATGCCCGGATATTTTAGTCATTCATTTGGGTGAAAATGATCTTTGTGCCACGAAAGGGGTTGTATTACTGCGGGCTATGAAACGGGATTTAAGCCTCATTAAGGAACTCTGGTCTGGGTGCCATGTGTTTTGGACAGAGTTGATACCGCGTAGGTCATGGAGAGGGGCTGTGAACCCCAGGGCTGTGGATCGGGCGAGGAAGAAGGTGAATTCGGAGGTGTCTCGTTGCTGCAGGGGCCTCGGTTTTAGTAGGATATCGCACAGGGAAATAAAATTTGAATCGGTAGAGTTTTTCCGGGATGACGGAGTACATTTGTCACGTGTGGGTATGGACCTTTATCTTTTAGAGCTTCGTGAGGTGTTAGCACGGGCTTTGGCCATGCAGCGTTGATTCCCATTATCTTTCCGTTCGCTACGCGGTTGGGGGGCAGAAAGGAAGGCTCCGTGTGTTCACCCCCCCCCCCACTTGCCTACCTTTCTGGGTGGCGGGGTCGTGGTGTATCAGTTCGGTTTTAGGTTGATTGTTGGTTATAAGTTCGTTAGAATTTTCTTGGACTGGGGCCGGGGCAGGTTGGTCATGGTTTGACCGTTCAGTTTTGAAAAGGGGTATTCTGCAGGAGTGCAGGGTCAGGCAGGGTCGATGATTACGGAGGCCATGACAAATGTTAATTCAATTTTGGTTTGATGAATAAAGTTTATTGATGACGTATGTTTTATATTCATGACGTAATGTTTATTGATGATGTAATGCTTTATCATGACGTAATGTATATTGATGTTATAATGTTATTGATGTATTGTGGGGAGGGCCCAAATATGTAGGGGTTGGGGGTTGGGGGCCCGTTTGGTTAGTTATTTATTTATTTAGTGAGGTTTAGTTTTGTAAGGCGTTTGCCGAGGTTGTATTTTGTAATGTGCACCTGTTTCCTAATAAAGCGGCCTTTTACACACACACAAACAATTTTTGGACTACTTTTCTCTCACCCCTCGCCCTCCCTCCCAAGGGGGGCTTGGGGGAGGGAGCCGACCGAAGGGAGGTCTCCTCCCCCGGGCGGTTTGGGAGGGCTGCGAGGGGTTATTTCCAGAAGTTGCCAGAATGTTCTAGTTTTGGGCTGGTCTAGTAGGACCAGCCAGCCCAAGTATAAATTCCACCTTTCCCGCTATCCGCCACCATTTTAGGTTTGGTGACCTGGTGGCTAGGTGCTTTAACTTTTTGTCCCACCCGCCCTCCCTGTTTTTCTGTAGTTTTTTATTCCCCTCTCTCCCTCGTTTTTTCTCATCTTTTTGATGATTTTCTTTTTCAAAAGGCTGTTTTATGGGTTACCGGTGTGCAGGGGTTGTTTCTTGTATTTGTATTTGTCGCTAGGAGCAGGTGCAGTGCGGGGTCGTGGTGTATCAGTTCGGTTTTAGGTTGATTGTTGGTTATAAGTTCGTTAGAATTTTCTTGGACTGGGGCCGGGGCAGGTTGGTCATGGTTTGACCGTTCAGTTTTGAAAAGGGGTATTCTGCAGGAGTGCAGGGTCAGGCAGGGTCGATGATTACGGAGGCCATGACAAATGTTAATTCAATTTTGGTTTGATGAATAAAGTTTATTGATGACGTATGTTTTATATTCATGACGTAATGTTTATTGATGATGTAATGCTTTATCATGACGTAATGTATATTGATGTTATAATGTTATTGATGTATTGTGGGGAGGGCCCAAATATGTAGGGGTTGGGGGTTGGGGGCCCGTTTGGTTAGTTATTTATTTATTTAGTGAGGTTTAGTTTTGTAAGGCATTTGCCGAGGTTGTATTTTGTAATGTGCACCTGTTTCCTAATAAAGCGGCCTTTTACACACACACAAACAATTTTTGGACTACTTTTCTCTCACCCCTCGCCCTCCCTCCCAAAGCATCACAAACAGTTACATTTGACACGATGCACCACCACAGAAGCCAACAGCAGTGCAGGGCTTGACCAAGCAGCATTTACAGCTCTTCGTTTTTCTTGCCCGGCAGGTATGAAGGAATGTCTAAGGATGCACGCATTATTTGTTACATTTAGGTCATGCAGTGCCTCAAACCTTCACTGCTTTGCTGTCTACGACTGCAGAACAGGGCATAAGTTGTGAATAAATTCTATTTGACGAAGTGACATCACTGATTGTGCCAATGAGCCCCTCGTCTATTTTTAGGACTCCATCCCTGCTTTCAAAGGAGAGACCGCTGGGTTTCTCGTTCGCCCTACACCTAGTTTGGTAAATGAGCGATTTATCCACAGCTCTGGAGTCGGGGGCTTGCAGTCACTCTTGTTTGTTTCTAGGACCACTGGACACATGAGTCGGGGTCTCCCATGCTCATCGCACCTCAATGCATTTGCTCAAATGACGTGATCTGGGCCCCGCCAATAGTTTGGTCAACCTGGCTCCCAAGCATCTTGCCCTCTGTCTGAAATGTCAAGCTGATGGGGGTGAGGCTGGGAAGAGCTATGTCTATATTTAAGAATGCAAGAAAGAGACTAACTTGGAGAAAGGACTCGACATCCAACACCCTTCCTGCAGCATTGCCATTTCTTTTTGTTTCTGTCACAACTGACCCCATGAGCACACTGCACTACCTTTAGTCGTGCTGATGTTAAATAGAAGCAATTGGATCAACAGAACTCTGAGAATGGAGAACCTGCCTTAGCCAAAAAAAACAGTTTTGGTGAAGAAAAAAATTAGGAAAGGCGCCTCTTAGAGAAAAGAAAGCAAAAAAAGGTGTGATGGCATAGAATGTTCAAACAGAGGGTAAAACACAACAGGGTCTTATTTATGAAAAGTGATGCATCGCTGCGAGAAAACAGCGATGTGTCACTTTTCATTGCGCCCTCCATGCGACATGCTGGTTGCGTCATATTTACAATATGACGCATCATGTCGCAAAGAGTTACAGATATGTCAGTATTTCTAACGTATCAGGAGGAGCAAAAACTACGCATTGCTGGAGTGTGTCACAAAAGTGACCCAACTTTAGCAATGGGTCATTTAACATGGACAAGTCCCATTTCAATGTGCTTGCATCAGTCTTACGCCTGCTGTGAAGCAGGCTTAAGATATTGACGCATTTGCGTCCTAGAAGTAGCACAGTGAAATCTAATAGATTTCACTGCGTCACTTCTACGAGGCTTACTTGCGCTAGAACGCCCCCCTGCATACATTATACCTGGAGCAGAGGTTTACAAAGTGACGCACTTACATGTGGGAAATCCAGGGGCCAAAGGTTTAACTACGCCACTGAAATGTAGATCAAAAACATCAAAATGAAATAAAAATGCTTTAAATGCACAAAGCCAGACGAGCTGTACATGAACACTACTACAACAATGGCAGTGGAGGGTGAAACTGAAATACATTTATTCATTTAAGTGTGAGTAATGCGGTTTTTGTTAAAATCTAATGGATCTGATGGATTTTTACATAAGGAATAAGTCATAAAAGATGTAGGGTGCAATGACTAAACACAAATATAATATTTAGTCTGAATATTCGAGCTAAAATATAATATTGACTTACTGAGAATGTTAACGTTGAATAAAAATAGCCAGTGAAAAAAAAAACATAAAAATAAGTCATATCCCTTTCTTTCACTTAGAGTGTTATTCAATCTCCCCCATCGGTCCCGCAGATTCCCCGTTCCTCCATTCTGGGGTCTTATTCGGCCCACAGCTGCGTTGAGTTAGACTACAAGACAGCGTTATTGGATAACGACCCAATGGCACATTAGCACGGAACGAAACCCCTTAAAATGTCACTTTACATTTCCAAGATGGCTGGCTACGTTCATCGTGATCCCGGCGAAGGCCCGGTCAGCAGGATGTAGCGGTTTCAACAGGGGAAAAAATGAGATCTGCAGAATCTGAGCTAAAGTGTTCTAAGGCGGGTTATGATCACAAAGACCTTTTCTTAAGAAAGGAAAAAAATGCTATAGCAGTGTGAAGGGAGTGTTTGAAGAGGTCTGCTCAGAAAATGTCGAACTCTAGACTCGGGCCTACAGGTACACTGGAAGATTATCTAACATGCGGATGGGATGGGTCATTTGTAATTTCCTAGTACATTTACTAGACACCAGGCAAAAAAACAACCTAATTCCAACTGAAATTTGTGGGTGTGCAATAGATTTCGGGGAACAATAAAGATAGTTTATTCAAGAGCCCTCCATGCTGTACAAAGCAGTTGCCACCATCTCCATCTATAACAACGGCGCCGTGCTCATCCAGTTTGCAATCTGGAACTGTCTGCCGATCTCTTTTCCTACCTCAAGAACAATTTCGATACAGCCACTACCCCCACCTGCCCCCTTGAAACTCCTCTCTGACTCCCCTCCACATAACAACCTCGAGTCTCTCACCCTCCCTTACCCTTCTTCCCACCTTTCTCCCCTGATGGACATTTATCGACGGGCACCGGTGCAGTCCATCACATACCAGCGATAATGCTGTCACTTTCCCACGACAACAACAATCAGACATCTCGGTTTCCCATTTTTCTATAGACCTATGCACCCACACTCCCATCAACAGGTTAATCACATCAACCGCCACCTCTCAATCAATGATTTCAAAGGCGCTGACTGGGGATCCTACTGATATGGACTTCTCCACCTGCCCCGACTCGTCTAGTTCTCTTCACTACAATGGTTCCCCAGCTAGAAGCCTCTTAGGAGTTGCTACACTGACTTCCTGCTCAACTCTATTATTATCTGAACTGAAGTTGATTAAGGCTGACATGCTTAAACTAACTCCTATGACCTCCAACCTTGAACATAAGAGGACCTCACATATGTCTCATATTCTGACTAACCACATTCTAACTCCCAAATGCCACTCTGCTTCTATCTCTGCCTACACGGGGTTCACTCGTCCTTGCTGGAGATCTACACCGAATCATAACCACTCCTCCCCACCCAAGAGGCCAGTCAGACAGTTATCGACTAACAATATACTCTCCCTCCTAGACACTTCTAACCATGCTCCGGCCCTCCACACTATACCTACTACAATAGTTGGGACGATTATAACTCACCCTCCCAGTACATCCCACCCCAGGCACTAGGTTTATAAAGTAACCCTCAAACAAGTTCCCATCTCACAAGCATCCCCGATTTCATCCAAAACTTTCCTTAAATGCTTGTTATTGAACTTTCATTCTGCTGTAAAACACGCGCCTGACTTATACTTAATTTTGACATCCTTATAGTCATGGAAACCTGGCTTAACAAATCCTCTCGCTCAAGTCTTGAGATACTAGTCCACCCCAGTCATGATATCATCAGACTAGACCGTTAAGGCCGGGCAGGAGGTGGCCTAGCCTGTATATACAGGTCCATGCTATCTATGAAACAATCACAAGCTCCGTCACTGTTCTCCTGCTAACATCTCAGGATCAATATCACCACCACCGACTCAACTAACACTCTTCACACATTTTACCACCCTCCCTCTCAACCACACGTTCATCAAACAGATCATGGAGGTTATCTCCTTTAATGATGTTGATCATAGAAACCCGCTTTTTTCTTGGCGACTTCAACATTCATTGGAACAACTCCAGCGACCCTATCGTGAACTGTTTAAAATCCTTCGTCCAGGCCTTTAACCTTATCCAAGCCTGCAACAGCCTGACTTATAACAAAGGAGCAGCCTTAAATCTAGTCATCGCTAAGAGGAACACCATACAGATTGAATCCATCTAACCTTGCGATTGGACTGACCACCACTGCATCACCTTCCTCACTTCAGAAGGGGCAATTATCACTAAGGGCCAACCTGTGAAAACCAAATATTGGATCTAAGACACTGGTAACATTAACCCTTCAATGCTTGATGCTCCTGACCTCACAGAGCCATACATCAATTCCATGTAAAAATCATGGATACCTTCCCCCTAAACAACAAAAGAGAATGTTGTCTAAAAGAACTAACCTCTGGTTCAATTGTAACCTTAATGAGGAACTCCGACACTCAGCTCTGCAGAAAGAGCATGGAGACATTCGCCTTCTCGGTCCAGCCTCAAACCATCATGACAAAGAGAGAGTGCCTACAACAAGCACATCAGGAAATCCAAAGCAGCATTCTTCAGAAATCAACTTGACACAGCACCGACCTAAATTTTTTTTTGAAATTGTTGAAAACCAGATGAAACCCAAAATCGATTTCCCATCCTCAGACAATAAACATCACCCAGCTGTGAAATGTTCTCCTCATTCTTTGCTAAGAAAACCACACTACTCACCACCGATATCCAGAACGAATGTATGACGTTACAACGCAAACATTAACAACGCATGCTTTTACACTGCAGTTTTTACTTCGCAGCATCCATTACAATGCAGGATTTTACATTGCATGGAATCACAACGCAGTTTTAGAAACTACATTTACAACGTGTCCCATTACAACACATACCATTACAAGGCATACCATTACAACGCATAATACTTTTAGGGCAACAGTAGGGTAAGTGTTGGATAGTGTAGGGGTAAAATTATCTATTCCCACTTCAGTGAGAGCAACAGCAGGGTACGTTTTGGATAGTGTAGGGGCAAAAATTACTATTACCACTCCAGTGAAAATATTTTATAGTTTAGGGGTAAAAATACTATTCCCATGTACCCCAAAACCCCTACCCACCCTAAAAATAAAAAAATCCCCATTACTTACCCTATAATGCGTTGTAATGGCATGCGTTGTAGTGACATGCGTTGCAATGGCATGCATTATAGTGACATGCGTTGTAAGGGCTGCATTGTAATGGCATACGATGTAAAGGCAGTTGTAGTGTAACAGGCGCTTTGTTAAGGTAGTGTGTTGTAATGGATGTTTCCCATCCAGAACACTATGAACCTTCTGCCATGTGATTCCCCTACACCTCACCCCTCTCGATCACAAAGAAAGCCCAAGAAACCCTCCACTCACACTTAAAAGCAATGTCACCTGGTCTAGCTTTAACCCCTTGCATGCTTGTGATGGATCCGTTCCGTCACAAGCCTTGGGTGAGCTGTGCTTGTGACGGAACGGTTCCGTCACGGCGCGCTCCCCGCGCCTGCGCAGCGCGAATTCCGCGCCTGCGCTGAGCTTTTAATGGGCGGGCGGATTCGTGACGGAACCGTTCCGTCACAAGCACAGCTCACCCGCGAGCCGTGACAGAGCGGTTCCGTCACAAGCACGGAACCGCCGCACGGCCGCCCCACCCCCTTAGCGCTGCAGCGGAACAGCCGCCGCAGCGAAGGGGTTAATACCTTTGAGGAAAATGGCATCTTAAATCTATTGATCTCTCTGAAATTATCCAACCAGTTCAACAATCCCCTTCCCTCCAAACTCCTCAATGGGTCTTTTCACCTCCTTCTCCCATTATGGACTATGATAATCAGTGCCTCACTCACCCAAGGCTCCATACTAGACTGCCTCAAAAGTGGCCAGGTCACTCCTATCCTTAAAAAACCAAAACAACTCCACCATACCGACCCCAACAACTACCTTCCTATCGCCAACATTCCAACTTTACCCAAACATTTAGAAAAATGTGTTCACTTACAGCTTCACAATCACATCAAGCAATTTCAACTCCTTGACCATTATCAATCCAGCTTCCGACCGGGCCACAGCACAGAAACTGCCCTGGACATTGTTGCCGATGCCCAACGATACTTGATCAGAATGAATCCTGCCTACTAATCCTACTTGACCTATCAGCGGCATTCGACATGGTCAATCATGATACCTTTGTGAACACAATGGGTCTCTCTGATACCATTCTAAAATGGTTCTCCTGGCTATTGCTGCCCACAACTATGGGAGCCTGCTAACGACCATGCGGGTCGACCTCATCAAATGGAAATCTCACGACCTCCCCTGGCTCGGGTGTTGAAATGATGTGCAGACTCTGCCACTCCAAACCCCTCCCACGGATGCTGTACAAATTACTGGAAAAGTAAGTGAGCTTGGATGGCTAGAGCCTATGCTTTTCTTCCACTGTCGGCAAGTGGGCTGGAAATTCTAAATTAGCACTGCTACTACCAGTCAGCACAACCACGGTACATGGTGGACTAGTCTCACTCCCTTGCGGAGAAAAACTGATATTTCATAGACCAGGTGATTACGGCCATGTTGGAAGGTACCCTGTCTACCAAAGTCTCACAGGAGGTGTTTATGTCTCACCAGTAGTGAGGTCTACGGTCGGGGTTTGGGACAAGGTACAATTGCAGCATGGTCTTTCTACACCAATCTCTCCACGGATAGGTAACCAGGACTTCCCACCAGAGGCTACGGGCTTGGAATTTGGCGTCTGGCAGGAAGCTAACTGTAAATGAGTTGGGGACTTGTTTGGTGCCGAGAGGCTTGTGGACTTCCCTACATAGCAGTCATACTATGCCTTCCTGACATGGAACGATGGCAGTATCTGACAGCAGCACATTGGGCGACTCAAACCTAGATTAGGCCGTAGGGTTCTTACACCTTTTGAGAAGTGGCTTCTCACTCACTCCACTGACACTGACTCCCGTCCGATCTTTATGCCTTTTTGGTTACACCTCAGAATCTCCCAAAATCACCTACATGGGCCAGATGGGAGGAAGAATGGGGGGCACCCTTTCACAGACAGAGAGTGGAATGACATCCTACATCACACACAAACCTTCACTCTTAACACAACTAGTAAAGAACTGCTCCTGAGGATCACCCACTGTTGGTACCTCACCCTAAAACAAACAAGATGATGGACGGAATGTTGCACAATGGCCAGACATTCACCTCCAGTCACAGATCTGGGTTTAATCCATCGTTATTTTGCTCACCAAGCCACCCCAGTTCAGACATGGCCATATGCAAATCAGGCTTGACCCGGGTGCCTCATGGGAACAGTCCAGTCCGAACTGCCAAGCTATGTCTTCCCTGGACCGGAATCAAGCATCCTAGGACCGGTTTCTGGCTATGAGCCGTCTTCAGCCAGGATAGCTTGACTCCAGTGGCGTAGTGAGCAAGGGACCCATGTCCAGTTCGGGCTGGACAGTTCCCATGAGGCACAGGGCCAAGACTGATTTACATATGACCATGTCTGAACAGGGGTGGCTTGGTGAGCAAAATAACGATGGATTAAACCCAAATCTGTGACTGCGGGTGAATGTTTTGCCATTGTGCAACATTTTGTCCATCATCTTGTTTGTTTTGTGGTACCTCACCCTAGCCAGGATCGCCACTTGGGATCCTACAGGTGGCAGAAATTGCTGGCTGCACTGTGGACATCAGGGTACTCTTACTCATCTCTTACGGCAATTTCCCAAACTGGAATCTTTCAGGGCAGGGGTGTGGATGCAGTAAACCTTATGTTTGCGACAGATATTCCCAGGTTTCCAAGCTATGTTCCTCTGGGTCTCCCTAGCCCTCTCACCTACCCGATACGGTCCAACAGACGCAGAGTGATTACCCTAGCATAGGGAGTGGCTAAACAGATTATTCTTGCTAAATGGGGTACATATGCCATACCTACACATTTGGACCATCTACACACACTATGGGATATATTTGGGATGGAAAATAATAAGATCATCACCGGCCACTGGATGTAGGTGGGTACTTGTATATCGCCCGTTCTATATAAAAATCAATAAAAATGATCTAAATCCTAAAATGGTTCTCCTCTTTCCTTCACAATAAATCTCAGTGCATTCTTATCAACCACGCTTTTTCCAATCAGTCGCCAGTCTAGCTTGGTGTACTCCAAGGTTCTACTCGCTCCTAGACATTATTTAACCTATACCTAGAACCTCTACCCGAAAACGTCAAACTGGGAGGGCGCTAGGTGGCGCACATGCAGTATGGCAGCACTTTCCTAAGGCTCCTGCAGCCTGGTGACTTAAATCCTACATTTATCCTATTTATTGGCCCCGTTGATCATCCAAACTGCAGCCCAGCAAAGATTTTGACCCCCTGGAGCTCTGGTGCCAAGCTCAACTGAATTGGGCCAACTCAGCGCCTGCTGTGATAAAGTTGCTTCCCCGCAGAGAAGACAGGCAGGGTGGCATGGAGCTGCGGTGTGGCACCGGTGCCCACGTAAGCCAGAGGCCATCCACGAGGTGCCTGGGCCCATCAGCGTGAGATTGGCTGGGTCGCTGCGGACTCGGGAGCGGGTCGGAACTCAGCTTATGAAGGAAGCATATACAGAACTTGCCCAACGTGGATACTGTCTGGGGCGAAGTTACTGAATCCGGATGACTTTGTGGGCGGTAGGTGGGGCGCTGCGAAGGCACCCGTCGCGACTGACATTTTGAGTTCCCTGGCACTGAGACGCGCCTAGCCCCTGCCTCCTTGGTGCTCCAATCACGACCCAAACGCCTCCCATTGTGAACAGACACTCACTGCATGTGCGGCCAACCTAACTCCTGCGCTGCGACCCGTCCCTGCAGCCTGATGCTGCTGTGCTGAACCGTGAGGCTTGTCTCATCCAGCGTGCACTCCACCGGTGCAGATATTCTCTTCATCGTTGAATTGAATTGAAACTGCACTTGTATAGCGCTATCTACCCGGAGGCCTCGTAGCGCTTATGACTGGAAACTTACTTAGCGCGGGCTCAGGGCAGATCAGCAGGATTTAGCATACAGGTGAGTTTTCAAGGCTTTCCTGAAGGAAAGATGATTAGTAGTTCCTCGAAGGGATAGAGGAAGGGTGTTCCAGAGCTTAGCCGCAGTGTGTGAAAAGGAGCGGCCTCCCCAGCGGGCTTTCCTGACTCTGATGGAGGAGGCCAGCTGGAGGGTACAGGATCGGAGGGAGCGTGACGGGACATAGGGAGTGACCAGAGGCTGTAAAATTGCAGGGCCAAGGTGATGGAAGGCTTTGTGTAGAGTACACATGGCCTTGAATTGTACTCTAGCCGCTATGGGAAGCCAATGAATTTCCCTCAGGGCATTCCTTGCTGACTGCCAGCGAGGGAGATTATAGAGTAAACGGGCCGCACTGTTTTGGGTGACTTGGAGCTTATGGGTGACAAAGGAGGGGGCTCCCATATAGAGGACATTCACGTAGTCCAGGCGAGATAGTATAAGAGCCTGGACCAGGATCCTCCTTGCCTGAAATGAAAGCAGAGGGAGCACCTTCCGCAACATCCTCATCAATCCAAAGCGGGTAGCTGCAGTCTTTGTGGCTTGGACTGAGAAGTTTAAGGCTGTGTCAAACCAAATCCCCAAGCTTTTTATTTGGGACTTGGGAACGGGGGGCGAGCCCAAACATGGTGGCCAGATGGATGCAAAGACAGAGGGAGAAGGG
This sequence comes from Lissotriton vulgaris, assembly GCF_964263255.1. NCBI lineage: Eukaryota > Metazoa > Chordata > Amphibia > Caudata > Salamandridae > Lissotriton > Lissotriton vulgaris. The sequence goes on along the minus strand of NC_141687.1, from coordinate 953,083,894 downwards.
TTACCCAATAAGATGACATCTGTCTTCTCCCCGTTAAGTTTTAGACAGGAAGATTGCATCCATCTGGCAACAGCCTCCAGACAGGGGCCTAGGGTGTTGGACGATACCTCCGAGTGGTCTAAGGAGACCACCAGTTGGGTATCGTCTGCGTAGGTGACAATACGCACACCGAAGGGATGGACAATCCTGTCTAGGGGTTCCATGTAGGCATTAAACAGGGTGGGGCTCAGGGAAGAGCCCTGAGGAACCCCACACCTGAGTGGATGTTTAGGTGATACCGCCTCGCCCTCAAAGACCTGGAAGAAATGGTCAGCCAGGAAGGATGTCAGCCATTCCAGAGCCAGGCCCGACACGCCCATGTCCGCCAGTCGTTGTAATAGCGTGACATGGTTGACCGTGTCGAACGCGGCGCTGAGGTCTAATAGGATGATGGCGACTTTGCCACCCTGGTCTAACACTGCTCTTGCTTCCTCTGTTACCGCTAGGAGGGCGGTTTCGGTCCCATGTAGCGTGCGAAACCCTGTCTGAGAGGCACGTAGAAGGCTATTTGACTCCAAATAGCTCATCAAGATGTTATTTACGTGCCTCTCAAGCAGTTTTCTCAACCAAGGAAGCAAGGAAATAGGACGGTAATTCGCCAAGTTGGATTGGTCAAGATTGGGCTTCTTCAACAAGGCCCTCACCATCGCACACTTCCAAGAGGGGGGTACGGATTTCGTTGCGGCATAGTCCTGGATGCGGGACTGAAGCAAGGCTCGCGCACTGGATTGCACCTTCTTGATTGGCGTGCACTGTGCCGGGAACCCATTGATGTGCGCCATTATATGTTGGTGACTGTCAGCCTTCTTTTCCTGCACTGAGTGACGCTGGAGGGGCAGCGCGCTCATTTATTTTTTATTTTTTGTAATTTTTTTGTTTCTCTTCACTCGCTCCTTTGCCTTGCTGGGGCGCCGCGCTTGGCTCCCTGAGTACTTGCAGATTAATAACTCCTGCAGCTGTGCGACACCGCAGTGATTGGTTTCCCCCTGCTTCTCAATTGCCTCATGTGCGGTGTCTTACTCAGCGATTGCACTGGCTCTCTGGTGCATTGGTGCTTCAGCTAACTATACACATAAAGGACACTCATAGTGCTTTTTGTTGTACCCCTGCAAATGTGATACCCTACAGGAAATGTTCTGGGTTCCCCCTGGTCCTTCACTGTTGCAGTTGTCAGAGCAATCGTAGGTCTTCCTAGGTTTTGCTCGGCCGGTCCATCTTTGCGAGCCCTGCATTGGTTACCCGTTAGGCAGCGGATCCACTTTAAAGTTTTGTGCCTTTCCTTCAAGATTCTGAAGGGCCTATCGCCTCCCTTACTGCGCCAACTTTTGTACCCTTATATCCCTGGCCGCACTTTGCGCTCGCTGGACCAAGAACTAGCGGTAGCCCCACGGTTCAAACTCAGTCGGGTGGGGGGTCGCTCTTTTAAGGTGCGGGCATCCGCACTCTGGAACGCTCTCCCGTTGAAACTTCGGACCCTTGGTGACCTGCTTTCCTTCCGCAAGGCCGCTAAAACCCATTTATTTTCTGAGCTCTGTTAAATCCATCACTCCCCCATTTTTCAGTAATATTTTCTGTTTCTCTGTTGTGTTGTGTTCGCCACCTTGTCGGTGCGCCGGGACGCTCCTTCGCTGGAGCAGCCGCGCGCAATACAAATAGCATTAACATAACATAACATAACATAACAGTTGTAGTGTTTTGTTCAGAACCTGCATTGGTCCCACGGTGCATAGGTAGTTCACCTCATTGCAGAAACAAAGGGCATACACGGAGCTCATTGGGTGCCCGAACCCTCCTACCACCTCCTTTTTTTCCCCCCCTTTCTTTTAATTGTAAGCACCACGTTGGCCGGCCTCCTCCCGGGTCTAAACATTGGTTGGTAGGCGAGACGTTCTGATCGAACTGGTCTACACGTGACACACCCGGTGTGCTGCACACTCCCTGCGCCCAGGTTCTGAACTGGGATGGTGCAGTGAGATAAATAACGGTGATGGATCAAGCCCTGATCTTTGGACTGGGTAAGAGTGGTCTGCTTAATTCAGACACTCTGTTCATCACCACCCCCTTTTCTGAATCGTTTTTGGCCACTTTAGGTGTGGCAGGGTATACTCAGACATGAGTCCCTTTCTCACTGCATCATCAGGATTCAAGCAAGCCGGGCCGACGACGGCTGAAATGCCAGAAACCGGTCCCCGGTAGCTTGTCTCCTTTCTGGTGAAGAATTGGCTTGGTAGTTTAGTCTGCCCTGTTCCCATGATGCACTGGGCCAGGGACAGACTGATTTGCATATAGCCAGGTTCTGAACTGGGATGGTGCAGTGAGATAAATAACGGTGATGGATCAAGCCCTGATCTTTGGACTGGGTAAGAGTGGTCTGCTTAATTCAGACACTCTGTTCATCACCACCCCCTTTTCTGAATCGTTTTTGGCCACTATAGGTGTGGCAGGGTATACTCAGACATGAGTCCCTTTCTCACTGCACCATCAGGATTCAAGCAAGCCGGGCCGACGACGGCTGAAATGCCAGAAACCGGTCCCCGGTAGCTTGTCTCCTTTCTGGTGAAGAATTGGCTTGGTAGTTTAGTCTGCCCTGTTCCCATGATGCACTGGGCCAGGGACAGATTGATTTGCATATAGCCAGGTTCTGAACTGGGATGGTGCAGTGAGATAAATAACGGTGATGGATCAAGCCCTGATCTTTGGACTGGGTAAGAGTGGTCTGCTTAATTCAGACACTCTATTCATCACCACCCCCTTTTCTGAATCACTCCCTGCGCCCACACATCAGATTAGTAGTCAGAGGGGGGGGGGTCGTGCTGCACATCACTTACCCATCATTATCATTCACTTGTCATAGGACTCGGCAGTGGCCACCTATCTGACTCTCCTAGCGTACGCTGTGGCACAGTTTGAACAGTGTCAGGCCTCAAGTGCGGACCACCTTTGGGAAGCCGGACACCGGTCAACCTAAACTCCACTTTGAAGCTCCCAAAAAGAGCTCTCGACATCTGCAAGATGACCAGGACTTGGACGGAGGGGATGGCGCCCAGGGAGCTGCAGCCACGGAGTCGGCCGACATGCAAAGTATCCTCCAGGAGGTCTGGCAGGGCTTCGCCATCATTGTTGACAAGGTGGACAGAATGTCGACACGCATGGGCGCCATCGCCCATAAGCTTGAGGGACACGAGGACCGAATAAAAGAAGCAGAACGCTGCATAGTGGACACTGAGGACACAACTTCTCAGGTCACAACACAAATCGCCCAAATGGACCAACTTCTGAAACTCATTGCTGCGAAAAATGAGGACTTAGAAGCGCGCAGCAGGGCAATAATATCTACATCCTTGGAATCCCTAAATCGACCAACAAACACGGGGAGGATGGAGGAATACGTAGAGAAAATGCTGAAGTCATCGATCGGAGTCCTTCTCCAATCACTTTGTAGTAGAACGTGTGCACCGTACCCTGGGGCAGCGCCCGCCACTGGGCAGCACACCGCGCCCTATCATTGCAAGACTTTTAAACTATAGGTTGCATTGCGCATGGCAAGAAGCAAACAACAACTTTCCTATGATGGCAATGCGTTCTCCATTTATCCTGATTTTACCCCTAAAGTTTAAAAGGAGAGGTGCAAATTTACAGACGTCAAAAACAAATTATGAGCGGCCCAAATTGATTATGCACTGTTATACCCTGCACGCTTAAGAGTCACTCATCATGGCAAACAACATTTTTTTACAAAACTACAGCAGGTGGACGAGTTCTTGAAGCATTTGAAACACACAAGCCGCAGCAATGGATCACTGACATCGTCTCAGCAATCCTCCTCGATGGGAGTGGAGGATGACTCACAATGAACGCTATGCTGCCACTTATAATTTTCTGAGAGTCGGTGGGCAGGGAGATGGCCGTCTGACAGCTTGGACTACTTCACAGGACATACATCCGGTTCAGCTGGTAGGCTAATTTGAAACTTTTCTAGTGGCAAGCCGGGCACCCTCTGCCTTCCAGAGTCCAAGATTTCCACCTTCTCACAGACTGTATAGGCGAGGAGCACCTGTGTTGCCATCTAGGGGTTCCCCGAACGGACATTCCCCTTCTATTGTTAGCTGCATATACTTTGCGGCGTATGTTTGGTTTTCCTTATTTGTTTTTGTTTTTTGATGGGGGCAAGGGTGGGGGGTGGGTCAACCTTCCTGGCAAGTTGGGGCTTCTTCAGTGGGTGTGGGGAGTGACGCGAGGGGAATGGTTAAGGTTTAACATGTCTTTCACACAGCAAATTGTTTTCAGTAACTGTCCAATATTCAGAGAGTGTGATCCACTGTGCCCTTTTAGTTCATTGATACACTCTCCCTGAGACAATGTCGAACGCAACTCCCCATGGAACAGTGAACATAGTCATCTGGAACGTTAGAGGGTTAAAAGATCCAAGAAAGAGACGCCAAATCATTGCATATCTGGACAGGCATCATGTGAACATTGCGTTTCTACAGGAAACTCATACAAATCCCCAGCACACTCCTACGTTCGCACAGAAATGGGCCGACCATAGAATTTACTCATCCTATTCCTCCTATGCCTGTAGCACCGCCAATGTCATCAAAAAACAAACGCCCTTTGCTCTGATAGAAGCACTCAGCGACCCTGAGGGACGGTACTGTCTTGCATGGGGGCGGCTGGGAACAAACTGTAACATTGGCATGCTGCTACGGTCCCAATGTAGACACTCCAGACTTTTTTACGTCCCTTTGGGGTAAGATCCTAGAGATCAGGTCCACACATATCATTTGGGGAGGGGGGTTTAATACAGTGCATGACCCTTCACTGGATCGCTCCAACCCAAATCTGCACCATTATACAAAGTTCAGCTCGACACTGCAGAACATACTGATGTCGGCTACCTCACGGACGTTTAGAGACATGCGCACCTGCTCACACGCGAAGGCACACATTTTACTACTCAGGCCCCATCTTGGGCCCATCTGGACTACATACTGTTGTCTAAGGTTTGGTGCCCACTATAGAATGCATTACACATCTTGCACGTACGTACGCAGATCATGCCCCGGTTATACTAACTTTGCGTCCTGTAGGGTACTGCTCCCCGCGATGTGGCTGGAGATTGCGGCCCACCACTCTCCTGGATCCTGTCTTTCAGCATGAGCTAGGAGAAGAGATAGGCAACTTTTTTTAGCAGAAACAAAGACTCTGTACAGGAAGTGGGGACTATATGGGAAGCTTTTAAAGTTACTATCCGTGGGCTTTTCATCTCCAAGGGCGTGGGGGTGTTGCGGACATATAAAATACACTGTGTAAATTGGAGGCCAAATTAAGGGCATTAGAGGAACAAATGTCTACTAATCCCTTGGATACTCTATTCAGCAAATTCTGAGTTACGCTACGGAATACACAGACACGACCAACCAGTAGGTTAAGTTTAGAGGCAAATGCTGGGTGGCTAGGAGATATGGGGAGGGAGAGCGCCCTGGGAAAGCACTTGCAGAAATGATACGAAAACCCTGTTTCTCTAGTTATTTGCTGGAAATACAGGGGCCTGACGGGTCATTTCACCGGGATACGACAGACATCCTTGATACATTTACTAAGCATTACTCCTCAATCTACACGTCCACTAGAACTGCGCAATTGGACTGGAGTGATTATATTGGGATGGCTGAGCGATACCCAACGCAAATTCTTATGTGCCCCCTTTGAATTAGACGAGATCCGCGAAGCCATAATGCACACACAATCCGGGAAGGCAGCTGGAATGGATGGCATACCCATTGAGTTTTACAAAACGTACATAGATCTTATGGCCCCTATATTATGCAAAGTATATAAAGACTCACTCGAACCAACTATACTCCCGCCCTCGATGAGGGAAGCCTTAGAGACGTCTTTGCTTAAACCCGATAAACCTTCACTTAGCTGCGATTCGTATCGCCCCCTTTCCCTGATTAATTGTGACACCAAAATCCTCGCCAAGCTTATCGCTAATAGACTCAGCCTGTTGATGGACAAATTGGTCCTTCCGGACCTCCCACAATCTGAGGACCCTGTTTGCAATTCTCAATAATGTGGCGCTCGAACTTCCCTTGGCTGCAGTGTTTCTCGATGCCACTAAGGCATTCAACTCGATTGAATGGCACTATATCTTAACTATTATGAGATGTATGGGATTCCCCCCCTTTTCTTATCATTGATACAACTCCTACATTGCCGGCCAAAAGCCAAAGACCTCATCAACGGGCACAAATCCCCCCTTTGAGATTTCCAGAGGCACAAGACAAGGCTGCACGCTGTCGCCCCTTCTCTTCGCCCTTGCGGTGGAGCCGTTGGCGGCGAAACTTAGGCAGCATCACCAACAACGGGCGCTTCGATGCCCTTTGAGGCAGGTCCTAGTGTCACTCTATGCAGATGACATCACCCTGTATATTAGGCACCCACAGGAAAATTTGAATCCCATCCTCCGTGAATTCCTACGTTTTGGACAATTATCCGATGTACACATTAATTGGAAAAAATCTTGCCTCTTCCTATTGACCTCGTCAACAACTAAATTCTCCCCTGACTTCCCATTGGAATGGTGCAATACGGAACTAATATACCTGGGCATTCGTATTTCCCAGGATAGAGATGAGCTGATGCGATTAAACTATGGCACGGCTATCGAGCGTATAAAAGATAGTATCACGTGCTGGATTGCTTTACCGCTGTCATTAGCAGGGCGAGCATCCCTGATTAAAATGGTCATCCTCCCACAATTACTTTATCTTTTTCTCAATATTCCGTTTCATCCTGGCAGATATTTCTTCCGATTGCTTCGTACTGAATTGATTCGGCTGGTATGGGGGGGTAAACAGTCACGAGTTAGCTGGAGTGTCCTCTCCAGGCCGTATGCACAAGGTGGGTTTGCCATTACGGACATGGAGCTGTACTATCTTAGTGCGCAGGCGCACTTCGTTTATTATTGGGTGTACCCACCTCAATATATGTTGCAAGTAGCAGCGGAGCATTGACTGGCTGATCCAATACCCAATACCCATAGCAGGCGCGATTTACACTGACATACAGCCTTGCGAGAAGGAACCAACCACAATCACATGCTCAATCATGGCGTGGCATCGCATACAACTCATTATGTGTACTCCCATGCTGTATTCCCCAAGGCTTCCACTTGTATATCACCCCAAAATGCCACTACTGCAAGAAACAGCCTTTCAGCAGCTTCTGGGGCGGTTAGGCATTAACACATGGGGGACCTGTATCAGGGGGGTAAGTTTCGCATCGCCGACATATTCTTCCAGTCACATCAGCCGACCCCTCTGGACACTTTCCTATATATATATGCCTTCGACAGGGTTTCCGCTCCATTACCTTAGACTTCCCACAGGAGCCCGCCCAGTCTTCTCCCGCTTCATACGCTGCTCAGCTTAACCTCGCCGAATTTCCTTGTATCCACAATATACCATACCATATACACTCAACGCATCAGACCCCCCTGCCTGGCACAAGCACAATGGGACACTGAGTTGGGCCTTGAATTGTCTGACGAGCATTGGGGATATTGCTGCACACAGACAGAACAAATCTCTGCTAGCAGTAGACTACGCATTATACATTTCAAATTCATACACCGCACATACTACACCCCTGGTAGGATGTACAAATATAAACTCAGAGACTCGGATCACTGTGATAGATGCAGATGTCCAAATACTGATTTCCTTTATTTAGCCTCGGACTGCCCGGGGTACACGCCTACTGGAATCAAGTTCTAGACGCCCTGGAACAGATGACTTCCGTCACTATACCGAAAACTCCACTCCTTGCCTTATTGGGATACACCAATCACATTCCAAAACTACACTGGCAATATGTTTCCCTGGGTCTTTTGTTGGCCAAGAGGAGGGTGCCTTGTCGATGGGGTAAGGGACGAGCACCCTAGTATAAAGATTGGATGACGGGCTTGGTATACTGCCAGGAACAATACTCACTATGCTGATCTACTCCCCACGGCGTCACGACCTTCAGACATATGGGACCCCCTCAGGGGCTACTTTCTTGCTCACCTTAGTATGCATCCAAAAGCTAATGCGACACCGTCCTCTTCTTCCCCCCTGTCACATGTGCGTCTCTCTGCCCCTCCCTCGTCCTAGTGTTCTCAATGTTTTTTCGGATACATGTTCTACAGCTTGCCCTCCACATCTCCTGGACCATTGATACATGGCTGCCCACTTAACAGATCTTTCTAAGGTTCACCTTACCTCTATCAAGCTACCGGGGTTGCAAATGTGTGATGAGATTCATTGTCTATGAAAGCTGGCAACATCTTGTGTTTGCTATGATGTGTGTATCAAGGTCATGACATTGCCATATTAGGCACCAACGCGGCCGATGTGGGGCTGTTTCTTTACACCTATGTTGTCTGGATCACTATTCTGCGCTCTTTTAACCATATACGTGAAGACATGCTTGTTAACTGTAATGTAATTGAAAATTTTAAATAAAGTGTTAAAAAAAACATCAACAAAAAACGTCAAACTCGCCCACATCGCCTGCCACATGCATGCCGATGACATTCAACTCTACATCAAAATTGCCTCTCCTGATTACATCAATTTCCTCAATAGCACCTTGACAATAACGCAACTTTGGCAGACCCGGAACCACCTCAAACTCAATGCCTTCACAACAAAATTCGTATTGATCTTACTGCCCACCATCGACCCGAAAATCAAAGAATGGCTCCCACAGCTCACTGCATTGTATTGTACCCCACACATCATTGACTCGTCTAAATCCCTAGATATAATCTTGAACAATGCCCTCTCAATGCAAAAGCACATCAGTGTCATCCCCAGAGGAGCTAACCATCAACTGCACGAGCATTGGGGATATTGCTGCACTCAGACAGAACAAATCTCTGCTAGCAGTAGACTACGCATTATACATTTCAAATTCATACAATGCACATACTACACCCCTGGTAGGATGTACAAATATAAACTCAGAGACTCGGATCACTGTGATAGATGCAGATGTCCAAATATTGATTTCCTTTATTTAGCCTCGGACTGCCCGGGGTACACGCCTACTGGAACCAAGTTCTAGACGCCGTGGAACAGATGACTTCCGTCACTATACCGAAAACTCCTCTCCTTGCCTTATTGGGATACACCAATCACATTCCAAAACTACACTGGCAATATGTTTCCCTGGGTCTTTTGTTGGCCAAGAAGAGGGTGCCTTGTCAATGGGGTAAGGGACGAGCACCTTAGTTTAAAGATTGGATGACAGGCTTGGTATACTGCCAGGAACAATACTCACTATGCTGATCTACTCCCCACGGCGTCACGACCTTCAGACATATGGGCCCCCTCAGGGGCTACTTTCTTGCTCACCTCAGTATGCATCCAAAAGCTAATGCGACACCATCCTCTTCTTCGCCCCTGTCACATGTGCGTCTCTCTGCCCCTCCCTCGTCCTAGTGTTCTCAATGTTTTTTCGGATACATGTTCTACAGCTTGCCCTCCACATCTCCTGGACCATTGATACATGGCTGCCCACTTAACAGATCTTTCTAAGGTTCACCTTACCTCTATCAAGCTACCGGGGTTGCAAATGTGTGATGAGATTCACTGTCTATGAAAGCTGGCAACATCTTGTGTTTGCTATGATGTGTGTATCAAGGTCATGACATTGCCATATTAGGCACGAAGACGGGCGATGTGGGGCTGTTTCTTTACACCTATGTTGTCTGGATCACTATTCTGCGCTCTTTTAACCATATACGTGAAGACATGCTTGTTAACTGTAATGTAATTGAAAATTTTAAATAAAGTGTTAAAAAAAACATCAACAAAAAACGTCAAACTCGCCCACATCGCCTGCCACATGCATGCCGATGACATTCAACTCTACATCAAAATTGCCTCTCCTGATTACATCAATTTCCTCAACAGCACCTTGACAATAACGCAACTTCGGCAGACCCGGAAACACCTCAAACTCAATGCCTTCAAAACAAAATTCTTATTGATCTTACTGCCCACCATCACCCCGAAAATCAAAGAATGACTCCCACAGCTCACTGCATTGTATTGTACCCCACACATCATTGACTCGTCTAAATCCCTAGATATAATCTTGAACAATGCCCTCTCAATGCAAAAGCACATCAGTGTCATCCCCAGAGGAGCTAACCATCAACTGCACGTACTAAGGAAACTTAAACCTTTCCTCCCCTTGGCAGACCTCAAAACAGCAGTTCAAGCTCATGTGCGATCTAAAGCAGCACTACCCTTTTTGGTCTCCTGAAAAGCACCCTTGTACCGCTGAAGGCTACTTTGAATGCGGCAGCTAGGATTGTCACTTGATCAAAAAAAAGTTATCATATCACACATGACCTACAATCTCTGAAATGGCAACCCTCTGAAGCTAGGATCCATCTAAAATTGCTTGTATGACCCATAAGGCGCTGCATCACAATATCCCCTCTTACCTGACCCAAAAACGGACCCTATTGGGTGGAAACAGATCCTCCAGAAGTACAAGCTCCTTCCTACTCAAACCACAAAAATTCAACAAGAAGGAAACCTACAACCAATCAGTCTCTGGAATTGCTTCCAAAATCTGGAACTCTCTCCTTTCTGAACTAAGATGCAACCCATCCACATCCACCTTCAGGAGAGAAGTACAATTGCTACTATCCAACAAATTCCTTACACACTGAGGACATACTTCCCTCTCCTCATAAGCGACTCTTTAATGCCTGTTTGTCGTTGTCTCTTATAATACCTACGCCCATTGTTCAGCATTCTGTCCATCAATAGTTCTTTTCGCATTTGTCACCCTGAATGGGACGGGTATGCCCAGACTTGGGTCCCATGCTCTCCATGCCACTGTAGTCAAGCTAGCCTGGTTGATGAGGGGTGTTAGCCCGAAACCGGTCCCAGGATGCATTTTGTCTGGTCCTGGGAGAACGTGGCCTGGAAGTTTGTGCTGGACTGTTCCCATGGGGAACAGACATAAGACTGATTTGCATATGGCTGGGTTTAAACTGGAATGGTATGGGGAGCAAAAAAATAATGGATATACACCCAGATCGCTGCACTTGGGTGAATGTTTGAGATTGTTCAGCATTTTGCCCATCAATAGTTCTTTTTGTAATATTAATGAGCATACATCATCATGTATGCTGCCAATTCATCGTGCATTTTTTACATTTATTTTGCCAATGCTGCACAACATCGGCAGAAAACTTTGACAAAGCCAATGGGTGAACAAGGCGAGACCTGTTGGCTTTGACAATGCTTGTTTTTGAGCAGCAGCCGAGACCTTGCCAATAATAATAAAACAAAAAAAGCATTGGCTAAAAGCAAAAATATTTTTCTTGCCTCACAAAGCACACTTTGCAATAGCAGTCCCTCGTACTAAAAGGAACTGGTCTGGTAGGCAACTTCTTAGTGTAGATGTGCTCTTTGTGACAGACAGAATGATGTTACTCACAGTGAAGTCAGCCAATGGCTGAAGTGGGGCGTCCCACTGCCTCAAGCTTTGGGCTCTAGAGGTTGCAGTAAAAAATATTATGATATATAAAATAAAAATGTTACAGACCAATAGGTGAAGAGGGCTACCTGAAAACCACTACAAGTATATGATATATATTGATTTTAGTAACATAAAAAGGTCTGGGATAACAACAGACCTTAAAATGCTTTTGGTTGCAAATAGACTTGCATCCTAAAATATTAACTTGCACATGCTACCAATGTGCATGGTTTATAAAAAACGTAGGATGCACATAGCTGGTGTAACTGTGTAATTTACTCCTTGCGTAAATTATACAGTATAAGTGAAACGTAAGCTTGTGCAAATAACAAATGGTTTGTGGAAAAGGAGCAAACAAAATTGTTGGAACTGTAAAATGATATAATTTGCATACACAACATGGGAGTGGCTAAGGGCAGGCAATACAAAAGGGATTTGCATCCGCCAAAAAGCAAATTGTATGGTGGAAAATGCAGATTGATAAAATGCCAACAAACAGGGCGGTAAGTGGGATGAAAAAACAGAGGAGTATCTCTAGTGGGTGTGAGCATATAATTAAGGGCGTGGCTTAAAAAACACGTAAACTAAAAATCTGTGCTTGGCATAGTGTGCCGTACGGCTGAAATTTTGCTGCTTCTGCCAGTGCACCCAACTATATAATACAACAAGTAACATTGCACCTACAATAAACCAGGACTATATACTTTGTCAATCGTTGTTAGTTGCATATACTAAATAAGCAAGAAATATGGCTTCCTTAAATATAATATTGACAATGCTTAAGTTGTGAAATGAGACAGTGAAAGAACTATTTCACCTTACAGCAAAGGCAGTGACCTGATTCTTAGAACTGCCAGGGCTCAACACCAGCAGGACCCGGCCCACTTAAAGCCCTGTAAATGGTTTCCCTCGGTGCTAAGGTAGCTGAGTTACACTTGTTCCATCCTGGCCTAAGTGAGAATGCTAGCTGGGGCCATTTGAAAAGACCGAATACTTCAGCCGCTGTTGTGCAATTTTCAGTGCAAGGTTGAGTTAAACATGGTCTACTGGACCTCAGCCATCAGCAAATACCCTGCACTGAATGTGTGACTGCCTGTTAGCAAGACGCTCAAAGATTTCCGAGAACAATTTATGCATGGTGAGGGTGAAGTGTTTGAGAACTGCCAAAACTAAAGCATATTACTAGAAGCAGCAAGAGCGTTTTATATTTTAAAACAGATGTTTTTTAGGAAAGAGCCCATGGTCTGCAGATTCATTTTAGCCCAATGTATTAAGTCTCGATAAGTAGCTATATATATAACAGGATTCCAACAAAATATATACGCAAACTTTTTTCAATCTTGGTGAATAATAGAAATTCCAAAATTAATTTTCTCTGCATAAGATACCTTGTTTGGAATAATCACTTGTCACTCCTTTCTCTCTCTAGCCACAAAATGATGACCATCACTGTCGTGCCTCTAAGATGACTCATCCCACCTTAAATGACTAAAAATACTTACCCTGTTCGCAAATGGAAACATCAAACTGAGTTGGTGCCAGTCAACCTCCTCATTCATTCCGAAGGTTTTACAGAGGGAGGGACTCCAGGCGCCTTGAGACCCTCATGGGTGAGTAGTTGCGCTTCACCAACCCTGACTGATTAATTGATTGAATAGTCTTTGATTCCAAATGATCTTCTCCCTCTGCATCCGTAGTGGGAGTGAGGCACATCAATGAAGCATCCTCGGTGGGAAGTTGTAGGATGTTTGGAAAACTAATTTCAGGCATCGTCAATTCAGACCCTTAAAAAGAACAAGCAAGGGAAGTTACAACATTTTTAAAGAAGAGTGAACCTTTTTTTCTAAAAAGACCACCATGGCTAGGTTAAAAACGTAGTAAACGTTTAGTAAACGTGAAAGATTTCACACAGCTTGACATCTTTCCAGATATAAGAAGCCAAACCTGCAAATATAGATGTAAACAAAAGCCCAGAGAGCAAAATATTCAAGAGGTTCTGAAGATGTGCACAGAAAATGTTCAAAACCTGATTTTCAACAAACGTTGTCTTACATCCAAGATGGAATGAATCCTCAAGGCCAGGTCTGAGAGAATGGCCCCCAATTTGAAACCAGACGAAGAAACTTTGTTGATTTTGAGAGAGAACGATCAGTTTCATTACTTTAAACTTGGTCAGGGCCCCACCCATGATCCACACATGTTTATTATCATTAACCATTACTGGCTACACCCCCGCCGCCTGTAACTGGAGCATAAATTCCATTATATTCTTAAAAGAAAAACTAGAAATTCTTCTGGAAGAGGGATAAAATTGCCTTCTTCCGAATGTTTCGCGACTAATATCGCCTGACCCAAACATTTAAATGAAGAACTAGTCTTCAATAAACTTACAAGTGTGTTTGCAGATGAAAGGGTTTGCTTTGAGGGAGATGCTGCCACATCTAAACAGGATGAAGGCAGGAGGGCGGGTTCTACGTGGAGCATCTCAGAAGACTAGTATGGCCTGCATCTCCCGATGTACTGGGTGCATCGTCAATTAAATGTAACAAGGTACCTTAGGTATCATGTAGGTGTCTGACAAGTGATTCACATATGTGATGATAACTACCAAGCATTTATGCTCAGTTAAATACACATTGTATGTGAAGGAAAGGGGAATTGGGGGCATCCATATAAATTGCATTGGAACACCTAGATACCCTTTGGCTTGCGGGTATTCACAAATATTTTTGCATGGCCATGTCTATCCCGGAAACACTTGTAAAGTCGCGATTAAAAAAAAAGGTTGGAGTAACTGTGTTTAGAGTGGGATTTGGGAGGCAATACTCCAAGAAAAGGCTTTCACAGGTTTATCTGAGGGGAGAATGCAAAAGTAAAAAAATGAATTGTTAAAGTTAACATTTCTATCTGACATTTTCATGGGTATAATCTGTCAAATTGAACTGACGAAGTCGTAAATATAAACTAATAGGAACACGTTTGGGGATCTAGGAGTACCAGAGATTTTGGTTCTTGAAAAGGTCGGAAGCGTAACCCAAGTGTAGGAGGAAATTTACTATTAAAGATTTCTAACGTTTTGCGTTTAGAAATAAGGTCTCCCCAATATAGTCACAAACTAAATTCATGATAATCAACAGAACATATTGGACACCTGCGAAGCTCTTTAGACTTAAGTTAAGAGATTGCCCTACGTGCTGGAATTGTGAGGCAGAGGTGGGAGACTTGGCACACATGTTGTTTAATTGCCCCTTATTGAAGGGATACTGGAATAAAATATTTGACTGCATTGAACATATTTTCTGTATCAAACCTGTGAGGGATTTTGTTTCTGTTCTACTGACGGTACAGGAACCGTACTTGCCTAATGCGGTTGACCGCCAACTACTTGATCTCCTTCTAACCTTAGCATGCAAAGTTGTACTATGCAAGTGGAAAAATGCCTCAGAGGTCTCATTCAAAATGTGGCAGGAGTGGCTGTCCTTTCTAAGAGGCGCCGATAACCCAGCACTACACTCATCTCCAGGGCATGTCTCTCATAAAAAACTTTGGAAGGCCCTTGATGCTTCCTCCTTCTCGTTTGACCCCCCTTAGTCCACAGAACTATTGCCAGACTAAATAGCTTAAGTTAACAAATATGAGTCCCAGTGTAATACCCTCACCGAGAGTTTGTACCACATGTCATCAAGACGAAAACCTATACTTCATGCTGGATGGCTACGCAATTGCAACTGTATTATATTTGTAAATGTATGTCACCGTATATGTTAATGTTCCTTTTTCTTTCTTAGGTTTGCCTGCTACGCTAATGAATCTAGTGATTCACCTACCATTTTTTCTTTAGCATATTCAGACCTTCATACTTGGAGAATTGCTTGTATTGTCTTTAATGCTTCTTTATTCCTTATTGTACTTTAATGCTTATTTGCTCCTTATTGTACTGTCTTGTGCTTTTTATTTCTATTCTAAAGTAAAATAAAAAATTATTTGAATTTAAAAAAAAAAAGATTTCTAACGTTTTAAAGTAGGGTTTAGTGAATCGAGCATTAATTTCTCATTTCCTAAAATAATTCACGTTTTCTGCAATCCAGGGTTAATTTCAGAATGGTTTCCTTGGGAAAGAAGAGAACATCTGGCCCATTTATGCCTTCACCTTTAACCTTTGGAAATCTTAACCCTAATCAAGTACTGACTTTTGGTAGAACAGGCTGCCCTCGCCTCCTCCGAAAAGTAGATGCATTAATATCTTCCAACCTGTCGGCCTATTCTAGCAGGAGGCTCAAAGATCACATGCCTGGTAAAAACTGATCTCCAATACAAATTTGCTTTCCTCGGTTTCCCTAGCTCTTGATATCCAATGGGAAAAGATCGGAAGCAGAACCCTACCTCTAGGAGTCCACACGTCAGCAATGCTACCCAGTCGTGTCCGTACCAGGGGTGTAGCTTGGTCAGTAAGATTGCAAGGGTGTTAGCTAAGCATGGGCGGAAAATCCGTTTCGCTCACGGATTTTGCGGATTTTCGGGAAATTCGCAATCCGCGAGATTCGCGAATCTCCCGCAAAATCCGCAAATCCGCGAGCAGCGGATTTTGCTCGCACTGCTCGCACTGTTCGCGTGAGTTCGCGGCTTCCCAGTACAACTTCGCGCCCCGCGAATAAGTGCTAAATTGCAGAAATACGATCTTAGCAAAACTGAAACTACTTACCAGGTTCAAAAGTTCAGGCTCATCATTAGTAGCCATTTCCTGTAGTGCTTCCTGAGGGGCCCCTCCAGAGTTCAGTTGCCAGTTGCAACTATTATGTGACCCTGCTCCAAACCTCAGAATAGTTACACATATGCCACAAAGGTCCTGAATTACAGCTAAGGGAGACAAGCAGGAGCCAGGCTGGAAGTTAAAATCCATTAATCAGCCCCTAATTCATTGTTTACAAAAAGGGGGTGGTGATGAACAGAGTGTCTGAGTTAAACAGACCACTCTTACCCAGTCCAAAGATCAGGGCTTGATCCATCACCGTTATTTATCTCACTGCCCCATCCCAGCTCAGAACATGGCTATATGCAAATCAGTCTGTCCCTGGCCCAGTGCATCATGGGAACAGGGCAGACTAAACTACCAAGTCAATTCTTCACCAGAAAGGAGACAAGCTACCGGGGACCGGTTTCTGGCATTTCAGCCTTCTTCGGCCCGGCTTGCTTGAATCCTGATGGAGCAGTGAGAAAGGGACTCATGTCTGAGTATACCCTGCCACACCTATAGTGGCCAAAAACGATTTACAACAAGCATTAGAAATGCAATAGGTCTCGCAGCATTAGAGTTAGTGCTTTTAGAATTGTTTATGGGTTTTTTGTAAATCTTTAGCATGAGGTTGAGGGTGAGTGAGGGTGAGGGGTTGAGGGTGAGTGAGGGTGAGGCTGAGGGGTTGAGGGTGAGGGTGAGTGAGGGTGAGTGAGGGGTTGAGGGTGAGGGGTTGAGGGTGAGTGAGGGTGAGGGGTTGAGGGTGGGTGAGGGGTTGAGGGTGGATGAGGGTGAGGGGTTGAGGGTGAGTGAGGGTGAGGGTGAGTGAGGGTGAGTAAGGGTGAGGGTGAGTGAGGGTGAGTGAGGGTGAGGGTGAGTGAGGGTGAGGGTGAGTGAGGGTGAGTGAGGGTGGGTGAGTGTGAGTGAGGGTGAGTGGGGGTGAGTGTGGGTGAGTGTGGGTGAGGGATTGAGGGTGAGGGGTTGAGGGTGAGTGAGGGTGAGGGGTTGAGGGTGAGTGAGGGTGAGTGAGGGTGAGGGGTTGAGGGTGAGTGGGGGTGAGTGAGGGTGAGGGGTTGAGGGTGAGTGAGGGTGAAGGTGAGTGAGGGTGAGTGAGGGTGGGTGAGTGTGAGTGAGGGTGAGTGAGAGTGAGGGTGAGTGAGAGTGAGTGAGGGTGAGTGAGAGTGAGGGTGAGTGAGAGTGAGGGTGAGTGAGAGTGAGGGTGAGTGAGGGAGGGTGAGGGTGAGGGTGAGGGTGGGTGAGGGTGAGTGAGAGTGAGGGTGAGTGAGGGAGGGTGAGGGTGAGGGTGGGTGAGGGTGAGTGAGGGTGAGTGAGAGTGAGGGTGATTGAGGGTGAGTGAGGGTGAGTGAGAGTGAGGGTGAGTGAGAGTGAGGGTGAGTGAGAGTGAGGGTGAGTGAGAGTGAGGGTGAGTGAGGGTGAGTGAGAGTGAGGGTGAGTGAGAGTGAGGGTGAGTGAGAGTGAGGGTGAGTGAGAGTGAGGGTGAGTTAGAGTGAGTGAGGGTACAAGAAAGCAAGAAAACTAAATGCACACCTACCTGTTCCAGGAAAAAAAACAACAAGAAAAACACGACCTACCAGCCTTCAGAAAACAATTAAAAGCCACAAGTCCCATCCACCCAAACATCTTAAAATAGACCAGAAACCCATTTAACCAAGCTGTTGATTTCTCCAGTGTGTTTCTAGCGCTATAAAATGCATCGACATTAAACACGTTTGTTTCGCCCCGACAAATGCGATTTCTAGCAATATATGCATACATATTTACGGTATACTATGAATATGTGCCACGCCCATGCATACTACACGCAACTTCCTGTTAAACTGAAAACGAGTGTCATACGCCCACAGATCTTCACTCTAAAACAAGTAACTACAATAATCATTTAGACATTTTACAAAAAAAAATCGAAGTGAATGCCAAATTATCAGCGGCAGAGAGGGAGAAGGGGAGATAAGAATAAGACTAGAAGGATAGGTGGGGGAGGGAACCTGAGGGGAGAGGGGGTAAAGGTAGAACAGGAAAAAAGAGAAAGACGTTCAACTCAAGAGAAAAGAAAAACATAGCAAAAAACATAAGGTCAGGGTACAGTAATTTAGAGACAGAGTTGCAAGACAAGGATAGTGGAAAAATTCAAAGGGGGGAGAGAAGGTAGAAGGGGACAAAAGTGGTGTTATGAAAGAAGGTGCGGGGATAGGAGGGAGCGGGGGGGATAGAGTAAGGCAGACCTGAAGGAAGGAGAAATACGTTTGAGGAGCGTCGGGGTGAGAGCGGAGGGAAGGGGGGGAAGCATAAGTATAGCATGATGGTGGGTCCAGGTCCGGGAGATCTACGACGGTCAGCTACACAATGGCTGGCGGGTCAAAAGTCAGAGGGACAAAAGTCCACGATGCGCACCAGGGAGTAAGAATTAAGTGCGTAAGAGAAAGAAGTCAATGGAGGGTACGCAGTTCCAGAGTCAAAGGCAAGAGGCAGGGAGAAGAGACGTGCAGAGGCTCCGGACCTCAGGGGCATCGGTGTTGATAATCCGGGCTTCACTCCAGCATCCCCCATACCTGAAAAGGACTCTTAGGTCACAGAAGACGGTATCACAGCGGAGTACCTCTGATTAGACGGCCAGCATAGGGGGGCAGCGAGGCAGCAGCCAGAATTAAGTGCGTAAGAGAAAGAAGTCAATGGAGGGTACGCAGTTCCAGAGTCAAAGGCAAGAGGCAGGGAGAAGAGACGTGCAGAGGCTCCGGACCTCAGGGGCATCGGTGTTGATAATCCGGGCTTCACTCCAGCATCCCCCATACCTGAAAAGGACTCTTAGGTCACAGAAGACGGGATCACAGTGGAGTACCTCTGATTAGACGGCCAGCATAGGGGGGCAGCGAGGCAGCAGCCAGAACTGGGCGAGCGAGTTGTCTCCAGGTCAGCAGACTGCATGCGGGAAAGCAGGAACATCGGAGAAAACAGCACCGTGGCACTCACCTTCGCCCCAGAAAACACTGAAGGTGATAAAGCGTTGGGGCAAGCAGGTAATTGAGACACAGTGGGTAGAGGGACGGTACGGAAGAGTGGAATCGTGCCCCTGTTCAGTCCGCCGCCATCTGGAACCTTCCAGTGATGTAAGAGCTGCGCAGAGAACAAGGCGACACGGCGGGAGGGGGCGGAGCGGGTAAACAAAGACGGACATGCACGCGCCCGTGACTTTTAAGGTCAATGCGCATGCGCATAAGCTTAATGCGCATGCGCATTGACCTTAAAAGTCACGGGCACTGCAAGGAATCACCACGATTCCTTGCAGTGCAGATAAAGAGTGGATAACTCGCAATACTCTCGCCTTGCTCGATGCGCATGCGCATCGACAGGCGAGACCTAAAAAGGGGGTGGTGATGAACAGAGTGTCTGAGTTAAACAGACCACTCTTACCCAGTCCAAAGATCAGGGCTTGATCCATCACCGTTATTTATCTCACTGCCCCATCCCAGCTCAGAACATGGCTATATGCAAATCAGTCTGTCCCTGGCCCAGTGCATCATGGGAACAGGGCAGACTAAACTACCAAGCCAATTCTTCACCAGAAAGGAGACAAGCTACCGGGGACCGGTTTCTGGCATTTCAGCCTTCTTCGGCCCGGCTTGCTTGAATCCTGATGGAGCAGTGAGAAAGGGACTCATGTCTGAGTATACCCTGCCACACCTATAGTGGCCAAAAACGATTTACAAAAAAGGGGGTGGTGATGAACAGAGTGTCTGAGTTAAACAGACCACTCTTACCCAGTCCAAAGATCAGGGCTTGATCCATCACCGTTATTTATCTCACTGCCCCATCCCAGCTCAGAACATGGCTATATGCAAATCAGTCTGTCCCTGGCCCAGTGCATCATGGGAACAGGGCAGACTAAACTACCAAGCCAATTCTTCACCAGAAAGGAGACAAGCTACCGGGGACCGGTTTCTGGCATTTCAGCCTTCTTCGGCCCGGCTTGCTTGAATCCTGATGGAGCAGTGAGAAAGGGACTCATGTCTGAGTATACCCTGCCACACCTATAGTGGCCAAAAACGATTTACAAAAAGGGGGTGGTGATGAACAGAGTGTCTGAGTTAAACAGACCACTCTTACCCAGTCCAAAGATCAGGGCTTGATCCATCACCGTTATTTATCTCACTGCCCCATCCCAGCTCAAAACATGGCTATATGCAAATCAGTCTGTCCCTGGCCCAGTGCATCATGGGAACAGGGCAGACTAAACTACCAAGCCAATTCTTCACCAGAAAGGAGACAAGCTACCGGGGACCGGTTTCTGGCATTTCAGCCTTCTTCGGCCCGGCTTGCTTGAATCCTGATGGAGCAGTGAGAAAGGGACTCATGTCTGAGTATACCCTGCCACACCTATAGTGGCCAAAAACGATTTACAAAAAGGGGGTGGTGATGAACAGAGTGTCTGAGTTAAACAGACCACTCTTACCCAGTCCAAAGATCAGGGCTTGATCCATCACCGTTATTTATCTCACTGCCCCATCCCAGCTCAGAACATGGCTATATGCAAATCAGTCTGTCCCTGGCCCAGTGCATCATGGGAACAGGGCAGACTAAACTACCAAGCCAATTCTTCACCAGAAAGGAGAAAAGCTACCGGGGACCGGTTTCTGGCATTTCAGCCTTCTTCGGCCCGGCTTGCTTGAATCCTGATGGAGCAGTGAGAAAGGGACTCATGTCTGAGTATACCCTGCCACACCTATAGTGGCCAAAAACGATTTACAAAAAGGGGGTGGTGATGAACAGAGTGTCTGAGTTAAACAGACCACTCTTACCCAGTCCAAAGATCAGGGCTTGATCCATCACCGTTATTTATCTCACTGCCCCATCCCAGCTCAGAACATGGCTATATGCAAATCAGTCTGTCCCTGGCCCAGTGCATCATGGGAACAGGGCAGACTAAACTACCAAGCCAATTCTTCACCAGAAAGGAGACAAGCTACCGGGGACCGGTTTCTGGCATGTCAGCCTTCTTCGGCCCGGCTTGCTTGAATCCTGATGGAGCAGTGAGAAAGGGACTCATGTCTGAGTATACCCTGCCACACCTATAGTGGCCAAAAACGATTTACAAAAAGGGGGTGGTGATGAACAGAGTGTCTGAGTTAAACAGACCACTCTTACCCAGTCCAAAGATCAGGGCTTGATCCATCACCGTTATTTATCTCACTGCCCCATCCCAGCTCAGAACATGGCTATATGCAAATCAGTCTGTCCCTGGCCCAGTGCATCATGGGAACAGGGCAGACTAAACCACCCCTTGTTGTAAATATTTTTGTCCACCCTAAGCGTGGAAGGGTATTCTCAGATGTGAGACCCTTGCTCATTGCACCATCAGGATTCAAGCAAACCGGGCCGAAGACGGCTGTAATGCCAGAAACCGGTCCCCGGGAGCTTGTTTCCTTCCCAGTGTAAGAATTGGCTTTTGTAGTTTGGTTTGCCCTGTTCCCATCATGCACTGGGACAGGAACAGACTAATTTGCATATAGCCAGGTTCTGAAACTGGGATGGTGCAGTGAGCTAAAAAACGGTGTTGGATCTAGCCCTGATCTCTTGACTGGGTGAGAGCTTTCTGCTTAATTCAGAGACTCTGTCCCTCACCACCCCTTGTTCCTAATTCATTATTGTCAGTTGGGGCAGGGCAGGTGTTGTAACTAATTTTGCAACAATGAAAGCACTTAGCAAGTGCAAAAGATCACTAATCAGGAAGCACTAAGGAAGCAGGTGCCAGCTAAAAAAATATTCTGTGACACATTAATCAGCCCCAAATTAATTCAGGTCACTTGAGGCAGGGAAGGTGTGCTTTGCTTTGCCGAAAATAATGTACACTGGACAACCAGAGGGTGTGGTGATGAAACAGAGGGTGGCATGGGTGGGCCAGAGGGTGGCATGAGTAGTCAGAGAGTGGCAGTGGTGACAGAGAGTGGCAGTGATGAAGAAGAGTGTCCCAAACAGGCTGGACACGTAGAAACAACAAGTTCGCAAAACTTGCGACCCGACAGGTAAGTTCGCAAATTGCGAAATTGTAAAAACCCTCGCGAACTGGCAGAAACACGGGCGAACACAAAAAAAAATCCACAAATTCGCGGATTTTGCGGATTGCGAGTTCGCAAATCCGCAAAATTCGCGAACGCGAGATTCGCAAAATTCGCCCATGCTTAGTGTTAGCTTCTGATTTTCCGGCAATCAGGCTGGCACATAATGTTTAAATTGATTATATGACAAGAGGGGTGCATGAGAAGGACCTAGGGGGCCGTGTAAATGGAGAGGAATGCGGATTGCTAGGAGTACTAAGAGAGAAGACACAATGTTTTGTAAAATAACCAGTATTTTTTTAGAACTTTCTAAATCGAGAGAGAGAAAGCGTGAGTACGTTTTTGCCTGTGTGTATGTAACCATCCCATGTGAAATCCGACAGACGCCTCTTAACATACCTTTAGGGCAGGGCGGCTGGTGCGGCCGCACTGGGCACTGACCTGTGGAATGGGTGCCAACCTCAGGGGGGTGTTGTGTTTAGCAATAGCTTATGATTGGAGACATAAGGGACACTTTTGCCCAGTGGTAGTGAGAGAATCCGAGGAAGAGGTCATGGGGTGTGGGGGCGCCAAAAATGATTGTCGCACCGGGCGCCACCAGTGCTAAAGCCAGCCCTGTACCAGACTGAGAGCACCTGGGCCCAATTTTTTATTGGAAAATACATTTATTAGGAGGGTGTAATACCACAAACTGCCCCCCTTGAAGCCACGCCCCTGATCAGTACAGCTGAACAGGAATCTGTACTTAAGAATTTACTCCCACAAGATTTTGGCTTTTTCAAACCTGAGGTCGGCCACGATCCAGCCAGAGAATCTAGTTAACTGCATTATCAATTGCTGGCAATAACTAAGACAAAACATTAAAAAAAACAGCTATAGATCAAGCCAAAAATCTCTGTTGCCAGAGGCTCTTATGGAAGCAGGAAAACGGAAATTGGCGTAACGGCAAGCGGGGCCTTTGGCGTGCCGAGCGGTGTGCCGGACATGCGTTCAGCACACCAGCTGCCGCAACATCCATTCCTACTAAGGAAGGAGTGTGAATGGGGGCTGTGGTGCTGGTGTGTTCTGCATTAAATCCCCCCCTAACCCTCCAAACACTGAATGTATCCCTCTTGGATGGAAAATTGAAAACAAACCTTGCATCCTAGGGAAATTGACTGGTAATGGTTACCTCTTCGCCCACTTGACAGACTTTCCTCTCCACCTCACTCACCTGGGTCAACTTTCCCAGAACACCCGTCTTTACATAAACAGAAGAGAGTGCCATGGCGTGTTAACGCCTCCTGTACCCCGAGGCTCCACTCCAGTGCCATCTGGCCCCTATTATTACCGACGAAAGAAAACATTTCATGGTGGACGATGAAATAACTAAAATACTTTGACGGCAGAAAATAGATCCTTTCTTCTTAAAAGGAGGCAGGCAATTTCTTCCAAAAATGCAATACGTGAACAAATGATCCGAAATTAACACATTCTTGGCATTTTTGGTAACTCTTTTCCCATCATCTGGTACGATAAACAGCCACAAACCGTGGATGTCTTCAAAGCAATTTCTTGACGACAGCACAAAGACAAATGTATTTATTGTTGTTGGTAATTAGAATTTTACAAGCTTTTAAACCAAAAACATGGTGCAAAATACAGCTGTCTACATATTTATGAAAACCTGCTTTTTCTGGTCAACTCTCTCTCCGTGCCATGCATAACTAGCAATATATTATGCATGCATTTATAACGCTATCTGCTGTGTTAAGGCCGCCAGACAAGACCTGCTAACTCTAGGCCAAGAGGCATTGCATTAGCTACTTCTAGACAGCAGAATAACATTTAATAAGGAATATTAGAAAAAACAATAGATATGGTTTTGCAAATCTGTCGTGATTGTGATTTTGTTTTTTATTTTTGTAAGTGTATGCTACAAAAAAAATCTTGCGGCTATATCCTTGTAACAGAAATTTTACAATACAGAAAAATAATCACTGCACCTAATATTAATAAAACAGTAAGCTTGCTTCGTAAAAGGCTTCTGTACTTGAACTAAGTAGATCAGAACAAGTTACTTACCTTCGGTAATGCTCTTCCTGATGCATACTGTATCTAACTGCAGAGGACTTCCTTTGTACATACCCAGAAATGGACATGTTCTGGATTGTCTCTGAAGCGAAGGGCCTCGTACTGGTAATTCCAGAGTGGTGTGATCGTGACACTGTTCATTCTCTGTGGAGGCGAAAAGATCCAACCAGGGTATGCATCACTTGGTGAAGATGTCCTGAGCCACCTCTGGGTGAAGACACCATTTAGAGTCTGCCAGCTGCATTCTGCTGAGCGCATTTACCCTGGCACTGATGGCTTTGCCAGATGACTGGCTACTGGGGAGATCCCCTGGTGGTCCTGCCTTTCCAAGGGAGCAGTCCCTCCTGTCATAAGAGCCAAGAACCCCCGCCACTCTGCATGTTGCAGGCCCACATCTCGTTGCCCACTGGGACGTGCGCAGGTATCCCCTTGAAGGACGGGTGAAAGGTTTACAGGGCCAATCGAATGGCAAGTGCATCCAGAAGACTCACAAGGAGCTGCGAAGATGGGCAACAGCAGCCACCATAATAAACACCTGAAGGGTAGAAGTGAGGCTAAAGATATAATAGTAAATTAGGAATGTTCAAACCCCCCCACGAACCATCATGTGGGAATGCAGGACAGGTAAATGAAAGTACACATCCTGCAAGTCCAAGGGCAGTATACAGACCCCTGGATCCACTGTATGAAGAACCTGGGCCAAAGTCAACATCTTGAACTTCTTCCGAAAGCAGGTGTTCAAAAAAAGGAAGGTCCAGAATTGGCCTAAGACCTCCATATTTCTTGGGACATTAGGAAGTCATGTGAGTGGCACCCCCTGTTCTTCTCCACCTTCAGGACTCAGCATATGGCCACTTTGGACAGGAGCAACAGCACTTCCTGCAAAAGACCTGGACATTTCAGAAACACTAGAGGAGCAGAAGTGAGTCAGAAGAGCAAAAAAGCAAACTGGAAATGTTCCGACCCCAATATGAATTGAACATAGCATCTGTGGGACGGCAGAAAAGGCACATAAAAGTATGAGTCCTTGAGATCTAAAGATACCTTCCAATTCCCTTTCCCAGATCCAGAGTGAGAAAGACCCTGGGACAGAGAGGGAATCTTAAATCTGTCCTTCCATAGGAACATGCTCAAGGGTTAATGATCTAAACTGGCCTGAGACCTCTTTTTTTCGTCGGCACCTAGAACCAATGGAACTAACAACCCTCAATTTTCACTGCCAGGCAGTACCACCTCTGGACAGTTTGCACACCCAACTGAACTGATGTTCTAGCTTTCCAGATGTGTAGAAAGAATCAAATCCTGCTCCCTACCAATTGAACATGTCCCTAAAAGGGGAAATTAAAGCGGCTTGAAAGCCTTTGTGATAGGAGAGAAAGAAGATGATGTCCTTGGCGGTGTCCAAAACCTCGACTATCACCATGTCCTATTGTTCAGCAAAAAATCTAAGTTGGTTGCTGTACAGGTTGTGAGGATTGTTTGTTGCAATAAACTTGGTCTAGGGCATGCCCCCTGAATTTTCTTTACTATTAGTGAAACTGATTGGCCAAAGACAGTAGGTTCTAAGAGCAGGACATGACCCAGCTGTCTTTAAAACACCCTAAAGCAGTCTCAATCTTTTGTCTTAAAACAAAAGTAGGGAACCATCAAAAGGTATGTTTGTAGGAGAGTAGGGTCTGCAATCCTATGATCACCCAGATTTTTTGCTTTTGTTTCACTGGTTTACGACTTTCTGTGGCTGTGGGCCTGCCAATCAGACCCACAGCCTGCCTGTTCTCTTTCTAAATTACGATATGTACCCTAGGTGCATTTACCAATTGGTACTGGGCCACCTTATCAGACCCTGTAACTCAGGGCATAGGTGTACCCAGGGCCGCCAGGGGCTGCAGCATGTATTATGCCACCCCTGGCTGGCCTCCTAAATTTGACACAACTGGCTGCATGACAGCTGGGGCGAAGTCGTGTAATCACCCTTTGCTTTAGATATAGTAGCTCTATATCTAACCATACAATGGACACCCGAGTCCCTATCAGTCACTCCTATGGCAGGCCTTGACAATCCTGAAGGCAGAGTGCATGGGCTCGCGTGAACTGTGTTCTGGCCCGAGCCGAGCCGGTTGCAGCTTGCGGAGAAAAGACCCAATGGCTGTTCCATGATAACGCGTGCCACATCGGTAACTTCGGTGTCGCGTTATCGAGACATGTCGAGTAAGGTGTCATACGAATCGGGATGCTGCCCTCTCACCAACTCTGGCGACGAGGTTAGCATTCCGCCCTTCTAGAGGGACACGACATGTACGTAACTGTGAACCCCGGTTAAAGTTAACGAAAGCCTCAGCTCCACAAAATGGATGCTGCCACCACAGACACGAGTCTGACCTCCTGCCTCTGGGAGTACTTCCAGCGAGGAGCGCTTGGACAAAGGGTTTCCTGTCGAGGGCGGTGTTCGCACCGTCCCAGACAGGGTTTGTGTATTCTGGGTAGGTAGGGCTTTTGCGAGAAGGTGACTGCGGAGTGGCACCCCGGTGCTCACTACGCATCTGCCGGTTAGAACCAGTTCCAGGGGCGACAGCCCTGGCCTGGGGAAAGTCCGGCAGGGGAGAGGGGTGTAACTACCCCCCTTCCTGGTCCCACCCTTAGGGCAGGACCTAGTCATGTACCCACCCCTTTCTTTAGGATAAAGGCCGGAGCGGGGACCCTTCCAAATTAGATCATCTTTGATTCAAGAACTACTTTCTACGAAAGGACATTCAAGACTCTTCTCAAGATTTCTCCCTTGTGACTAAGGAGTAGTCACCCTGCACCAGCGGGCACCAACTAAGAACTCTGCGGTTTGCTGTAAGTCCTTCCTCAAGGAATCCGACGGCCCAGCTCGACGAGAACCGGCTTCCCTGGCACCTCTGACCTCTACCCACGTCATCAGCTCAGCTGTGATCTGTGGGTGCGACGAGACCTCGAGGGACCGGCCATCATCAGAACCTGCACGCTCTTAAAAACCAGCACGACCATCGAGGTAACTCTCTGGTGAGTGCTCTGGGGTCCGAGAAGCCCCGACCCTGAGCCGCTCCAGCTCCGAAGTGCAGTCTTCCAGCATCTCCACGATCTGCGTGGGGCCCTTCTGCTCGCTGCTCAGCACGTTGTCTGGTCACTAGCCGCTGGCTTGTGTACTTCTGTGACGACATCCGAGAATCATCACTGCCGGTCTGGTTGCTCCAGACTGGCCCTTGCTTCCATCTTTTCGAGAAGCACCCCGGACCCTCCTGGTCCACTCAAGACGCCGACAGCGTCATCCGTCGTGGGACAGCTCGCACCTCCACCGTGGTCGCCGACAACGCCTCCTGGTCCGTGAGACTGCAGAGCCTAGCGTCGCCCACTCACCTGGTCGAGGTGACGGCCAATTGGTGCCTTCCTGGTACCCTCTGACTACTGGCTAGTAGTACGAACTTGGTCCCCTCTGCTTTCAGGTTTCATCAATCTCCGATCCAGGCTTGGATCTCTACGAACTATTCAGCACTGGTCGCCGGCCAGCAACTCCTTTTCTTCCGGCTCCTGGCTCGTCAGCGAAGACCCCGACGCCTGTAAGACTTGTGCAGCCGCAGCCCTCGTGGCTAGGTAACTCGGCATTTCAGTGCCTGCATAGCCTCCTTACTCTAGGGTCCCGAGTCCCTCGCTTCCGACTTGCCTTAACCTTTCCGTGTCCTCGGACACTTGTTTTGACTGTGCACTTGAAGTATTTGCTAAAGAGATTTGGTTTGTGCTTAGTACCCTGTCCTCATAAAGAGTACAGGGCTGTTGTGATTCTTAATAAATATACTGTTTATTTTCATAACACTTGTGTGGTGTCCTTTCACTGGGTGTTCAAGGGGTACATGTGTGGTAAACAGCTGGCTTAACGCGCCCTCTCGAGTCTTTAGCCTTAGACTGCTCGTATCCACGCTACTAGGATAGCTGGTCTATAGGTTGACTTACAACCAAACACCATAAGGGTCGTTGGAACGATACATAGCGGTCGCTAGAATAGCGAACGTTGCATATCGGGCCAACTTCTCACATTGGTGAGCAGCGGTTGGGATTTGAGCTTGCTGTTGTTTTACCACACGTATCCTAAGAATATCTTGTTGAAAGATCGCGCAAGTACTGTTAGTACATATAACTAAAGCTTAGAATACTCTGAGTTCTACTGAACCAGCTGTTGTAGCTCCTCAAGGCTTAGCACACCTTGGCTACAACTCTTAGCAAGGGATCAGTAGGAAAACACATAGTGTAGGTAGGTGCATCACTTACACCACACTAGAAACAGTATGTCGGGCCAAGGAGGAAACTCTGAGTCTCCCCTTGTGTCAGTTGACCCTCCACAGGTCATCCCTTCAGGATATACTGTGCTGAGCTTCAAGGAGTTAAGACGACTGTGTCACTCCCGGAAGATTCAGCAGGGGTCTAACCCCACAACGTCCTTTCTGATTGGTCTCTTGGAGACTTATGATGCCAGGAGAGCTGAGAAACTTCGTAGCTCTTCTAATCCAGAAGGAGACATGCCTCCCCTCGAGGGAACCCGAGATGATCCTGACCTCATCCACCTCGTAACTGAGAACGAAGAGGGAGAGGAGGACGAGGATGAGGATCTCTCTGGGGACGAGGCAGAAAAGGGACAGGTAGAAGTCGTCAGACTAACACGGTCCAACTTAAGCAGACACGATAGTGGTACTGGGGGAACCCCGGCGCTACTGTCGGTTCCGCTTAACCTGGGGAATGGACGAGCCCGATCTCTGTCAAGAGACTCTGGCAGATCCCTTCATACCAACGGCTCTCACAACTCTTCTCAAAGAGGGATGACGTCCCCTCAGAGGAGAGTGTACGAAGCGAAGGAAAGGGCAGCTAATCTAAGGATCGAAAGGGAAGAACTTGCCCTGGCCAAGGAAAAGCTTGCTTTCGCTAGAGAGCAACAGTTAGGTGGGGCAATCCCCACTGGTGGCAGCAATGTACCTAGTAATAGGGAAAAGAGTTTCGATACGAAACACCTTGGGAAGATAGTGCCCCCCTTTAAACAAGGGGACGACATCCACAAATGGATTACTGCTTTGGAGAGGGCCTGCACTGTGCAAGGCGTTCCCCAGAGTCAGTGGGCAGCTATCTTGTGGCTCTCCTTTGAAGGGAAAGGAAGAGACAAGCTCCTCACCACAAGGGTAGAGGACGCTAATAATTACCAAGTCTTGAAGAATACACTCGTTGAAGGGTTCGACCTAACCACTGAGCAGTATAGGGTGCTGTTCAGGGATACCCAGAAAACGCAGGCTCAAGACTGGTCTGATTTTGTCGATTGTGCCACTAAGGCTTTTGAGGGCTGGTTGCTGGGCAGTAAGGTTACTGATTACGCAGGATTGTATAATTTGATGATGAGAGAACAAATTTTAAACAATTGTCAGAACCAGTTGTTGCATCAGCATCTTGTCGACTCGGATCTGACCTCTCCCCAAGAATTGGGAAAGAAGGCAGACAGATGGGTTCGTACGAGAGTTAAACAGAACCAGGGCCAGAATCAAGGTGGTCAGAAGAAAGCAGACCAAAAGGGTAAAGATTCTAAGGGGGAACAAAATGACCAGAAGTCTTCGACAGGTCCCCAACAACCCAAAGAGGGTGGGGGTCAGGCTCCCCAAAAGAAGAAAGAAGGCCAGTCCAAAAGATGGTGCCAGTACTGTAAAAGTAAATCTCACTGGTTTAGTGAGTGCACCAAGAAAGGAGGAGGGCAGACTCCTGCCACTGCAGCCCCTAAGGCACCTGTGCCCCCTAGTACAGTCAGCAGTGGTAGTGCGCCTCCCAAGGGTTTAGTAGGGTTAACCCTGGGTTCTGAGGGGCGTGACAACTTAGTTGGCACACTCACTCAGGCTGTCCTTGTCAGTACAGGGGACGCGGACGTGTCCCCTGACATAAGTCCCAATACGCTGGGCAAATACCGACAGACGCCTTTCATAAATGGAAAGATGGCTCAGGCCTATAGGGACACTTGTGCCAGCGTCACCATGGTGACGCCTAACTTTGTGGACCCTGGACAGATCATGCCAGGTACAGAATTCCTGGTGACCAATGCAAGCAATGTCACTACCAATCACAGTATGGCAATTGTAGCTTTCTCCTGGGGAGGGGTAACTGGCCAAAAGAAGGTTGTAGTTAGTCCAGACCTCCCAGTGGATTGTTTGTTGGGCAA
Organism: Lissotriton vulgaris; assembly: GCF_964263255.1. NCBI lineage: Eukaryota > Metazoa > Chordata > Amphibia > Caudata > Salamandridae > Lissotriton > Lissotriton vulgaris. The sequence goes on along the minus strand of NC_141687.1, from coordinate 953,053,224 downwards.
TGATTTGGAGTCGTCACAATGGTCAGAAGTGGAGCACCGGACTCACATGGAAATGTTAGGTTTGCCAGCACATGTGTTCGCTGTGACTAGGTCACAGGTCAGGAAATGCCCCACTGAACAGGTGCTGGATCCTGGAACAACGGACCAGACACCTCCCAAGAAAAAGAGCAGTAGGGTTAAGGCTGCGCCTTCCCCCTTGCCCCAGGTCGAGGATCAAGTCTCAGAGGAGGCTGACCTACAGGAATTGAGGGAAACTGAGCCTAGGGAGTTCGAACTTGATCAAGTTGAATTCTTGGGCTCAGGGGGACCCTCAAGGGAAGACCTGGGGAAGGACCAGTTAGACTGCCCTTCTCTTGAACCCCTCAGACAGCAGGCTGCTGCTGAGGCTGCTGGGAACGCCACAGGTACCCACAAGGTATACTGGGAAGATGGACTCCTGTACACTGAGTCAAGAGACCCCAAGCCTGGCATGACCAGGAGGCTGGTCGTCCCCTTGTCTCAGCGTGGTTTCCTACTTACCTTGGCCCACGAGATTCCCTTAGCAGGTCACTTAGGCCAGACGAAAACGTGGGACAGGCTTGTCTCGCACTTTCACTGGCCTCACATGAATGAAGATACCAAGGAGTTTTGCCGCTCCTGTGTCACTTGCCAAGCCAGTGGTAAGTCAGGTGGCACGACAAAGGCCCCCCTTATACCAATGCCTGTGGTGGGGGTGCCCTTTGAACGGGTGGGGATCGACATCGTCGGTTCCATGGAACCACCAACAGCATCAGGGCACAAGTTTATACTGGTGGTAGTGGATCATGCCACCAGGTACCCTGAAGCTATTCCCCTTAGGACCACTACAGCACCTGTTGTGGCAAGAGCCCTGGTTGGAGTATTCTCCAGAGTGGGCTTCCCTAAGGAGGTCGTCTCCGACAGAGGTGCAAACTTTATGTCGAGCTACTTAACTGCTATGTGGAAGGAATGTGGTGTCAACTACAAGTTCACTACACCCTATCATCCACAATGCAATGGGCTTGTTGAGAGATTCAACAGGACCCTAAAAGGGATGATTCATGGACTACCGGAAAAGCTTCGGCGTAGATGGGACGTCCTGATCCCCTGCCTCTTGTTCGCCTACAGAGAAGTCCCACAGAAGGGGGTTGGCTACAGCCCTTTTGAACTTTTGTACGGGCATCCTGTAAGAGGACCCCTGTGTTTGGTGAAGGAAGGATGGGAGAGACCTCTCAAAAAGCCGGCAACCAACATAGTGGACTATGTGCTCGGCCTCCGCTCGCGGATGGCTGAATACATGGAGAAGGCATCCGAAAACCTTAAGGCCAGCCAAGAACTCCAAAAAGCTTGGCATGACCAAAAGGCTGTCTTGACTGTTTACCAGCCCGGACAGAAGGTGTGGGTGTTGGAGCCAGTGGCCCCAGCAGCACTCAAGGACAAATGGTCCGGGCCCCACACCATCCTGGAGAAGAAGGGAGAGGTCACCTACCTGGTCGACCTGGGAACTCCCCGGAGCCCCCACAGGGTGCTTCATGTCAACAGGCTAAAAGCATATGTCGACAGGAAGGACATGAGTTTGCTCATGGCCCTAGATGAGGGACAGGAAGAGGAGAGTGACCCTCTCCCCGACCTGCTCACTCAGAATCCTGACGATGGCTCGGTAGATGGTGTTGTCTTTTGTGGCAGCCTCTCCGAACATCAACAGAGCGACTGTAAACAGGTTCTTCAGTCGTTCCGACATCTGTTTTCTCTGACACCCAGTCAGACCGATTGGTGCACCCATGAGGTCGACACTGGTGACAGCCTGCCCGTAAAGAGTAAAATCTACAGGCAGCCTGATCACGTTAGAGACTGCATCAAAAGTGAAGTGCAGAAAATGTTGGAGCTGGGAGTCATTGAACCCTCGGATAGCCCTTGGGCTAGTCCCGTAGTTCTAGTGCCGAAACCTCACACCCAGGGTGGTAAGAGAGAGATGAGGTTCTGCGTAGACTACAGGGGTCTCAATGCAGTCACTAAGACTGACGCCCACCCAATACCAAGGGCAGACGAGCTTATTGATAGGCTGGCTTCGGCCAACTACTTAAGTACGTTTGACCTGACAGCTGGGTATTGGCAAATCAGGTTAGCTGAGGACGCCAAGCCTAAAACAGCATTTTCAACCCCTGGTGGGCATTATCAGTTCGTGGTGATGCCCTTTGGTCTGAAAAATGCACCTGCCACCTTCCAACGGTTGGTGAATCACGTCCTTACTGGGCTGGATGACTTCTGTGCGGCGTATCTTGACGATATTGCTGTCTTTAGCTCCACCTGGGAGGATCACCTGGTCCACCTGCGGAAGACATTGGAGGCGCTGCAAGCAGCAGGCCTCACTATCAAGGCCACCAAGTGCCAGATAGGGCAGACACAGGTTGTATACCTGGGCCACCTTGTAGGTGGAGGTCAGGTTCAGCCACTGGAGAGCAAGATACAGTCAATCAGGGACTGGGCTCCTCCAACCACCCAGACTCAGGTTCGAGCTTTCTTGGGCCTGACTGGTTACTATAGGAAGTTTGTCAGGAACTATGGTTCCATCGTGACACCATTAAATGAACTGACAAGTAAGAAAATGCCAAAAAAGGTTCAGTGGACAGCGAGCTGTCAAAAAGCATTCGATGACCTAAAGCAGGCCATGTGCACGGCGCCTATCCTCAAGAGTCCGGACTACTCCAAACCATTCATTGTCCAAACAGATGCTTCTGAGTTGGGTGTGGGAGCTGTTCTTTCTCAACTGAATTTTGATGGTCAAGACCAGCCCATTGCTTTTATAAGCAGAAGGCTGACCCCTAGAGAGAAGAATTGGTCAGCTATCGAGAGGGAGGCCTTTGCTGTGGTGTGGGCCCTGAAGAAGCTGAGGCCATACTTGTTTGGCACTCACTTCAAGATTCAGACCGACCATAAGCCCCTCTTGTGGCTAAATCAGATGAAGGGTGAAAACCCCAAACTGCTTAGGTGGTCCATTTCCCTACAGGGGATGGACTTCACAGTGGAACATAGACCTGGTACTGATCATGGCAATGCCGATGGGCTCTCCAGATATTTCCACTTAGAACAAGAAGACTTACCTGGTCAAGGTTAGCTAGTTGTTCCGACGTTTGGGGGGGGGTCATGTAGGAGAGTAGGGTCTGCAATCCTATGATCACCCAGATTTTTTGCTTTTGTTTCACTGGTTTACGACTTTCTCTGGCTGTGGGCCTGCCAATCAGACCCACAGCCTGCCTGTTCTCTTTCTAAATTACGATATTTACCCTAGGTGCATTTACCAATTGGTACTGGGCCACCTTATCAGACCCTGTAACTCAGGGCATAGGTGTACCCAGGGCCGCCAGGGGCTGCAGCATGTATTATGCCACCCCTGGCTGGCCTCCTAAATTTGACACAACTGGCTGCATGACAGCTGGGGCGAAGTCGTGTAATCACCCTTTGCTTTAGATATAGTAGCTCTATATCTAACCATACAATGGACACCCGAGTCCCTATCAGTCACTCCTATGGCAGGCCTTGACAATCCTGAAGGCAGAGTGCATGGGCTCGCGTGAACTGTGTTCTGGCCCGAGCCGAGCCGGTTGCAGCTTGCGGAGAAAAGACCCAATGGCTGTTCCATGATAACGCGTGCCACATCGGTAACTTCGGTGTCGCGTTATCGAGACATGTCGAGTAAGGTGTCATACGAATCGGGATGCTGCCCTCTCACCAACTCTGGCGACGAGGTTAGCATTCCGCCCTTCTAGAGGGACACGACATGTACGTAACTGTGAACCCCGGTTAAAGTTAACGAAAGCCTCAGCTCCACAAAATGGATGCTGCCACCACAGACACGAGTCTGACCTCCTGCTGCTGGGAGTCCTTCCAGCGAGGAGCGCTTGGACAAAGGGTTTCCTGTCGAGGGCGGTGTTCGCACCGTCCCAGACAGGGTTTGTGTATTCTGGGTAGGTAGGGCTTTTGCGAGAAGGTGACTGCGGAGTGGCACCCCGGTGCTCACTACGCATCTGCCGGTTAGAACCAGTTCCAGGGGCGACAGCCCTGGCCTGGGGAAAGTCCGGCAGGGGAGAGGGGTGTAACTACCCCCCTTCCTGGTCCCACCCTTAGGGCAGGACCTAGTCATGTACCCACCCCTTTCTTTAGGATAAAGGCCGGAGCGGGGACCCTTCCAAATTAGATCATCTTTGATTCAAGAACTACTTTCTACGAAAGGACATTCAAGACTCTTCTCAAGATTTCTCCCTTGTGACTAAGGAGTAGTCACCCTGCACCAGCGGGCACCAACTAAGAACTCTGCGGTTTGCTGTAAGTCCTTCCTCAAGGAATCCGACGGCCCAGCTCGACGAGAACCGGCTTCCCTGGCACCTCTGACCTCTACCCACGTCATCAGCTCAGCTGTGATCTGTGGGTGCGACGAGACCTCGAGGGACCGGCCATCATCAGAACCTGCACGCTCTTAAAAACCAGCACGACCATCGAGGTAACTCTCTGGTGAGTGCTCTGGGGTCCGAGAAGCCCCGACCCTGAGCCGCTCCAGCTCCGAAGTGCAGTCTCCCAGCATCTCCACGATCTGCGTGGGGCCCTTCTGCTCGCTGCTCAGCACGTTGTCTGGTCACTAGCCGCTGGCTTGTGTCCTTCTGTGACGACATCCGAGAATCATCACTGCCGGTCTGGTTGCTCCAGACTGGCCCTTGCTTCCATCTTTTCGAGAAGCACCCCGGACCCTCCTGGTCCACTCAAGACGCCGACAGCGTCATCCGTCGTGGGACAGCTCGCACCTCCACCGTGGTCGCCGACAACGCCTCCTGGTCCGTGAGACTGCAGAGCCTAGCGTCGCCCACTCACCTGGTCGAGGTGACGGCCAACTGGTGCCTTCCTGGTACCCTCTGACTACTGGCTAGTAGTACGAACTTGGTCCCCTCTGCTTGCAGGTTTCATCAATCTCCGATCCAGGCTTGGATCTCTACGAACTATTCAGCACTGGTCGCCGGCCAGCAACTCCTTTTCTTCCGGCTCCTGGCTCGTCAGCGAAGACCCCGACGCCTGTAAGACTTGTGCAGCCGCAGCCCTCGTGGCTAGGTAACTCGGCATTTCAGTGCCTGCATAGCCTCCTTACTCTAGGGTCCCGAGTCCCTCGCTTCCAACTTGCCTTAACCTTTCCGTGTCCTCGGACACTTGTTTTAACTGTGCACTTGAAGTATTTGCTAAAGAGATTTGGTTTGTGCTTAGTACCCTGTCCTCATAAAGAGTACAGGGCTGTTGTGATTCTTAATAAATATACTGTTTATTTTCATAACACTTGTGTGGTGTCCTTTCACTGGGTGTTCAAGGGGTACATGTGTGGTAAACAGCTGGCTTAACGCGCCCTCTCGAGTCTTTAGCCTTAGACTGCTCGTATCCACGCTACTAGGATAGCTGGTCTATAGGTTGACTTACAACCAAACACCATAAGGGTCGTTGGAACGATACATAGCGGTCGCTAGAATAGCGAACGTTGCATATCGGGCCAACTTCTCACAATGTTCATGAGAAATGTCTTCTCATCACCGAAGAAACCTGTGACACGCATCCAGGCATGATGCTTGATCACAGCGCTGGTGCCCATAACAAGACCCATACAGTTTGTTATGCCCAGAGCAGTTCTCAAGATATGTTTCCCAGTATTTTGTTCATCCCGAATTGTTTGGAACAGGACTTTTCTGTATTTATTACAGACAGCCAGCAAGAGCTCGCTGGGCATATCTCAAAGGGCATGCGTGTTTCAGCCCAGGAGACAGACAGTATTCAGGGATCTAAGGGCCAATATAGCAGAAGAAAACGCCCTTTTGCTAAATGCATCAGTTTGCTTAGACTACCTATCTGGCGGCGCAGAAGATAACACATTAGGATATACCTTTCTCATGGAAGTTCTTGGGAGTTGGATGTTGAGTATGAAAGGCCGAGTCTCCAGGGCCTGGCCATTGTTGGCTATCTAGTAGGCTACTGACTTGAGGAGCAGAACACAACTTCATCCGTGATGCAGTTAGGCTGTCTGTGGGCAAAATTTGCAAAAGAGACTCTTTTCTCAGTGAGGGGTCTTAGTGAAGACTAACTCTGTCTCAGGAGATATGTCTGGCCACTAGCATTTTTCAAATCCAGGAATAGTCCAGCATCAGTATAATGAGAAGGAAGTAAAGGCCACCTCCTCCACTGTAGCTGGTATTGGTGCTGGACAAACCAGCACAGGAGTGGCGTCCGGAGCCAAAGTGGAGGCATGGGTCAGTTCGGGCAAGGAGCCTAACAGGGTCAGTCAGCATTGTGAGGGGGACCTGCTGGTGTGTGACATTCATGAAATTTGGAAGGATATTATTTAGGGGTCGTTATAACCAAAAAAGTTGGGAGCAGACTTCTGAATCCACTTGGAAGGGCTCAGAAAGAAAGGAACTGACATCAACATGCAGGGGACTGCCAATGTGTGGCTCCATCCCGCCATTGCTGCAGGCAGTGTTAGGATGCAGCGGAGTTCAACGGTGCTACCTATCGACACGCAGAAGCAGCTGCTTGAAATGTCCAATCTAGTGCCTGGGAATATTCAGGAGCTAAGCAATCTACAGGTAGAAATGTCCATCAGAAATCCTTCTTTTTACTTTATTGCACATCACTTTAAAATATGATTATAAATGGTGCTTAGAAAAGGTGGTATTGGCTTTGAATTACTGTAAATTGAAGAGCTAGTTAAAACACACAAAGATGAGTAAAAGAAGAAAAAGGAAAAAGCAAGGATGGAAAAGGCACTTTTAACGCATAGGCCCACCAGTCCTGTCACTAAAGTACACTTCTTTTTAGGTATACGTGTCCTGATCAGGCAAAATGCCATCTCTCGCTTTGAATGGAAAGAAAAGGACTAAAGTTCCTCTCTTTACATATATGTGCATTTCATATTTATGATTTTTTTAAATTACATTAGGCTAGATGTTTTGATTGCAAACCCCGTCATTTGTAAAATCATTAGGTTTCCACTGGAAAATACCATTTTATGTACAAAACCCATTTTAAGATTTAGAAAAGCTTTTCCTTCTAAATTGAGATTCAGTAAGCTATACACCAATGGTTTCAGACCTCAACTTCGGTAGCAAACTATTGACCAGTTAACATCTCGGAGGGGGTGGTAACTGATTCGCAGATGGGAAGGGGATCCTCTGATCACCCCTTCCCATTCAGGAATCATGTTGGCAGGCTCGGGGGAAGTAGGTCATGGAGCACAGGCGATGCGGGACCCGGCATGGTAAGTTTTTTTTTTTTTTTTTTAATACCCCCGCGCGAATCCCCACTGCCCCCCCTACCCGCGAGTCACGCCGGCCGCGACTGTCCAAACCTTTCCGGCCTACCAGGAAAACGCCTGGTGCCTGCTACGGCCGGTCTGGCCCTGGTTGCCCTGCTTTTAAACTTGGTGTACATGACCTCTTTCTGGGCACGGTTACAGCCCTGGGTTCTCTTTTTAGCTGTCAGAGAAGGCATGAAGCACACCTTGGGTAGAATTGACCTGATATTGCTTCTGTCCACCTCATGTTTAAAAAAAACATATCTGTACCTTGTGTCATGTACTGCTTGACGGATTTTCAGCTTTCAGTGAGTTTAGGGATGCGAATATTAAGGACTGGTGGGAATGGAGGATGTTGAAAAATTACTTTAGGAACCTAATTGCTTCTTGTCGTCCTAAACAGACACTGGAAATGCGAGGTGCCTTTAAAACAGTCGCCCTTTGCCCTGCATGGAAAAATTGCAAGTGCGAAAAAAATTGGGGTAGGAATGAAGAGTTTGAGCTTTGGGAAGATGGTGTTGTCAATTGTGAAAAATTCCGAATTGCTCCTATTTTGGCAGAATACCCTTCTATCCCAAAAAGAAGAGCCTATTCGATCTCAAGGTCAATCTTAATGAAAGACCTTAACAAGCATTTACAATGCAATGGTTTCGCCTTTGGAAAAGTTAGAGCTATTGCCATTGTAAATGACAATGCCATTTATTTATCTGTTTTCAAAACCAACACATAAATAAAAAGTTTGTCATCCAATGCCAATAGCTAAAACTTTTCCAAAGGCGAAACCGTTGCATTGTAAATGCTTGTTATTATATGCCCGTGCTCCTCTCTGTGGTGCTGAACATTAGCATGCCACCCTATGCTTACCACCTTTCATTCCATTAATAAATTCTACTATTTCTGTTAAGCAGAAAAAACTGGTTGCAAATTGCAGCTTTTAATAGCCTCCCCACGCCCAAAGGGCTACCATTAGTCAGAAACCTATGCAACCACTTTTTTTCAGAAGGTTCCTTTATTCATAGCGTGCACTTATTTTCTAAATGTTCAGTCCATTGCAAAAAAAAACCACACATTGCCATTTACAACCCCAAAAGCTCTAACTTTCGCAAATGTGAGACCAATTGAGAGAAGTAAAAGGTAGCTCACAGATAATTATGTACTGATTATCCTAAACATTTTAGACTGATGACGAAATGAGGTTTTTGATCACTTCAAACTGCATGTATACTAAAATAGGCTCATAGCGGTCAGTACGCCACTATCACTGCTCATATTTCCTATAAGCGATTAAAGTGAATAGAAACGTAACGTGCACAAGGCACTTGAACCGAGGTACGTTATAATATGTACTAAACTGTGAAACATGAAGAACGATGCAAATCCACCATACATTAAAATGGGCCACGAATAATGCACGAACTTCAAAACGACACAATCTAAAAGTCCCCTCCGTCTAGATTCATTAAACAAAACTGCTTAACATGTTCTTACTGAATGCCCTTCGTTATACTACCACCTCAAATTTGCATTACTCCATGCCGTGACAAGACAGTCCCGTTCGTGTCACTTGAACACCAAATGAACTATTCACTATATACCACATGTCTCACCTCAGGAACCCTGCCTCGTCATGTAACTCGCCTCCTCACATCCCCAATTTAAGGTCAGTACTTCCGACCCGGGGTTTTTAAACGCAAAAATTCGTAGTGCCTAGAGTGGTAATCAAAGTAGGTCAATAAAAGCTAATAAAAACTCTAACTTCCAGAATATATTAGTGTTGCTATAATGCAGCCTTGGGCTCAAATCATTGCCCGTCGAAACAGAAAGGTAGCTACTCTACCGATATGTATAGTTGTATTGAGGAAGCTACATCAACAAGACGCTTTAATATCAGTTGTCCGAAAGCTGCACCATATATTGAATGACACACTACAAATATAAATATGTGTATATCTATTCCCCGAAGCACTACAACTCCAAAACTCAGAGTTCTCGGCTGCCCGTCGTCCTCCATGGCTTCCTTTTGACAGGTGAGCGCGTCTCTCAAACGAGAGAGCGAGCCCAGAGTAGAAAAGTCCCAGACCTCTCAGTATAAACGCTGCAGGCTCTGCAGATTCAAGAGCCGCAGTCAGGGGAAACAAAATGTCGGCAGGCATCCAGTCAGGAAGGCGCTTACAGCGCATACTCGTAGCATTCCCGTCTGTTACGGAAGCGAAGCAATTCGCGTCCATAGATACCAAGGAAAGGCACGTAAGGCGCAGTGTCACGCAAGGTACCGACAGAAACTCTGATAGCTGTGTTTCAACAGGAAAACCAGAATGAGCAGTGATAGTTATTAACATGCTTATGTTGGTAAGACTATTAATACAGATCAGTTAAAGTAACGCAACATATTTATAAAAAATTTTGATTTGTAGATAATTTGGAAAGTCTCTTGGCGGGAGCAGGGAGGGGGGCGGGAAAGGAACGGACAACGGGAGGGGGGGCTGGGAAAGGAACGGACAACGGGAGGGGGACAGGAAAGGAACCACTCACCTGGACTTCCTCGGCCGGCGGTCGGCCGCCAAATGGCCCAAACAAACCTCGACGAGACAAAAAAAAAAAGCCCCGCCCACCGCCGCATGACGTGGCCAAAAGCGAAAGATTCTCAGGAACGCCCCCGAATCTGGTCCGGCCTTGACGGACAGATCCGGCACCCAATGGCTAGCCTCCATTTATGGAGCTAGCCAATGGGAGCCGGGGGACGTTCCTGAAGTCCTTATTGTAAACAATGGATTTCGCCTGCGCCGAAAAGCTGCGCAGAGCGCAGCCTTCTGCAGGCGAAACCCAAAAAGGGAGGGCTCTGTGCAGAAGGCATGGCTGGTGAGGCGGACCCAAAAGCATGGTGGTTCCATACCTCTTTAACGGCCCAAAACACTGGCGGCATGGACAAGCACGTTTGTTATGCATGGGTGGAAGAAAGGAAGAAGTAAGTCTTTAGGATGTACTTGAGCTTCAAAAGTTTTTTTTAATTTCAAATCTTTTTATTTTACACGGTAGAAACAGAACATCGGGTCAGATACACACAGCGTTATGCCCACAACCCCATGTAGGGCCGGCCGCGCAGCATATAATTAAAAAAAAAAGAGAGCAATAGTGTAGGAATTTTTTAAACACAGCATGTCGCCTACAACCTGTGATGGGCCGGCCGCATGGTAAACTTTTACAGGCAATATCAATTAGTTGTGGTGCTTCGCAGGACCCTTGAAAACCGTTAATACTGCAACAAGGGCAAGAGGCCCAGAAGAGAAGAAAGCGAAAGAAACAAAGAAACAAAGAAAAGGTAGACAGACTCGTGGGCGGGTTGGAGGAGAAGGAGTGGGATAGTCGGGGTCAACGATCCAGGTCAGTGAGGAACATTACACTCCATGCCTGGAGAGCACGCGCTGGGTTGGGCCTATTGCGGGAGCAGCTTGCCAGGGTCAGACGGGAGGATAACATTTTCGAAAAGGCGCAGCGCTCGCAGCTTGGCAGGCAGGTATCGGGCATGCTCCACCTTACAGAGATACTTAACTAAGGGTTGCCAAACTGCAGTGAAGCGGGTATCACATGCTTGTATTCGCGCTCTAAGGAGCTCCATGGTTATGACATGCCATAAGCGCACATACCAAGCAGCGATAGGGGGCGCCTCTAACTTTTTCCAATATTGTGCAATAAGTTGCTTGGCTGCTCCAAGCATGTGCAGTGCTATGATCCAATTTCAAAAGGTTTTTTAAAAGTTGGAGATGTGGTTTTAGGGCATTCGAGAATGTTGATGATTCATATAAAGACTTACCTCCACATTTTGTGCATTCGGCCAGGCTGAAGGGGAGCAGATTCTGTGTAAGTGATTAGTCTTAAGCCATTTGCTTATGGGACAAAGCTGTAATCCCTTGGAGAAAAAGCTATGAAATGCAGCGCCATCTCCATTAGGTACAGGATCTTGAATTTAGATGTCTCATCTATTGGAAGGAGTAGATGAGAAGGTATTGCCCTGTGCTTTCAGACCGAATGTTAAAAGTCTTGCATGATTCTAGAAATATTGAAATATGCAGAGAGCTATTTTTGTAAAACCAATGTGTAGGACATTACAGTAATACAACTATGGTTTGACCATAGCAAGCATCAGTACCATTGTCTGAGGGAGTCGAAGGAGGAGGAGGACACTCAGGCTGGCAGAGTTGGTAGCATACATAGTTGGATACTGCATTTGGTTGTGGCGTGAAGGAAAGGGGGTGACGAACAGCAGCCCTAAGTCTCACATGTTATGCACTTAAAGGTGCCTCTTTAAAGCTAGATTCAGAGAGGGGGGAGTTGTATTGTCTGTGGGCCCATAAGCAGGATCTGACTCAGCAGGTCCTGTTTGCCAACTATTTAACTATTCTATTCCCTGTTCCTTGCTTTATAATTTCCTAAACATTTTGTTGCATCTGCAAACCGATGTTTGGCATGTAAAAAACTGTACTTAAGTAAATGAATATATACCCAATCATTTAACTCACTCTGCATTGGGGGAAGAAACTGTCCTCAAAACTCTCATTAATAAACCACATCTCTCTCAGCGAAGCATCTCCTTTGAGATGAGTCAGGCAGCGGTACTCGACTGCACAGGCGCCAGAAGGGCCTGCGGCTCTCCAAAGAGCTCTGTCTGCTAATTGAGACTGTTGTATCGGTGAACACGCTCCATCATGCGTTTCCCCTATTCCTTCCTGATTTGCACTCGTAAAAGTTGTTAGTATTTGTGAAATGTGAGTAATACAACAATCAAACTAGCGTGAGAGGGAAGGTGCCTGAGAACGAGTCAACCACTAAAGATAAAAGATTCATCAGCTGAAGGAGAAGCATCTTCCGGGTGCTCGAGCAGAGGTTCAGACTCAGGCCTGGCGGGGCTATGTGTAATACACTGTCTGGTTCCCATGGCGATCTCAGAGATGCTGGTTGCCTAGCAACAACAACATCAAATACAAAGTAGAAGGAGCGCCACCGGAGAGCAATCTAGCGGAGATCCGGAGGTGTAGGTTTGTCTGACTCCGGCCAGTTCAGACCGGTGCTCTGCTCTGAGGACCGGATAGGCGTACTGACACTTCTCCGGGGGTCTGTTAAACAGAACATCAATAGCTGCAGGAGGAAACCTTAGGTGGGCGTGACTCCTATCCCGCCACAAATCACAGCAACACAAGCAACAGCCGCGATCCGCTCCTAACACTCCACGAAACATGCCCGATACTTAGTGGCGAGACTGGTAGGCTTACACTTCTGCACAACACGGCCCGGCGGTTCACAGCACGACTCACATCCACAACAGCTTAGGGGCTGCCCTACGGTCAGAAATATAACCCCGACCCGAACTCACGATGTATTTCGGAAATGCACTCAATACACTTGCAATGCACGGCTGGCCGAAAACACGACCGACTCCAGGAGAGAAGGAGGAGGCGCCAACCTGCAGAAAGCACAATAAATGCTCCGGGCGAGAGAAGCCACCCGCTGGAAACACGGTCACTTCTACCAGAGCGCGGCAGTCTACAGCACCAACCAACATACAGCGGCTCCTTCCACGGGCATTGTCTCACCCTGTCCCCGAATGACTGCAACTGATGTAAACTGGCGACCACCTGCTGAGCGCACCACTTCCTACCCTGAGCCCCAGGCAGCTCCTCGTTTCAACCGGTCTGGGGCGTACAGTAAAGGTATCGGAGAGAGCCACTCCGGGCTGCACCCAGGAGCCGTGCTGAGGCCGTACGGGCGACTCCTGCCTCAAACTGAAGGATCTTTATGAGCCACCCACCCGCCGTCACCAGGTAACACTGCCATGTTCCGCTGCTGCGCCCATGACCCTGTGCAGCCCTGCCCCCCCCCCCCACACACACACCACGCGTGCCCCGCGTCTTCCTGCTCTATGGCCCCGAAGCAAGATGTCTCGCGCTCATCACACTCTCACTTGGCACGTCAGATGCGGCCAGGCTTTGGATTTCACTAGCGAACACTTCGTATCTGCTCTCGCCCTTGTGCACTAAGTCACCACGGGGTCAACGAGTTGTCCAAAGCCCCAGACAGGAGCTCCCTGGCTGCCGCAGAGTGAAAACACGACTACTGTCATCCTCGTGAGCACCTCGAGGCTAGCGCCCTGAGGCCCGAGTATATGGAGCGTGTCCGTGCACCGAAAACACGATCTGTGGTTGGATCAGACAAGCGGCCCTTCACCGGTCTCCACACCTCCAGGTAAAGCCCCTGCGCCCTGGTGACCACGCGCGCAAAGAATGACATGGGCAATACTTCCTTGTCTCATATTATGCCCACCCAAATGAGCCTAAATATGGGTAATCAGGAAGTTAAGCATTCCGAACGGGACCTCTGTCACATTTGGACATGTCGTGTCCGATCTGGAACCTCTGGGCAACAGGGCAAAAAAATAGACCTGCTATATAAGTCTATCTGCAGCAAATAAGTTGTTTACACAGCTACTTTTCTAGAGAAATAATGTTCTCAAACCGTTGCATCGTGCTTCAGGTGCAGCTCCTCCGCCGATGGCCCAATCAGGTCGCTGCTTTGCAGGCGAGCCCTCACAACCACCCGGGAGTCAGCCAACGGCAGTGCGGCTCCCGGGGCAACCCACGATGACGAACCTTGAGCGGCCAATCCCTGCACAGCTTCAGTAGTGACGCGACGGCGCACGGGCCAATCCCGTCGCGGCGTCAGTGAGGGGGCTCGACTCCTGTGGCCAATGGGAGCGCGGCGGCTTCGATCTCAGCTACCGCAGCTCCCGGTCACGAACACAGCTTGCAGAGGGTGTTTCTGGCCCCGGGCCGCGACGGTGATTTAGCGGCCAGAGATTTTCGGGCCGCAGATCGCGGTCAGCCTGCTTCCTCGCCAGCAGATCGACACGGGGGATTATAAGGCACAGGGAAACACCACGGGTCTCCCCTCACCCCTGAATCTGTGCCGATGAGCACAGCGATCGGGCCAGCTCTTCTCGGGGGCGTTCCCGGCTTTTGGCTGACGTATCATGACGTAGCCAAAAGCCAAAGATTCTCGGGAACGCCCCCGTGTCTGGTCCGGCATTGACGGACGCCTCTCTGTTCCAATGGCTAGCCTCCATTTATGGAGCTAGCCAATGAAGCAGAGAGGCGTGTTCAAGTCACCCATACTAGAAACTACAGATTTCTCTGGAGGAGGAGCCTGACGGCTCCGCCCCCCAGCGAAACCTAAAAACAACTCCCCCGTGAGTTTGCTCATCGGTCATGAGAGCTCCCTCTGAAGTACATTAGCTGCTGATGGCCTTCTTCCTTCCTAAAAACGCTCTTTTTTATTTCAAAAAGATTTTATTGGCTGGTTCTCATGGCTGTCCTTAACTGCAAGAATGCAACATGAATTAGCCACGGACTAAGCCAATCCTCAAGTGTCAGCAGATAAAGAAAGGATACTTGTCGCAAGATCAACTTTATTGATTGTGCTACAGCCCTGCAAGTGCCGCACATTTGCGACAATTCCCCGTCCATGCGGGGATGCTAGAAAATTGGCAATATGCGGTAGTTTAAACCAAGATGCGTGGCACTTGGCAGGGCTGCAAGTTCCTGTTCAGTCAAACCTGTTAATCTGCAACTCCAGGGCTCGAGTAGGGGTTCCACGCAGGTAGACGGCATCCGCCCACTTATTTTACCGGGAGCTCAATAACTATAAACTGCAACTGAGTGCAAGCCACCTTTCATGACGTCACTTCCAGTCGCGACGTCAGCGTCCCCCCCACTTCTTTTTTTAGGACTTGTGCCCTGTGCACGTCTGATATTTGAAAATTCAAGGACTTGAAATCAGTGTTGCTTTTTGTAGCCTGTGCAATCTATTGTGAAATTAACATCTAAAGTGATTGCATTTTCTCGATACTTTACACTTTGATGTAAGAAATAGCTTCACCAAAATGTATAGAATGATCCAGCTTGCTAGTAATAATTCAAACCTAATGCGTTCATCTCTTTGGTTTTATGTACTATGAACACATTTTGTAAAACGCCAGACAACTCTAATTCAGGGTCTTGACACGTGTGTACACAGCATCCATCTTAGAATGTTTTTTCGTTTAGGAAAAGCCATTCCAAGATGGCCACCATGTGCCAGTACATTAGTGTAACACACCAGTGGCCATTTCTGCTTTTATTATCGTCCAGTTCCAATATAGCAGATGGCCATTTTAAAATAGTAAATAAAAATAAAATATAGAGTTTGTGGAAGTGCCAGTGCAAGCAAACATTAACAATGGCAGTAGGTTAGCACTTGCCTTTTTCAGGAAAGGCTTATCGGCTTTGCTTTGTTTATGCTCGCCTTTTAAAGGCAAAAATTATTGGCTTGTTTTTATAACTTAAACTACCCGGAATACATGGAAAAGATCTTTACAATAAGTAAACTTACTTTTGAAAGCTCTTTTCAAAGTTACATAACATCTAATTTAGTCTGCATTTGTGATCACCTCACAGACAATGAAGAGACTTTGCCTTCTTCCCGCTGCCTCCCCACCCCAGCGTGTTCTTGCTCCTACCTCCCAGCTGCTCTCCCTCCCTAACCCCAACTTAATGGCAGCCGCTGCACGACAAGGCGAGCAAGACATCTGACTCCTGGTCAGGGTAACTGCTCTTCACTCTCGTAGCTCCGTCTTTAAGGCACTGCCCCCAGCTCCTTCTGGTGACCCAGGTAGTTGTTTGTGGCCCTCCTCCACCCGCAAGGTCCTGCCTGCGTCTCATCCCTGGTGGTCCAGTGGAAGCGCCTGCTCTTCTGCTGGTCCGCGCTGTCACCCTTTTTCTGTTTTCTGTTTATTCTGTCTTTTTCTGTTTTGTTTTTCTGTCTGTGCCTTTTTTGCCTGTTTCTCTGTTTGACTCTTCTCTTTCCTTGCCTTTTGCCTTTGTCCCACTGCAGCTGCACCCGCGTCTTCTCCACGCCCAGCGTGTTCCCGCTCCTGCCTCCCAGCTGCTCTCCCTCCCCGACCTCTACTTAATGGCAGCCCTGCAGCGGGCTCGCCTCTGGCACGCCAAAGGCAAGTTAGTCTGCGCCGGTCCCTGACCAGTGCCAGGGACCCTGGTCCCCCTACCCTACACGGGTATGACCCCAGCACTCTACACACACAAGTTACCACTTGTGTAACAA
Organism: Lissotriton vulgaris; assembly: GCF_964263255.1. NCBI lineage: Eukaryota > Metazoa > Chordata > Amphibia > Caudata > Salamandridae > Lissotriton > Lissotriton vulgaris. The sequence goes on along the minus strand of NC_141687.1, from coordinate 953,036,762 downwards.
TAGATCTGTAAGAGAAATTAGTTTGTGATAGATTCCTTACCTTAGAGTATCCCCAGGCGTCAGACTGGATCCAGAACGTTTTTGCTTAGCAGTACCCCTGCGCGTCAGTAGGTGGCGTCCTGTGGCTCCACGTCCGTCACTGGTGTCGTAGGCGCCAAGATGACGTCAAGGAGAGTATTTAGGCGCCACCCATGCGTGCCAACATCTGTTCTGTGCACGACTTTCCACGCCAGGAACGCAGAGCCATGGTAGATACTGACCATTGGTGCATAAAACTAGGGCCCTAAAAGGGATGACCTTAACCCTAGTAATCAGTTCGCAGACGGGGAGGATGGGTGGATCGGTAAGGAATCTATCACTAACTAATGTCTTTTACAAATATATTGTTACACAAGTAGTAACTTGGGCATCTGAAAGAGATACGTTAGTGATAGATTCCTTACCTTAGGATAGATACCCTAGCAATACCAACCCCGATGGTGGGTCTGTGAACAAGATTACACCAGAAAGTCACGGAGCACAGAACTGCCAAAGAAGCGGTCCTTCCAGACTTGACTGTCAAGGCAATAGTGCTTGATAAACGTGTGCAGCGAGGCACACGTAGCTGCCTGACAAATGTCCTGCAAGGGAACGCCGCGTCCCAAGGCAGTAGTGGCTGCCGTTGCCCTGGTGGAATGGGCACGCAGCCCCACAGGCGGCTCCTTCTTAGCCAAGGAGTAACATGCTTTGATGCACAGAACTACCCACCGGGAGATGGTCTGCTTTTGCACGTCCCCGACCTTTTTTGGTGCCCAAGTATCCAACAAAGAGCTGGTCATCCACCCTGAACTGTTGTGTACGCTGCAGATAGAATGCGAGTGCCCGTTTTGAGTCCAGACGGTGGAGCCTCTCCTCCTCCCTTGGTGGATGCGAAGGCAAAAAGAAGTGATGGTCTGCCCGATGTGGAAGGGCCAGACAACCTTTGGTAGAAAAGACGGACGGGTCCTTAAAACCACCTTGTCCGGATGAACAGAAAGGAAAGGAGGTTTGGAAGAAAGAGCCTGGAGCTACTTCACTGTTCTGGCAGATGTGATGGCTACCAGGAAAGCAGTCTTTAAAGTGAGAGGACTTAAGGGACAGTTATGAAGGGGTTCAAAGGGAGATCACATCAGAAAGGTCAAGACAAGATTTAAGTCCCACTGAGGCATTATGAAAGGTACGGGTGGAAACGTATGCATAATGCCTTTAAGGAAACGGTTAACAACGGGGACTTAAAAGAAAGAAGGCTGATCTGGAAGCCGTAGAAAGGCAGAGATGGCCGAAAGATAACCTTTGATAGTGCCCAGAGCAGATCCCTGCTGGGCCAAAGATAGAAGGAACAGAAGGACCTCAGAAAGAGGGGCAGAACGGGGATTCACAGCCTTTGCTGTGCACCATGCCACATATTTGTTCCACCTGCAGGCGTATACCATTTTAGTGGAAGGACGCCTGCCTGCCAGAATGACATCACAGACTTCGGGGGGAAGATCGAAAGCTGTCAACTGTCGCCGCTCAATCTCCACGCATGGAGGGGGAGACTGGACAGGGTCGGGTGGAGGACCGTCCCCTGCTGCTGCGACAGAAGAGGCAGTCGGATCGGGGGAACAATCGCCATGCTGAGTAACTTGGGATACCAGTATCTTTGTGCCCAATCCGGAGCCACAAGGATGACTTGGGCCCGGTCGCCCCTGATCTTCAGCACTATGGGTAAAAGTGGTATAGGCGGAAAGGTGTACAACAGACCGCAAATCCACTCGTGATGAAAAGCGTCGCCAAGCGAGTGCCGCCTTGGAAATTTCAACGCACAGAACTGATGACATTGCGCGTTCTCTTCGGTGATGAATAGATCTAACCAAGGCATCCCCACTACTGAAAGAGACCTTGCAGCATGTCAGAGTTCAGACGCCATTCGTGATCCATCAGGCACCGGCGGGTAAGTTTGTCTGCCCTGGCGTTCAGAGAACCTGCCAGGTGTTGAACCACCAAGCTAAAAGCATTTACTTCCGGTAACTGATGCGGGACTTTTCCAAATATCGGGTTTAAAAAACGAGGTTAAAAAACGAGAGCGAAAAGGTTGGCTTCAGTTGCAGTTAACTCGGCACGGAGCTCCTTTTTCGAACGCGAGACATGATCCACAGAAACTCGTTGTAGCCTCCAGAAGTCTGGGATCACGACCTACGCTTGTGACAAAGCGGCTCACAGGGGGGACAAGGGACCATTTTTTGGGACAGATTTTAAACCTGGCTACCAGACGTGCCTTATATTTAAGTCGCTTTCTCTACATCAACTAGGGATCACAACCCATATTATTGAGGATTTATTTACCCCAGAGGTTAACAACTTGGCAAACTCTATACAGCGAAACAAAGTTTGCATATAATTCATTTAATTGGTATTTTTCGTAGTTGTGGCTCCCCATCGGCTCCTTTTACTACAGCATTCTGGGCTCTGATTTAGAACCCATTTGCAGCACAGACATCAAATTTATGGTTTTTCTTGAATTCATATCATGGCTTTCTGACGAAGGCTGATAGCCGAAACGCGCGTAGCAACTATAAAACTTTTAGCCATGTCAACAATGATTGTATTTTGTTTCTCAAAGTGTCCGTTCTGATCTAATTAATTCTGAAAGTGATTATTGAATCTTACAGACTGTGACGTTTGAATATGTACTAGCATAGAAGAAAACAAGTTACTTACCTGTAACTTTGTTTCCCCAGTATTGGTAACTTTCATAGATTCCCATGCTTTGTATCATTCCCCGTCGTCGGAATGGGAGACTCGGTAAATAAAAAATATCATAACCATAGGTACAAAAGAGAAAACCAGGCCTAGGCCTCCTCTAATTTTGTAGCATATCACCCTCTTTGTGTAAAAGAGACCAAACTTTCCGCAACAACCAATCAGAATAGCCCCCCCCATAGAACCTTCCTGAGAGAGCCTCAGAGCCTCAGATTTTCGTAGCCGTTGTGCAAACAGCCACTATCTCAGTAAAAAGGCCGAGCTTTCCCAGGGGAGGAGGGTGGGCGCATGGGAATCTATGAAAGTTACCAATGCTGGGGAACCAAAGTTACAGGTAAGTAACTTGTTTTCTTACCCCAGTATTGGAACTTTCATAGATTCCCATGCTTTGTATCAGAGTAGCTAGCAGTAAGCCATAAAAACACATTTTGTTACATGAATCTTATGACATGACAACATAGGTATCCTCATAGGAAACAAATCAATCATAGAAAGAACACGAAAAGTGATACAAAATGTGCCATACAGGAAGGAGGGATTGTAGGGAAAGCTCACCTCTCATTGAAAAAGATTCCTGAAGACTGCTTGTCCAACAGCAGCGTCATCCTTCACTGTAGACTCTAAGCAGTAGTGCTTCGTGAAGGTATGTGTACTGCTCCACATCGCTGCCCTGCAGATGTCTTTGATAGGGACTCCAGAAAATAGAGCCACCGAAGATGCCACTGACCTCGTGGAATGTGCACGGACTTTCGTTGCAAGTGGTTTTCCCGCTCCTTGGTGGCAGAACTGAATAGCACTGGAGATCCATCGGGAAATGCTGCTCTTGGTAAGCGGAAATCCCTTCCGCTGAGTACTGTAAGACACAAACAGTTGTGATGATTTCCTAAAAGATTTTGTGCGCTCTAAATAGAACTTTAAACACCTTTGAACGTCCAAAGAATGCAAGTATCTTTCTGCTGGAGCAGTAGGTCGTGGAAAGAATGACTTCAAAATCAAAGGTTCATTCAGATGGAATTCAGCTGGAACCTTTGGGATGAACTTTGGATTGGTCCGAAGGATTAAGACATCCCGCTTGAACTGAAGAAAAGGTTCCACTATTGACAGCGCCTGAAGCTCACTAACTCTCCTTGCCGATGTCAGAGCCAACATGATAGGTATTTAAGGTCCGCCTTGTGGATGGGTTCAAAAGGAGCTTTCATTAGCTGAGCTAACACCAAATTAAGCTGCCAAATTGGAGGCGGAGGACGGACTGGGGGATACATCCGAAACAGGTCTTTTAAAAACTGCTTGACAATCCCAGCGGACCAAAGAGAAGGACCTGAAAATGTCCGTCTGAATCTTGAGATGGCTGCCAGATGAACTTTCACAGAAGAATTAGCCAACCCAGATTTAGCCAGTAACAGGATATACTGTAAAATCTGATGTGGAGCTGAAGTGTAAGGATGGAGATGTTGCTTCTGACACCATAGGCAGAATCTCTTTCATTTTGCCTTATATGTCTTGTTAGTGCTTGGAGCTTGAGCCTGAGACAACACATCCCTACACTCCTTTGGTAGGTTCAGATGTCAGAACTCCCTGTATTCAGGAGCCACGCTGTTAAGTGAAGCGAGCTCAGATCCGGATGGAGCACTTGACCCTGAGACCTCGACAACAGGGAAGGAACCAGTTCAGGCGAATTGGATGATCCTGAGAGAGCAATGGGAGCTCCGTGTACCAGAACTGCCGGGGCCACGCTGGTGCAATCAAGATCATTTTGCACGGTTCCGCCTTGATTTTCCTGATTAACGTCGGAATTAGAGGTATCGGTGGAAAAGCGTAAAAGAATGTGCCGTACCAGGCAATCGAAAGCGCGTTCCCCAAGGATCCCTTGATGGTGATCCCTGCTTGCATAGAACCGGCATTTGGTGTTCTCCGGAGTCGCAAACAGGTCTATGGTCGGGGTCCCCCAGACTGAAAACACCTCTTCCAGAATGGTCTGGTCTTACTCCCATTCGTGATTGGTCGATTTCTGACGACTTAGTGCATCCGCTGTTATATTGAGCGAACCTGCAAGGTGTTCTGCTGTTAGAGCAATCTTGTGAAGGATTGCCCAATCCCAAATCAGTTGAGCTTCCTTGGACAGAGTTTGAGATCTTGTTCCCCCCTGCTTGTTGATATAGCGCATGGCCGTAGTGTTGTCCGTCCAGACCAGCACTGAATGAATCCGAATTCGTGGCAGAAAAGCCTGTAAAGCTAATCGGATGGCTTTGAGCTCTAACAGGTTGATGTGGCACTGGCGTTGACCTGGATCCCAGTGTCCACTGACTAGTAGTTCCTGGAGCACCGCTCCCCAGCCTTCTAATGAGGTGTCAGTGGTGAGAACCATGGGAGACGGAGGAAGCATGAAAGTCAAGCCCTTGGCGATGTTGTTCCTCACTAACCACCAGTCGCACGCCTTTCTCATCTCTGGTGTTACTGAAATCTTGTCGTCGAAAGAGCCTTCTGGTTGGTACCATTGTTTGTCGAGCTGCTCTTGCAGAGGACGCATTCGCAGCCTGCAATGGAGAATTAATGGTATGCAGGATGAGATCGATCCGAGCAGGGACTTGTAGAGCCGTACTGACAGAGATTTCTTTTTGAGTAATTGGCGAGCCGAAAGCATCAATTTGTTTTGACGATCGTCTGTTGGGTAAGCCTTGCAGCGTTTCGTGTCCAGAATGGCCCCTAGAAACTTTGCTGACCTGGACGGTTGAAGAACTGACTTGTTCTTGTTGAGCTGAAGGCCCAGGAGATTGAACAATTGAATGCAGGTCGTAATGGCCTTGGAAGTTTCTTGGAAAGATGGAGTTTTGACTAGCCAGTCGTCCAGGTAGGGAAAAACTTCCAGAGATTGTTTCCTGAGGAAAGCAGCCACTGGGGCCAATACTTTCGTAAATATCCTTGGTGCAGACCGTAGACCAAAAGGAAGCACCTTGAATTGGAAATGGCTCTTGCCTACTGTGAAGCGCAAGTATTGCCTGTGAGATGGGTGGATCGGCACATGGAAATAAGCATCCTCTAAATCCAGAGCCGCCATGTAGTCCCCTGGATTTAAAAGACGAAGAATATCCTGGAGAGTGACCATCCTGAAGGACAGTTTGATAAGATAGGTGTTGAGCTCCCTTAGATCTAATATGGGACGCCAAGCTTCCGTTGTTTTGCGAACCAGGAAGAACTTGGAATAAAACCCTTTTCCTCTCTGCGAGAGAGGTACAGGTTCTATTGCCCCCTTGATGAAAAGCTGGTGGGCTTCGAGACGTAGCAGTCCCAGATGTTTCGATTGACTGGCGCCTGGAGCTCTGGTTAGAGGTAGATGTTGAAACTCCAACGTATGGCCACTCTTGACGATATTCAGGACCCACTGGTCTGATGTAATAATTCTCCAGCTGTCTAGACAATGAGATATCCTGCCCCCCACTGATGTCATTGGAGTGGTAGGAACAGTAGAATGAGCCGCGAGGCCGCTATTGCCTCTTGAAGTTGTCACGTCCTTGACGATTTTGGCATCCTCTCTGTGGTTGACGAGAGAAAGACGGCGACTGGCCCGGACGTTGATTGGAATACTGAGGTTTGTACGATTGGGAGGACTGTGATAAATATCTTTGTTGGTTGCCACCCCTATAAGAGGAAAAACCTCTTCCTCTCGCACCTCTAAACGGAACCTTACGGTAGTTCAAAGAACCTAAGGACTTTGCTGTGTCAGTATCCTTTTTAATGCTTTGAAGCGCCTCCTCAACATGCTTTCCGAAAAGCATTTCTCCATCGAATGGTAAGTCCAAGATCTTGTTCTGGACTTCCTGGCGAAACCAGGTCGCCCGCAACCAGCCCTGACGTCGTAGTACAGCTGATCCAGCCAGAGCTCGAAAAGCAGTAGACGCTATGTCCATAGCACAATCTATTACCTCGGACGAAGATCTTTCTCCTTCCATCAACACCTTCCTGGCCTCCTCTCTTGTTGAGTCTGGAAGCTGTTCCACAAATGGGGATAGGTCGCACCACATCTGGCGATCATACCTGCCCAGGATGGCAAGAGCATTGGCAGCACGGACAAGGAGGCTGGCCATAGAGGAAAATCTTTTGCCTACATTGTCCAAGCGCCTCCCTTCCTTGTCCGGAGGTGTAGTAAGGGGCGTTGAAGGATTTTTCGATTTGCTTTGTGCCGCCTGAAAAATGACAGAATCCGGCTTAGGTTGTCCCAGTAGACATGCTGGACTGCCTTCCGGCGCCTTATATTTCTTCTCCAGCCGTGGAAGAACAGGAATGACTGTCGCCGGATTTTGCATACTTTAACCCCCTCTGACCATACATGTTCAATTATAGGTATAGATCGGACCGACCTCTTGTATGGTTCCTTAAAGTCATAGAAGAAGCAGTCTGACTGCACAGTCGTGATCGGCAGACCAAATCTGGTAGATGCCCTCTCCATGAGGTTATGGAATCCCCCAATGTCAGCTGGCGGAGAGGTAGCAGTATCCTGACCTGTCACATCCGGATCTTGAAGGCCACTATCATCATAATCCAGATCCGGATCATGCGTAGGATCTTCCTGAACATTGTCATCAGAAGAAACATCATCCACCACCTCCTGGGTTTCTTCTCTGGGTTCCGGTTGCACACCCCGTGGGACCACCGTTGTCACAATGATTGCAAGAGATCTAACAGGTGAAGGCATGCGCTCCTGTTGTGTTAGAAACCTTGTTCTATAATCTTGCAACATCAGTTGCAAATCCGATACTAGAGAGGATGGAATGGCTATCATGTCCTGACCTGAGGTTTGAGGAGGTGTGTTTTGCTGGACATATTGGCGTTTGTAATATTACGCAGTGTCCGTATCCTGACATTTCACATTTAAGTCAGAGGGACTGTAGGCATCCCCAAAACGATTATCATCCTCCTCGTCATCAGACTCCTCATCAAACAGCATAGTAGGGAGCAAAGGTGTTACTCGTCTAGGAGAAGTCATCTCCGGCGTTATTTGCTGCTTTCGCATGGAAATGTGGATTTTTTGAATCCTCGACGGAGTCGTCGTCGAAGGAATCGCCGACGGAGAATTGGTTTTCGTCGACGGAGCCTTTGTCGTCGACGGTGGATTGATCGTCGACGGACTCGTGGTCATCAACATTACAGCCATCGTCGGCGTCGGCGTAGCCTTCGTCGTCGATGCAGCCCTCGACACTACCCTCGTCGTTATGATCGTCGATGTCGAGAATACAGCCATCGTCGACGAGCAGGAAGGCACTTTTAAAGTGATCAATGGTGTTGTCGTCGACACAGCCACCGTCGACGGTCCTGTCGACGGAGTTACATTAGAATTCAGGTCCTTCTGAGAAGAAGTCGTCGACGTACCTGCTAATTTCGTCGTCGACGGACGCTGTTTCTTATCTGGCTTTATATCCTGAGAGACAGTAGCCAGTTTCTTGCTCTCCTTCACCTTTTGAGATGGTTGTGAAGGAATAGGAACCTCCTTTTTCACCTTCTTGGCTGTGTCCACCTCAGCAGCCTGTCCCAGCCTTTCTTTTTCACCTCAGTGAGGAGATTTAATGGGACTAGCCCTCTCAGACCTATCAGAGATCTTTTGTTGGGCTTTGACAGGGGCCCCAGAAGAAGTAGAGCGAGGTGACCTACCCCTCTTTCTGGACTTTCTTGAGGATGTAGCAGATGAAGAGTCCTCCTTATCCGATGACAGCACCTCCTTCCGTGACTTCATTTTCTGCAGCCAAGTCAATAAACGGCCCTCCCTGTCTCTCAATGTTTTTGTAGAAAAGGTTCTACAGATCTTGCAATCTGTGGCCTTGTGGTCTGGATACAGGCAATAGATACAATCATCATGCTTGTCCTCCGCAAAAAGCCTCTTTTTAGCACAGGTAGCACAGGCCCTGAACAAAGCCTTTTTCTCCTTGTCCGACATTATAATTTTGAAGTAATTAGTAGAAGAATTTAAGTTGAAAAGAAAGAAACTGAGCAGAGCTCAGAGGAGACTCCCTAGCACAATGTGCAGTAGAAAAATCTGAGGCTTTGAGGCTCTCTCAGGAAGGTTCTATGGGGTGAGGTATTCTGATTGGTTGTTGCGGAAAGTTTGGACTCTTTTACACAAAGAGGGTGATATGCTACAAAATGAGATGAGGCCTAGGCCTGGTTTTCTCTTTTGTACCTATGGTTAGGATACTTTTTATTTACTGAGGCTCCCATTCCAACGACGGGGAATGATACAAAGCATGGGAATCTATGAAAGTTCCAATACTGGGGTAAGTATCACAAACATTGGACATGGAGATAAATTGTGTTTAACAGTTCTAATGAAATAGAAAAATAAATAAGATTTTGAATATTGTACTGTTGTCTATTACAGATAATTGGTTATATGTGTATATATAGTATTGATTACCACATCATGTTTGTCTAGGTCCATAGTTTTATTCAAGTTTCCAAAACATTTTTTTCTTTCAACTGATGTATTTATCCCGGTTTAGGAACCCTAGTCGGGGATACCTCTTGTTCTCACACCTATTGAACCACCAAGGTAATGCCTTGATATTCCAGCCATGTCCAGAGGCACAGAGCCTCCTGACATAGGGTCCAGGACCCCACCCCGCCATGCTTGTTGCAATACCACATGGTGGTGGTGTTGTCCGTGAACACCTGCACCACACTTACCCGGACAGATGGAAGGAATGCCTTCAGTGCAAGTCGGATCGCCCGCAGCTCCAGAAGGTTGATATGGAGCCGGGACTCTGCCAGAGACCAGAGGCCTCTGATCTCCACCTCTCCCAAGTGGACACACCATCCCAGGAGGGACGCATCTGTCACTATTGTGTGCTCCGGTTGGGGAAGGGAGAGGGATCTGCCAGGGACCCAATCGCGATTCACGAGCCACCACTGCAATTGTTGTGCAGTGCCCTCTGAGATCTGGACATGATCGGACAGGCTGCCCTGATGCTGCACCCACTGGAACTTCAGGTCCCACTGCAGAGCCCGCATATGCCACCTGGCATGTGTCACCAGCAGGATACCATCAGGCCCAGGAGCCGGAGGGTCATCCTGACTGAAACCCGGGATAGAGGCTGAAAGATCTGAATCATAGCCTGAATATCCCGGACACGCTGCTCGGGAAGATAAACCGAAACTGAGTTGAATCCAGAACAGCTCCGATGAAGGGGAGCTTCCGAGAGGGACTCTGGGGCGACTTCGGCATGTTGATAGAGAACCCCAACAACTGCAGGTCAGGCGTAGTCTGAAGGTGGTTGACAACTGCCTGGGGCGAGCCTGCCTTCAACAACCAGTCATTGAGGTAGGGGAAGACTGACACCCCTGACCTGCGCAGGTGAGCTGCGACCACCGCTATCACCTTTGTGAACCCCCGAGTGGCACTGGTAAGGCTGAAGGGGAGACAAGCAAACTGGAAATGCTCCTGGCCCACCATGAACCCCAGGTAACGCTGGTGGACCGGCAGGACTGGGATGTGAAAATAAGCGTCCTGCAAGTCCAATGCTACCATCCAGTCTTCAGGGTCGAGAGCAGCCAAGACCTGAGCCAGAGTCAGCATTTTGAATTTCTCCTTCCGGAGGAAGCGATTCACGTCCCTGAGGTCCAAAATGGGGCGCAGGCCCCCCTTGTCTTTTTTGGGGACCAGAAAGTAGCGGGAATAACAACCACTCCCTACTTTCTGCCCAGGAAAGCACTCAATGGCCCCCTTGGCCAAGAAAAACGAAATGATCCCCCGACATGCGGTGACACCGAGGTGGCATGGCTGGAGGGGAGGACTGAAAGGTGAGGGAGTAACCCTTGTGGATGTCCGACGTAATGTCGTGCCAGTGAGGGAGGTGGTGGCGGATCTTGCCACCCACCGGCGTGGGGTGCCCCACAAAGCTCGGACTAGGAAGGTTTGGAAGTAGGAGCAGCAGGGGTGGAGGTGGACAGACCAGCACACTTATTCTCAGACCGTCCCTGCGGAAGCCGCGACCACGTCTGCGCTGGCACTGGTTCTGCACAGGCTTATTGAAGGAACGTGCCTGGGTACCTCTGCCTTGGCCACGAATGGAACGAGACCCAGGAGTGGCAGAAAGACCCAAGGACTTGGGCATGGCCCACAAGTCCTTAAAACACTCCAGTGCACGGTCAGCCTTATCGCCAAACAGGCAGGTGCCATCAAAAGGCATGTCCATGAGCGAACTCTGGACATCGGGCGAGAACCCAGTGGAACACAACCAGGCGTTGCGCCGCAACGCCACTGTTGTAGAAATCGCCCTGCCCAACGAGTCTGCGGTGTCCAAACCACACCGAATGGCTAACTTAGCCACATCCTTACCTTCTTGAGCAATGGTATCCCACAGTGTGTGAGAGTAGCAGCCCAACAAGCAGGCGGTGTTCACTGACCGCAGGCCAAAGCTGGCCGACGATAACAACCACTTACCAAACTGTTCTAGCTTCTTGGAGTCCGTATCCGGCGGAGCCGTAGGAAAGGCACTCTGCGACGTCGAGTCCTGGATGACCGGACTCTCTGGAATGGGATAGGTGGTCAGAAGGGATGGATGGTCAGAAAGGCAGGGTCGCTGGGCGGTGGCGTCTGGCGACATTTTTATCTACAGGGGCCCCTGTGTCTGGCCATGTCCAAGTGCCAAAGACTTCGGTCAAGGCGTCATTGAAGGGAAGCAACGGATCTGATGAAGTAGACGCCGTCTGGAACACCTCGGTGAGGAGGTTGGTTTTGAGGGCCACTGTGGGGCGGTCGAGGTTGAGGGCCTCAGCCGCCCAATGGAGCCCCATCGTGTAGGAAGCGCCCTCCTCCATCGTAGGCGGAGGAGAGGCAAACCACAGGTCAGAAGGGACATCGAGGTCGCCGGCGTCTTCCAGATCGTCCACCCAATCCTGCTTGGAGTCACACTGCCGGGCAAGAGGGTCCTCTAATCATTCTCAGTCTTCCTCCGCCTCCGGCACCGGAGGGGCCGGTCAGGGCGGGAGCCGGAAAAGGGACAAACTGCATTGGAAACGGTGCAGAGAATGCCGTCGGCCGGGGCCGGACTGGCGCCGCCCCCCAATGCGGATCCCAGGTCGGAACAAAATGGTTGTGGAACCGGGGCAAGGGTGGGATAAATGGCACCCAGTGCGGCACCGGGGCTGGAGCCAGCAATGCTGCACCTCGTGGTGCCGAGGCCGGAGCCAGCGGCGTAGGATCCTGTGGCGCCGGGGCTAGAGCCGCTGGCAGAGTCGACGGGCCAACAGGATCTGGACACGGGACCACAGGGTCCGAAGACGCTCCGGTGGGAGCCCGAGGCCTGAAAAGGCTGTCCATGGCAGCAAGAAACTCTTGCACCTGTTCGGGAGTCGCCAATGGACCTGGGTAGGGCGGGTAGACTGGGGGATTCCTAGGCTCCCGAGAGCTGCAGGGGCAGAGCTCCTGTTTCCCTCGTTCTCCTCCGAGGAGCGACGGGGGGATGTCGGAGAGCGAACACGCTTCTTCGACTTCTTTTTATGATGGTGCTTACCGGAATGCGAAGGCGAAGACTTGGAGCCCGAGGAGCGACGGCTCCAGTCCCGGGAACGGTCCCTAGACCCAGAGCAGCAGTGTGATGAATGCCGGACTTCCAGCAATTTTCAACACCGCTCCTGCAAGCCCTTCGGGCCATGGCTCGAAAGTCCCGGGAGTCGTGATCAGTCTCCAGGCAGCAGAGGCAAACATCGTGTGGGTCCGCCACCGACCTAATACGGCGACAGGCCCCATAAGAATTAAACCAATACCCTTTGGTATCGCTTTGTTTGCCACAAGACTTAAAGCAAGGCATCCCCAGGGCTCGAGTTGGGGTACCACGCGGGTGGACCGCGTCCCCCCACTTATTTTACCGGGTGGACGCAGTCCCCGCTACCAAACAGCTGGACTTCACTCTTTGGCCTCTCCGTTATTAACTGCGAGGAGCGAATGCTAATTTGCGCGCCGTCTCCCGTGGATCTTGCACTGGTGCGTCACTGGGTTTGTTCATTTCGAGAGGACACCATTATCTTTGCGGGGGGGAGGCAATGAGCGCGATGGTGCAAGCCACCTTTCGTGACGTCACTTCCAGTGACAGCGTCCCCCCACTTCTTTTTTTAGGACTTGTGCCCTGGGCATCCCTACGTACACCAGGAGAATAAGGGGGAGACAAAAGTCTCAAAATAGTAGTCAAAAAGTGACTAAGGTACGTGCTCAATCCGGATCTGCGCTTGCTGGCGCGGAAAAAGAACTGACGTCAGCGTGCATGGGTGGTGCCGAAGTAGTCTCCGTGATGTCATCTCGATGCCTACAATGCCAGTGATGGACGCGAAGCCGCAGGACGCCACCTACTGACGTGCAGGGGTACTGCTAAGCAAAAACTTTCCAGATCCAGTCTGACGCCTGGCGATATTCTAAGGTAAGGAATCACTAACGTGTCTCTTTCAGATCCTGGATGCAACAACTGTCAGCTCTCGACGCCGAGCAACTCCCAAGGCCCATTCTTCTGCCGAAACCGCACCCGCACCTTCACCCACCTCCAGCGCCCAGAAAGCCACCCCAACCCAAACAGACACCAGTGTACAGAAACCCCTGAGCTGCATCCTCCTCAACGTACGCTCCCTGAACAGACACTCAGAAGTTTCGGACCTCCTCAGCTCTCACTCACACGTCGAGTTCCTCACAGAGATCTGGACCAACGCCAGCTGCACTCCCGACATCGCAACTGCCATCCCTGACGGATACAAGATCCTGAGGAAAGGCCGCCCCCAAGCACTCTTTTTTTTTTTATAAACGTTTTTATTTGCATTTTTTTTCTCATAGTGCAGTGCAACAGACATGTCATCCTTGGTCATCCTTCCCCGGCCCCCCTCCCTCCATCCCTTCATCTCCCTCCAGAACAGCAATACATCATAACATTTCCCACCTCCCGTTACTAACGTCACTGGTGGTATTTCGCACTGGCATGCTCTCCCCAACTGTCCCTTGAGCCCTCCTATCCCTGAATGTGTTTTCCTCCCACCTCCCTCATAGTCCCCCATCCATGCCTCTATATTTCCTCCACCTACTCCATACCCTGCAAAAAAAATGTTTGGGGCATCCCCGTGCTTTGTATGTGACCCTTTCAGCTGCCATGTAGAGGTATAGGCCTCGTCGCCACTCCTCTAGCTGTGGTGGTTCAGCTACCCCCCAGTACTTTGCCATGTGTGTCTTGGCAACCACCAGGGCCAGGACTAGGAAGATCAACAACGGTCGGGCGAGATCTACGTCATTCGTCATGCCCAGCAGGACTAGTTTGGGATCTGTCGGCATGGGTGCTTCCAGTATTTCTCCTAATTCTTTCAGAATTCCTACCCAGTACTCCTGAATTCTCAGACATTGCCAAACTGTATAATAGAAGTCCCCTCCCTCTTGTCCGCATCTCAGGCATTTTGTGTCTCCTATTTTTCCAATTCTATGGAGGCGCACTCTGTCAAAATAGGTCCTGTGGAGGACGTTGAACTGTATCAACCTCAGCCGGGATTTAATTGCTACCTCCCTTGGATGCATAAGCACGGTGTCCCTATCTACGTCCTCCATTTCCCCCACGTCATCCTCCCATTTGGCCCGCAGGATACCAATCCCGTCAGGCATGTTGTTCATAAGCGTTCTATATGTAAGGGACACTGCCTTCTCCGGAATCTGCTCCTGTAGGAGGCGGCCATCCAAGGGAGAGTATTCAAGCAGGTTGTCTACTTTGATCTCTTCTGCCCTCCATGCATGTCTCAGTTGAACGTATTTAAATTGTTGTGTGGGGAGGAGTGCAAATTCTGCCCTTAGGGCCGTGAACAGCTTCAGCCCCACTTTCTCAATCACATCTCCCAGGATCGAGATACCTACGTCATCCCATTTTTTAACCCCTTTAGTTTATTCAGTTCGGTTAGCCATGTAAAGTGCCATATGGGCGTTTGCCTTGACGGCTTCCTTTCCCATCCAATGGCCTTGTTCGCTTTACTCCAGAGCCCCAGCGTAAGCCTCGTAGCTGGCAGTAGCCACCCTTTCCCTATGCCCCCATATAGGTAGTAGTTATATGAGCGGGTACCCATTTTGTGCAGCTCTAATGCATATGTGGGGTGGCTGGCCGGGGTATGGAACCAATCATTTATGGCCACCAGGTGTTCTGCACAATAGTAGGCCTCTGGGTTAGGAAGTGAGATCCCTCCACTGTATTGGTGTCGCTGCAGAGTTGTCAGTGCCACTCTAGGTTGTTTGCCAAGCCAAAGGTAGGTGCGGACTTCCGAGGTAATTTCCTGGAACACCCTCCGCGAGAGGGGGTAGTATTTGTTTTGAAACACATATAAAAGCTTGGGCAGCGTCATCATTTTGAACATAGCCGCACGTCCTAGGAGCGTGAGGGGAAGGAGCCACCACCTGTTCGCATCTTCTATGAATTTACGTATAATTCGCCTGACATTCCTGTCATAGGAGGTGGATCTTTCTAGCGTCATAAAGATGCCGAGGTAGGTGAAGCCCACTGCCGTCGTTTGTAACCTCCCCGGAAGGGCCGCCCACTCGTCTCGTCCTCTGGGATCATATAGTACCGATTTATGCCAGTTGATTCTATAGCCTGCATGCGCCCCATAGAGCTCCAACTCTGTGAAGAGCGCCGGAATTGTGGTATCTGGATGCGTAATATACAGTAGGACATCGTCCACATAGAGGGATATCTTTTCCTCCGCGGCATCCAATGGGCCCATCCGGAAACCCCGGATGCCCTGATGTTGACGGACTGTCGCTGCCAGCACCTCTATTGTCAATGTGAAGAGCAGGGGGGACAGGGGGCAACCCTGCCTCGTCCCTCATCTAATTGGGAAGTCCCATGACAGGATCCCGTTTACTTTGACCCTGGCTCTGGGATCTGTGTACAGCAACTACACCCATTTCCTGAAATTCGGTCTGAAGCCCAACCTCTCCATAACCCCTTCTAGAAAGGGCCAATGAACGGCATTGAACGCCTTCTCCGCGTCGAGCGATAGGAACCAGTGGGGGTCTTGTCTCCTTCTCACCTGCTGCAACCAGTTATGCGACCGTCGTAAATTAAATCTTGTCGCCCTACCAGGTAGGAACCCCGTCTGGTCTGGATGGACCAAGTCCGGGATCACCTTCCGTAATCTGAGCGCCAGTATCGTCGCCAGAAGTTTCACTTCAATGCTTAGTAGTGAGATTGGGCGGTACGAGGAGCACTCCTCCGGCAGTTTACCTTCTTTAAATATTGGAATGATCGTGGCCATGCGTAGGTCTGGAGGGAGATCCCCCTCCTCGGGTGCCCCTTCAAAGAGCCCCAGCAGGTGACACGCTAAGAGGTCTGCCGTCTTCTTAAAGAATTCCGCCGGGAATCCATTTGGGCCAGGGGATTTCCCTGCATGTAGTTTCGTCAGGGCCTGTCTAAGTTCCTCCAGCGTCAGGTGCGACTCCAGGTCTTTCATGTCAGCGTCCGCCAATACTGGGAGTTCCAAATGCTCCATATACTGCATGACCTCCGCCTGTGTGCTCAGATCCCGTGCCTCATAGAAAGACTGATAGTGCTTAGCGAAGGCGTCCGCAATCTGGGCGTCTGAATTCGTTAATTTTCCCTGGGTGTCCCGCACTCGTTCCACCCACCTGGCATCTCTCTCCCTCCTGCTCAGCCACGCCATCAGTTTGCCTGACTTGTCCCCTACGTCATATAGACGATGTAAAGTCGCCAGTGCCTGCGTTTTGGCCTCTTCAGTTACTAGGTCTCTGTACTGACTTTGGGTATCTAGCAAGTTCCGTAGAGTCCCTGCCTCTTTGTTGTTCTGGTATGCCTTTTCTAACTCCAGTATCTATACCTCCAGTAACTCCACCTCTCTCCTGACAGCTCAGGTAGCCTCGGCCTGTCTATTTTGGGCCCTATCTCTCATGACACTTTGAAGGCCTCCCAGAGGACCACTTTGGATCTTACCGAGTCTTCATTTTCTGCTATACAGACTGACATCTGCCCGAAGACCTTTCCGCAGTTTCGAGTCCTGTAGGTCCCATGCCGATAGTCTACAGGACCCCTGTCTGTGAGTCCGTCTTCCTACCTTGACCAGGAGCGGGGAGTGGTCTGATATCCCCCTAGCTTTATACTCGGCAGCGTCTTCCCTTGACATAACGTGTCTGGCGAGGAACACGTAATCTATTCTTGAGTGGGCCCTATGTGCATTTGAGAAAAAAGGATAGGCTCTATCTTCTGGGTGCAGCCATCTCCAGGTATCCAGTAGCCCAATGGCATTGATCGCGTTGGGTAAGGGTGTCAGGGTCATATCTCTGGACCTATCACCTGTTCTGTCTAAGGTTGGTGTCATCACGTCATTAAAATCTCCCCCCAGTATCTGTATCGTGTCGGCTGAATCAAGAAGGACCTCCATTACCCCCAACAGTGTAGTGGTTTGCAGTTTAGGGGGTGCATACGCCGATATTATTGTGTATTCCTTGCTTTTCCAGGTGCCCCTCCCACGTATGTCCCCAGTGCATCTACCCACGTCCTTGCCACCCTAAATGGTTGGTTCCGTCTAATCAAAATCGCCACCCCTCTTGAGCCTCTGGTAAAACCCGCGTGTGCCAGAACCTTATATTGCCCTCTCGTTAGCAAACTACAGTTCGTACCCATGAGATGTGTTTCTTGCAGCAGGACGATGTCTGGGCCCACCCTTTTGATGTACGCGTTCACTAGGCCCCTTTTAATCTTGCTACCCAGGCCATTTACATTCCACATTAATATCGAGAGCTCCTCTAGGCCCTTATTCTGTTCCCTGTGACTATCCGTAATCGTGCCATACCATGCTGTGGTGGTGTTCTGGTCCTTCACTGATGGAGGGTCTTGTGCCGCTGCAAATGTGACCCTTCTGACATGTCAAATCTCTCCCCCTCCCCTAATCAACCCCCCCTCCCCAACTCAGTACCCAAAAACTCACCCCCAACATGGAGCCATGAACTCCCTCCTCCCGTCCCCCCCACCTTCCCTCCCACCTCCCCTCCCCTCCCCTCCAGCCCCTTCATCGTTTCCAACTATCGTAGGGACTATTAGGCAGAGAAGGTCTATCGCCCACCCTTTTGGTCCCCAAGTACCCCAACTCTCGGACAGTAGTCCAAGCGCTAACAAAACTTCCCTCTGCCTGAAGCACGTGTAACAAAACAATGTACATCAAATGGCGTGAGAAAAGAAAGTTTGTACGGGGCGTAGTAACTTGTGTGCACTCCAGCCAAGCCATAGAGTTCTTGTTCACAGCAGTCCTTTATCACGAGTGTGAGTCCTGGACCCAGACTTTTGAGGGCGTGTTCTCCCCCGGCATGTCCTGTTCCATTTCTCTGATCGCCGTCACTAGTGGATGTAGGGATTGGACTTCATTATCTTCCTCTGCCAACTCGCCGCCAGTTTTGTCATCTTCCTTGTCCGAGCGTGTGGTCTTTTCCAGGCAGCGAAACCTAGATCCCGCGTTGTCCCTGCTCTCTGGAGTAAGCGACTCTCTCCCGTGTCTGACGGTCAGAGCTGGGTGTGGATACTGGGTCATCGTCAACCTCCTGCGTGCCCTCGGGCCCCTTGACCTCTGGAAGTCCCCAGGGGGCTACCACGGAGCTTGGTCCATTCTGCAGATCCCGCCTCTCTACCTCTGCCCCGATCCGAAGAGGTCTCTCCTCCATCCGGGTGCGTGAAAAAATTAGTCTGGTCATGGTAGATGACCTTCAGTTTTGCAGGGAAAAGCAACATGTATTGTATTTTTAGGTCCCTCAGCTTTGCCTTCACTGAGTCAAACGAGCGTCTTTGTTTCTGGACCTCTTGGCTGTAGTCCGGGAAGATCATGATTACCGTATTTTCATATCTTATTTCCCCCATTTTCCTTGCTTCCCTCAGGATGAGGTCTCGGTCTGCAACGTTCAGGAATCGGGCAATTATCGGTCGGGGTCGAGCTCCCTCCGGGAGTCTTGCCAGCAACGCCCTATGGGCCCTTTCCACGATGAAACAGGTGGAAAAGCGTGCCGCCGGGAAGGTCGTTTTCAGCCATTTGTGTAGGAAGTCCTCCGCGTTGGTCTCTTCAAGGCCCTCTCTAAATCCCACGAAGCACAGGTTGTTGCGGCGCGCCCTATTTTCCGCGTCGTCCACCTTCCATTGTAGTTGTTTATGCGATGCCTGGAGGTCTGCCATGTCTTTCCGAAGCGTAGTAAGCGTATCCTCCGCTTCTCCCAGCCTGGTCTCAGCCGATGTCACTCTCTCCGTTAGATTGCGGAAGTCCTGCCGTAACAGCGTAACTTCTGATCCTACTTCACCAATCTCAACTTCCAGAGCGGCCCTGGACGCTTTTATGTCCTTCTGCGATGCCTGAATGGCATCCATCAGAAGCGCGGTATCCGAGCGTTGTCCTCGGGCCTCCGGTTCCGTGGCGGTAGTGGAGGCCATCGCATAACGATCTATGGTGCCCTGCTTTGGGGCCCGGGCGGGCGTATCTCTCTTCCCCATGTCGTGCCTGGCTTCCGCGAATGCACTGCTCAGCCCAGTGAGGGAGTCCCACCTTCCCGCTCTCACAGATGGATGGTCGTCTGAGCAAAGTGTTTCGGTCCGTTCACTGCCCGGCGGCACCAGCTAGCCTGTTGTTGCGGCCCTCCAGTCAGTGTGGAGGTGAGAACTATGGTGACTGTCTCCCCCTATGGCACCGCTATCCCCCTGCAAGGGCTGCCGTGCACCCGCGGTGTCCAGATATGCTGCCGGCGTAGCCTGGGTAGGTCTTTGGCAATAGACGGCCCTCCCTGTATCACAGCAGCTCCGCACTATGTAGGCGCGTTATTTGTGCCTGGGCTGTCTCTCATACTCCGGGCATCTGTCTTGTGGGCCGCTTCGGCTTTTGGCCTCTGTACTGAAGCTCCCCTTATACGGCTATCCGCTATCGGGCCCCTGGAGATGTGCTGTCTGTTGCAGGGGCCACCCGCAGTGTCCGGGCAAGGAGGGACACCTCACCCGGCTCGTGCCGGGCCGCTCTGCCGGATCCCCTCCTCAGGGCCTCGCCGGTGCTGTTTCAGCCTCTCTGGTCTTCCGAAGCTCGGAGGCCGGCGTGTCCTCGAGTCGCACAGCTCTGCAGCCCACGGCACCCTCGGCCCGATGTACCGCCACTCTCAGCCGCTCCCGGTGTCAGCTTGCAGCCGCGATCTGCTCCATATCCTCAGGGGCCCTCGCCTGGCGCGGCACTGGTCCAAGGATAGCGTGAGGGAGTGAGGGAGGATTTCCGGCTGCCCGTTGCTTAGCCCCGGACAATTGCACCGCCCTCACCGAATGCCTGCCGGCCTCCCAGTCCCGCGTCTCTGAACTCTGTGTTGCGGGTCTCAGGGTGCCGCCATTTTGAGAGGCAGGATCCACTCTTCCAGTCAGCCCGGCTTTCTCCTTCTCCCTCGCCGTTTGCGGGGCACCGATCTATTCCCCAACCTCACGGGACTTCTAGAGGGTCCCGGATCGCCTCTGCTGGTTCTGCTGACAAGTTTATTTTCGTCGGATCATTCAAGCTCGGCGGAGCTCACAGTAGGCACGTCTTAGTTGGCCATGTTGCTGGCCACGCCCCCCACCCCCAAGCACTCTTGAGGAGGACTCGTCATCATTCACAAAAGCTCCCTCTGACTGACAACCTCCACCTCGGACGACGCCTCGCCCCCCATGGAACACATCCACTTCCAGATCAAGCCAAACCCCCGAATGACATTCTGTGGAACACTGGCCTACAGACCGCCCAGGCCCCACTCCCTGTTCACCAATGCCACTGCAGACTACATCGCTCCCCACGCATTCGCCTCCACAGACTGCATACTGCTCGGAGACCTGAACTTCCACCTAGACAACCTCAGCCGCTCCAACACCACCGCCCTCCTAGAGAAACTTGCCAACAATGGACTGAAGTAACTCGTCTCCACCCCCACCACACGGCAGGCAGGACACAGTCTTGACCCCATCTTCGCTGAAGGAAACAACATGCGCTTCAGTCACACCACGCAACCTCTCTGGACGGACCACTACTGCGTCAATTTCTCCTTCTCGAAACCCACCACACACAAGCTCACGCCACACCCCACACCCCACACCCCACACCCGGCATCTGGAGCAAAATCACAGAACACCTCACCTGCGCCTTCAGCTGCACTCCTCCCCCTACCAAGACAGAGACTAACACAGCAAACTACCTTCACCAATGGATCGACAACTGCACCAACACTCTCTCCCCCCTCCAGAACTCAGCCAGACGACACAACACAAAAGCCACCTGGTTCACTACAGACCTCAGAGAATCCAAGCGCTTGTGCCGACGACTGGAGAAAGCATGGAGAAACAGAAAAACCCCAGAAGCACGCACCCCCTACAAGGCAGCCACCACAGCACACAACCAACTCGTCAAATCATCTAAGAGAAAGTTCATTCAGGGCCGAATCCTCTCCAACTCCCACAACTCAAAGGAGAATACAAGAATTCACCAGACCCCACAGCGAAACTACTGACGTCCCTCCCTCCCAAAACATCTGCAACAACCTCAGCTCCTTCTTCCATCACAATATCTATGACAAGTTTGACGGCCAAGACCACAGCGCCGCGCCGCACCTGTACCTTCCACCAGCGACGCCACCCAGACGATCCTCCTCACCTGGACCCCTGTCACCCAGAAGACAGCACAAAGACTATGAAAAGCATCCACTCAGGAGCACCTTCTAACCCCTGCCCACCGCACATCTTCCACAGGGTCGCCATCGCACCAGAACTACGATGGACAATAAACTGCCTCTTGAAACAGGCATGTTCCCCAATGACTGGAAATGCACTGAAGTCAAAACCCTCCTCAAGAAGCCCTCCGCAGACCCAAGTGACCTCAAGAACTACAGGCCCACTTCTCTTCTCCCCTTCGCCGCCAACGTCTTTGAGAAAGTCATCAACACCCAGCTAACGCACTTCATAGAAACCAACAACATCCTTGACTCCTTCCAATCAGGATTCCGCAGCAACCACAGCGTAGCAACCACAGCACAGAGACCACCCTCATAGCCGCCACTGGCGACATCCTCACCCTCCTCGATCAAGGCTACACTGGAGCCCTCATACTACTAGACCTCTCAGCAGCCTTTGACACTGTCTCCCACTGCACACTAGCTGCCAGACTCCACGACGCCAGTATCAGGGAACTGCCTTAGACTGGATTTGATCTTTTCTCTCAGGCAGAACACAAAGAATAAAAATCCCGCCCTTCCTCTCCGTACCCACAGAAATCAGATGCAGAGTACCCCGAGGATCCTCCCTGAGCCCCATGCTCTTCAACATCCACTTGGCCCCCCTGGCAACCATCATCAGAAAACACGGACTCAATATAGTATCATACACCATCGACACCTAGTTTATCCTCTCCCTCACCAAGGAACCAGACATCACCAGGCACAATTTCCAAGAAGGAATGAAGGATGTTGCATGAACCGCCAGATCAAAGCTGTGTCCGCCATATGCTCTAACACCCTCCGCATACCTCGCAAGACTGCAAATGGATCCCCCGGACTTCAAGAAGACTGTCACACAAGCACTGATCACCAGCAGACTGTACTACGGAAACGCGCTCAACGCCGGATCACAAAACCCTCCTTCGCAAACTCCAGACCGTCCAGAACGCCGCTGCTAGACTCGTCCCATGACATGACCACTTCACCCAGAACCTTCGTGACTTCCACTGACTCCCCATCGAAAAAAGAATAACCTTCAAACGGCTCACTCATGCCTACGAAGCCCTCCATAACACCGGACCCCAATACCTCAACAAAAGAATCTCCTTCCACGTCCCCAAGAGAAACCTCCGCTCTGCCAACCTAGCCCTAGCCACGGTTCCCCGCATCCACAGGGTCTGAAAGGGTGGCAGATCCATCTCCTACATCGCGCAGTAAAGGCCTGGAACGAACTCCCAGTCAGCATCAGATGAAGCCGGACACTGCACCTATTCAGAAAGGACCTCAAGACCTGGCTCTTTGGATGATCACGGAGCTGCCTGCACCATCCCCCAACCCCCCTCAGGGCGTTGAGACCCTCATGGGTGAGTAGTATGATCTATAAATCTCGGATTGATTGAAGAGCCGCTTCAGAGCACTAATAAAAATAAAACATGATCACAAACCATGGATGGAAAACTTTACGTATGCACCCTATGGAGCACCACCTTTAAAGCATCATAACACCAGCATGTCATGTCATGTGGTACATTATCAAAGGTATTCATTTGATAGCCACATATAAAGAATGATTACAAAGGAGAGCACATTTTTAAAAAGTAATCTTCACATCCCTTAATAGCTATTTTATTGCATAGCAGGCATGACTGAATATTATAAATGAATACACTAACATTTCTAAGTAGGTTTGTGCATTGCCTTAAACATAGAACAGTGGGGTGACTAGTAAGCATAAGCAAGGCGAAAATACATCAAATGGAAAGTCGCCCCTTAATAGGATGCCACAGAAAGTTTTGTCAAGGACATCGGTCACATCCCTCAATGTAAAGGCAAAGTACCTATTTTACAGTCAAAGCTGAGGTGCATTGTTTGCTATAGAGTATACATGAACGTAAATGTGTATAAACCTTATGATTCAAAACCACACATATGTTTATATTGGTTCATCATATGTGAAAACAAAATAGCGAATATGTTTGGCAGTCAACAAACATACATTTAAAGAATAATAAATGTATTTAACCCTTTTGCTGCTATGCCCTTTTTTGACTATTTAGGGTAGTTCGCACTTAGGCCCCCAAAAACGTTTGTCTATATAAGGTATCCATGCCAAATTTGCATTCTTTTTTCCAACATCCTAAGGATTCTAAAGGTATCAGATTTTTTATGATTCCCTGGAGGGGTCTGAGAAATTAGGCAAAATACAGCTAACTTTGTTTTTTGGGGGGAACAATGGGATAAAAGTGCTGCAGAAGAAAGCGTTGGTTTCTTCCCTGCAAATGGTATCAATGAAAGGTGTGTGGTGCTAAAATCACTGTGTTCCCAGCTTTCAGGACAGGCAAACCTTTGTCAGAAAACCAACATTTTCTACACAGTTTTGGCATGTTACTGGGACATAGCCTATTTTTCGTGCTTTCAATCTCCTTCCAGTTAGTGGTACAAACCAATAATGGATCCTGGAAAGCTATACATTTTTGAAAAGTAAACAAAATTCTGAATTCAGCGATTAGACATTTTTGTAGATCCTTCAGGGTTTTCCTATGGAAAGTAACAGTTGATATTAAAGAATATTCAAATTTAGTTGAAAGAAACAGAAGAAGTTACAGGTGAAAATGTAGGCACAAATAGCTAACTATGGTAGATTTTTTAAAGCTATATACCAACGCCTGCGGGACCCTTCTGTTTGTGGGGTTATATGATGCCTGTAGGTTCACCAAGAACCCAAGGTACCCAGAGCCAATAACTGAGTTGCACCTTACAATGTTTTTTCATTGTGTATCAGGTATATAGTAATTCTTTTGGTAAAATATAACGAAAAATCGGTATCAAGCAAAGCTATGTATTTCTGAAATTGGAACAAGATATGGAGTTTAGAAGCCAAGGTTATCTGTGCATCTCTGAATTTGTGGGTACCCGTATTAGCATGTGAATTAGAGTTATTGTTCAAATGACTTCTTTTTTACACACTATCTTACATTTGGAAGGCAGAAATGCATAGAAAGACAAATAGTAATAACACTTGTTCTACTATTCTGTGTTTCTCTAAATCACCTGATAAAATGGTACCTCACTTGTGTGGGTAGGCTTAGTGTCTGTGACAGGAAATTGCCCAAAAACAATGTGGACACATCACATTTTTTCAATGAAAACAGACCCTTTTTTCGCAATGTGCCTAACTGTGGATTTCGGGGCCCTCGCTCTGCTGACATCTAGGGAAACCTTGCAAACCTGTACATTTTTTAAACTAGACACCCAGGGGAATTCAAGATGGGGGAGGTGAGGCTTGTGTGGCCCTCACCAGGCTCTGTTACCCAGATCCCCTTGCAAACCTCAAACTTGGTAAAATAAAAATAAAACATTTTCCTCACATTTCTGTGATGGAAAGTTCTGGAATCTGCAGGGAGGCATAAACTTCCACCCACCCAGCATTCCCCTTGGCCTTCCAATAAAAATGATACCTCACTTGTTTGGGTGTCCAATGCAGAATCGCCTAAAAAAGTATATAAAAAAATATATAGCACTTAGAGCTCCCTGTGCTGTCCCCTCAATATCTGTATTTTTTGCCCTTTCCAGTCGCAGGCCCTTGGCCCACTCAGACAAGTGAGGTATCATCTTACTCGGGAGACCGAGGGGAATGCAGGGTGGTAGGAAATTCGTGCTGGAGTGGGGATCCCAGACAGAAATGTAAGGAAATTGTGATTTTGCTTTAGTTAAATTTGATGTTAGCAGGGGATTTTGGGTAAGAAAACATTGGGGTATTCACTCAAGCTACACCTCCCTGGACTCCCATGTGTGTCTAGTTTTCAGAAATGTCTGGGTTTGGTAGGTTTACCTAGATGTTCGCCTAGCCTGGGACCAAAAACACCCAGGGAGTCCATGGATGTGTGTCTTGTGTGGATCACTCAACGTTTGTTTTCTTATCCAGAATCCCCTGCAAACCTCAAACAGTGCTAAAAAGTCAAATTTTCCTCATATTTCTGTTTGGGAAGATTGTGAGGTCACCGCACTGGCACAAATTTGCCACAACCCAGTGTTCCCCTTAGTCTTTTGATACCTCTCTTGTGTGGGTGCCCGAAGCAGTTTCAGCCTGAAAACGTATGAACATAAACCAGCTCTTCTTGGCCCCCTTTGGTCCGCCTCAGTATTTCATTTGAAAAGTTTTTAGGTACTCTGCTTTGGGCACCCACACAAGTGAGGTATCAATATTTTCAGGAGACCAAGGGAAACACTGGGTGGTGGGAAATTTGTGCCGGCGCAACAATCAGACAAACTTTCTACATAGAAAACTGAGGAAAGTGTGAAATGTTAACTCAATTTGAGGTTTGCAGGGGATTCTGGCTAATAAAACGCAGTAGGTTCCATGAAAGCCATACTGCCAGCCAAGCTCTATCCATGCATGCATACCACCAAAGTGCCAACCATGCATGCCACCAGCCAAGTGCCATCCACACACCACCAGCCAAGCACTATCCAAACACATCGCCAGCCAAGCGACCGTCCAAGCACACTGCCAGCCAAGAGCTAGTCCACACACACTGCCAGCTAAGCACAAGTTCACATACACCACCAGCAAAATGCAGGTTCACACACAGCCAGCCAAACATCATTAAACACAGATCATCAGCCAAACTCAAGTTCACACACACACACACAGAAATGTTCGTGTCTAGTGGTTTTTTGCCCCCTTCGGGAACAGGTGTGCCTAAAAATATCGCTGATCTGTCCCCATCAGCACCCCTGTGTGGGGGGGCGCAGAAAGACTGGCAGTTTTGGGAGCAGGGGTATTTTAGTGCCCATTTAGGGCAGCTTCCATACCTACATATAAAAAAAAGCAATAATTCCTATTCCTGGTGTCTAGTGGGCATTCTGACCCCTGGGAGTCAGATAGGACATAATAACCCCCATCTGCCTCCTGGGTGGGGGGGAAGAAAGACTGTACCTTTTGTGTTGGGGGTGGCGGCATTGGAATGCTTATGGTAGGCAGACCCCACCAGTTTTATTTTTA
The DNA here is from genome assembly GCF_964263255.1 of Lissotriton vulgaris. Taxonomy (NCBI): domain Eukaryota; kingdom Metazoa; phylum Chordata; class Amphibia; order Caudata; family Salamandridae; genus Lissotriton; species Lissotriton vulgaris. Next base: position 953,010,303 of record NC_141687.1, on the reverse strand, counting down.
AAAAAAAGTGTTGCTTGCTAATTTTTGGGAGGGGTGGGAGGAATTCTAGTGCCCATTGAGGACAGCCCCCTACCCTAAGCATTTAAAAAAAAAAAAAAAAAGATTCCATGGTGTCTAGTGTTTTTTGCCTCCCCAGGGAAGGGGCAGATTGAGGGCTACTGCCCCCATCTGCCTCCCAGAGGGGCAGAAAGTCTCACTCTGCCCAAATTATAATGGGGGAGCAAAAGCCCTTGCCCAAGGAGCTGCTCCACCCTCCCTGGTGTCTAGTGGGTGGATCCCTGTTTTGCGATCGGCCTCCTACCGCAATCCTCAAGCTGGGATCCACTAGGGAGGGGTGCCTTTGGAAAGGGAGTCTCACCTTCCCAGCGATACCTCTCCTGTGTGATTTGGTGCAGAGATAGCCCCATGAGCACAAAGCACTGAAACTAGCCGATCAGCTCATTTCAGTGCCATATGTAATTATGTCACACAATCGTCATTACATATGAAAAAAAAATGCCTCTGGAGGTTCCCCACCTCCAGGCGCCAAACAAAAGAAAGGAAATCCCTCTGCTGACATCAGAGGGATTATGCAGTGGAGTGCCGAGGACGTAGCGGTTAAGTCCATGGAACACCAGCGCTGTAGCCATGGACGTAACCGTTAATTCCATGGTTCAGAAGCGGTTAAAAACATTTAATAATTTACATATTATATATGCAATTAATAAACAAATGAACCTATCTGTCAAGCACTTTAATAGAAATGTAAAATGTCAGAGTTTCTTAAGAATCTGTGCTCTACGGAAGTTATTACATTTATAATTTGAACTCGTCAAGTTGATATCATGGGTGACATATCAAATCAAAGAATTAGTTAGTATACATTACACTAGGATATATTGAAAATGTTGCTATTGTGCAGTAAGGGTTGTGATCATGTGTATATTTTATCAACATTCTGAAGTGGCCTCTCCATTACATAAAAAAGAAAACTTTATTTCGTTTTTTACCCTTACCAAATCACTTATCAGCTTTGAAAATTACAATATTTGTGCAGAAATGCTTGGTGGTTCTATGCAAAAGTTACAGTTTACATTAAGAACAGAACATACTTGACATATGTTAGGTCTGCCAATGTGCCGTCGGGACTTATTGCGCAAGCATACCAATGCTTACCGTGGACTTTGGGTCAGTTTTATCATTGGTTATCTTTCTTGTCAACCTCATTCGTTTTCCTTTTAGTCAATGGCTTTACTTTCACTTCTTGTGTTTATCCCAGCCCTGGAGCACAGCTACTGTATCATGCTTTTGATAAGATGACATGTGTCCTTCCACTGCTTACATTCATGAAACCACTTTTTTGCAAACCTGCAACGGTTTTGCTGTCGGCATTATATCCCATACTTTATGTCCTCTAAGCTCTTTAATTACATGGCTTTCTTGTCTATTACAATGTTTTGTCTTTATCCATCCTTGAAGCATAGTTCTCTTGTTATGCTTTTTAATTGGATGTTTCTTATCTTTACATAGATGCCTTCAAGGAGCTATTTTTAAGGTCCCGACGGTAGGCATGAGCGAATTTTGCGGATCTCGCGTTCGCGAATTTTGCGGATTTGCGGATTCGCAATCTGCAAAATCCGCGAATTCCCGCGAATTTGCGGATTTTTTTTTTTTTGTGTTCGCCCGTGTTTCTGCCAGTTCGCGAGGGTTTTGTACACTTTCGCAAATTGCGAACTTACCTGTCGGGTCGCAAGTTTCGCGAACTTGTTGTTTCTACGTGTCCAGCCTGTTTGGGACACTCTTCTTCATCACTGCCACTCTCTGTCACCACTGCCACTCTCTGACTACTCATGCCACCCTCTGGCCCACCCATGCCACCCTCTGTTTCATCACCACACCCTCTGGTTGTCCAGTGTACATTATTTTCGGCAAAGCAAAGCACACCTTCCCTGCCTCAAGTGACCTGAATTAATTTGGGGCTGATTAATGTGTCACAGAATATTTTTTTAGCTGGCACCTGCTTCCTTAGTGCGCCCTGATTAGTGATCTTTTGCACTTGCTAAGTGCTTTCATTGTTGCAAAATTAGTTACAACACCTGCCCTGCCCCAACTGACAATAATGAATTAGGGGCTGATTAATGGATTTTAACTTCCAGCCTGGCTCCTGCTTGTCTCCCTTAGCTGTAATTCAGGACCTTTGTGGCATATGTGTAACTATTCTGAGGTTCAGAGCAGGGTCACATAATAGTTTCAACTGGCAACTGAACTCTGGAGGGGCCCCTCAGGAAGCACTACAGGAAATGGCTACTAATGATGAGCCTGAACTTTTGAACCTGGTAAGTAGTTACTTTCAGTTTTGCTAAGATCGTATTTCTGCAATTTTGCACTTATTCGCGGGGCGCGAACTCACGCGAACAGTGCGAGCAGTGCGAGCAAAATCCGCTGCTCGCGGATTTGGCGGGAGATTCGCGAATCTCGCGGATTCCGGATTTCCCGAAAATCCGCAAAATCCGCGAGCGGAACGGATTTTCCGCCCATGCCTACCCGACGGTGCATGCGCCGTCCGCTGGGAGGGGTATTGTTTACTATAAAGGGTTTGGAGCCCACCCATTGCTCACCATTCATTGGAATCATTGTCACTTCTGTTTGCGGACTGATAATTGGCCAGAGGGTGCTGGGTACCACTCCCTTTTCTTTCTGTGGAACATAGCCCAATTACGGATTGATTCATCTTAATTTATGCCAATCTGCTACTCGCACTGTGATTGAGGTACTATTTTTTCTTCCCCTTCCACCCCCTCTTGTCCGGGGTGCTTATTCTACGTCCCAAGCACCCTTTCTCCGAAGTGCTGCTTCTCACCCACCGAAACGTCAGAGAGTCATCATAGAGCTAAATTTTCTGGAATATCTTTGGTTTACACCACAAAAGTCTGTCCTGTTAGTCTCTTCTCACAAGGTGATTGTTACTCATTATCCTGCTCTATCAGGATTAATTACTGAGCACGTCTGCTATTAATGTTTGGAAAAGACTTTGAACATTTGTAGCTTGCCACCTGGCTCCATCTTCTTTATCTGCAACCAGCAAAATATATGTTGCCCACTAGCTCCTCCCGGTCTAACGCACATAAACAAACCAGTTCTAGCAGAAATGCTGTACATACAAGCTCCTGCATGACATCAAAGCCATCAGATGTTTACATACAATGTAGGCCAAAATAATTGCTAACCTATTGTATTATACTTGCATTTATAATGCATGAGGGTTTGAAAAGCTGTAGGGCAATTCAGTGGACACTTACCATACCACAGAATGCCATTCCACTCTACACCACCACACATGATGCCACTCCTCAAAATACTACACAATTGAACTTCTTTGCACTCCACACAATTCAACTTTATACCACAACGCTCAATTGACTTCACACAATGGAGCTATACAAATCCACTCGACCCCTCACCACACAGATCCACTCTCCACACAACTCTCTCACCACATAATGGAACTCAACTCGCCACACAAAGGCCCTCTATGTCACACAATGGCACAGCACTCCAAGCTTCACAAGGCCAATCCAATCCATTCCACGCCAATCCACTCCACTCCACTCCACTCCAGCCAATAGATCTCACATAGGTGAGACCTACTGACTTTGCCAATTCTTGTTCTCTCCGCAGCTTTACATATAATTGAACATTAAGCTCCATCAGAGCGAGTGGATGTCGCCCTTCTCTTCAGATCGTTTTCCTTTTTTAGGTCCAGCCTGTAACAGCAGGCATGCACTGTTCTGGTGAAGACTTCATGGAGGGGGTTTCAAGACTTTTGGGGCACGCTCCCACTGTCACTCATGGGCAGGGTGGCGTTGCTCAAGATGGTAACCCTCCCGCGGCTGCTTTACTTCTTCGGGACCCTCCCGATCTGGATCCCGGCGAGCTACTTTCGGCGGCTGCGATCGATGGTCATCGGCTTCCTGTGGGGGACGGGAAGGCGCAGGGTGGCCCATGCCACGCTTCTCCGCCCTAGGGCGGAAGGAGGTCTAGCGCTGCCGGACTACGAGCTCTACTACTTAGCGGCGCAGCTGCAATGGCTGACACAATGGGTGGCTCGGGCCAGGAGGGGGGAGGATGGAGCAGGAGAACCGGCGGGTCCGGTCCAGGTGTTGTCCCGGATTGTCCTGGGACTTCCGATGGGGGATTTCCACCTCACCCTGGAGTTTGCGACGGCCCGGAAATGCTGGAACAGATATCGCCGGAGATGCGGTGTTACGGTTCCTTACGCACCAGAGATCCCGCTTAGACTCTGCGGGGCGCTTCCGCATGGAGGCTCGTGGCGCGGGCTGAGCGGCTGGGACCAGCTGGGGCTGTCATCCATAGGTGACCTGTACGAAAATGGAGTGATGTTGCCCTTTGACCTCCTGCAGGACCGCTTCGAACTGGCGGGTGGGGACTTCCTTCTTCATGCGGCTTTAACGGCGGCGATCCGCAAACACTGGGGGGCGGGCATTTCGGAGCCACCATTGTCCCTGGGATGTCAGTACGTCGTGATGATGGCAGGGACGGTCAAAGCGGTCACGTGCCTGACTCGACGCATGGTCTCGGAATCCACCGCTCCGCTGCTGACCCTGAAGACGAAATGGGAGGCCGATCTGGCGACTGAGATCCCCGAAGAGGCCTGGAATGGTATACTGGAGGGGGCCCGGAACGGCACGCGCAACGCAAGGTTCCAGCTGGTGCACTTTTATGTCCTACATAGGGCGTATCTGACCCCTGATAAATTACATAAGTACTTCCCGGCTCACCCAGCGTCCTGCCCGCGCTGCCCGGCGGATCCCGCAGATTTCCGACACATGTTCTGGTCCTGTCCCGAGCTGGGGCCCTTCTGGGGGGAGGTGGTGGAGGTCCTGAGGGAGGTGACGGAGAGGGACCTGCAACTCACCATGGCACATTGCATACTACATTGGTTCCCACACACATCAAAGAACAAAGTCACGAGGGGAGGAGCTTCGCGGGCGACCAAGATGGCCGCGTAAGCTCGGAGCTCCGTGGACCGTCCGATCCACCGCAACTATCCTGCATGAAATCCTGTCCCACGTTGGTGGGACTGTAATGCTGACGGCCTGCTGAGGCGGGGACTGCAATCGGCTTCCAAATCGGTGCCTCCTGGGCAAAGTTACGTCGAGCTTAACTCCGCTCCGTGACGGTGCCATTGTCCATCCGGACTTCGCCACTTCGTCACTTCGCCTGATCGGGTTACACGGGGCCCGCCGGCCATCTCCTTGGTGCTGACACTGCGCATTTGCCTGGCCCTCGTCGACCTGGTTGAGACTTTCTAATCCGTCTGCCCCTTGGCTGTGGATCCTGACCTGCTGCCTCCTTTCCTTTGTCCTCAAGGACCCATCATGGCGGGCAGAGGCGATCCGGACAGGGCTTCGAATAAAGGTGGTCGGGGCAAACCGCAAACACAGAACAACCGTATGGAGCGGTATGTGAGCCTCAAGTCGCCACCTACAGCGGGGGCCATCTCCAAGGGGACCCCAGTGACTAGCCCGCCGGACGGCTCGGATCCTACCCTCATGGACATCATGGGCGCCATCACCAGCCTCCGTGCCGATGTACAGCAGCAGCACGAGACTCTATCCCATAAAGTGGACTCCATGGCTATTGACATTTCCCTCATCAGGACCGACTTGGGCAAGACTAACGAGCGAGTGAGAACGCTTGACATCAAGACCACCAGTCTGACCTCGGATGTCTCCGAATTACAAACTGAGGTCCGTAACCTGCGATCGACTGCCGATCTTTTTTCGAAGCGACTGGAGGACTTTGAGGGGCGAGCCAGGCGGCAGAACGTCCGCATAGTAGGGGTGCCGGAAGGGTCCGAGAATGGCGCAGCGGACCTGTTTGTGGAGGAATTGGTCAAGACTCATCTGGCGCCCTCTGGACTGAGCAATTTCTTCTCAGTGGAACGTGCCCACCGTGTGCCGGGGGGACCACCTAAAACGGGGGCGACGCCGCGACCGATTGTGGCGCGCCTTCTCAATTTCAGAGACCGGGATGCGATCCTTCAAGCATCCAGATCGCACGGGCCGCTTCATTACGAGAATGCGGAGGTGCATTTCTACCCGGATTTCACCAGGCTGGTGCAGCGTCAACGGCTGAGCTACGCGGGAGTGAAGAGACGCCTCAGAGACATGGGTCTCAAGTACTCTATGCAGTTCCCGGCGAAGCTCCGTGTAGAACTCAAGGGACGTGCCTACTTTTTTGACTATCCTGAGAATGTTAGCGAATGGCTGGACACTGTATCGCCAGAGCGTGAGGAGCATGAAGATGATGTTGGAGGCGCCTCGGGCGGAGCGGAGCGGCAAGAATGAACTGGGAGCCGGGGCTACCCCTGCCTCGAATGACCGCCGGACTGGTGTTTTTGGTGCTATTACCTCTCCTTTATTTTCATGGTGGGTGGCGGGACGACTTCACGGGGATTCCTCACTCCTCTGGGTCTTCTGTAGAGTAGTTAATGGGGCGACAGGCACACTGCTGGTTGGGGGGGCTTTTTAGTCTAATGCAGGGGTGCAGGGTGGGGGGTTTGTTGGGTACTGTTATGTTCTTTGTTGTTTTTCTTTTTCTTTCTCTTTTGTGGCAATTGGACAGTGGCGATCCTGAACTTTCTTTGATGCGGGTGTCTTTGGGAGGTGGGTGGGGCGGGCTGTGGAGGGATGAGGGGTAGGGTGTTAAAAATTCTTAGTTGGAATGTCAATGGGTTGGGTGACCGAATCAAGAGAGGGGTGGTTATACAATTGATTAAACGGCATATGCCAGATGTCGTACTTCTTCAGGAGACACACTTGGTGGGCAACGCTTGTAAAGCCCTGAATCGCAAAGGCTATAAAATGGTGGCACATTCGGGGTTCTCTTCCGGCTCCAGGGGGGCGGGAATTCTTGTGCGCGCGTCCCTTCCCCTAGAGATGGAGACCACTTTGGTTGATGATAGGGGGCGGTACGCCGCCGTGGCTGGGAGGTGGGAAGGGCGTTCCCTTACGTTGTTGTCTGTGTACGTCCCCCCGGGGCTCCAGTCTAGTACCTTTCAGGACCTTGGTGGTGCCATCTTGTCTATGCCGGCTGGTCGTTTGATAGTGGGAGGTGATTTTAATTCGGTTTGCTCTGGTCTGCTTGATCGTCAACCGCCCCGCGACCTACGTGGACCACAGATGTGGCTGCCGTCTTTCCTTGAGTCTACTGGGCTGGTGGACGGGTGGCGGCTTTTGCACCCCACGCTCCGCCAATTTTCTTTCCTATCGGGCGCGCATGGGAGTCTCTCGCGTATTGACTATGTCCTTACGCTGGCTTCGGACGCACTTACCGTCTCCGAGGCCCGCTTTCTCGCGCGGGGCATCTCCGACCACTCCCCGCTATGGGTCTCCTTTGACTTTGGAGTGACTCTGTCGGAACGCCCGGCAGCGGTCAATCCCTGGTATTTCCGCGATTTCAAGACCCGCTCCCTCCTGGCCAAATCTATTGATCTTTACTTCTCCGAGAATGTGGGCTCGGTGGAGTCGGCCGTTACACTGTGGGAAGCCTTTAAGACGGTGCTCCGTGGCGAGGCCCAGGCGATCATCGCTGATACCCGTCGTACCAGAGACTCAGACATGCTGACTATTGAGCAGGAAGTGTTACGCCTTGAGGCCCAATTGGGGTCTGATCCGGACCCCTCGGTCATCCACGCACTCTCGCTGAAACAGGCGGAGTACCACGACCTGGCCACTAATGCCGCTCTTGTCCTGGCCAAGGAACAGCAAGGTCGCATCTATGATGTGGGCGATAAGGCCGGGAAGTTGTTGGCTTGGCTTGACAGAAGGGAGATGGCCAGCCGTGTGGTGCCAGAGCTTGTTGGCGACGACGGTGCGATCCTAACGGATCCTAGCGCCATTGTTGATTCTTTCGCAGATTACTTTCGGGGGGTCTATGGGTCTGCCTCCGGCTTTTCGGAGGCGGACTCGTCGGCCTTCCTCTCTGATATCGAATTGCCCAGCCTTTCCGAGGAGGAAAGAGAGGACCTGGATAGGGACATCACTGCGGACGAGGTCGACCTTGCGATCCGCTCACTTAATACCGGAAAGGCCTCCGGGCCTAACGGTATACCGGTGGAACTGTATAAAATCCGCTCGGACGCAGTCTCCCCGCATCTCCGTAAGATGTTCCTGGAGTCCTTTGAGAGAGGCTCTCTCCCCCCAGACCAACGACTGGCCACCATCGTGGTCATCCACAAGGAGGGTAAACCACGGGACGTTTGTCGTTCCTATCGTCCTATTTCCCTCCTGAATGTGGAGCCCAAGGTCCTTGCCAAACTACTGGCCAATCGTTTGATTGGAGTCATTAGCGAACTTGTGCACCCCGATCAATCTGGATTCATTCCCCACCGTAACACTGCCCTTAACCTGCGCCGCCTCCATGGGGTCATGGCCCGGGCCCACACTCTCGAAGAGCCGGCCGTGTTGGCGTCATTGGATGCCACTATGGCCTTCGATTCGCTCGAATGGCCTTACCTGTGGGCGGTTCTGACCAAACTCGGGTTTGGCCCAGTCTTCGTGAGCTGGGTGAAGCTCCTGTATGCGGACCCGATGGCCAATGTCACAGTCAATGGCCGCCTTTCGGCGCCATTCCCCCTCCGTCGTGGTACCAGACAGGGTTGTCCCCTGTCCCCTCTATTGTTTGCCTTGGCCCTTGAACCCCTGGCAGCAATGTTGCGTTCACATCCTGACTTGAGAGGCATTACATGGGCCCCTGGATTTGAGGACAGGGTCTCCTTGTATGCGGACGATATACTGTTGTATCTGTCTTCACCTGGCAGATCCCTTATCGTCGCCTGTGATGTCATCAAACTTTTTGGGCGGTACTCTGGCCTGGTTATTAATTGGGCCAAGTCCTCTTTATACGTCCTCAAGGGGGACACTCCGCGTCTCCCTAGAGGCTGCGGTATTCAGATTACATCACGCGGTTTTAAATACCTGGGCATTTACATCTCTGTTAATGCCAAGCTTCGGTATGACAATAACCTGCTCCCTCCTCTTCAGAGGTTGCGACGTGACATCGACAGCTGGCGCCACTTGCCAATCTCCCTTCTTGGCCGCGCCGCTCTGTTCAAGATGATGGCCCTGCCCAGATTCCTGTATGCACTTCAGAACGCACAGGACCCTGTCCCAGCCCGCTATTTTCGTGAGCTTGAAGGCCTTCTCCGTAACCTCCTTTGGGAGGGTCGCCCTCGCGTCGCCCTCCACAAACTCACACTCCCCTGGTACGATGGGGGCATCGCCCTCCCCGACGTGCGCCGTTATTACTGGTCTTCGCAGCTGGCTGCCCTAAACCATGGGTTTTACGGCCCAGTGGTGAGCCCCGGCTATGCCATGGATAGGTGGCTGGTGGGCGACGGTAATTACTACCGGGCCCTATATTCCAAGTCTATTGATCGTAAATTAACGGGCCCCACCCGCACGGCAGTCCGCACCTGGAAAGCGGTTACAAAGGCACAAGGTTGGCAGGACAGACTCACGAGGTTCACCCCCCTTTTTGATTCCGACATCCTGGGTAGACTCTGGCACACCAAGGGTTTTGATAGGTGGGACCTCATTGGCATTAGCAGGGTTGATGACATGCTCTCCAAGGGTCTGATTAAGACCTTCCCCCAGTTACAAGCTGAGTACCAGCTGGGCGCGACGGAGTTCTTCCGCTATGCGCAGCTGCGACATGCGCTGATTTCGGCCTCTCCGCCGGACGGCGTCATCCCCGAAAGTTCCCCACTGGAAGATAGGATCCTGGATGGGCATATGCCAGACAGTGCGATTTCACTCTCGTATAAGAAGTTGGTCAATACACGCACGGACCTCCTACTTAGCTTGAGAGACCAGTGGGTAGCAGATGGCCTTGAATTGGACGACGAAGATTGGCAGGGTGCGGTCTTCTCCCCTAAGGTGGTTGCCATTTCTTCCCGCCTTCGCCTTGTACAGTTTAAGGTCTTACACCGGGTATATGTGACGGGGCCCCGATTGATGCGTATGGGTTTCTCACCTGACGGTCTCTGCCGCAGGGGCTGTGGAGCTCCTGCCACTTTCCTACATATCATCTGGGAATGCCCGGTGATCGCCTCCTACTGGAGAAGGGTCCACCGCGTTATGGAGGAGGTAACTGGCGTGGCCTCCCAGGCGGAGGCCCGTCGATGCCTCTTGAATGTATGGGAGCCTTCCGACCACAACGTTGCACAGACTAGGTGGGTCACCCTGGGAAACATGGTGGCGAAGAGGGACATAGCCCAGAGATGGGGTGCGACCGAGGCCCCCCTATTGGTACAGTGGAAGGCCAACATGGACTGGTGCATGTTTAGGGAAAAGACAGTCTATGTGGCCAGGGGGAAACCTCGGACTTGGACGAAAATTTGGGGAGCATGGAACGAATACAGGGGGGATGTGTGTTTACCGCCTGAGCCAATTGATCAACATGACACCGCCTTTCCCTAACCTGTGACGCCAACTGAGCTCTAATGTAACTTACTCTCCTGATACCTTCCCCCTCCTGCCTCCTTCCCATTCTGAAATTTGCTTTTAATAAGTGTTTCCCTGCCTTATTCCCGTTCCCCTCCCTGACACCCGGCGTCACGTTTTCTACACTGCCACTTTCGCGCCCACGGGCGCTTGTTGTTGTATTTATATTATAAAATTAACCTTCGGTGAATATGCCTCAACTGTTTGACACTATTTCTCTCCTCGATTCCTGCTGCCTTGCCCCCGGGATGTTAGGCTGAATAGCTGTGTGTTCTGGTATCAATAAAGGTTTTCAAAAATTAAAAAAAAAAAAAAAGAACAAAGTCACTAGCAAGTTCCTGGACTTGGGGCTTCTCCTGGCGAAGCGGGCCATTACGTCCCAGTGGAAGGCGTCCCGGGGCCCCGTAGTGGAGCGCTGGAAGGCTGAACTGCTTAAATGGGCTAAATGTGAGGGTGAGCTTCGCCTGCGAGCTGCGCTCAGGATAGACAATGACTTGGCACTGGAGAGAGCCAGGGCGTGGGAGGGGCTGGTCCTAGATCTCACGCTCCTGGACGAGGAGGAGGAGGAATCCCCGGTACATAGCCCGGCTCCAGAGGGACGCCCACCTGACGGGGGCGGCATAGACACGCTCGGCTATAGCACTGCCCTTGCGTTCCATCGAGATGTTTTACGGATGATTGCAGACGAATCCTGGTACCATGCTTCGGGTCTGATCTTGGTGACAAGGTTGAGAGTTCAATTAGGTGATACTCTGGCACGCCTGGGGGGGTGGGGGGGCTGGGTAGGGGGCAGGGAGAGTTGGGGGGGGGAATCCTGGACGGGGATGGCGGGGTAGGAAAAGTTGAGGGGGTTTAGGGGAAGGGGAGGGGGGTATGTTCACGGGAGTTGCACAGAAACTCTTGGCTTCAACTGGACTTGGGACAGGGGAGAGGGAGGGTTAGGTCCGAAAAGCAGCGTTGCTGTTTCCCATCCACATGTTGGCTGTAGCCACGCACAGAATGCTCCAGCGCAGTTTCCTATGTACCTGCGACTTTGCCGCTCGACCTCCGGGGTGCGAGCTGAATGGCTGTGTGATACTGGGGAGTGGGAGCGGAGCTCACACTGAGCATCAAGGGGAATGGCATAAATTGTACTGTATACTTATTTATCATTGCTGCAATAAAAAGATATTTACAAAAAAAAAAATGGAGGGGGTTTCAAAACTAACCTAATGATCACACACACTCGTGCGTGTGCTTTTTTGTTTTGGCCCACACTATTGGCCTTTATGTGCATATTGTTAACAAAGACAGCGCGCAATTGGCCTAAGGCGGGCGCATTGCTCTGCCTATGGCCTATTGGTGTCGGTTACCTGCACAGCCGGCATGTGGTTTCAATAATTGTGCCCAGACAAGGGCTCAATAATTGAAACCATATGTCTCGCTGTGGCGCATGCGCGCCCCACTCACGTGCTTGTATTTGAATGTGACGGAAATAACAGCCGGGGTTAATGTGTGAGAGCGAGCGTGGAGGGAGGTGCTGCCCCCTTGAGGGGTTATAGAAACGTTGCGGGTAAGGTGAAGGTTAGGTTTGTTTACTAAATACAAGGGCTGGGTTAGTTGTGTTCTCTCGGAGGTGTGCAGGGGCTGCAGGTGTTGTTACCTCCTCTCCCACTCCTTTAAATGTAATTTGCACCACTCCGTACAGCATTCAGCTGGGCTACGGCACCTCTACGCACCCATTCTGGGGCGTGGACCCACACAGTGCTCCCAGCTTGACTCCGGCATACTAAAGCAAAACACGAGAGAAACCGAAAGTGACCGAAGGGATGCAGGGGACCGAGAACATCGTACACCCACAGCTCCCTCTTTGTGCTGTGCGTGGAGGAGTAGACCCTTCTGGCCACCCATCCCGCGCCCATTCCCGAGATCTCTTAACTGTAACTTAAGGCGCGAGCCGAAGCGACTCCCCCTGCATTGCCTTCGATGTGAAACCCCGCCTCAGATCCGGCGAGGAGGGTGAGCGGGCCCGAGCGTACATGCGCTCACTCCTTTCATCCCCGTTTGCAGTTGGAATGATACGGAAAAGAAAGGGTGCAAGCGTTTGAGGGGTGGGGGTGAAACCCAGTAAGATTTCAGATGCCCGTATGGGTATTGTAATGACAGACCCCATCCAGACGTTCCTCCTGTGCACTGAATGCAACGTTGCATCATCGAGCAGTGCCAGCCGCTCTGCTAGAATGGAACAACCGAGCTCAAGTTCAACTCTATTCGCGCAACCTTTGAACACTGAGAAGTTCATCTTTACGGATTTCCACAACTTGCGCAAGTATAAGAGATTTCAAGACTTTGTGGTGGAGTCTAATCAGCGTTTCGTGCACGAGCAGTGCTTAATTTGTAGGAGAATAAGTGCCTGTGCCCAAAGCTCTGTTCAGATCCCCTCGACCGGCGTATTCTTGAATCCACCCCAGGCCAGTTTAAATTCACTGCCAGACACTCCCCTCCCCTATATTAGGGGTGGGCAGAAAACTACGCTCTGACAGCGTAGTGGATGAAGCCAGCCGCACCTGCTCCCCGGGCCCGGTCCAAGCTTCGGAACCCTAGCCAGGCCGGGGAGAGCCTCCCTGGGCCCCGGTGGAGCCCCATCCCCAGCGCCCGGGCCCTCTGATGGCTTGCAGGACGGGGGGCTCACGCACCCCAGGCCAGGCCGGACAGAGCTCAAGCCCCTAGCCAGGTCGGGTAGAGCCTCCCTGGGTCCCGGTGGAGCCCCGTCCCCAGCGCCCAGACCCTATGATGGCTTGCAGGACAGGGGGGCTCACGCACCCCTGGGCCGGCCGGACGGAGCTCAAGCCCTGGGCTCGGTCCCACCTTCCGAACCCTAGCCAGGCCGGGAAGAGCCTCCCTGGAAGCCCCATCCCCAGCGCACGGACCCTTGGCCGGACGCGAGAAGGGTTAAGCCCAGGCCACATCCACTCTCCGACGGCCTGCCCGGGGAGCCCATTTTTCTAGACTATTAAGCCCCCACGTAGTAGGGGCTTGCAGAACTCTGGGGAGGGACAAAAGTTGGAGTTAGCCCGGCCGCCAGCCCTAAGGTCACCCAGCCCGCAGGGCCATCTGGTCACCCAGCCCGCAGGGCCATCTGGTCACCCAGCCCGCAGGGCCATCTGGTCGTGCAGCCAGGCGACCAGATGGCCCGGGACGACCCAGCGCCCAGATGGCCTGGGAGGCTGTCGTACCCAGTCACCCTTGCAGTCCGGCGAGTGTGGCCAGGCGCACCAAGGCAGACGCTCTGGAGCTTCCTTCCCCGGGTGACTGCTGCTCACCTCCCTGCCCGGGAGCAGCGAGCCATCTGGTCACCCTGCTGACCCGCAAGGGATGGTGGCCCCATCCCCGCACCCCGGTGGGGCAGGGACAGGAGGGGGGAGGCCCCCGTGCCGAAGGGCATGTGGTGGAGGCAGCCTCCCACGGACCCTTGTTATCCTCACCGGGTCCCTCCCGCCGGCCCGGCGGCAGAGGGACCCACCCCTGGGTGTGGTGGAGGGAGGTGTCCGCGGGCACCCACGCACGGAGAGACAAAAGCTTGGCTCAGAGGATGACTTTCAATAGATCGCAGCGAGGTAGCTGCTCTGCTACTTACGAAACCCTGACCTAGAATCAGGTCATCTACGAATGATTTAGCACCGGGTGTCCCACGAAAATGCGGTGCACTTAGGGCGATGGAGGCGGCCCCCTTTCGTCGGCGCTCCAGTCTCCAAGTGAGCGGCTCTACGCACCGGCCCACCGAGAGAGGCCGGCTATCCCAGGCCAACCGAGGCTCCACGGCACTGCGGTATCGTTACAGTTCAGGGGGGATTCTGACTTAGAGGCGTTCAGTCATAATCCCCCAGATGGTAGCTTCGCCTCATTGGCTCCTCAGCCAAGCACATACACCAAATGTCTGAACCTGCGGTTCCTCTCGTACTGAGCAGGATTACTATTGCAACAACACATCAGTAGGGTAAAACTAACCTGTCTCACGACAGTCTAAACCCTGCTCACGTTCCCTATTAGTGGGTGAACAATCCTACGCTTGGTGAATTCTGCTTCACAAAGATGGGAAGAGCCGACATCGAAGAATCAAAAAGCGACTTTGCTATGAACGCTTGGCAGCCACAAGCCAGTTATCCCTGTGGTAACTTTTCTGACACCTCCCGCTTGAAACCCAAAAAGTCAGAAGGATCGTGAGGCCCCACTTTCACGGTCTGTATTCATACTGAAAATCGAGATCAAGCGAGCTTTTGCCCTTCTGCTACGCTGGAGGTTTCTGTCCTCCCTGAGCTCCCCTTAGGACACCTGCATTATTGTTTGACAGGTGTACCACCCCAGTCAAACTCGCCACCTGCCACTGTCCCCGGAGCAGGTCGCGCCGGGCGCTTGGAGCCAGAAGCGAGAGCCCCCCGGGGCTCACCCCCTGCCTCATCGGGTAAGTGAAAAAACAATAAGAGTAGTGGTATTTCACCGGCGGCCCGAGGGGTTCCCACTTATCCTACACCTCTCATGTCTCTTCACAGTGCCAGACGAGAGTCAAGCTCAGCGTGGACTTCTTTCCCCGCTGATTCAGCCAAGCCCGTTCCCTTGGCTGTGGTTTCGCTAGATAGTAGGTAGGGACAGTGGGAATCTCGTTCATCCATTCATGCGCGTCACCAATTAGATGACTAGGCATTTGGCTATTCTGTACCAACTTGCGGTGGCTCATTCTGGGTTATTATGCTGCCCATCAGCGTCAATTCGGTTTTGCTTCCAACAATACAACATTCTTTCGCTCCGGAGTACAGCCACACTGAACGCTGTCTTCACTGGAACTGGGATCACGTATAGGCCAGAGATCGTACACATTGCAGTACTAGTCCAACAATGTTAAGATTGTCTACGAACAGTTCTGAGAATTGAAATATAGTTAGCAGGACATCAATAAACAATGTGTGATAATTATGTGAGTGCGATTATTTGAGACCTATTCATCATTAAAGACATTTCAAAAGGTACGATGTACACTATATCTATATTGTTATAAGCACACATATATATAAAACCAAAATACACATCTACAAATTACACATCTAATTGAAGAAAGCACATCTAGAAAAGTTCACATCTATAAAATTCACAACTATATTAACTCTTATATAAACTATGTGATAAACCTTTAAGTTTTATGAGGGTGACATGTGTGCTGTAAGAAAGTGTACATCTCAGTATACGTTTGATACTCAATTGTCCATGAATACTTGGCACATTTTAAGAGTGTCCATTAAAGTAGTCAGGCAAACATTTTTCTTGAATAGAAATGCCATTTGTCGATCTAAATCAGCCAGAACAACATCATTACATTGAGGCCAGATACCACGACATCCTACGATAAAGCCATGAAATTTAACATTTTTGCACTTTGTGAGATCTTTGATTTGCTGTGACAGATCCTGGAAGTATTTCACCTTACTCTCAAACGCTAATTCAAGGGAATTCTGAGAGTTTTCGTAACAAATTGATACATCAATCACTACAGCTGCGCCATTTTTGGTAAACACTACATCTGGTTTTCATAATTCTCCTTGATTATTCTTAACATGAGGTTCCCTATAAGCCAACCAACCACACCTTTTTGCTCTATCAATGAGCAATTCCTGAATTTTGTTATGTCTTTTTATCCTAATGTCCTTAGTTTTAGGACATGCACCTGAAATATGAGAAATTGTTTCACAGACATCATTACAATATCTACATGTAGCATATGCACGATATCTCCCCCTGGTGATGGTTTCTCTGGTATATAAAACATTTGCTCTTAACATCAGCGCAGCTATGTACTGGTTTTCTTTAATTTTGTTATGCTTGCTGATCCAGAAGTTTGAGGTTGGATTACTTGAGAAGTATTTTACACCATCACCTTGGCCAGGGAGATTTGCCCCTTTCTCAAACTCTTCTTTTCTCCAGTCATATGTTGCTGACAAATTCAACTCATAGCTCAGATAGCAACTATCCATAATGTTGAGTTTGTGTGTTTTTATTATGTTGTCAATTTTTTCATTTATATTTTCTATTACATGCATGAATGAATGAACGCGCTATGTACAGGTCTGGAGCATCCCTGAGATACAATAAACTATTGACTTTATTGAGACCAATTTGTGTACATAGTTTTGGCATACTGAGACCTCCAAATGATCAATTTGAATATAGGAGACCATCACATGTGTATGCAGGAAGGTGTAGAAAGTGTTTGACATACTTCTTTATTGTTTGATCAAGAACATTCAATGTTTTTGCTTCTGTTCCTGTCATTTCAAATTTGAATGATAGCTTAGGTATCAAGTACTGACACAATATTTCAGTTTTCTGCGTGGGCTTAAGTGGTAAATTATCAAGTTTTTGAGCCCATTTGACAAGAACCTCATTAATTCTGTTGTTGCTTGTATGACCAGTGTGTGGATCAAAGTTCAATCTGAGGTATCTTTTACTTTCTCCTGGATGAATATTTTCTTTCTCAAATTGCCATGGTTTACAGATGTTAATCAGTATTTTGTCTTTATGGTGACTGATATAAAATCCATGTGTCTTTTTCACATTCAATTTTAGTCCTGTAGCTTTACTGAACTTTTCAATGATCTTCAGATTTGTACTCATTCCTTCCCATGTACTGCTGAGTACTGCAATGTCATCGGCAAAGGCGAGAGCGGTGATTTGCTCAATAAGATCATCTGATCCAAATGTGAAGCCCTTGCCATTTTTCTGAAGATCACAGATCAGAGGATCCATGGCAATGTTAAAGAGTCACCTTGTTTGACCCCAGATTTCATTGTTCGTTCATGAGTTTCTTTGTTGTTCTTTCCCTTGAAAGATGTTGTTGAGTCAGTGTTTAGGTCTTTTATTATTTCTCTGATGTTTGGTGGAACTCTTTGCCTTGCGAGACTCTGTATAATGTGACCATG